>NC_138505.1:4521350-5238850 GCF_964252035.2 Podarcis erhardii | reverse complement strand
GCACAGTCCTTTCCTTAGAAACAGTCAGTTCCCTATACCTGTTGGAATAGAAATGTCTTCCCCCGCTGGCAGAAAGACAACAAGGATGGAGCCTGTCTATAACGTCTATTGGAAGGCAAATTACATAATGATATAATTTTCCAGGATTACGCAATTGCCTTATGATTATGTAATGATCATAATTGGGGCTGTTTTGCAATGATCAATGAAGATCTCCTGGCATTGCCTTTCAGTTAGATCTACTAGGATAAATGATTTGGATTGCTCCTATGATCTTGTTCCTGAGTGACTTGAGTTGTTATGTAAATTCCACTTGTCCTTAACAGTACTTGACCCTGTCCTCCTGAAGCCCCTTCGCCTTTCGGTATTCTTAGATGCTTAGCTTTGAAGCATGCAGGACAATTCTGCTTAGGTGTCCTTCTCCAGAGTGACCCTGGGAGCCGATCCTCAATGGCTGTCTCACCTTTTACTCCGATCTTCGATTGGCTTCCCTTTAATGCTGATTGGGCAGCTCTGTGTTTCTGGAGACAGCAATCCTGGTGCAGAAACAGTAATAGGTTTCAACTCCTCTTCATGACTCCGTAAACCACTACACCACTGGATATGTATGTAGCATTTTTCTTTTATTAGTAACAAACTTCCGAGGAAGCAGGGAGGGTTTGAAGGTATGTTCCAGAAACCTTTGAATTATTTTTAAGCTTATACATTTCAATCAGGATTTTAGAAACACATTTTTATATATTGCTATAGATGGGGTGGGGGAGTTCCCCCTAAACACTAGGAATGGATAAATGCTAGGATTTTGATTGATACGGAAGGGGGGGGTGTCTTCTTCACTTTCTTCTTCACTACAATATATCCATTTATTTCCAATTGTCAATGTCAAAAGGGACTAAAATCTATAAAATTCATAGAAACTCAACGTGCCAATTTGCTCAATTTCTCTAGGACTCCATGACACCTCCCTTGTCCTCCATAATCCCTCAAGCAAGGTGTCAAGACCCTAATCCTGTCAAATCACTCTGCCAAGCCTTTCCTCCGTGCAATGCCAGTACATGGACCATTGTCTTCTCATCACCGGTACTCAGGATGTGCTTATCTGCGCATATCTCCAGCTCTGCATATTCCCCCTTCCCTCCTCCATATGTTAATCCTGTGTAACCCAACCTCTTCTTAATATATTCATAATGTAATCTGTGTAACCCAACCTCTTCTTAATGTATTCATGATGTAACTGGGATGTATTTTGCACTGTATTCTGGGACATGGAGGGAAGTTTCAAAAGTTCATGTCACCCCTTTCTCGCTGTTCAATCTCGCCTTGAACCTGTTGCGCAATAAACTTGGATCTTCTGCAGCTTGCTCCTGTCTCCGGCTGAGCTCATTTTCCTCTGCAGGGACCCGCGGACTTAGTCCGACGAGCTGGGTAGCAGAGCAGCCTCGCACCCAGATTTTACCGTAACATGATTAATTGGGATATGGATCAAAACACAAACTGCAGAGCTGTGCCAGACAGGGAAATCCTGGGCAGGTTTATGCAAACCAACCTGGCAGAGCTATGACTATCAAGAGAACAATAAGGTAAAGGTAAAGGGACCCCTGACCATTAGGTCCAGTTGTGGACGACTCTGGGGTTGTGGTGCTCATCTCGCTTTATTGGCCGAGGGAGCCGGCGTACAGCTTCCAGGTCATGTGGCCAGCATGACTAAGCCGCTTCTGGCAAACCAGAGCAGCACACGGAAACGCCGTTTACCTTCCCGCTGGAGCGGTACCTATTTATCTACTTGAACTTTGATGTGCTTTCGAACTGCTAGGTGGGCAGGAGCAGGGACCGAGCAACGGGCGCTCACCCCGTCGCGGGGATTCGAACCGCTGACCTTCTGATCGACAAGTCCTAGTCTCTGTGGTTTAACCCACAGCGCCACCCGCATCCCAAGAGAACAATAGAGGGCCATTAACAATACAGGAGAACTCCTTCCCTGTTGCCCTGAGGTGTAAATAGAGACAGGGGTTGCCAAGGTGATGGGGTGTATTTTTGAGCAAGGGTTATTGGGCAGAGGAGAGATCCATATTTGGAAGGGAGCGGCTGCAGACTGCTTGCGCTGCTTCCTCTTGAAATGACCATGCGGTAAGATCTGGACACCCTCCATGCAGACTGAAGGTGTAAAGAAGTGAATAAACCATATTTCTTAAAGCTGTGACAGTCTCCACTGCAACTTCAATTCTAAAAAATGACACACACCCTGCATGGGTGCCTGGGGAACCCATGGGCTCTCGCCACCACTTGGCAGAAAGAGGGGCAGGCACCCGACTTTTGTAGCTACAGTGGTGCCCCGCAAGACGAACGCCTTGCAAGACGGAAAACCCACTAGACGAAAGGGTTTTCCGTTTTGGAGGTGCTTCGCAAAACGAATTTCCCTATGGGGTTGCTTCGCAAGACGAAAATGTATTGCGAGTTCCCGCGGTTTCCCCCCGCTTTTTTCGCCCTTTTCCTAAGCCGCTAAGCCACTTAACAGCTGATCCGCTGATAAGCCGCTAGACCGCTAATAGCGCTAATCCGCTAAGCTGTCAGTGGGCTTGCTTCGCAAGACGAAAAACCGCTAGACGAAGAGAATCGCAGAACGGATTCTTTTCGTCTTGCGAGGCACCACTGTATATGCTGTAAAGAATCTTGAAAGGTTTGGGGGTTGCTTTTTTAGCAAATCGCCACAAGGTGGCACGATAAAGCCACCAATACCAAATTACTTCAAAACATTTACTGTAATACAGTACACTGTAATAGGGCTTTATGGTGTCAGGGAACTGGAGAATCACAGTCCAGTTGCATAATACTCATTTTTGCAGAAGAAAGTCCCACTCGTGTTCTGTAGGGGCTTACAGTGGCACCTTGGGTTAAGAACTTAATTCGTTCTGGAGGTCTGTTCTTAACCTGAAACTGTTCTTAACCTGAGGCACCACTTTAGCTAATGGGGCCTCCCGCTGCTGCTGTGCCGCTGGAGCACGATTTCTGTTCTCATCCTGAAGCAAAGTTCTTAACCCGAGGTATTATTACTGGGTTAGCGGAGTCTGTAACCTGAAGCGCCTGTAACCTGAAGTGTATGTAACCTGAGGTACCACTGTAATCCCAAGTAAATATGCTTTGGAATGAAGCCGTAGTCTGAAATGTTTTTTTAACAGGCCTGTAAACCAATTAATTAGAGAATCCTTAGAACCTGTTGACTGATCAATGAACTAATTAATTGATCTGCAATACAGGTGTCCTTTTAGAGATATCAAAGGAAGTACAGTGGTACCTCCAGTTGCGGACAGGATTCATTCCAGAGGTCTAGTCGGATCCCGAGGTTTCCGCAACCTGAGGACCAATTTTGCGCATGCACGCGCAGCGAAACCCAGTAAAATACTTCCGGCTTTGCTGCGCGGGCATCCCAAGGTTTACGTAACCAGAGGTACGATTGTATGAGGAAGCTTTAGCTAACAATAAGAGGATCTATTTCTTATCTGGGGCTGTTTAAGCTCTGGTTTTGAATGGCATTCCCTGTTGAGGGAAACAATTAACTATTCCTGGATGGGGTAGGGGGGATCATGTAGTGAAGATCTGACAGGCCACCAAAACAAAAACAAAAAACTGATCAGAACAAACGTTCTCAAAAGACGTTTCCTATATTACAGATTTTTGAGCAGAGGTTGAGACTGTGATTCCTGCATTGCAGGGGGTTGGGCTAGAGGTGTCCCTTGGGTAAAGGTAAAGGAACCCCTAACCGTTAGGTCCAGTCACAGACGACTCTGGGGTTGTGGCGCTCATCTCGCTTCATCTCGCTAAACAGGCAGCCCTGTTTAGGGATGCTTTTAATGTTTGATGTATCACAGTATTTTAATATTCTTTTGGAAGCCGCCCAGAGTGGCTGGGGAGGCCCAGCCAGATGGGCGGGGTATAAATAAATTATTATTATTATTATTATTATTATTATTATTATTATTATTAGCCAAGGGAGCCGGCGTACAGCTTACGGGTCATGTGGCCAACATGACCAAGCCGCTTCTGGCAAACCGAAGCAGCGCACGAAAACGCTGTGTACCTTCCTGCCGGAGCGGTACCTATTTATCTACTTGCACTTTGACGTGCTTTCGAACTGCTAGGTTGGCAGGAGCAGGGACCGAGCAACGGGAGCTCACCCTGTCACGGGGATTCAAACCGCCGACCTTCTGATCGGCAAGCCCAAGGCTCAGTGGTTTACACCACAGCGCCACCCACGTCCCTTCCAACTCTGCAATTCTGTGATTTGGCTGGTCATCTAATTTGAAGGCAAGCTCTGCATTCATCACTGGTGCAGGAGTTTAGCTCAGGGGTGGTCAGTCTTCAGATTTGGGAAGATTTACTTTGTTGTTGCTTTTTAACAGAGCCCCACAAGACCCACCAACCATTATCAGAAACACTTAGAATGAAAGGATTCCAAGCCAAAGAGTTTGAGTATTGGAACTGAACAGAACTCTCCATTCCCTCCATACAAAAATCTGCACCTAGCTTACCCTAAACTTTCTTCATTTCGTAGTGTTATTCATGCCAACGTGAGTGTGGCTGGGTCCCCCTTTGTTGCTGCTACTCTTAAACAGATTAGGTACCGAAAATCCTTGCCACTTGACTGCAGATTACCCAGAGATCTCCCAGGATATTTCCTGGTAAGAAGATTGGACAAATTCATGGAGGATGGGGCTCTCAGTGTAATCTATGAAACCTCGTGTTATGTCTTCTGGGATCTTGGAGGGTGAAATCTTAAAACATTGAAACGATATATCAAGTGATTTTCTACCATAGATTCCCTATCAATGGCTGAGAATACGTAACTGTTCCCCTTATAAGAGAGTTTCCTGGGTGACCTTTAAAGACCCTTTTGAGCATCTTCCGAGAGGGGTGTCTCATAAATCCATAACCAAGCAGCTGACAATATACCTGTATGTTCTGGTACCTCTTAAACCCGCTATGATTGTGAACTCCTAGTCTATCATCTTCGTTCTCCTGAGGTTGTGATATTGTGTGTATATATATATATTTATAATACGTCGTAATTTATTTGGTTGACCATAAATAAATATTTGACTGGACTAAGTTTGTATCTGCACCAGGAAGTGTGGATCAGTTTGATTATAAACGCCAGGACAATTTGTTGTTTTGCAACGGACACATTTTATCACCCTCTCATAATCCACATGCAAATAGGCAGAGTCGCTTAGCACATCACACATAAGGAAGAGAATGGGAGAGAAACAGAGGGCTGACCTAAACTAGCCTTTATGGTGCTTTTTCCAGCTTCCCCCTGAATAACAATGTTGGTATTCTTGAGGTGTCCAGCTTATGAGCATTGCCCTGGATCTACCCTACCCTGGGTGCATCCTTAACATTTGAGCTTGTCCACATGTACCCTAAGTGGCACACGGTGAGCAGTTATTGTCAGGATCCACTCAGAGGTTGCCAGCTAAGTTGCTTTTGCCGGTTTCCCATATGGGCACCTAGCTGGCCTTATCCAGCAGTGGGGCTCTTTGGGTGTTCCTATGGAGCCTCCAAGTCCAGAAGCTCCATAGGAGGACTTCCGGGTTAGCGCGAACGGCTAATGGCGGATTCCCTCCGAGCTCCGGAGGGAATCGGCTCTGCTGAAGACGGGTCTTGCCGTGCCGGCGACACGGGGACCCTCAGAAACCGCAGGCGCGGAAGCCTGCGGACTTGGTGACTCGGTGGGCACCTTAAGCTCCCTCCCCGAACCACGAAGAGCCTTTTTAAAGGCTACGGAGAGGGTACGGAGAGTGGCGTGGTGCTGAGAGTAGACCGCTACTTCAGTGGAGCGAAGCCGCAAGCCATGGCCGGAGAGCGCTGACTTTCTTCCCAAAATTTGGACTGGATAACAAAGGACCCGTGAGTAGTGGAATTTGGACTTTAAAAAATTTCTATCCTTTGAATTCGGCACGATCGGGGGATGTGTTAAAGGGAAGTCCGCACCCCCCCTACTTATAGACGATTTAAAGCAAGGAACGGAGAATTAAGGCGGAATGAATATTGTTTTGATGATTTAAAAAGTTTTTCACAAATTTGATAGAAGAAGATTTTGTGCTGGAGAGAAAGGGAGGAACTTTGGAACTTTGTGTGTAATCCCCCCCAAAAAACCGGGAGTGTCCTGTTTGGGTGCCGGAGGAAGAAGTGAAAGGAGTTTGACAGCTGTCAAAGAAGCTGTCAAACGGGCAGACAAAGTAAAGAATTTTGTTATTTAACAACTCTCTGAATTAAAGGTGATACATTTGAACTGAGGCGATTGGAAACAAAGTACTGATAATAACAAAGTAACAGATTATTGGAAAAGGACTACTAAATAATTGAAAGCCCCCTAGGGGGAATTAGTGACATTACAATGGCTGCAGAGGGAAAATTACTGGCGGAGATAGAAAAAATGTTCTTTCTCGTGGGAATCCTGCAAGAGCAGAGTATGGCTCTGAGTAAAGTATTTATGACCTTGAATTCTTAAACAAACAACTCTGCTGAATGCACAAAGGAGACTTATGACAAAAACTCTGCAGCTGAGCAGGAAGAGATGCCTTTGGAATTGACAGAGAAGAAAGAAGGAGTGCAGACACTACAAGTGGAAAATATCAACCAGGAATCTACATTGTTAGAGTATGAGCAAGAAGACCTTTGGATTACAAACCTGCGAAAGATGAGAAAGAAGAAGAGGGAAGTCCCTGGAGTACTTGGAATATTAAAACTAAAAAGAATAAAGCAACATGATTGGGACTTTCCTCTTGAGTATGGAAAAGTAGATGATTCTTCGCAGCAAACACTTTTTAACATTCTGGATGAAAGAAAATATGATGTGACTCTGACTGAACTCCTTCGGGGTCTTAGGACCAACAAAGAGAACTACCAATATAGTTGGCAGAGAGGGACTGACAGAGAATCAGACGCCTCGGACGTGAGGAATCCGGGCTAAGAACTATTTTTTGTTTGTTTTTTGGACATTTGTTTGGGAAGGGACAGAAACCGGGGCAGGGGGGGGGGGAGAGAGAATAGAACTATAAAATGTTATGATTTGTTTTATTTGGTCAATGTGACCTATAATTAATATAATAAAGGGAAAATTTGTGGAAGGGAAGTTAGATCGACCTTAAAAAAGAAAGAAATTAATGATTATAAGAGAATTGGATAAGTTGAATATAGATAAACAAAAAGAATTAAATTTTTAAAAGCAATATGAATATGTTTAAGAGGTTAGGTAAGAACTTGCTGAATTAATTATTGGAACTGGGATGTAAGAGGAGGGGGTGGGGGGAAGTCAATGAAAGTGGGTAAAGAAAATTAGGGTATGTAATTGTATTTGTGTGTTTTTGTCTGTGTGTGTGTGTTTGTTGTTATAAAATGTAAAAACCCAATAAAAATTATTAAAAAAAAAAAAAACAGAAGCTCCATAGGATTCCTAGGTTCTTAGGGGCATTTGGTTGTTGTGAGAACAGGAAGCTGGGCTAGATGGACCATTGGCTTGATCCTGCAGGTTATTCTTATGTTGCCACTTTGCTGAAGCTGTCACACAATGCTGGCACTGGTGTAGGAAGGAACCACAGAAACTACACAATCAGATCTTCCAACAAGAAACTCAGCAGAATTTCAGTGGCTGCCATTTGCTGATAATGCGGGCCGGTTGTTTGAACAGTGAATGGATATTGCCGACAACTCTTGCCATTAGGCAGGTGCCAGATGGTAGGCAAATACCATATTTTCCGCTCCATAAGACGCACCTTTTTCCACCTGAAAAGTTAGGGGAAATGTCTGTGCGTCTTATGGAGCGAATGTGTGGTTGATCGCTGGCTCCCTTTCTGCCCCCTTGCCCAGCCCTCCATTATTGAATGTTCTACAGATGGAGACTGTTTTCCCCCAGCGACATGTGACTGGCTGATTAGATTATCTGTCTGGAAACTGTAGAAACGGCTCCCTTTCCTTTCCTAAAGAAGCTGCAGAACTGTGAGTTGAACCCCATAAAACCAGGATTTTTTCCCTTTGCAAAGTAAGCTCAACAACTTTGAGCTGATCCTAAAAAAAACCAAGGCTTTTCCCCTTTGCAAAAGAAGCTGCAAAACTTTGAGCTGATCCTCAAAAAACCAGGGCTTTTCCCCTTTGCAAAAGAAGCTGCAAAACTGTGAGCTGATCCCCTGCAAAAACGGGGCGTTCCTCCTTTCCTCCTCTAAAAACTAGGTGTGTCTTATGCTCAGGTGCGTCTTATGGAGCAAAAAATAACTCTTTTTCGATGAGCAGAAGGTAGGGGTGTACAAGGGAATCGTTTCCTGTTGTATGCAGCACTGCTTCTGTTTTGCTGCAGGTCGCCTTCTGCCAAAAACAACACTGTTCATTCTGCTGCTTGCTGTGGCAGACTTACATAATTTATTACATAATTTACATTGGCGTTACGTTATTTTGCCACTGTTAATTTCAATGCACATGTGCAGGGGAGACTCATCGATTACATATCGTTTGCCGGTTCCATCTGAATTTTCCAATATTTGCCGAATTTGCCGAAAAAGACATAGGCAAGGACTAGGATTCTTTACTGCATCCCACCCCCAAACATCAAAATGCTTTCGATGCTTCCTAGAATTTAACAAATAATGTCCCGTGAAGAGCCTCTATGCCTTGCTCCAGAAAGGGAAGGTACAAAAGTTGTTGGGCCCATGGAAGAAGTTGTGTGGTTCTTTCGATCATAGCTGTACTGTAGGAAAATAAGGCATTTCATTCACAGGTGTAGGAAAGTTCCTCTTTGGCACTCAGGAAGACATTAAAACAACAAATCCTGTCACCAAAGCAAGCAGATTGCATCAGATCTGGAACACAGAGAGAGAGAGAGAGAGCAAAGAGAATCCATTAAAAATAATTCAACAAAGGTAGAATCCACGGACCTATGAATTGCCCAGGCTTATCTAGAGGCATTCCCTCACTTTAGCTTTGCACATCTGCAGAAATTAAGTCACCTATTCAGACAAAAAGCATGCCTGCCTTATCAGAGCTGGATGCCTGATTTAGCAAGAAGGACAGGATGCCTGTTCTCTTGCAGACTAGCACAAGGCCATGTTTTTCCTGCACAAACTTTCTTTGAAATCCAGAACTGTGGAGTTGGAGGGATCTATCCCTGCCACCTACAATGCAGGAATCACAGCTCTCGACACATCTTTTGCACAGTCTGAGCAAGCAGAGTCTCCTAACAATGTCTTTTCACGAAGAATTGCTGACGAAAGAAGAATGGCAAATGAAATTAATGGACTATGCAGAATTAGATAAATGAACAGGAAGGATTCAAAACCTGCGGGATCAGAGATTCTTAGAGGACTGGAGTAAATATTTGAAATATTTGAAAAGCAATTGTGACAAACAGATTACGCTAGTAGGACTGCAAGAAGTTCTGTAAGGAGGACTTTGTGAAATAATGCAAGAAAGACTTTGAAAAGAATTCTTAGTTAAGGACAATTAAAAGTAATAGAGAAATTAAGAAATGCAGAACAAGTGATAAAGAATGGAAAATCTTCAGAGGCTGTTGACGGAAGTCTAAAATATTGTATAAGATAAGAAGTTATGTTAAATGATTGTTGGGATTTACATGTTACCAAATTATTAAATATGTAAAGGTAAAGGGACCCCTAACCATTAGGTGCAGTCGTGGCCAAATCTACGCTTCCAGGTGTCACAAGAAAGCTGCAGAGATTATGCAGGATAGTGTGCACCCTGGAAATGATCTATTTCAGCTTCTGCTTTCTGAAAGAAGGTACAGGATTATAAAGACTAGGACTAGCCGCCTGAGAAACGGTTTCTATCCAAATGCGATTTTGGTTTTAAACGCAGTGTAAGGTAGTCTCTGTGGGAGTATATTGTATTTAATTATGGGGTATCAGAGTATTTAGGGGGCTAACCAGGCTAGGATAGCTGGGATAGCAGGCTTGTTGGTTTTGAATGTCTGATGTAGATTTTTTCCTTCTTCCCCAATTTCGTTGTTCTGTATGGGACAATGACAATAAAGATTATCGTATCGTATCATATGTACTCCACAGGCACATTGTCAAATCAGGTGAATACGATGAGAACTTCTGTACCTTCTAGTGTCGCGCATCAAGGACTCGCAGGATGACAGGTAGAGTGTGGAGGAGACTAACGAAGAACAGGACACAGCAGCAAGGGTGTAAAGGCCCGGTGGAGTCATTAGGGTCATTAGGGTGCTGCAAAAGGAAACACAAGGCTGTGCATTACTCCGCAAACATGGATCTTTGGTTCTAGGGCTGGCAGGGAAGGGGTCTGTATTGCTGGGAAGCTGCCACGGCCCCCCCTCCAGTTGGGGCACACCCCTCACACCAATCTTTCATGCCTTCTGCCCCTGGTGCTCCTCTGCCTCCTCTGTGCTTGCTGACCTGCCCTCTCTGAGCGAGTCACTGGCGAAAGGAGCGAGAAATCGATCTTTCAGTGTGGCAGAAACTAAAATCTTTGGAACATCCCTGCCTATTGACTTCAGGCAGGTCCCTTCAACTGTTCTCTATTTGGTGCTTGCAGAGAAATATTTTTATTTGGGCAAGCCTACCCAGATGTTTTAGAGAGCTGGTGCAATTTTACTCTATTATTTTAACTTTCCGAAAGTTTAATTTTTCCCTCAATGGTAATTTTTTACTTTAAACTTTTTTTTGGAAACTGCTTTGAGGTTTTCTTTTTCTTTTTCTTTTTTATAACCAAGCAGTATATAAAGGTAGAGGGACCCCTGACCATTAGGTCCAGTCGTGGCCAACTCTGGGGTTGCGGCGCTCATCTCGCTTTACTGGCCGAGGGAGCCGGTGTACAGCTTCCGGGTCATGTGGCCAGCAGGACTAAGCCGCTTCTGGCAAAGCAGAGCACCGCACAGAAACACCGTTTACCTTCCCGCCGGAGTGGTACCTATTTATCTACTTGCACTTTGACGTGCTTTTGAACTGCTAGGGTGGCAGGAGCAGGGACCGAGCAATGGAAGCTCACCACGTCACAGGGATTTGAACCGCCGACCTTCTGATCAGCAAGTCCTAGGCTCGGTGGTTTAACCCGCAGTGCCACCTGCAGCCCCAAGCAGTGTATACATTTTATTAAATAAATAAAGAAGAGAAGGTGTTAGCCTCTATGCACATTGCCCCAGAGGAGGCATCTACTGGGCCAACCAGGAAGGAAGGGGCACACTCAGCGATGGTGTGGGGAGGAGGGACGACTAGCAGCAACACTCAGTGCCTAGCCTCTCGACTTGCTCCTACAGAGACTTAACACCCCACTGAGGAGTGGGTGGGATTTAACCTGTAGATTCCCAAAAAAGCGACTTACTTTTTCTATTTCTTCTATTTCTTCGAACTCATCATAATCCAATGTATCTGGAAAGGTAAAAAAGAAGTAAACACTTAATTTATGCATTTATTCATTTATATGTTTATTAATTAATTTATGTATTTATTAAACTGCCTTTACTGAATATGTGGATGCACAACGTGGATGATTTTTGCTCTAAAGTGCTTTGGACACTGATGTCAGCTGCAGCCGGGATTTCAACAGTCCAGCAATGGAAATCCTTGGAGGTCATAAATCATAGAATTGTAGAGTTGGAAGGGACCCTGAGGATCATCTAGTCCAACCTCCTGGAATGCAGGAATATACAGCTGTCCCATACAAGGATCGAACCTGCAACCTTGCCATTATCAGCACCACGCTCTAACCAACTGAGTAGGGGATCTACAGTTGATTTTTGTGGTATACAGTCATACCTCGTGTTATGGCCTCGGTCCAGTATACTTGAAGGAGCGTCTCCACCCCCATCGTTCTGCCCGGACGCTGAGGTCCAGCGCCGAGGGCCTTCTGGCGGTTCCCTCACTGTGAGAAGTCAAGTTACAGGGAACCAGGCAGAGGGCCTTCTCGGTAGTGGCGCCCTCCCTGTGGAACGCCCTCATATCAGATGTCAAAGCGATAAACAACTACCTGACATTCAGAAGACACCTGAAGGCAGCCCTGTTCAGGGAAGTTTTTAATATGTGACATTTTAGTGTATTTTTCATCTTTGTTGGAAGCCACCCAGAGTGGCTGGGGAAACCCAGCCAGATGGGCGGGGTACAAATAAATTATTATTATTATTATTATTATTATTATTATTATTATTATTATTATGTTTGTTTCACGTTGCCGCTTTTCAGGTTACGAACGTGGCAAACCCGGTAGTGTTTACTTCCAGGTTCGCCGTACGCGCAGAAGCGATCTGCATGCTTCGCGCATGCACAGAAATGTTCTATCGCGCTTCACACATGCACAATAGCAGCACTCTACGGACTTTTCAGGGTGCGAACGGCACCCCGAAACAGATCGCACTCGTAAGTAGAGGTACCACTGTATAAGAACTTCAGATTTAAACCACCTAAGATACATGGGAGCAAGTGGGATGATATTTTTAAACCAGCAATTGTAGAATTTTTATTATTATTATATTACTAATGTAATTACCTGGACGTAGTTGGGGCTGGTTTTTGCGGGGGAAGGTGTAGGGAAAAACTGTATTTGATTGCTTGTATTTGATTATATGTTGTTCTTATATTCAACAAATAAAATATTATTTTTTTAAGGTATGCACTTTAACCACTGCGGGGGGGGGGGGAGAGAACTTCAGCTATTGTGGAAAAAAATACACATAAACCGCATGTCTCTGAGGGGTTGGACTAGAACCAGAGGGACCCTTATAGGTCATCTGGTCTGGTGGGATTTTATTTCCTATGCTTTGGGCTTAGATGCTCAAAATTCACCATCCTCTTGTAAGCATTTCAAGTTGGTAGTTATCACAGCCTCCTGTGGGAGGGGGGTTCCAAAAGTTAAATACAGTTGCACCTTGGATCTCAAACGCCTTGACTCCCAAACAAACTGGCTCCCAAATGATTGAAACCCGCAAGTGAGTGTTCCGGTTTGGGAACGTTCTTTGGAACCCAAACGTCCGACGCTGCGTCCGATTGGCTGCAGGAGCTTCCTGCAGCCAATCTGAAGCCACGCTTTGGTTTTTGAATGTTTAAAAGTCAAACGGACTTCCGGAACGGATTCCATTTGACTTCCAAGGTATGACTGTATGCACTGTCTGAAAAAAGGCCTTTTATCTCTCCTGATATTTCCCAAATTCCAACATTCAGTTGATGAAGAAAAGGTTCCCTTGGAGCTGAAAGTTCAAAAACCGTGGCTTTAAACTGGCCCTGCTTCATTGAGGCCCCCAAACCCGGGGGTCTGACCCCAAACCTTCTGACCGGTTGGGGTGATCCAGTCAAATTTGGCCAGTCCATAGGCCCCCAAGTGGGCCAAATGACACTCTCCACGCTGTTACAGTGGATCCTTCCAGATCATCATACCATAATAGTTGCTGTCGTTCGAGTAAAAGTCCTCAAAGGTGTCTGTGAGGGAAAAGTTGTAAGAATACTGAAGTGAGTAACAGAAATCATTGAAGACCAGGGTACTAATTCTGAATATTGACAAATATTCCTTTTCCCACTTGTGCAAAGAATAGTCGTAATGTGAATCCCCCTCTGCCACCGTTAACTCTGAGGTCAGGTCAGAACAATTAATTTAATCGTGTTTATTAATTCATTGCGTTTATATCCCAGCTTTCCACCCAAGGAGGTGTACTACATGGTTCTTCCTGTTTCTCGTTTAATCCCCACAACCCCCCTGTGAGGTGGGTTAGGCTGAGAGGCAGTGACTGGCCCCACCTAGTGGGAGCTCCATGGCCAAGTGGGAGAATTTGAACCCAGGTCCTAGTCCAATACTCTAACCACTACACCGCACTGAAATAAAAACTGCAATGTACAATTGCAGTCATTAGAGACTTCCAATTCCATTAATGGAACAGGCAGGTGCCAAGTATATTATTATTATTATTTTCTTTTTAATGGAACATAATGAAATGAAATAAGGAACCCCATTATTATTACCATTACTATTATTATTACATTACCCTCCCTTCACCCTACGTTGCAACCATAAAACACAACACGGTTTAAAACGACTTACAGTCACCAAAATAAGTGCATCCTAAAAATATCTACAGTGGTGCCCCGCAAGACGAACGCCTCGCAAGACGGAAAACCCGCTAGACGAAAGGGTTTTCCGTTTTGGAGGCGCTTTGCAAAACGAATTTCCCTATGGGCTTGCTTCGCAAGACGAAAATGTCTTGCGAGTTCCTGCGGGTTTTTCCCCCTTTTCCCCCCCTTTTCCTAAGCCGCTAAGCCACTTATCAGCTGATCCGCTAAAAGCCGCTAAACCGCTAATAGCGCTAATCCGCTAAGCCGTCAATGGGCTTGCTTCGCAAGACGAAAAAACCACTATACGAAGAGCCTCAAGGAACGGATTAATTTCGTCTTGCGAGGCACCACTGTACCTCAAGGATCAAAAGTGTTCCCTGGAAGCTACAGTATACAGTGCAGGTGCCAGGGCACCTTTGTGGGACAGAGGTCCCACAACGTGGGGGCCACCACAGAGACGGCCCTCTCCCCTTGGTTTCCAAACTTTTTGGGGCCGCCCCCCTTTGTTCCATAAATCACCCTCCAGTGCCCCCTACCGTACAAAAAGCATTGTTCAGAATAACACTTTGCATGACCCATTAAGGAAGATAATAGTATGATACAATTCAAAACAGTCAAAATTATTCAAAACCCAATGAAACCAGTTTAGTTTAATGAATTCAAATGAAACTGACAAATTTAATCCAGTGATACCAGCTTTTCAAAGTCAATGTCATCTCCAGAGCCCCTTGCCTCTTAGCAACCCCCTAGGCAATCCCACCGACCCCCAAAAAGTGGTACCTCCCAATTTGGGAACCACTGGTCTGAATGTTACGTTGTGGGATATATTTGATAAGACTTCCAATTTGTTTTCCGACGGACCTGCCAAAACACTGGTTTGTCCTACCATTCCTGTGACTCCCTCCAAAGCACAATTTGGAAAAACCAGCATGCAAATATAATGATTGGTGGTGATTAACAGATAGCTCTCTGTGCAGTTGTTAATACTCCCCTTAAAATTGCCAAAGTCTGATGGATTTTCTTACCGTTGATATAAAAGGAGTAATTCTGGCCAGCTTCCTCGAAACGTATAGTCACGCCAGCGGTGCTCCTTTCTAAGAAAGCAAAATTTCAAGCCTGTGAGCACGACACAAGAGATTTGTTCCAGATATTGACAAATGCCTCTTCTACACACAAGCCATTGGGGTCATGGCCCAGATACAGAATCCTTAAGAGTCTTCCGACGATGGCATCCTTGATGATGGGTCAAATCCTTGGTCTGCCCCATGCTGTTCCATGGTCCCTGGTACCTGCATCTCTTTCCCTGAACCCCAAGGAAAATACCTCTGCTCCCAAACCTATGCTGATCAGTCCAAATACTTCCTTAAGTATAATAATAATATTAATATTTTTTTTATTTATACCCCACCCTTCCCATTTTTAAAACCGGACTCAGGGCGGCTAACAGCAAATAAAAACATTGATTAAAATGTGACTTAAAAACAGCATAAAACGGCATAGAATACAAGATAAAATGCAGCATCAATATCAATAATATTCAAAAATTCAGGGGTCATTTTTGAAAAAACAAAACAAAAACCCATTCAGTAGACATTGAATGATCACCAGGGCTAACTGGCCAAGTTGGTCCTACTAGGGCCAGCAAGGAGGAGTGTGAATAAGAATTTAAATGTGGGGTCCCAGAAAGGGTTTCTTCATAGAAGAGGAAAGGGAAAAGGGAATAGAGGTTAATTCAAACTGAAGGTCAGGCGGAATAGCTCTGTCTTACAGGCCCTGCGGGAGGAGATCAAGTCCTGCAGGGCCCTAGTCTCGTGGGACAGAGCATTCCACCAGGTCGGAGCCATCACTGAAAAAGCCCTGGCCCTGGTGGAGGATAGTCTGGCTTCCTTAGGGCCTGGGACCTTTAAGCAATTATTATTCATGGACCTTAGGGTCCTCTGCGGGACATACCAGGAGAGGCGGTCCCATAAGTACGAGGGTCCTAGGCCTTAGCGAGTCAGGAGATTCTCGAGGAGATATCACATCACATAGTTCCACAGAGGAACTTGCTTCAACATTACCCAGTGATGGCCAGCAGGTTGGAGGACTTCCAAGGAGGACTGGACAAATTAACAGAGGAGAAAGCTACCAATGCCTATTAACCATGATGGCTTCTGAATACTAGGTGCTGGAAACAGCAGGAAGAGCGAGGGCTCCTGTTCTGGGGTCCTGTTTGCAGGCTTTCCATAATGGGCATTTGGTTGGCCAATGTGAGAACAGGATACAGGACTGAATGGGCCATTGGCCCAGTCCAGTAGGCTTTTATTATCTCCTCAGGGATCTCCTGTCAAGAGCACAGCTCCACAGCTTGAACCCCCAGTCCTCAGAATAAGGCAATGGCTGCAGAGGAAACTATCAGGCCTTTAAATGTCCAGATGCAGGATTTAGTCAGTGATCTCAAGTCAATGAATACATAGACAAGGCTATAACTACTTGCAGGAGTTGGGCTCGATGCCCCTTCTTTTTTATTTTATTTTTATTTTGATAAATTAATAATCATAAGCTATGGTTTTCCCAGTAGTGATGTATGGAAGTGAGAGCTGGACCATAAAGAAGGCTGATCGCCGAAGAATTGATGCCTTTGAATTCTGGTGCTGGAGGAGACTCTGGAGAGTCCCATGGACTGCAAGAAGATCAAACCTCTCCATTCTGAAGGAAATCAGCCCTGAGTGCTCACTGGAAGGGCAGATCCTGAAGCTGAGGCTCCAATACTTTGGCCACCTCATGAGAAGAGAAGACTCCCTGGAAAAGACCCTGATGTTGGGAAAGATGGAGGGCACAAGAAGAAGGGGACGACAGAGGTCAAGATGGTTGGACAGTGTTCTTGAAGCTACGAACATGAGTTTGACCAAACTGTGGGAGGCAGTGGAAGACAGGAGGGCCTGGCGTGCTCTGGTCCAGGGGGTCACGAAGAGTCCGACACGACTAAACGACTAAACAACAACAATAATCATAAATAAATAAGAATAAAAATGTGCACCCCACCACCGAGAGCATTCCATTGTAGCCATCCAGCCTCCCAAAATTTCAACACCTCTTGCAATGGTTTGACCCCTTTTCGTTTTATAATAATAATAATAATAATAATAATAATAATAATAATAATAATAATTTATTTGTACCCCGCCCATCTGGCTGGGTTTCCCCAGCCACTCTGGGCGGCTTCCATAAAAACCAAAAATTCACTAAAATATCACAGATTAAAAACTTCCCTGAACAGGGCTGCCTTAAGATGTCTTCTGAATGTCAGGTAGTTATTTATCGCTTTGACATCTGATGGGAGGGCGTTCCACAGGGCAGGCGCCACTACCGAGAAGGCCCTCTGCCTGGTTCCCTGTAGCTTTGCTTCTCGCAATGAGGGAACCGCCAGAAGGCCCTCAGCGCTGGACCTCAGCATCCGGGCAGAACGATGGGGGTGGAGACGCTCCTTCAGGTATACTGGACCGAGGCCGTTTAGGGCTTTAAAGGTCAACACCAGCACTTTGAATTGTGCTCAGAAACGTACTGGGAGCCAATGTAGGTCTTTCAAGACCGGTGTTATGTGGTCTCGGCGGCCGCCCCCAGTCACCAGTCTAGCTGCCGCATTCTGGATTAGTTGTAGTTTCCGGGTCACCTTCAAAGGTAGCCCCACGTAGAGCGCATTGCAGTAGTCCAAGCGGGAGATAACCAGAGCATGCACCACTCTGGCGAGACAGTCCGCGGGCAGGTAGGTTCTCAGCCTGCGTACCAGGTGGAGCTGGTAGACAGCTGCCCTGGACACAGAATTGACCTGCGCCTCCATGGACAGCTGTGAGTCCAAAATGACTCCCAGGCTGCGCACCTGGTCCTTCAGGGGCACAGTGACCCTATTCAGGACCAGGGAGTCCTCCACACCAGCCCACCCCCTGTCCCCCCAAAACAGTACTTCTATCTTGTCAGGATTCAGCCTCAATCTGTTAGCCGCCACCCATCCTCCAACCGCCTCCAGACACTCACACAGGACCTTCACCGCCTTCACTGGTTCCGATTTGAAAGAGAGGTAGAGCTGGGTGTCATCTGCATACTGACTCCTCCCTGAACTTCCTTCCCTTTCTAGTCATCTGTTTTGAAGGGTCGGGTGACTTGTGATGTCTGGGGTTTCCCTTCCTCGCCACTTGCTGTGAAAGTTGTTTCCCTTCTTCGTCTTAAGGAATTTCCCTCATTCTTTACCTCTGAGAGTCCTTGGTTGGGAGCCCAACCGTCAACTTCTTATTTATTGCATAAGATCTCATATTCATCTTGATCGTTAAAACTAATCTCAAAGTGGCTTACCCCCCCCCAAAAAAAAGGGGGGGGGAGAGAAAACAAAACAGTGCCATTATCGACTAAGTTTTAATTTATATATTTTTTAACTGTTGCTATATCTGTATTGTCCTTGTTATACCTAACTGCAAATTCAAATGTATCCCTATTGTGTTTTCTGACTTCCTTGATATTGTATGTGGGCCGGAACTGGTCTGCGACCGAAATAATAAAATTCAGTGCCATTATCAGTAAAACGACAGTTTTTCAACATTTTAACAAAAGTAAAAAAATCAGTGGTAAGCTAAAAACCAAATTAAAATGCTTTCAATAATCTATATATCTGGATAGGCATGCCCAAACAAAAATAGTTTTTAAGCAGGTGCTGAACAAAGTACACAGCTTTATGGCTCAGTTGGTAGAGCGTAAGATTCTGAATCTCACGGTCCTGGGTTCAAGCCCCACACTGCGCAAAAGATTCCTGCGTTGCAGGGGGTTAGACTAGATGACCCTCGTGGTCCCTTTCCAGCTCTACAGTTCTATGATTCTATGTCAATAGGCAGGGAGTTCCAAAGTGTGGGTGCATCTTCTGAACTCCCCCTTGGTTCACCTTAGAATTCGTCTGGTTTGTTTCGAAGAGGGGCAGTCTAAGCATTTGCACATGCTCATTTGGGATTAAATTAAATGCAGAGCCATTAAAGGCAAGTTCCCCTTCCTTGGGGATTTTCTGCTCATTTATGAAGTCAGTTTGACCTGATGCTTCTTCTTCATTCTGCCCAGAGAGCAGTTTCACAGGCATCCTGAGTCAGCTCTGTGCTTCCCAGCTCATCGCCTTAATCTTCTTCTTCTTTGGCAATCCCTCATAGCCGAGTAAGATTGTCTTCCATAAACACAGTTTTAACAATGAGTCCGTAAGGGACTGTGGAGGCCAATTCTGGATCCACACGTCCTTCCACAGTTGGGGACATAGGTTTCCTGGCGGGAGTTGATCACGGTGTGGATTTGCCAAGCGTGCCTTCCTCTTAGCACGTTTCTCTCTTGCGTCCTGAGTTCGAGTGTCTTCAAAGCCCATGACTCCTTTGGTAAAGGCTGTTCTCCAACTGGAGCGCTCGCAGGCCAGTGTTTCCCAGTTGTCAGTGTTTATACTACATTTTTTTAGATCTGCCTTGAGATAGTCTTTAAACCTCTTTTGTTGACCACCAGCATTACGCTTTCCATTTTTAAGTTCGGAATAGAGTAGTTGCTTTGGAAGACGATCATCAGGCATCCGCACAACATGTCAGCCTGCACAGAATCCAGCCAGCTCCAAAACAGAATATAGTAAAACTACCCCATATCTGAAAGCAACAAGGATCCATTCAATTGGGAAATAAATGCAAGGACTTAAAGAGAGCCCTGCCACAGGATCAGGCCAAAGGGGACCCATCCAGTCCAGTCTCCTGTTTTCTCAATGGCCGGTCAAATGCCCCAAATGTGAAGCCTAAAGCATGGTGTTGAGTGAAACAGCAACTCTCCTAATTTTTTGGAAATTGGCATTCAGTTAATATCTGCACCATATATCTATTACGGCACATTTACTACACATTTGGGACGCGGGGGGTGCTGTGGGTTAAACCACAGAGCCTAGGACTTGCCGATCAGAAGGTCGGCGGTTTGAATCCCTGCAATGGGGTGAGCGCCCGTTGCTCGGTCCCTGCTCCTGCCAACCTAGCAGTTCGAAAGCACATCAAAGTGCAAGTAGATAAATAGGTACTGCTCCGGTGGGAAGGTAAATGGCATTTTCATGCGCTGCTCTGGTTCGCCAGAAGCGGCTTAGTCATTCTGGCCACATGACCCGGAAGCTGTACGCCACCGGCTACCTCGGCCAATGAAGCGAGATGAGTGCCGCAACCCCAGAGAAGACCACGACTGGACCTAATGGTCAGGGGTCCCTTTACCTTTTTTTACTACACATTTAAAGCACATAGTGCCACCCCCAAGAATCCTGGGAGCTGTAGTTTGTTAAGGGTGCTGGAAATGGCAAACTACAGTTTCCAGGGTTCTGTTTTTTGAGGGAAAGGACACACCATGTGCTTTAACTGTGAGCTGAACGTGCTTTCAATAAACGGTGTGGCTGCGACCTCAGAAGCGTTATGCCTTCTGCTGCAGATTAAACTCTGCCCCCTGCCCAAAGCCTTAACTGCTCTTGTGCTCAGATCCTACTTGGAGGTTTCCCAATGAGTCATGAGAACAGGAGGTTTTGCTTATGTTCTTATGGTATTAGTGTTTTCAGATGATGTTATGGCCTTTTTCTTGTGCAATAAATGTTTATCTTCTGGCTAACTGGATGTTTCACAAGACTTTCTTTAGAAACAAATCAATTTATGGCTTCTCCGTGACTTTGTAAAATATCATCTATAACTTTCCTTGATGATACCTGGGAGGAAAGTGATAACGTTCTCCCACCCTGAGTAAATGAGTAACTACTTCCCATTTCCTTTTCCTTTTTAAAAGCAGCTAAAATTACATTTGAGGGTAAAATTATAACTAATCCTTTCTGTCCGTCCCATCCCCCAGCTGCCGGCCTAAAGGACTCACTCCTTCTCATTCCCTTAAAAAAGAAAAGAAAAACCTGCTAAAAATGAATTGGTAAAGTTTGCCTAATTGCAAAGCGAAATAAAAACAAAGATGCTCTTTCAAAGAAAAAACGTAGCTTTTAAATGACTTTCCTAGGTCCGAGTGCTCATTCAGATGTTTTGAGACTCAAAAAAAATCCTTGCGGTTATACCTAAACGGGTGCAATGTCTAAACTTCCTCCGTAAGCCGGTCTGTTTGGGACAGTCACCTGTCTGCCTGAAATCTCACTGGGTCAAAGCAAACGAGCAAAAGGCAAAAACAACAAGTCCAAACCTCCTGAATGAAGGAGATGCAAGAGATCAAGCAACTTACCTACAAAACTCTGAAGGATGGCGGTGAGCAGGAATAAGGCTCCCATCTTCACGTCTGCCATTGTTCAGATGTCCGGAGGGTCGGTCAGAGCACTCCTTAGCTGAGGAACAATGCAACTGCTCCTTTCGCTGTCTTAACAGGAAACAACACCAGTCACCACCACCCTCTATTGTGAAACAGAAAAGGCTGGATGCGAAGGGGCTTTTTCGCTTTGATAAAATAAAATCTCCCAAGATATTTTTCTGGAGAAACCCATGTTGTGCAATCATCATGTTGGGTAGGCCAAGGAAACGGGTGTAACCCCTCCAAGGAAAGATGTTTTCTTGCAGGGGACGAATGTTTCCTTATCACCTCTGCCACTTATGATCATTACAGGGTTACATTTTGTCCCGTTGAGAGTAGACTTACATTTTTGTTGTTGTTTTGTATCCCGTGCTGGTCCTGTTCTGAGTAGACTTCCTGAAATTAATGGACCTAAGTTGGTCTGGTTTATTCATTAATTCTGCCCTTGAGTAGAACTATCACTGGATACAATTTGCTTTCAAGTGCTTTTAATAGGGAATCTTAAAATGTTGTCACCCGTGCTGGGACCTGGCGGGTAATACATTGATTCCTTTGCTAATCAAGGAATCGTCTTGATTAGCAGGAGCAACATTTTGTAAGTATTCCTATTGCTTTAATGGATTTCTAGCCCAATGCTTAGGGATTATTCCATGGAAAGAGAAAACTTTAAGCTCCAGATGTTGATGGACTCCAAATCCCATCAGCTCCAGGAGTCAGTGTGGCTCATAAGAACATAGGAAGAGCTTGGCTGCTGGATCAGGCCCAAAGGGAGCCCATCCAGTCTAGCACCCTGTACTCACAGTAGCCACCCCATAGCTGTCAACTTACAGATTTGAAAATAAGGGACCAGCAGACTCGAAAATAAGGGATCAGCAGCCAAAATAAGGGATTTTCCGGGCACAGGTATGTTCAACTTCTGAGCCAAAGGCAGAAAGCCCAGCCAGCAGCCAAACGAAGCCTCAAGCGGTGGTTCCCACAGCGCAGCAACCGGGCAAAGGGGATGCAGCAAGGAAAACCACTGTCACCTCTCCGCTGGGAAGCGCTGAGCAAGGGCGAGTCCCCAGGCAATGCGGCTGATTTGATTGGCACAAGGCATGCAAGCTCCACCCCTCAGTCGTTCTTAGACTCCTTATTGGGTGAGCAACGCAGCCAAGCAACACAGTTGGAGCCTCCCTCCTCCCTGGCCGGCAGGGAGGGAGGGAGGGAGAGGAGCTGCTTCCTTTGAAACCCGGGAGATTTAAGGGACCTCATCAGTAAGGGACAGCAGGGGGACACGGCGCTGGGATAAGGGAGTTTCCCACCAAATAAGGGACGGTTGACAGCTATGAGCCACCCAGGTGCCCCAAAGGGAAACCCACAAGCAGGAATCAGGCCCAAGAGCACTCTCTCGTCCTGGGGTTTCTAGCAACTGATATTTCGAAGCATTCCTGGCCCCAAACGTGGTCAGGGATAATGGAAGCTGTAGTCCAGTTTCTGCCAGTCAGTGTAGACAACACTAAGCTATATGGACCAATGCTCTGGCTGGGCATAAGGCAGATTTATTATGCCCTTATGTATAATGGTGATCAAAAGTCATACAATTTCTTCTTTTCTTTAGGAAGCAAAGTTTAAGGGTGAAACAGGAAATTGCAAAGGTCAAATGGATGGCGCTGTTGGTCAAGCCCGAGTATGTTTTGATGTCTTCATTACTTCCTTTATAGGTTTTCAGAGGAGTTTTGTTTCCCTCTATGGGGTGTGGGCTGAGTTGGTTATTCGCCAGCGGGTTTTCATGGCTGGGGTTCTGAGTTAAATTCATTTTTGAGGGGGTATGGAGTGCTCCCTCCCTCAGAGAAGCCTGCCTTTCTGTGTGAATCTCAAATTTGATATTGTTTGGTCCAAGGCCACCGCTGCTTCTGCAGCCTCAAGCCCGGGGGGGGGGGGAGAGGAGAGCCCTAGAGCAGAGACTCAGACAGAGTGGCAACCGGGCACCATCCTCTGAGAGCCAGTAAACTCGGCTGTGTCTTGTATACAGAAGCATGTTGCCTTCAACACAGGAGGAATAGCACATAGCCATTGTTGCTAGTAGCCATTAATAGCCAGTATGTTTCCGAGCACAATTCAAAGTGTTGGTGCTGACCTTTAAAGCCCTAAACAGCCTTGGTCCAGTAGACCTGAAGGAGCGTCTCCACCCCCATCGTTCTGCCCAGACGCTGAGCTCCAGCTCCGAGGGCCTTCTGGCGGTTCCCTCCCTGCGAGAAGCCAAGTTACAGGGAACCAGGCAGAGGGACTTTTTGGTAGCGGCGCCCGCCCTGTGGAACGCCCTCCCACCAGATGTCAGAGATAAACAACTACCGTATTTTTCGCCCTATAGGACGCACTTTTTCCCCTCCAAAAATGAAGGGGAAATGCATGTGTGTCCTATGGGGCGAATGCAGGCTTTCGCTGAAGCCTGGAGAGCGAGAGGGGTCGGTGCGCACCGACCCCTCTCGCTCTACAGTCTCCAGGAGAGCCGCAGCGCCAGTCCCACAAGGTTGGGGGACAGCGGGGAGGCGGACCGCTGCCATCCCGCTGTCTCCCAATGTGGTTTGGAGGCTGAGAGCGGGGAGACGCGTGCTTCTTCCCGCTGCCAGCCCCGCAAGCTCCGGGGACAGCTGGGAGGTGCAGCTCGTCCTCCCGCTGTCTCCGGACCTGGTCTGCAGGCGGGGGCAGGGAGAAGAGCGCTTCTCCCCGCTGCCGGCCCCACAAGCGCCTGGGGGGGAAATATATTTTTTTTCTTTATTTCCCACCCAAAAAACATGGTGCGTCCTATGGGCCGGTGCGTCCTATGGGGCGAAAAATACGGTACCTGACATTCAGAAGACATCTTAAGGCAGCCCTGTTCAGGGAAGTTTTTAATATTTAACGCTGTACTGTTTTTAACACTTGATTGGGAGCCGCCCAGAGTGGCTGGGAAACTCAGCCAGATGGGCGGGGTATAAATAATAAATTATTATTATTATTATTATTATTATTATTATTATTATTATTTAGAACCCACCTTGGTTTTTGTGATTGTTTTTTAAAACTGTTTTTAATTTTGCGTTTTAATGTTATTAATTAATTAATTAATTAAGATTTATCAAATTCATTAAATCCTTCATCTGAAGATCACAGAGCAGTTTACAATATAAAATCACAGTATTTCCCCTCCATAATGTAACTCACCTTAGGGCAAAGAGAGGGCACTCAGTGTTTATTTATTTCAAGACATGTTTACACCGCTTAATTGTAATAACAAACCTCAGATCAGTTTAGAGGGAAAAAATAAAACAATAAAAGTATCAATAAGAAAAATCAACAATTTAAAACTTTCTGAAAATTAAAACGGCAATGGACTGAAAAAACCTCTCACCGACTTTCTTAAAAGCTCGGCAGGCTTGTCTAAACAATGTTTTAGCAGGCTCCGACAGTGCAGTGATCTCAATAGCCTGGAGTTCCAATGGGAATAATAATAATAATAATAATAATAATAATAATAATAATAATTAATAATAATAATAATGTGTGACTGCCGCAGCTTAGTGATCCACTGTGTGAACAAGTCTTTCTTTATATAACTTTTATTAAATTTTCTAATTTACATTTCATTTAAACAACCTTAAATCAATGATTTCCCTTCTCCTTTCCGTGGTTCATTTTGCATACCATACATCCCTGCATATTTTACATGAACTAACTAAACCCCTCAGTAATCCATTGTTACATCCATCAGAACTTCATTTACACTGTTGAATTTATCGTAATTTGAACAAGCCTTTTCTTTTTGCCCATCCTGGGTCTCCCAATCTACAGTTTGACTGGGCGGCCCTGTTGTGTTTCGTTTATGGGTTCTGGTTAAAAGTACAGTGGTACCTCGGGTTACATACGCTTCAGGTTACATATGCTTCAGGTTACAGATTCCGCTAACCCAGAAATAGTACCTCGGGTTAAGAACTTTGCTTCAGGATGAGAACAGAAATCGTGCTCTGGCGGCGCAGCAGCAACAGGAGGCCCCATTAGCTAAAGTGGTGCTTCAGGGTAAGAACAGTTTCACATTAAGAACGGACTTCCGGAATGAATTAAGTACTTAACCCGAGGTACCACTGTACTACCAAAATAATTAAGGTTTTAAATGATACTTTTAGGTTATATTTTAGTGATCAAGATTTAATATACAGTGGTACCTCAGGTTAAGTACTTAATTCGTTCTGGAGGTCTGTTCTTAACCTGAAACTGTTCTTAACCTGAGGTACCACTTTAGCTAATGGGGCCTCCTGCTGCCACTGCACTGCCACCGTGCAATTTCTGTTCTCATCCTGAAGCAAAGTTCTTAACCCGAGGTACTATTTCTGGGTTAGCGGAGTCTGTAACCTGAAGTGTCTATAACCTGAAGCGTCTGTAACCCGAGGGATGTTTTCTGGGAGGGGCAGGAAACCTCTTGCGGCTGCCCCTGGCAATACAGCAAGCCCACCTGAGAGACTTCAAAAGGGAGCGGTACTTACATGTCTGGTGGGAATTCAAGCCGAAGCCACAAGTGACAGACCTCAGGAATGCAGCTCAGCTCAGTTAAACTGAAAGCGAAGGTGGATCTCAGCGCACAGAGAGGAGGAGGAGGAGGAGGAGGAGGATGGGAGCAGGGGAGGCCTTTGGAGAAAGAACAGAAACTGCATCTAAATTTGGGTTCTGGGGAATTTTGGAGGGCTGGTTCAATCTTGCCCAACCTCCAACTCGGAGCATTCGCCCAACAGCCAGAGTTGAAAATTGTATCCACTTACTTATTTTATGAATAGTTACAGATAGGTAGCCGTGTTGGTCTGCCATAGTCAAAACAAAACAAATTCCTTCCAGTAGCACCTTAAAGACCAACTAAGTCAGTTCTTGGTATGAGCTTTCGTGTGCATGCACGAAAGCTCGTATCTGAAGAAGTGTGCATGCACACGAAAGCTCATACCAAGAACTGACTTAGTTGGTCTTTAAGGTGCTACTGGAAGGAATTTGTTTTGTTTTTATTTTATGAAGATTTTTGCAGCACTTGGTTGCAACCCCCCCGCCCGAAACGACGCCTCTTTTGCTGAATCGTTGGAATACTCCGTGCCTCTTATTTGCTATGGATTTAATAAAACGAAAGGAAACCTCAAAGCAATAAAGTACCGTAGATTCCAGCAAGCCTGCAACTCACATGGGGTCAAGGTTCCAGGATCTCTCTGCCTCTTGATATCTGGCAACTCTAATCTTCTCGGCACACAATAAAAAGCATATTTGTTAAGGCAAAGTCTGTCCAGACATGCAGAACGTCAGCATGTGTTTTAATCTGGTGTTTATTGCCGGCTTTTTAAGGGTTTAAAAATACAGTAAGCCCGCAACTTATACGCACATTTAACTTGTGCGTATTCATCTTTACGTGCGTGTGGGGAAATAATAATTTTTAATTAAAAAGGGAGCAGTATTCCAGGAAAAATGACTTTGGCCATCCCAACCGCCATCAGACCCAAAGTGTTTTGACTATGCGCAATCTTGGTGTATTTCAAAATGTTGCCACACTAACGCATCAATTTCTTACAAATGAGGAATAAGTATTATGAGGCAACTGTAACATTGCCAATTCTGCCAACTGAAGTGGCCTAGTGGGTGAATATGGTCTAAGGCGATCTTGCAGGTACATTCATCCCAAGCTCTTTATTTTTTAATTGATTTTAACATATAAATTATAAAATGTACCACAAAACTTATCACTTATACAATCTTTTTAGACTTCCATCAGCACCTCTGATAATCCACCATTTTAACCACTTCTTATGCATTTCTTAACTTTATATTGCCTTTACATCTCTTAACAAATCATCCTTCCTCTTCTCCATTTTTGCAATACTTCCAATAATACTCCTCACAAAACTTCTTGCAAACCTACAAACGTCGTCTGTTCTTCACAAATACTTTTCAAGTGGTCCGTAAATTTACTCCAGTCTTCCGTGAATTTCTGGTCCCACCGGTTTTGAATCCTTCTTGTTAGTTTATCTAGTTCTGCATAGTCCATCAACTTCATTCTCCATTCTTCAATCGTCGGTAATTCTTCTTGCTTCCATTTTTGGGCCAGTAATATTCTTGCTGCTGTTATTTCATATAAGAAGAGCTTACATTCCTTTCTATTTATGTCACTCCCCACAATGCCCAGTAAAAATGCTTCTGGTTTCTTTATGAATGTACCGTATATTTCAACATTTTTTTCATCTCATTATATATCATCTCCCAGAAGCATTTCACCTTTTTACATTCCCACCACATGTGATAAAATGTTCCCTCTTTTTCTTTACATTTCCAACATTTATTACTAACTTTATACATTTTCACTAACTTGACAGGTGTAATATACCATCTATACATCATTTTCATCACATTTTCTTTTAGGGCATTGCATGCACATTCATCCCAAGCTCTTAAGGGCTTTAATATTCGAACAGTAACACCTTCAACTTGGCCAGGAAGCAAATTGGCAGCCAGTGCAGGTCTCTGAGCACGGGTGGCATATAGGCTGCTGAGAGTTGTAGATCAGTCCCCTCTGGAGAGCCAAAAGCTCCCCCATGCCAGCGGCGTAGCGTGGGTTGTCAGCACTCGGGGCAAGGCAAGTCATTTGCGCCCCCTAACCCGGGGCAAGGCAAGTCATTTGCGCCCCCTAACCCGGGGCAAGGCAAGTCATTTGCACCCCCTAACCCGGGGCAAGGCAAGTAATTTGCGCCCCCTAACCCGGGACAAGGCAAGTAATTTGCGCCCCCTAACCCGGGGCAAGGCAAGTAATTTGCGCCCCCTAACCCGGGGCAAGGCAAGTAATTTGCACCCCCTAACCCGGGGCAAGGCAAGTAATTTGCACCCCTAACCCGGGGCAAGGCAAGTAATTTGCGCCCCTAACCCGGGGCAAGGCAAGTAATTTGCGCCCCTAACCCGGGGCAAGGCAAGTCATTTGTGCCCCCTAACCCGGGGCAAGGCAAGTAATTTGCGCCCCCTAACCCGGGGCAAGGCAAGTAATTTGCGCCCCTAACCCGGGGCAAGGCAAGTAATTTGCGCCCCCTAACCCGGGGCAAGGCAAGTAATTTGCGCCCCTAACCCCTAACCTGCCGCCGCTGCCAGCTTCTTCTTGCTGCTGCCTGGGCTGGGGTATTTACGGTAAGGTAGCCATGGCGGCGGCGGGTCCGTGTCAGGTGATCTGAGGCGAGTTGCCGCTGGCGCTGCCGCCCAAACAACGCCGCTTGCCCAGAGGAGGAGGGCAGAGAGGCGAGGAAAATGCAACATGGCTCAGCAGCTGCAGCAGCGGCGGTGGCGGGGAGGCTGTGAGGAGGGGCTGCCTGGCGCGCCCTCCGCGGCCCTGACGCGCGGGGACCGCGGTGAGCGTTGAGAGCCGCTGCCTGCCGGACGCCTTCAGCCCGGACGCGTGCACAGCTCGCCGGTTCCGCGAGACATGGGGCTCTGCTACAGCCTGCGCCCGAGGCTCTTCGGCGACTCCGGAGGCGGCGAGCGCGCCCCCCCCAGATGTTGCGCCCGGTGTGGCCGGCCCCCCCTGCACCTCCCATGCTACGCCACTGCCCCATGCCCAGTCTAAATGAAACTTCCATGTACAGCAGCAGTCTACCTCTGAGCGAATGGATGCAAAGCACCCAGGAAAAGCTTATCTCTGTTCACTGTTGCACCCACTGGCTGCTGATCAAGATGGAATGAAATCCGTGCTATCGGCGGCCTGATCCACAAACGTGCTCCTTGTGTTTGTTGCTGCGTGATTCAGATTTCTGGGAAAGGGAGAGGAAAATTGGTGTGGGTGTGTGGGTGTTGTTTGCTCTTAAGTGTTTGGTCTGGATAATTCAGCTGCTGTCTGTCCGGAACTAGGTATGACATAGTTTCATTGTTTAAGGAAGAAGCTGATTGCTAAAGCAGAAAACACCTGCAGGAGTTAGAAGCTTCTTGGAGGAAGTGAAATCCTTCTCCTCTTCTTCTTTTTCCCCCTTCCAGGAAATGAAGTAAGCCAGCTAATGAAGAATACACATTTTGCTCACTTCCAGATTACACACCATGCCATTTGACAGTCCTGCTGCCTGTGTTACCCAAGAACATAAGAAGAGACATGATGGATCAGGCCAATGGCCCATCTTGTCCAGCATTGTGTCCTCGCAGTGGCCAGCCAGGGACCCCCAGGGGAAATCTACAAGCAGGACCTGAGCGCTTCAAAGCCCTATACGGCCTCGGCCCAGTATACCTGAAGGAGCGTCTCCACCCCCATCGTCCAGCCCGGACGCTGAGGTCCAGCGCCAAGGGCCTTCTGACGGTTCCCTCATTGCGAGAAGCATAGCTAAAGGGAACCAAGCAGAGGGCCTTCTCAGTGGTGGCACCCGCCCTGTGGAACGCCCTCCCACCAGATGTCAAAGAGATAAACAACTACCTGACATTCAGAAGACATCTGAAGGCAGCCCTGTTCAGGGAAGTTTTTAATGTGTGACATCTTAGTGTATTTTTGGTCTTTTGTTGGAAGCCGCCCAGAGTGGCTGAGGAAACCCAGCCAGATGGGCGGGGTACAAATAATTAAATTATTATTATTATTATTATTATTATTATTATTATTATTATTATTATTACCCTTTCCCCTTCTGCCCTCTCCAGCGACTGGTATTCAGAAGCACTGTTGCCTCCAATTGTGGAGGCAGAATAGAGCCATTGTGCCCAGCAGCCATCAGTAGCTTTCTTCCTGAAAATGTCTGATCCTCTTGTAAAACCATCCAAGTGAGAGGCCATCACCAGACCCTCCTATTTTCCAGGGACAGCCCCAGATTTACAGAAGCCATCCCAGTTTCTGATTTGATCCTGGAATGTCCTGCTTTTGCTTAAAGGTAAAGGTAAAGGGACCCCTGACCATTAGGTCCAGTCGTGACCGACTCTGGGGTTGCAGTGCTCATCTCGCTTTATTGGCCGAGGGAGCCAGCGTACACCTTCCAGGTCATGTGGCCAGCATGACTAAGCTGCTTCTGGCGAACCAGAGCAGCGCACGGAAACACTGTTTACCTTCCCGCTGGAGCGGTACCTGTTTATCTACCTGCACTTTGACGTGCTTTCGAACTGCTAGGTTGGCAGGAGCAGGGATCGAGCAACGGGAGCTCACTCCGTTATGGGGATTCGAACCGCCGACCTTCTGATCGGCAAGTCATAGCCTCTGTGGTTTAACCCACAGTGCCACCCGCGTCCCTGCTTTTGCTTAGGTTGTCACTATTTTCATCAGAGAAATGTTGGAGAGTGTTGAGTTATGTGACCCCCCCACCAAGCCAAGGAAGGTAAAAAGGGAAAGGGAAAGGACCCCCGGACAGTTAAGTCCAGTTAAAGGTGACTATGGGGTTGCAGTGCTCATCTCGCTTTTCAGGCCGAGGGAGCCGGCGTTTGTCCACAGACAGCTTTCCGGGTCATGTGGCCAGCAGGACTAAACCGCTTCTGGCGCAACAGAAGACCGTGACGGAAACTAGAGCGCACAGAAACGCCATTTACCTTCCCACCAGAGCGATACCTATTTATCTATTTGCACTGGTGTGCTTTCAAACTGCTAGGTTGGCAGGAGCTGGGACAGAGCAGCGGGAGCTCACCCTGTCATGCGGATTTGAACCTCCAACCTTCCGATCGGCAAGCCCAAGAGGCTCATTGGTTTAGACTGCAGCGCCACCCGCGTCAAGGAGATAAGTAACCAAACAACCTTTAGAAGGCATCTGAAGGCAGCCCTGTATTGGGAAGATTTCAAATGTTTTATTACGGTTTTATATATGTTGGGAGTTACCCAGAGTGGCTGCAGCTGCCCAGTCAAAATTACTATTACTACTACTACTATTATTATTATTATTATTATTATTATTATTATTATTGACTTTGATGTCCCTATTTCCATCGGATAAATGTTGGAGGGCATGCATCACTTCCTCCTGTAAGGCGATGAGTCTTCTCTCCACTGGAGAGAATATGCCCCCAAATAATATTGATTTCTGGGAACTCTGAGTAGAGAGCTGTGCTGCTTTTGCACTGAGGTCTTGTTTTCAGGCTGTGATAGGAATTTTATGGTCTTAGATATATGGTAATGTTCATAAGTGTACCAACCAAGCACATGCATAGATCAGCACAGGAAGACCGACCTGGAACCATTTTGATTCCTAAACTGAGCAAATGTTTTCTCTGCAAGGTCAAACTGGAAAAGCCTCCCCATTGTCTTTTCCTTCACAAATCCTGTCTTAAGGGTATGTCTGTGTTTGAATAGGGTGTGAGCCTGTGACCTGGTCCAGGAACTAAGTATTTATCATTACAAAAGACTGGCCAGGCTCCCCAGGCGATCCAATCAAGTAACCTGCCAGACAGGAGATAAACAACAACAGGAGAAAAACAGTATTCAATTTTCTGTTTTAGACCGCCTTTTCTGTGATGTAGGTGTGATGTATCCGAGGGGTGGTCTTAGGTTACACCCCTTCTGTGATATATGTATGATGTTTCTGGGGGTGGTCATGATCTACAGGGTGGCAATTTCAAAAGTCTTTTATAAGGCCTTGCACACCATTTTTCTGGGTCCCTCCTCTCTCCTGTTGCAACAGATCAATAAAGGCCAAGCCTACTGGCTGCTGTTTTGCTCCTAATAATCCTGGTTGGTGTCTTTGTTTTTTGTCCAAGGGAGCCCTCGGATTTTTCCGTTTACAAGGCTTCCCATTGGAGCATCTGGTTAGCAACTATGAGAAGAAGACACTGGGCTACGATGGGCCCCCTTTGGCCTGATCCTGCAGCAGCCAATCTCTTCTGATATCCTCACCTTGCTCTTTCTGTCAGTCTGACGCATCAACTGCATGCAGTTCCTCTTCATATGCAGATTACTGAGATAGTGGGGAAGAAACAGCTCTCTCATTTCTAGGTACTTCCTAGCTGCTTAGCAAAGGGAAGTACTTTGCTTCCTTCAGCTGCACAGAAATATTATGCTTTTAAAATGTAGTCTTCATGGAACAACCACCGCCTTTGACTTTCAAAGTTGAAAACAGGGGCTGTCCCAGAATAACTGAATGCGTCACAATGAATGCATGCAGAACATAATGGTTAATGTAGATCAAAATCTTTATTTCACCTGAAAGCATGCAGCGAAATTGTGGGTAATATAATCTGCATATGTGGTCCGAGAAAGCTAAAGCCATTTAGGAGCCTTAGAAGAGGCTTGGCCGAAATGTATACCTACTGTTTCACTAAAGGACTTTCGACTTTGCGCGCTCTTTTATCAAAGATGCGCCATGCCAGCGGCAGCGCTTGTCATTCTCAACGGCGGTGTCCACACAAAATTAACTCTTACATCAAAATATTATGTTACGTATTGTATTGAGCTGCTATGAGGCCGCAGGGTGAGTCAGAGGCACCTTTGACACGACTGATGTTTTTCCTAAGTAAGTGCCTAAACAATACTTATAAGTTTAAGTGTGGTGGTGTTGCATAAAGGTAAAGGTAAAGGGACCCCTGACCATTAGGTCCATTTGTGACCGACTCTGGGGTTGCGGCGCTCATCTTGCTTTATTGGCTGAGGGAGCCGGCGTACAGCTTCTGCCCTACTATATACTAATAATAGAAGCAGGAAACAGCCATGGTAGCTAATAGCCACTGCTGATCTCATCTTCTACCAATTGGCGCAATCAATTTTAAAGTAGGGATGTGGGTGGCGCTGTGGGTTAAATTATCAATTTGTCCCTTCACACGGGGACATTCCCAGGGGAACTGAAGGAAGCAGTGGTGTGTCCAACTCTTAAAGAAAACTTCATCAGATCCCTTAGACCCTATCCAATTACCGCCCAGTTTCAAATCTTCCATACCTGGGTAAGGTAATTGAGAGAGCGGTTGCTGAACAGCTTGGTAGGTTTCTGGAGGAAACATCGGCATTAGATCCATTTCAGTCCAGTTTCCGTCCTGGTTTTGGGACGGAGACGGCTCTGGTTGCCCTCACAGATGATCTCCGTAGACAACTGAATCGAGGCGGGTCAGGACTGCTGATCCTTTTAGATTTGTCAGCAGCCTTTGACATGGTCGATCATGATCTTCTGGACCACCGCCTCGCAGACGTGGGGATACAGGGCATAGCCTGTAACTGGTTGTGCTCTTTTATCTCTGGTCGGCGACAGAGGGTGGCACTAGGGAGGGAAATGTCGTCACGCCACTCCTTGGTGTGTGGAGTGCCGCAGGGCGCAAACCTCTCCCCGATGCTTTTTAACATATTTATGCGCCCCCTTGCCCAGATTATCCGGAGCTTTGGGCTGGGTTGTCACCAATATGCTGATGACACTCAGCTCTATCTGCTGATGGATGGCCACACCGACTCGGCCCCAAACACACTGACCAGATGCTTGGAAGCTGTGGCTGGATGGTTTCGTGGGAGCCGATTGAAACTAAATCCTTCGAAGACAGAGGTCCTATGGCTAGGTCGGGATGGCATGGGGATGAGGGACCAACTCCCTTCTCTTGCGGGGGCCCAATTAGTGCCATTGCCTTCCATTAAGAGTTTGGGTGTAATCCTTGACGCCTCCCTTTCCATGGAGGCGCAAGTTACAGCAACAGCCAAGGCGACATTTTTCCACCTTCGCCGCATCAAGCATTTGGTCCCTTACCTTTCCCGCCCCGACCTGGCCACAGTGATCCATGCGATGGTCATCTCTGGCTTGACTACTGTAATTCGCTCTACGCGGGGCTGCCCTTGAACCTGTCCCAGAAACTCCAGCGGGTACAGAATGCTGCAGCGAGGCTCCTCACGGGGTCTCTGCCATGGGAGCATATTCACCCAGTGCTTTTCAAGCTGCACTGGCTCCCGGTGGAGTACAGGGTCAGATTTAAGGTGCTGCTTTTGACCTTTAAAGCCCTTCATGGCCTAGGACCCTCGTACCTACGGGACCGCCTCTCCCGGTATGCCCCACAGAGAGCCTCAAGGTCCATAAATAGCAACACCCTAGTGGTCCCGGACCCTAAGGAAGTTAGATTGGCTTCAACCAGAGCCAGGGCCTTTTCAACACTGGCTCCAGTCTGGTGGAACGCTCTGCCTCACGAGACCAGGGCCCTGTAGGATCTGATTTCTTTCCGCAGGGCCTGTAAGACAGAGTTGTTCCGCCTGGCCTTTGGCTTGGAGCCAATTTGATTCCCTCCCTCCCTCTCTTTCTTTTTTCTTTTCCTTCTCCTCCCGCGATGAGGCTACATTTTAATATTTTAATGTTCCATTATTTTAATGTTGTATTTTATTTTTGTTTTTAAGTTGTAATCATTCATCTTGTTTTTATTATTGCTTGTAAGCTGCTCTGAGCCTGGCCTTGGCTGGGGAGGGCGGGGTATAAATAAAAAATTATTGTTGTTGTTGTTGTTGTTGTTGTTGTTGTTATTTTCGAATATCTCAAGGGCTGTTACATGGAAGATGGAGCCAGCTTGTTTTCTCCTGCTCTAGATGGGAAGACTAGAACCAATGGCTTCCAGTTGCAAGAAATAGAATCCGACTAAACATCAGGAAGAACTTAATTTATTTATTTTTTAGTGGCTTCAGGGTTTATTTGAGAAGAGACCTTAACAGGGAGAGTGTTGCCCGATGGCGAGTGCCCCTTTAATTAAGCCCCTCCCCATCATTTGCTCTCCACAGACAAAATGGCATTACGGCATCTGAGGAAAAAATGCTGTGGAGCAAGTGGGAATAAGAGAAAAACAAGCAGAGGCTTCTTAATTTGATTGACCCATGTCCTTTAAGTGCTGGCAAGGATGCTGCTGAAATGTCTATGTCTGTGGATTGTGCAGGTCACAGGGCTCTGGGTCTTCCTGGCTCACAGTAGCTTGTTCTACAGGATATTCTTTGCAATTGCCTTCAGGGTCCTCACTTTAGCCACATCAGCCACCTTGATGGAATATTCAGGTGTGCAGAGGTAGTCCCCCGTGGTAGTGTAAGGGTTTCTGGCACTTCAACAATCCTGCCCTTAGCCTGTTCTGTCAGTCGTTTTATCAAGGGCAGCCCCTCTAGAACAGAGCTGTCACAGCCACTAGTCAGGACCCGTTCAAAGCCCATCGATATTAGCGTTCCCAAGGCTGCCAAAGGGTCATAGGTAAAGGTAAAGGTACCCCTCCCCATACGGGCCAGTCTTGACAGACTCTAGGGTTGTGCGCCCATCTCACTTAAGAGGCCGGGGGCCAGCGCTGTCCGAAGACACTTCCGGGTCACGTGGCCAGCGTGACAAAGCTGCATCTGGCGAGCCAGCGCAGCACTCGGAAACGCCGTTTACCTTCCCGCCAGTAAGCAGTCCCTATTTATCTACTTGCACTTTGAGGTGCTTTCGAACTGCTAGGTTGGCAGGCCCTGGGACCGAGCAACGGGAGCGCACCCCGCCGCGGGGATTCGAACCACCGACCTTTCGATCGACAAGCCCTAGGCGCTGAGGCTTTTACCCACAGCACCACCCGCGTCCCTATATTAGCGTTCCCAAGGCTGCCAAAGGGTCATAGACCATGTCAAAAGCTCTGTGGAAGGTGACTGGCAGAAGGCGGGAAGCAGCCAGCAGTGCTGTGCAGAGCTCTGTATCCACATGACCATCCTCAGTCAAGGCTCCAAACACCAACCCATCAGCCCCATGTTGCTTGGCAAGTCAAATGCCTGCCTTCATCACCTCCATTTCTCAGTCAGAATTGAGGAAATCTCCCCCACGGGGGTGGATCATCACAAATACAGGCACCCTTATACACTGCTTCAGGGACACGGATGGCGCTGTGGGTTAAACCACAGAGCCTAGGGCTTGCTGATCAGAAGGTCGGCGGTTCGAATCCCCGCCACGGGGTGAGCTCCCATTGCTCGGTCCCTGCTCCTGGCAACCTAGCAGTTCAAAAGCACGTCAAAGTGCAAGTAGATAAATAGGCACCGCTCCTGCGGGAAGGTAAACGGCGTTTTCGTGCGCTGCTCTGGTTCGCCAGAAGCGGCTTAGTCGTGCTGGCCACATGACCCGGAAGCTGCACGCCGGCTCCCTCGGCCAATAAAGCGAGATTAGCGCCGCAACCCCAGAGTTGGTCACAACTGGACCTAATGGTCAGGGGTCCCTTTACCTTTACCTTATACACTGCTTCACCACTTGCGAAAGGCCTATAGTAGGTGTTGTTCCTCCTTCTATGAGGTTGGCACACAGTTCAAGGTGGCCAGCACCCAGAGGTGTCCTGGCCTAGAAAGACCCCTCAATGATCTTCCATCTTTTTTATGGGATTACCTCCTCTTTCTGCATTCACAGCAGACTCCACAGAATCAACACATACTTCCACTGGCCATTCCTGTCACGTGGCGTCACGGTCACCTAGGAAGAACTTTCTGATGGCAAGAGCTGTTTGCCGGTGGAGTGGACTCTGTCAGGAGGCGGCAGACTCGCCATCCTTGGAGATTTTTAAGTTTGGGGGGGTTGCCTGCCAGGAATTCTCCAGCTGTGATTCCTGATTTGCCCGGGGGTTGGGCTAGATGACCCTCAGGGTCCCTTCCAACTCTACAATTCTCTGGCTAGATGCTAAGCCCGATTTTTATCTTATTTATTCACCACAACAGCAGAGGAGGCAGGAGAGGGAACGGGATTTTGATGGCTAGTGATGGGCAACACAAAGACCCCTTTTGGCCGAGCCAAGGGAAGATCGCTTAGAGGCAGGGATCAAAACAGCCATCATAGGCATGTGCCCAAGTTTTTGGGGAAGGGCCCAGTTGGGTGCTGGGGTTTCAGGATGCTTTGCCTACAAAATGCTTGTCAGATGGGGATGAAAGTGAGGAAATGCTCTTTAGGAGACGCGTCCCCAGCCTCCTTTGGCTGCCTGCCACGGGTTTGTAAAGTTTCCTTCCTTTATTATCGTACATTGAGGTTCTTTCCCCTTTTCTAAATGCACAGCCATCCCTCTCACGTGGCAGCTGCAGACACATAGTCCAAACAGTATCCTTCCTCAGACGTTTCCTTTGGCGCATAGAACACTTCGGGACATTTTTGGTATTCTCTGCGACTGAGACGAGTTCCAGCAGGAAACTCATCCATCTGTTCTTTCCCTTCTGGGTCCCTTAAAACTCCTCGCCTGATCATTAGGGTGTGATGCAATCACCTTCCAAAATAGAATTGAGCTACAAAAAACCATCACCTACGTAGCGGGGCTGGATGAATCCCTAGCCGGAATTAAGATTGCCGAAAGAAATATCAACAACTTCAGATATGCAGATGGCATAACATTGATGGCAGAAAGTGAGGAGGAATTAGAGAACCTTTTCATGAGGGTGAAAGAGGAGAGCACAAAATATGGTCTGAAGCTCAACATCAAAAAAAACGAAGATAATGGTCACTGGTCCCATCACCTCCTGGCAAATAGAAGGGGAAGAAATGGAGGCAGTGAGAGATTTTACTTTCTTGGGCTCCATGATCACTGCAGATGGTGACAGCAGCCATGAAATTAAAAGACGCCTGCTTTTTGGGAGAAAAGCAATGACAAACCTAGACAGCATCTTAAAAAGCAGAGACATCACCTTGCCAACAAAGGTCCGTATAGTTAAAGCTATGGTTTTCCCAGTAGCGATGTATGGAAGTGAGAGCTGGACCATAAAGAAGGCTGATCGCCGAAGAATGGATGCTTCTGAATTATGGTGCTGGAGGAGACTCTTGAGAGTCCCATGGACTGCAAGAAGATCAAACCTCTCCATTCTGAAGGAAATCAGCCCTGAGTGCTCACTGGAAGGCCAGATCCTGAAGCTAAGGCTCCAGTACTTTGGCCACCTCATGAGAAGAGAAGACTCCCTGGAAAAGACCCTGATGTTTGGAAAGATGGAGGACACAAGGAGAAGGGGACGACGGAGGACCAGATGGTGGGACAGTGTTCTCGAAGCTACCAGCATGAATTTGACCAAACTGCGGGAGGCAGTGGAAGACAGGAGTGCCTGGCGTGCTCTGGTCCAGGGGGTCACGAAGAGGCAGACACGACTAAACGACTAAACAACAACAACACGTAGCAGGGAAGGGCTGTTGTTCACAGTGGTTAGAGCACCTGCTTTGTGCACAGAATGCCTCCTTCCTCGAAATCCTGGGGAGCTGCTACCAGTCAGTGTAGACAGTGCTGAGCTACATGGGACAATGGTCTGCTTCCTCTGCTCTTGCCTAACCCAGTGCTTTGACTGGAACCATGAGGACTAGAATCTTACCCTCTCATAGAAGCATAGAATTGTAGAGTAGGGAGGAACCACATCTAGTCCAACCCCCTAGAATGCAGGAATCTCATCGAAAGCATCCATGACAGATGGCCATCCAAACTCTGCTTTAAAATAATAATAATAATAATAATAATAATAATAATAATAATAATAATAATTTATTTATACCCTGCCCATCTGGCTGAGTTTCCCCTTCCACTCTGGGCAGCTCCCAATCAAGTGTTAAAAACAATACAGCGTTAAATATTAAAAACTTCCCTGAGCAGGGCTGCCTTCAGATGCCTTTTAAAGAGAGGATAGCTGCTTATTTCCCTCACATCTGGTGGGAGGGCGTTCGACAGGGTGGGTGCCACTACCGAGAAGGCCCTCTGCCTGGCTCCCTGTAACTTGGCTTCTCGCAAGGAGGGAACCGCCAGAAGGTCCTCGGAGCTGGACCTCAGTGTCCGGGCTGAATGATGGGGGTGGAGACGCTCCTTCAGGTATACTGGACCGAGGCCGTTTAGGGCTTTCAAGGTCAACACCAACACTTTGAATTGTGCTCGGAAACGTACTGGGAGCCAATGCAAACCTTCAAGTAAGGAGAGCCCACAACCTCCCTAGGGAGACCGTTCCTCTGTCTATCAACTTTTCCCGAGGTTTAATCGAAATCTCCTTTCCTGTAACTTGAAGCCGTTGGGTCGAGCCCTGCCCTCCAGAGCAGGAGAAAATAAGTTTGTTCCCTCTTCCATGTGACAGCCCTTGAGATATTTGAAGATGGCTATCCTATCTCTCCTCAACCGTTCCTCATAAGGCTTGGTTTCCAGACCCTTGAGCATCTCTGTTGTCCTCTTCTAGACACGTTCCAGAATGACATTGGATAGAACATTTCTGGAGCAGTGGGAACTGCTCCTCTCCCCAGCACACCCAGGTTTCTTTAGAGGGAAAGAAGCTGGTTTTTCAAGTTTGTTGCTGCACTTGGATGAGAACAGCACCAATTGGCTAACACCTAGGAAGTCACGAAGGCGCTTCCTCCCTATCCAAGATCAGTCTCTTTAAAATGATTCTTTCTTTCTTTCTTTCTTTCTTTCTTTCTTTCTTTCTTTCTTTCTGAATGTATGCATGTGTGACGCTTGGGCATGGGCAAAAGGAGATGAGCTCCATGAATTCAGCGGTGGAAAGGAAAGGCTTTCGACTTACCTGGCATTATAAATTATCTGCATATTTACATGTCTATTAAAATTGCTCACTGTATTCTATTCATTATTATTTATGTTTCATTATAGGTTATTATTTCAGGATTCTAACTTATTTTATCCAACCTTAACAAGTAAAAAGACACAAACACAACCCAAGACCGAAAGAACAGAAAGGTTGTCTCAGGCAGAAGCGTGGCATTTACCAAGGGTGCCTATATCTGGTTTGAGGCGCAGGACCTCGAACGTACCTGCGGTCTGTTTCAACCGCATAGATGGACAACTTCAGCCTAAATATAACTCTGAAATGGCAAGCTAGAAGCCTGGTTTCCTGTTTTCAGCTGGGGGGGGGGGGAGAGACAGATGAAAAAGGCCATCAGAGAACAAACACGCCCCTGTGCTTTTCTAGGTAAGCCTAGCCCAAATGATTTTTGGCATGGGGCTAGTCCTCATGAGCTTTGCTAAGCTGGCAAGTTAGTCTGAATCAGGGGTGGGCATCTCAGATGATGGCAACTATAAGGTAAAGGTAAAAGACCCCTGACAGTTAAGTCCAGTTGTGAAGGACTCTGGGGTTGCGGCGCTCATCTCGCTTTACTGGCCGAGGGAGCCGCCGTTTGTCCACAGACAGTTTTTCTGGGTCATGTGGCCAGCAGGACTAAGCCGCTTCTGGCGAACCAGAGCAGTGCATGGAAATGCCGTTTACCTTCCCGCCAGAGTGGTACCTATTTATCTACTTGCACTTTGATGTGCTTTCGAATTGCTAGGTTGGCAGGAGCAGGGACCGAGCAACGGGAGCTCACCCCATCGCGGGGATTCGAACCGCCAACCTTCCGATCGGCAAGCCCAAGAGGCTCTGTGGTTTAGACCACAGCGCCACCTGCGTCCTGGTGGCAGCTATAGCTCACTCCTATTATCATTTCTGGCCAATTGGCCATGTCATCAATTGGGGAGCTGAACAACATCTGGATGGCAGGAATAGATTGCAAGCCTGTGGCTACATCTTTCCAAATCCTCTTGTTGCCTTTGGCATCTGGCTATCTTGGGAGACCACGGAGGAGTGTGTCTTTGCAGGTGAAGCCAAACCATCGGAAAGTTGCAGCACCTTCTGTGGCTGTAGAGACTGATAGGGGAGAGACATGTTTTGTTGCAGCTGGGGCAGATGAAGGCGTCCAGTTGTGTTGCTGCAGATACACCACGGCATTTCTTCTGTCTGTGCTCCTCCCAGTCATCATTCCTCCTCCAAGGGGGATGCGACTCCAAAAAATTTGGGAACTCCTGATTTAATAGTGTTATAAATGAAGGAAGCTCGTGTGCTCGTGTGACATTTCCTGGAGCCCTAGGGATGGCAAAAAGTGTGACGAAACTCGCCTCTTCTGCAGACCCTCCAAGTGTCCCTATTTTCCAGAGACAGTCCCGGATTTACAGAAGCCATCACAGTTTCTGATTTGATCCCGGAACGTTGCACTTTTCATTACGGCATCCCTATTTTCAACGGAGAAGTGTTGGAGGGTATGGAGTTATCCGACCCCTGAAGGCAATCCTGTATAGGGAAGGGATTTTTAAAACAGTACAGTGGTACCTCAGGTTAAGTACTTAATTCGTTCCGGAGGTCTGTTCTTAACCTGAAACTGTTCTTAACCTGAAGCACCACTTTAGCTAATGGGGCCTCCTGCTGCCGCCGCGCTGCCGGAGCACGATTTCTGTTCTCATCCTGAAGCAAAGTTCTTAACAAGAGGTACTATTTCTGGGTTTCTGAGTCTGTAACCTGAAGCGTCTGTAACCCGAGGTACCACTGTAAGTATGGGTTTATCATGTTTTTATGTATGTTGGAAGCTGCCCAGAATGGCTGGGGCAGCCCAGTAAGATGTGTGGGGTATAAATAGTAAAATTATAATTATGGAATGGGACGTCCCTGTTTTCATCAGATAAATGTTGGAGGGTATGCTTCTGCAGTTAGCGTCCAGGGGTCAGCAAACATTTTCAGCAGGGGGCCAATCCACTGTCCCTCAGATCTTGTAGGGGGCTGGACTATATATTTTTTTGGGGGGGGGGAATGAACAAATTCCTATGCCCCACAAATAACCCAGAGATGCATTCTAAATAAAAGGACACATTCTACTCATGTAAAAACACGCTGATTCCCGGACCGTCCACGGGCCGGATTTAGAAGGCCATTGGGCTGGATCCGGCCCCTGGGTCTTAGTTTGCCTACCTTTGATTAGAAGCACGCAATCCAGTCCCGTTTTGCATCAGGCCAGCTGAAGACCAACTTCCCCTTCCACAGGTGGAGGTGCCAATTTTTTTCCCTCGCAAGGCTCCTGCACCTTGAACAGTGTTGCAGGAATTTATGTATAGTTTTGGGGGGGTTGCTCCTCCAGCAGATATCATGCACATGCAGCCCACTACCAAAATCAACACAATCACTTTTGTGACTTTTGTGATTTGTCCCCACAAAACACCCCATCAGTTTCTTCCTATCTATTCAAAGGGCCTTTGCTGCATGATACAAAATGTATCTATGTACTGGCTCACTAAAAGGGACGTGGGTGGCACTGTGGGTTAAACCACAGAGCCTAGGACTTGCCGATCAGAAAGTCGGCGGTTCGAATCCCCGCGACGGGATGAGCTCCCGTTGCTCAGTCCCTGCTCCTGCCAACCTAACAGTTCGAAAGCACCTCAAAGTGAAAGTAGATAAATAGGTACCACTCCGGTGGGAAGGTAAACGGCATTTCCGTGCGCTGCTCTGGTACGCCAGAAGCGGCTTAGTCATGCTGGCCACATGACCCAGAAAAAAGCAAGATGAGCGCTGCAACCCCAGAGTCGGCCACGACTGGACCTAATGGTCAGGGCTCCCTTTACCTTTACCTTTACTGGCTCACTGGGAAAACTTCAGAAATTCATATAGACATGTGAGGTCAGCTCCTCAGCAGCCCCTCTGCCTGAGGGATAATCCCTGGCCTCCTGATACCTGAGTGCCAGACAGGTAGCCATTCCAGAAATAACAAACCCAGATGAAGACAAAAGGGTGGGATAAACTTGGCTGGGAAACAAGGAAATGTACATATCTCTTTTGTTACACTTGATGGGTGTTTGCTGGAGGGCAAGGAGAACCATGGGGCAGAGTCCAGGATGCTCAGATTACTGCCACCAGACCTCCCCTTTCATGATGTATTAGTGATGTAGTTTGGGGGCTCTTTTCTTCAGGGCTTCCATCTTGTTCCACCTTGTGGCAGGTGGGAGTCCTGTCTCGACAGTCTTCAATAAAGACCAAGCTTACTGGCTGCTGTTTTGCTCTGGTATTCCTGGCTGGTGTCCTTGTTTTTTATCCAAGGGAGCCCTCAGATTTCTCTGTTAACAACAGCTTCAGGGCGAGCAGAGAAGCAGAAGGGGAAAACGTAACCCCAGAACCACACCGTAAGGCCACCCCCAACCCCTCTCACCACCAAGGAAATGTAACAAGTGAGTACTATGAGAACCCACACAAGTGACGCTGACACAAACCCACCCCACCCCACTCACCATTCCCCCTCCCCCTCTTTCCCCCTTTTTTCTTCCCAACCTAACACTGCATGCAACACTATGTCTCACAACAAATGAAAAAGGATCTGCAGGAAACACAGCCTGAAAAAAGAGACAATCAGGGTTGTTGTTTTTTTGTAGACTAAGAAATCTTTAATAAAAACAAAGTACCCACTAATCAATTTCTGCTTCTCACACAGCTGTTCAAGGCAGAGGAGCCTTGCCAGGAGGAAAAGTTGGCAACTCTTGTTTGTGCCCCTTCTTCTGTAATCAAATGCAGGGCTTGGGAAGAAGTGGGGAGATTTTGGAAGCTGGCAACGGAAACCTCATTCTTCTCTACCTTATCTTTTGTTTATTTGTTCAGTGCAAACAATTCAGGGTTTCTTTTTCCACTGTTGCTCAGAAAAGTATAAATATCTTGACCAAAGCTACCTCTATCTTTGTGCGGTTTCCTTCTCCTGTATGTGTGAGAGCCACAATAATACAACTTAAACCGGCTCAGGTTTGGAGGTGCATAGACTTGTGTCAGAAATGCCCACAGACGCCTCAGGGACATTCAGATCCCAGCCCAACCCCAATAGCAACCCATCACCTCACCTTGCCTTCTGAAATAACATTAAGCAGGCTCTCTGCAGAGCAAAGGAGTGGATTTTTCATTTTTAATGTCTCCCTTCAGCCAAAAAGGGTTCAGAGAATGGCTTGCAAATACACACACACACACACACACACACACACACACACACACACACACACATTGGTCTTGACCTTCAGGCTTAGGAGTTAAAAATGTTTTTGTTTAGTCATTTAGTTGTGTCTGCCTCTTTGTGACCCCCCTGGACCAGAGCACGCCAGGCCCTCCTGTCTTCCACTGCCTCCCGCAGTTTGGTCAGACTCATGTTGGAACGCTGTCCAACCATCTCGTCCTCTGTTGTCCCCTTCTCCTTGTGCCCTCCATCTTTCCCAACATCAGGGTCTTTTCCAGGGAGTCCTCTCTTCTCATGAGGTGGCCAAAGTACTGGAGCCTCAGCTTCAGGATCTGTCCTTCCAGTGAGCACTCAGGGCTGGTTTCCTTCAGAATAGATCAGTTTGATCTTCTTGCAGTCCATGGGACTCTCAAGAGTCTCCTCCAGCACCAGAATTCAAAAGCATCAATTCTTTGGCCATCAGCCTTCTTTATGGTCCAGCTCTCACTTCCATACATCACTACTGGGAAAACCAGAGCTTTTACTATACGGACCTTTGTTGGCAAGGTGATGTCTCTACTTTTTAAGATGCTGTCTAGGTTTGTCATTGCTTTTCTCCCAAGAAGCAGGCATCTTTTAATTTTATGACTGCTGTCACCATCTGCAGTGATAATGGAGCCCAAGAGTTAAAAATACAAAACCCCAAAGGAAAAATGGATTAGGAGGGAGGCGAAAAAAGGAGCCAGTCAGATGGCTGGCATACAAATAATAAAAGTATTGTTGTTGTTGTTATTATTATTATTATTATTATTATTATTATTATTATTAACAATGCACATAAGTGAAATAAGAACCATTGAAGCAAATAATATATGAAATGTAAAAAAATATATATCAAGATATATGATATGCAATTATGGCATGCATCATCTAGAAAATCTCAAACGTTTTAATTTCCAGAGACGTAAAAAGCAACTTCCACTTTCTCAGAAATGTACCATCCCCTTGCAACCTCCCTCGGCTGTGTATATTCTTTGACCCATCAGATGTCAAAGAGATAAACAACTACCTGACATTTAGAAGACATCTGAAGGCAGCCCTGTTCAGGGAAGTTTTATTTTCATGTGTGACATTTTAATGTATTTTTAATCTTGGCTGGAAGCTGCCCAGAGTGGCTGGGGAAGCCCAGCCAGATGGGCTGGGTATAAATAATAAATTATTATTATTATTTGTGCAGCTGGAACCATCCTCGCTGTAGCGCCCCCCCCCGCCTCTAAAAGCACCCCCCCTCCCTGACCCCCAATCTGCGTCTGATCTGCAGCTTCAAGGAAGAGGTCTAGTCGTGTGGCCCCAGCTTTTTGCAAAGAAACACCTCCCTGTGGGCGGTTCAAGGTGGGGATGGAGCCACTGAGAAAGGTCACTGTCTGACTCCCAGGCAGACAGCGAGGGGGACCAGCCACCTGAATTCAACAGAACCACCACTGAACCTGAATTATTTGAGACGTCAAACCTACAGCAGGACTGCAGCTCAGTTTTGATGCCCCTGGTACAGTTTTGAATCCCAGATCTTAGCTATCAGGTTTTGATAGGCAGATTTGGGTTGCCTCTTCAGCACAGACTGGCAGGTGTTTGGAAGCACCCAAAAAATAAATCTATTTTTTGATGAAAACTGGGGGAAGATTTGGGTTTGCTGCAGCGGATTTTGAATCCCAGAGCTTAGCTCTCAGGTTTTGGCCCTATTATTCAGCAGATTTGGGTTTCCTCTGCAGCACAGGTTGGTCAGTGTTTGGGAGCACCAAATGGTTTTCTGTTTCATAAATATATTTTTTTGATGAAAATTGGGGGAAGGTTGGGGTTTGCTGCACTGGAGAGCAAAGCACTAGTCCACATCTTCCTGCTTTTGTGGTTGAGGAGAAAAGCAATCATCTAGCATCCCTATTCCAACAACCTTCTCTGGATTTTGCCGGCTTCGCTCCCACGGAATTTGTCACACAATCCCGACGTTTCGCCCTCGCCCAACGAAGGACTGCGCAAAACCAGGAAATGTTTGTATCATTTCTTGGGATCGTGCTACTTTCTCTACGCAGTAAGTATTTCTGGAACCTGATAAGTTTAACAATTCGTGGTGAGATGAGGTTTCGATGGATTTTATATATTGGTTCTGCTTTTAAGACTGCAGTCCTAAGATCCCTTCTTAGGGAGCAAGCAGCATTGAACACAGTGAGACTTATTTCTGAGTAAATATTTATAGGATTGTAGCATGCATGGATTTTTTTAAAAATAAAAACATGAGTAAAATTACCTGTCTTCACCAGCAGTGGACAAACCATTTGGTTTTGCCTTCCTTCAGTTTGTCATCCTTTCCCAAAAAACCTGCTTTTTGCCACATCTTTGCATCAATTTGCAAATGTTTGTTAAAAGGCTGTATTGAAATATTTATCCATTTTCACAAGCATTTCCCATAATATATCCTCTTTGTATAACACATGCATATTTGTGAACAATTTTGCAAAATATGTGCCTTTTTGCAAGCAATTTCCCATAACATAATGTAGCTTTGTTTTCACTAATTGCACACTTTTGGGTTGGAGAACTACCCTGAAATATTCAGAGTAATGTGAATTTTGTAGGAATGCTGTGTTTCAATCTGCTTATGTTTTCAGGAAGCACAAATTAGGTTGGTTCCCATTAAAATGAAAGCTGAACAAACTTCTCTCCCATCCCAAATCTTCCGCAGAGTCTGGACAAATAGCAAGATGCGCTTCAATTATAAGATGAGCATATCTTATATTTCGTGATGTCATGTCTTCTAAATTGGCAAAAAGAAACACTTTAATTCTATATAGTACAATCTACTGATTCAGTTTCAGTAATCAGTAAAGTATATTTATCTTTGCGCACACTGAATAAATATTTGAAGTTTCTTATTTGGAACCTGGTTTAGGAACTTGATTGACATGTCTCCTTCCCTAAGGAGCAAAAAGGAGGTTGGTTTTCTTTTTGCAGCTCTCAGTACATAAAGTTGCTTAAGCACACTTGTTTGGCAGGGTAATTGCTCCCCACAAGAAATCTGCTTGGAATTATAGTAGTTGCTAATTATGTAATGTAAAATTTGTGATGCTATGTGACACCCGCAGTGCTTCTCATTTTAGGGGGTAAAACTTAATTTTTGCAAATTTCTTCAGTGAGGGGTTTTAAAACTATGTTTTGGTGTGTGTGTAGAATTCAAATCTGCCATTATTTTTGTGACCGGACAACATTTAGCTTCGTAAGGCTATGTTTGATGAAGAAGCACATAAACTGCTTTCGGAAAACCAAACACTTTAAATTTTTCCTTCTGAAAATGTCAGGTGATGCTGAATTAACAGCAGCAGCAGCAAATGATTAATAATAATATATATAACTTCAAGTGCTTGGCAATTATTTTACTTACCAAGCAAAGCTAAATTATATTAATTTAACCTAAATATCTTTTGCATTCTCAAGTTGTGTTACAACTTTTCAGCACCCCTCATTTTCAGAAGTTCAAAAATTCAACATGTCTGAGAGAAATCAATTTTTGAGTGTGCATCCTTTTATTGAGGTTTAATAATCCTTCTGTATCTTACCTTCAATCAAGTGACAACCTAGACAGGGGCAGGGAAAGGGGGAAGTAGCAAACAGGTCTGTCATACACACCCTATTTTAAAAGAAATGTTTTATAGTCATGGGGTGGTCATCTTGGTTTTCAGTTTAGTGGGACCAACCAAATGGGACCAACCACACATCCCTTTGCTTCCCTGCTGCAGCTGCTGGATCACAGGGGATCACCGAAATCCCGCAGAGACTGGCAAGGATCTCAGCATCTCTTGGCGCCACTGTCAACATCAGCTGCAACATTCCAGAAGGAACTTTTGTGTCGGTAGTGAGCTGGTACAAAGAGGAACAGGAAGGGGGACTGCATAAGATTACAGACATTTATAAAAATCAAACACCAGGAACAAAAACCCCAAGCCAAATGGATCTGACCCGACACAATGTCCAGGGAAGGGATTCTGGGGTGTATTACTGTATTGGTGCTGTGGCTCAGAAATTCACCTTCCTGAGTGGGGTGAGGCTGATCGTCTTAGGTGAGTGGCTCAGCAGATGTCAAATGCTCTTGTTGTTTATTTAATATACAGCCAGTCCACTTGCAAACCTGCCATGGGCCCCTAAAGGTAAAGGGACCCTTGACCATTAGTTCCAGTCGTGGCCGACTCTGGGGTTGTGATACTCATCTCGCTTTACTCGCCGAGGGAGCCGGCATACAGCTTCCGGGTCATGTGGCCAGCAGGACTAAGCCGCTTCTGGCGAACCAGAGCAGCGCACGGAAACACCATTTACCTTCCTGCCGGAGCGGTACCTATTTGCGTGTGTAGGTCCCCAGGCCACCCCTCAAATAACGTCACACATAACACGTAATTTTAGTTTTGGTTTTTGGGCACTATTTTGGCCACAACTTTATTAAAATACAAAATCAGTGAGTGGTTGTTTAGACATTGGTTATGACTATCTGTCCCCTCGCCTGGGATAGAACTGACAGCCCGAGGTCCGATCGGTAGCCAGTAGAAGGGAAAGTCAAACTTGGGGGTCATTTGAGCTAAGCGTTGGACCCATGCCGCTCACCCCAGCAGCTCCCCGAAAGCTTGCTGGTCCTGGTCCCATGACAGGGATTCCCATGACAGGGATTGGGCGGCCCTGGTCCCATGACAGGGATTGGACGAAATCGTGGCAAGCCCCAGGATTCCTTTAACGGAATTCCCTTCGGCGCAATAGGAGGGGCAGGCACAGCCTATCCTGACCCCTCCACCACCAGCATATTATAACCAATGCCTAACCACAACCTTACAAGTTGTGACGAATTGCTGAGTAGTAGGCAAAAACCAAATGGCACAGCCAATCACCAAATGGCAAAATTCCTACTAGGCCCCTGCTCCAAAGCAGACGACCCCATGACAGGCAAAGCAAGGTCAACCGGAAAGAGGGCGGGCGGGCGGGTGATCCGATGCACTCTGCAAAGAGAAAGAGAAACCAGAGTGCACCAATATTTAAAGACTATGGTCCCACCCACCCAATTTGCAACATACAATTTGCCCCAGCAACCCGGTTACCCAATCATAATGCCAGGCAACAACTATTAACCTGCCTGGCAACAAGAGGCCTGGCCTGGCGGCCCACACCGCAACACATGCTCTCATTTATTGGAGAACACGCTTTATCTACCTGCACTTTGATGTGCTTTCAAACTGCTAGGTTGGCAGGAGCAGGGACCAAGCAACGGGAGCTCACCCCATCACGGGGATTTGAACCGCCGACCTTCTGATCGGCAAGTCCTAGACTCTGCGGTTTAACCCACAGCGCCGCCCACGTCCCTGACATAGGCCCCTAGCAAGTTTCAAACAACAGCACACAAATAACTGCCCAATCTCTCCTCAAGTAAAGACCCACAAAATAATTGAGTTTCTCCCCAACACTTTTTAGTTAATCCTTTCACAGCTTTGTTATCCGCCACACCTGCCTGGTTTCCTGCCGCAGATATATTTAAAGACATTTTGTGACACTGCTGTTCAACCATGCTAGCATCTTCTCTGGCAGGGATGGGAAATGTCAGGCCTGGGGTGTATGAATGTGGCCTCTAGGATCCTCACTCTCAGGGCATGGGCAGACCCCCACAGGCCATGTTCCCACATTGGCCATGCCCTGCCCCCTTCAGGTCAACACCCCTCACTGTGTCTGCTCCACCCCCCAGTTTAAATGCTTTTGCCTGGCTGAAATGTGCCATTGAACTGCGATAACGCCTCTTACTGGGTGGAGGATGAAGACAGGGTTGCCATATTTCAGGAAGTGAAAATCCAGAGCCAAGAGTTGTTGACCTTTCCTTTCGCAAAGTTGCTGAGCTTTAAAACCACTTTCTGAGCCATCTTTTTACAAACTTCGGCAAAAAACCCCACAACCAACCCACTTCCAAAATGGTTTTCCATACGCCTGGGTTTTCCCAAACATTTGAAACAGCTGCAGAAAATTGATGCTTTCTTGATCTGCGGAGTGTTTGTTTGATTTGATTTTGTGTTCATGGTGAGCAGCCAGAAGCGATCGTATCTTAAGTGACTCGCCCTTTCAACTTCCTTTCAACAGACCCTCTCCATTGTGACCGGTTTCCTCTCTCTCGAAAGTAAAAGTGGCTGCGCTTGACTTCGCGAGGGGCTTTTCCCCACTGTCCTGTGTCTCTGCAGAACCACACAAATGTGTGGCACTTGAAGTCGACGCATTGTGCAATAAAACAAAAGGAAATAACTCCTTATAAACACAGCATCCGGTTTGAAAGTCCCGTTTAGCCCCCCCACAGCCCAGTAGAAAACCAGATAAGCCTTTTGGGCCTGCTTAAAATTTGCGAGAGAGGGGGGCATGTGCCTGGTCTCAGTTGGCTTCCACAGTTGTGGGAGCCACCCACAATTGATGTTGCAGGTGGACATCTCAATGGAGCCTCTGAAATAGGTCTGAAACCGCTTGGAACCAGTGTGAAGCTCCCATTCTCATTTCTCCTGCTTTCACGGCCACCTGGGGCAAGAAAACAAGATGGCACCTTCTCCTTCCACATACAGAATCCAACTGGGTTGACACTGGGATTTCATTTAAGCCCCGGACCCAGAACTGCCTGTCCCCCTGTGTGCAAGGCAGTCTGCCTTAGGAAACTGGGTGAGGAGATGGCAGGGAGGGGGTTGCCCCCCCCCCCATATCTGCCATCTGAGGGTAGCTGTGCCTCACTCTAGCAAATTGATAGCTCCATTCTGGGACCTGCTGGTGCAGGGCAAGAAATAAATGTATTAATATTACTATTACAGTCATACCTCATGTTACGTTTGCTTCAGGTTGAGCATTTTTAGGTTGCGTCCTGTGGCGACCCGGAAGTACCAGAAAGGGTTACTTCCGGGTTTCGCAGCTCGCGCATGCGCAGATGCTCGGAATAACGTCACGCGCATGCGCAGAAGCAGCAAATTGCGACCTGTTCACGCGCAGACGTGGGTTGCGTTCTGCTCATGTTGCGAACGGGGCTCCGGAATGGATCCCGTTCGCAACCAGAGGTACTACTGTAATACCAATACAGTCGTACCTTGGAAGTCAAACAGGATCCATTCCGGAAGTTCGTTCGACTTCCACAACATTCGGAAACCAAAGCGCAGCTTCTGATTGGCTGCAGGAAGCTCCTGCAGCCAATTGGAAGCTGCGGAAGACCCATCAGACGTTTGGGTTCCAAAGAGCGTTTGCAAACCGGAACAGTCACTTCTGGGTTTGTGGCGTTCAGGAGCTGTTCGAAAACCAAGGTTCAACTGTACTACTAATAGATATTGGTAGGGCTAGGCTTAAGCAACTATGACTTAGATTTAAATTAGGGTCTGTAGCATTTTATTTATTTATTTATTATTGCATTTACACCCCCACTTTATTCTCTACGAATAAGGAGCTCCAGGTATTGCACTTGGTTCAGCTGCTCCTCACTGATCCCCACAACAACCTGTGAGGACCAGCCCAAAGCGAGCTTCCTGAGTGGAGATTTGAACCCAGGTCTCTTCCAGGCCCTAGTCCAACACTCTAACTCCTGCAACGGTCACTGGGATGGCTGTTTATTGGGTTTAGTTTGTTGAGGAGCCATGTCACCCCCATGAAACCTACGAGAGGGATTAAGATAAAGATCTGAGGAGCCATTCTCATGCGATTCTCCTTCACTCCTAGGGACTTCTGGGCCAAGACTTTCCCTCCTTGCTCCTTCCGCTGCAGAAGACACAGAGCTCTCCCACCACCTTCCCCTCCTCTGCCTCCTGATTGACGCAAACCCTGATGAGGATACCTTCTCCTGGGATATTGGTGGGGAAACCTCTCAGGGCCGGAAGGATGGTGACGGGATCGATGGGGAAGGAGCCTTCACCATTTGGAGTCTGAAGCTGATTCCTCCAGAGAGATGGAGCCAAGGGATGGCTTATTCTTGTTCGGACCAGGAAAAAAGAAACATCAGTGCAGAGGTCCCTTCAAAGACAGTGTCTACAACCCAAGGTACCTTGTAACCAAATAGCTAGTTCAGCCTCTAGTTTTTCCATGGACCCCATTTCCCTAAGTGGTGAGAATTTGCAAGGGCACAGACCTTTTATGTGGGGCCATCAGGACATGACTTTATTGGGGTGTTGCAGAAGCCTGGGCCCCCACCAAGCAGGCTTTCTAGAAGGGTCTCCAAACCCAAGGTGACTGTCTTGCCCCGTTTTGAAGGAAGTAACTGCCCATCAAAAGATGGAGGTCTTGCACAACCCTTAATTCCAGAGTCTAAAATTACCCAGCTAACCTACTGAGTTTATCAAGATTCTGTCAGGAGCTCGTCCTACACTTGAGTAGGACCCTTGCAGAGACACATGCCCGACTGGCATGTTCCCTCCCTCCTGGCCAATTGTTCAGGAGCTTCAAAAGCTTTCTTCTGCCCGAACATCACAGCAACCGACGCCAACAAACATCAGCACACTTAGGGATCCGAAGAGTCTTCGCAGCTTGCGTGACAGACCTCAGCAACTCAGCATTTTGGCTAATCTACTTTATTTACATATAAACACACACGTAAGAAGTGTCGGCTGCCTCAGGCCAAAGGGGGCCCATCTAGCCTAGCATTCTGTCATCACAGTGGCCAAACAGATGCCCTAAGGGGAAACCAGTACAGTGGTACCTCGGGTTAAGTACTTAATTTGTTCCGGAGGTCCGTTCTTAACCTGAAACTATTCTTAACCTGAAGCACCACTTTAGCTAATGGGGCCTCCTGCTGCCGCCGCACCGCTGCTGCACGATTTCTGTTCTCGTCCTGAAGCAAAGTTCTTAACCCGAGGTACTATTTCTGGGTTAGCGGAGTCTGTAACCTGAAGCGTCTGTAACCCGAGGTACCACTGTAGTTAGGAGCCAAACGTGAGAGCAATTCTCCCCTCCTGTTGTTTCCAGCATTGCTGCTCCAACTGGGCCGACAGAGCATAGCCACTGTGGCTAGTAGCCATCAATAGCCTTCTCCTCTGTGCATCTGCCTAGACTTCTTTCATCATCATCAGTTATTATTCATACCCTGTCCATCTGGCTGGGTTTCCCCAGCCACTCTGGGCAGCTCCCAACAGAATTTTAAAAACACGATAAAACATAAAACATTGAAAACTTCCCTAAACGGGGCTGCCTTCAGATGTCTTCTAAAAGTCAGATAGTTGTTTATTTCCTTGACGTCTGATGGGAGGGCGTTCCACAGGGCGGGTGCCACCACTGAGAAGGCCCTCTGCCTGGTTCCCTGTAATCTCACTTCTCACAGGGAGGGACTAATAATAATCCCTTGCAGTCGCTAGATACCTGATTAATGTCTTATTTCAAAAGAGGAGAAATGGATCACTGTATGACTCTGACAGCTTAGCTAAACTTAAGAACCATCAATAAGTGCCAGAACTAAGACGCATATCCCCCAAAATCTGAGGAATTTGAATTGCGGTTTACATAGAGGGAGCTTATTGTGTATAGTGTTTACTTAATTGAAGTAAAATTGGTTTTATATGGGTGTTTTAACTTGGAACTGTGTAAATTGTATTGTTTATGGATAAATTTTGGTGTATTGTTTTAGATATGGGCCAATGGCCGTAATAAAATTAAAAAAAAAAAAATACCCTGTCCATCTGGCTGGGTTTCCCCAGCTACTCTAGGTGGCTCCCAACAGAATAGTAAAAAAAACGATAAAACACCAAACATTAAAAGCTTCCCTAAACAGGGCTGCCTTCAGATGTCTTCTAAAGGTCTGGTAGTTGTTCTTCTCTTTGACATCTGGTGGGAGGGCGTTCCACAGGGCGGGCGCCACTACCGAGAAGGCCCTCTGCCTGGCTCCCTGTAACTTGGCTTCTCGCAGTGAGGGAACCGCCGGAAGGCCCTTGGAACTGGACCTCAGAACGATGGGGGTACAGACGAGGTATACTGGACCGAGGCCATTTAGGGCTTTCAAGGTCAGCACCAACACTTTGAATTGTGCTCGGAAATGTACTGGGAGCCAATGTAGGTCTTTCAGGACCGGTGTTATGTGGTCTCAGCAGCCGCTCTCAGTCACCAGTCCAGCTGCCACATTCTGGATTAGTTGTAGTTTCCGGGTCACCTTCAAAGGTAGCCCCACGTAGAGGGCATTGCAGTAGTCCATGCGGGAGATAACCAGAGCATGCACCATTCTGGCGAGACAGTTGGCGGGCAGGGAGGGTCTCAGCCTGCGTATCAGGTGGAGCTGGTAGACAGCTGCCCTGGACACAGAATTGACCTGCGCCTCCATGGACAGCTGTGAGTCCAGAATGACTCCCCTTTTAAAGTGCTCCAAGTTGGTGGCCTTCCCTGCTTCTTGTGGAAGAGAGTTCCATAGATTAACTTGCTCTCCCCTTTGCCCTAGACTGGTCCTCCAGCCTCTGCAGTCGCTGACCACCTTTTTCTCCCTCTCTCTTCCACCTCTCCTCTTGCAGAGGACTGCAGGAACATATTGCTGATTGGGATACCCTGTTTAGTCATCGTCCTGCTGATTCCTCCTTTGGTCCTGCTCTGCAGAAAACTTCGATCTGGAGGTAATGCCTTTGGGGAATGAACAGCATCATGGGGATCTCTTCCTCAGGTTTTCCTTCTGGTTAACGTTTCTTCTTCTTGTCCCTTTTCTCTTCCCAGGTAATGCAGAAGCACCAGCAAATCGACTGCCCATGAGGGAGATCCCACAGGTAATTCACCATCCCTGCATAGTGAAGTTTTTATTGATTGATTTATAAAAAATATCTGTACACCGCTGTGTCATAAAGAATATATAAAAGCGGTTTACAGCGATAAAAGTATAGAACTGTACAATAAAAACCATAAACAGAAGTTGAAAACAGACATTGTGAAAGGACGTGCTCTTAATTGCTGGTACAGTCCTGTTTGTTTTGTTTTGTTTTGTTTTGTTTTGTTTTGTTTTGTTTTGTTTTGTTTTGTTTTGTTTTGTTTTGTTTTGTTTTGTTTTGTTTTGTTTTGTTTTATTTTATTTTGGACCTTTAAATGCCATAAACTACTAGTGGGCAGCTGAGAAAAGAAAAATATTCTAGGGGTAACAACCTGAATTTAAAAACTCCTTTTTGGATCTAGTGAAAATGCTCCTTTAAAAAAAAAAAATGCATTACTTTTTAATAGTCATAACTTTGTAATGTTGCTTTTGCAACGGAAAGTGCATAAGGCTCACAAGGTGAAACTGACTAATAACCACAGGAAAACAAGATCACTTAAAAAAAAAAAATCAAAATGTTAAATTGGTCCAAGAGAAGCGGGGGGAAGGGGCGGCACTTTGTTTTTGCAAATGTAGAAAATTAAAAAAACACTGAGTGGCCTCTGGCTTTTCCATTTCCCGTTCTAGACCGAATATGCAGAAGTCCGTTGCAAGAAATGAAAAGTCCCGTTCAAACCAATCGATACAGTCAAGTGGTTTAAAAAAGCATGGTTTATTAGGAGGAGAGACAGAAGGAAGACAATCAAATGCCAGAAGTTTAATATATTTTCCTCCCCACTTGCTGAATGTTGATGCTTGTATTAAACTTGATGTTTCCTCCATGAATGTCCTCATTCTCAAGAATAGCCTCATGCATTGTGGCTCAGATGTCAGGGAACTGCCATCGGCTCAGGGGCAAGAGGGGAAAAGCCGGATGGATTACAGAGAGCCCCCAAAGATTGTGGGAAGCAGCACCTCCTCAGCGGAGGAGAGTAACCACCCCTCCAGCGGAGAGGAACTTCAGGGCTCGGAGGAGGCAGCAGTGGCGTAGCGTGGGGGGTGCAGGGGGGCTGGCCGCACCGGGCGCAACATCTGGGGGGGGTGCTCGCACTCGCAGCTCTCTGCCCCTACCTGGCTCACTCACTCTCACTGCTGTGCGAATCCGATCTGAGCCGCCGAGTCGCCGCCCACTGTGGAGGGGGGGTGCCAGGCGTGCGGGTTAGGGGGCGCAAATTACTTGCCTTGCCCCGGGTGCTGACAACCCACGCTACGCCACTGGGAGGCAGTGCCAGGACTCCTTGCCTGGGCAAAGCGGGGAGGGGAGAGGTCCTCCGTTACCCACGCCCTCCTTGCGCAGTAGGCTTCCGCGCCGAGAGGGGAGGCGCAGATTGGGCGTCAAGAAACTTCTCTGCTGGGGAAGGTTTAAGGACCACCCACTCACAGATTCTGCCAGTGAATGAGCCAGCCACGGGAGAGTGGTGCTCTGCACAGAGAAAGTTTATTTTGGCATCAAAAGCAAGGCTTCACAGCCGAGCAGGGAGGCATTTGCCTACTTGCTCTCGAGCAACCCCTTGGTACCTTGAGACCAGAGCATCGGAAGCAAAAGGCCCCAGGTTCATTCCCCAATGGCATTTCCAGGGAGAGACCCTCCAGAGCTGCTGCCAGCCCGTGTGGGCAATATGGAGCTATATGGACCAATGGCCTGACACAGCTTCCGAGAATCATAGAGCTGTAGAGTTGGAAGGCTCATATGGTTCAACCCTTTGCAACCCTGTGCCATTTCCCTCTCTCTGAAGGACCTTGATATCTCCCCTACAACTGTTCAGTTTTTCTCAGACTTGCTGTTGGACTACAACTCCCATCATCCCTAGCTAAGCAGGACCAGCAGTCATGGATGATGGGAGTTGTAGTGCAACAGCAAGTTTGCGAAACGCTGCTTTTCCTGCTCCATGTGTATTAGGGATGAAGAAGGTCTGTTGCCTTCCAGACGCGGGTGAACTCCTGTTACGGAAAAATCTAGGTGTGAGGCTGCTCAGTCACCCAACTGGTCGGGCAGAGCCTGCGGGTCCCTGCGAAATAAAGGAAGGAGTCCAACCACCAGCAAATAGCTGTAGACCAAAGTTTATTTTGAACCCCGAGGATGGGGTAACAAAGACTTTTAAAACTTTCCCACCATATCCCACAATACAGTTCGTACAGCATCATTGCTTCATCACTGACATGTCACAAAAGGGGAGGCGTAGACAGGGGTTACACTAGTTTAACCTTGGCAAACATGTCCAGATAAGTCCTTGGTACAAGATTAGCATAAGCAGACATGTCAGGGCAAGACTCAGGTATAAGATTGTTGTTGTTGTTTAGTCATTTAGTCGTGTCCGACTCTTTATGACCCCCTGGACCAGAGCACGCCAGGCACTCCTGTCTTCCACTGCCTCCCGCAGTTTGGTCAAACTCATGCTGGTAGCTTCAAGAACACTGTCCAACCATCTCGTCCTCTGTCGTCCCCTTCTCCTTGTGCCCTCCATCTTTCCCAACATCAGGGTCTTTTCCAGGGAGTCTTCGCTTCTCATGAGGTGGCCAAAGTATTGGAGCCTTAAGGTATAAGATTAGCATAGGCAAACACCTCTAAAGTCCCACCACCCAAAGTACAATAAAACTTCCTTTGCATGTCTGGACCCTTTGGCAAGTCTGGTGATGGGATTAGGCTTTCCTTGGCCAACAATCAGCTCAGCAATTGTCACCTCTGGCAACTTCCTGGAGTTCTTTTTCAAGGGGAAAATAGCTTTGGAATGGAGGAAACTGGCAAAGGAGTTGATTTTATATTATCTTTTATATTATTTTATATTATTTTTAAAGCTAGGTAACTTCCGTCAGCTGTCAAGTTGAAAGGATACATTCAGGCATAATATTTGCAACATTTAACAACTTTAAAGATGTGCCTCGCCCCGTAATTTCCGTAACAACTCCCAACGCCCACCATGGCCCCATCTATCTCTCCCCTGGTGGTGGTGCTGCTTCTTCTTCCTGCTCCTCTCCCAATATTTCCCAGCTTTTCCTCTCTGCAGCCTCTGAACTGTGACCTTCCTCAAACCACTGTTCTAAATCTATTCTGTTTCCCTCTTCTCAGAAAGTGCAGGAGGAGGAGGTGTGGTCTCCATCATTCCTCCTCAGTCCAGCCCCTGATGTCCAGGAGGCTGAAGTTCCCAGCTGCTTTGCCCTAAGCCATCTCCCTTCGGCGATCCCTCGTAGCTGAGTAAGATTGTCTTCCATAAACACGGTTTTAACAATGAGTCCATAAGTGACTGTGGAGGCTAATTCTGGATCCACACATCCTTTCACAGTGGGAACATTAGTTACCGGGCAGTAGTTGATCACAATAAGGGTTTGCCAAGCGTGCCTTCCTCTTAGCACGTTTCTCTCTTGCGTCTTGAGTTTGAGTGTCTTCAAAGCCCATGACACCTTTGGTAAAGGCTGTTCTCCAACTGGAGCGCTCGCAGGCCAGTGTTTCCCAGTTGTCGGTGTTTATACTACATTTTTTTAGATTTGCCTTGAGACAGTCTTTAAACCTCCTTTGTTGACCACCAGCATTATGCTTTCCATTTTTAAGTTCGGAATAGAGTACAGTGGTACTTCGGGTTACATACGATTCAGGTTACAGACGCTTCAGGTTACAGACTCCGCTAACCCAGAAATAGTACCTCAGGTTAAGAACTTTGCTTCAGGATGAGAACAGAAATCATGCTCTGGCGGCGCAGCAACAACAGGAGGCCCCGTTAGCTAAAGTGGTGCTTCAGGTTAAGAACAGTTTCAGGTTAAGAACGGACCTCCGGAACAAATTAAGTACTTAACCCGAGGTACCACTGTAGTTGCTTTGGAAGATGATCATCAAGCTTCCGCAGAAGCCTGACCAGTCCAACGAAGTTGATGTTGAAGTATCATTGCTTCAACACTGGTGATCTTTGCTTCTTCCAGTACACTGGTATTAGTTCACCTGTCTTCCCAAGTGATGTGTAAAATTTTCCAGAGACACCATTCATGGAATCTTTCAAGGAGTTGAAGCTATTGCAATGTGCTGGAAAGAACATTACCAACATCTCCTTAACCGCAACTCCCCCGTGGCTGCTGAGGTCCTCTCACAAATTCCACAAAAACAAGTTAGAGATGAGCTTGCAGTATCTCCAAATCTGGGAGAGTTGTGTACAGCCCTAAGCCGTAAAGAGATACTGGGACAGGATGCCCTGAATGTGTCCCTGAGGATGCTGTTACCTGGCCTGGAAATGCCACAGGAGGAGGAGGAGAAGCAGCGCTATCACACCTGAGACAACCAGGTCTGCTTTGTAGTTTCGGCAGTCTGTGCTGGAAGCTGAATGAGGGAGAGAGACAGGAGAATCAGGGATTTTTCCCATAGGCAAGGAATCCAGGACTTCCATTGCTCTGTTGGTTTATTGCAGTTGTTTTTTATATATTACAGACCACCACCTAGATATTTTATACAAGTGGGTGGTGTTTTCAATACAGTGGTACCTCAGGTTACATACGCTTCAGGTTACATACGCTTCAGGTTACAGACTCCGCTAACCCAGAAATAGTAACTCGGGTTAAGAACTTTGCTTCAGGATGAGAACAGAAATCGGGCAGCGGCGGCACAGTGGCAGCAGGAGGCCCCATTAGCTAAAGTGGTGTTTCAGGTTAAGCACAGTTTCAGGTTAAGAACGGACCTCCAGAACGAATTAAGTACTTAACCCGAGGTACCACTGTACGCTAGTTAACAAAATGAATGCAGTTAAGATCTCGCTCGCCATTTCTTTTTCAAGCAACATCAGAGAGTGGCAGGTTTAGGAGCAGGGCATCAGAAGAATGTAGGAAGATATTAGTTGCTGGATCATGCCAAAATAGCCTCCAACATTTCTCGGATGAAAATAGAAATGTTGTTGTTTTTCTTGTTGGACTACAACTCCCATCATCCCTCGCTAGCAGGACCAGTGGTCCTGGATGATGGAAATTGTAGTGCAAGTTGGACCAAGTTGGAAAGTCCATGGAACAAACAATCGAAGGTGGATCTTTCTTCGGCGTTTGCAAAAGCATCACCCATGAACTGTAGGGCTGTGAAAAGAGGGAACTAAATAAGACATTTTGTGCAACAGGCTGAGGTAACTCCTTGAGAGTTATGACGGCTGATGCAACAAAAGCCAAAGAAAGATAGGGAAATGCCCAAAGCATTCGTGTGGTTAAAAGAGTTAAAGGAAGATGTGCAGCCGAAGTGAGCACAGGACTCAGCTACCTTGGCAAAGAAAGGGCGCTTTATATTGTTGTAAACAAAATCTGCCCTTATTTCCTTACGGGGTACACAAGAGCCCTTATAGAGTCCTTTTGTACGTTCTCCATCGGTAGGAGAAAATAACAGAGGCCAGCCAGAGAATATTGAGAAGCAAAGCAGCTAGTAGGCCTGATCTTTATTAAATGTTGCAACAGGGTGCTCCCCGCCCCCCATGCAGGAGAGAGGAGGAGGACCCAGAACAAAGGTGTGCCCGCCCTTATATGTTGCTGTTGTTTAGTCGTTTAGTCGTGTCCGACTCTTCATGACCCCATGGACCAGAGCACGCCAGGCACTCCTGTCTTCTACTTCCTCCCGCAGTTTGGCCAAACTCATGCTGGTCACTTCCAGAACACTATCCCATCATCTCATCCTCTGCCGTCCCCTTCTCCTTGTGCCCTCCATCTTTCCCAACATCAGGGTCTTTTCCAGGGAGTCTTATCTTCTCATGAGGAGGCCAAAGTCTTGGAGCCTCAGCTTCAGGATCTGTCCTTCCAGTGAGCACTCAGGGCTGATTTCCTTCAGAATGGAGAGGTTTGATCTTCTTGCAGTCCATGGGACTCTCAAGAGTCTCCTCCAGCACCAGAATTCAAAAGCATCCATTCTTGGGCGATCAGCCTTCTTTATGGTCCAGCTCTCACTTCCATACATCACTACTGGGAAAACCAGAGCTTTAACTATACAGACCTTTGTTGGCAAGGTGATGTCTCTGCTTTTTAAGATGCTGTGGAATTGCCCACCCTCAAACTCCAGATCATCCCCAGAAACATCATACATACATCACAGGGGGCTGTCTAAAACAGAATCCTGAGTGTGTTGTTTATCTCCTGTCTGGCAAGTTACCTGATTGCATTATCTGGGTTTTGGCCACTCTTTTGTTATTATAACTACTTAATTCCTGAATATAGGTCACAGGCTCACTCTATTCACACCTTAAATGTGCCCTTAAGGCAGGATTTGTGAGCACAGAGACAATGGGGAGGTTTTTTCAGTTCTTCCTCCTTGCAGAGAAACATTTAGGCAGTTTGGGAGAGTCAAAATGGTTTCAGGACTGTATTCCTGTACTGTTTCCGACATGTGGTTTTTGTATTTATGTACAGTGGTGCCCCGCAAGACGAACGCCTCGCAAGACGGAAAACCCGCTAGACGAAAGGGTTTTCCGTTTTGGAGGCGCTTCGCAAGACGAATTTCCCTATGGGCTTGCTTCGCAAGACGACAGCCCATAGGGAAATCTCCGGGACAGCGGGGAAGCGCAGCTCGTCTTCCCCGCTGTCCTCGGACCTCCTCCGAAGCCTGGCGGCGGGGCGGGGACACCTCCTCCCGCCGCCGGGCTTCGGAAGGATGCCCCGATGCCGGGCGGCGAGGCGGGAACGCCTCCCCCCGCCGCCCGGCATCGGAACGATGTCCCGAAGCCGAGCGGCGGGGCGGGAAAGTCTCCCCCCGCCGCCCGGCATCGGAACGATGTCCCGAAGCCGAGCGGCGGGGCGGGAACGCCTCCCCCCGCCGCCCGGCTTCGGGGCGGGAAAGCCTCCCCCCGCCGCCCGGCTTCGGGGCGGGAAAGCCTCCCCCCGCCGCCCGGCTTCGGGGCATTGTCCCGATGCCGGGCGGCGGGGCAGGAACGCCTCCCCCCGCCGCCCGGCTTCGGGGCATCGTCCCGATGCCGGGCGGCGGGGCGAGAAAGCCTCCCCCCGCCGCCTGGCATCGGAACGATGTCCCGAAGCCGGGCGGCGGGGCCGCGAAGCCTGGGCGCGCTGGCAACTCTCCGCAAGGAGCACTCCCGCTGCTTGCAGAGAGGTCCGCGAAGCCTGTCCTCTTCTGAAGGCAGGCGGGGGGCAAAAGTCTTTGTCCCCCCTGCTTGCCTTCCCAGGGGCTTTTAAATCGCCCGGACAGCGGAGAAGTCCTCCGCTGTCCCGGGCGATTTTAAAATGCCGCCCGCCAGAAGAGGTCAGGGGAAGGCGGTTTCCATAGGAACACATTAATTGATTTTCAATGCATTCCTATGGAAAACCGTGCATCGCAAGACGAAAAACTCGCAAGACGAAGAGACTTGCGGAACGAATTAATTTCGTCTTGCGAGGCACCACTGTACGTGTTTGCCTTGTACATTTAATTTCTATATTTGAGACCTTGAATTCTTGCATTGTATATTATGCTGTGACACCAGATGGTGCTGTGGAGTCCCATTTTTGCCAACACGATTTCTCATACAAAGCCTGCAACGCGTTTAACTGAATCGCCTCTTTGATGCATCTAGATCCAGCCGGAGTGAAACCAAAAGGGCAGTTTCCTCTTATCGGTAAGCCCGAGGGGTCTTTCCCGCCCTGCCCTGCCTTTCAGCTTTCCTCTCGGGACGCCCAGCTGAATTTATTTGCTCATTGTGCTTACAATGCTGGGCCACAGGGAGCCTTGTCAGGCCTGGCTGCCGGAGGCGAGGCGAGAGAGGTGATTCTCCTCACACCTGAAGTGTCGCAGCTATGAAGCGGGGCCCGGCCAAAGCCACACAAACTTTTGCTTCCTGTTTTTATTGTTCTTGCAAGTGAAGAACACGGGCTTGGGGGTGTCAAAACCAAGAAGGGCAGAAAACCAAAAGAACAGAAAGATTGACTCAGGCGGGCGCTTGGCTTTTTTTAAACCGAAGGCGCCTCTAACCGAGGTTCGTAAGCAGGGACCCATGACGTCTCTGCGGTCAGCGTCACCCAGAGCTGGACCGCAAAGAGCCACCTAGAACTGTGTTTCTGCTTTCTTTTCTCTGTGCTTCCATGAACAGGGCCAGCTAAAGGCTCTAGCATGCAGTGGCGTAGCGTGGGTTGTCAGTACCCGGGGCAAGGCAAGTAATTTCCGCCCCCTAACCTGTGGATTTGCGCCCCCTAACCCGTGGATTTGCGCCCCCTAACCCGTGGATTTGAGCCCCCTAACCCTAACCCCCAGATGTTGTGCCCGGTGCGGCTGGGCCCCCCTGCACCCCCCACACTACGCCACTGCTAGCATGATGGTGACTTTATGTTGACGCCAGAGGGACAGCTAGTTCATCTAAACTTCTGCCTTCTGGGTGGAATAGATGCTGGAATAGATGGGCCATTGGCTTGATCTAGCAGGCTCTTCTTGTGTTACTCTGCTTCCTAGCCTGGGAGAGACCAGGGTTCAAATCTTCCCACAGGGCCATGAAGCTCACTGGTTGTGATCTTGAGAGCCAGACACTCGCTCTCAAGCTAGCCTACCTCACAGGGTTGTTGTGAGGGATATGAAAGGGGAGGGAGGAGAAGAACGATGTACACCACCTTGGAGCTCTTGAAGGAAAGAGGGGGTGTAAATGTAATCACCATCATTATCATCAGTGCTATTTTTCTAGAAAAAGAGGTGTCGGAGCTCACCACAAACTTCTCCCTTTTTCTCTTAGAACGGCAATGGTTCCCACTTGAGAGGTGGCAAAGCTGAGCTCCAGTGAGCTTTGGCTGAAGATGAAAAAAGCCCTGATGATTAACAACAACAATAATAATTCCCAAACACCTTCCATAAAGGGAGCGGCCACCGAGACCACATAACACCAGTCTTGAAAGACCTACATTGGCTCCCAGTATGTTTCCAAGCACAATTCAAAGTGTTGGTGCTGACCTTGAAAGCCCTAAACGGCCTCGGTCCTCTATACCCCATCATTCTGCTCTGACACTGAGGTCCAGCTCCGAGGGCCTTCTGGCGGTTCCCTCACTGTGGGAAGCCAAGTTACAGGGAACCAGGCAGAGGGCCTTCTTGGTAGTGGCCCCCGCCCTGTGGAACGTCCTCCCATCAAATGTCAAGGAAATAAGCAGCTATCTTATCTTTAAAAGACATCTGGAGGCAGCCCTGTTTAGGGAAGATTTTAATATTTAATGCTGTATTGTTTTTCACACTTGATTGGGAGCTGCCCAGAGTGGCTGAGGAAACTCAGCCAGATGGGCGGGGTATAAATAATTTATTATTATTATTATTATTATTATTATTATTATTATTATTATTAACGGAAACACACAATAAATTATCATCTGAAGGCAATCCAGACGAATACCAAAAGCATCAAATAACCTCCAGTCTATTAAATTGCAGGCAATGTTGAATGCAGGGGGGAAACCACCAGCCTTGTCTTGTTTCCTGGGGGTGGCCCGATCGGTCATTTTTGAATTCTGTCCATTTCTCATTTTTCCAATCCATTTTAAGCAATTTTATTTCTTGATAGGAGCTGCCCTGTGATAGGTCAGCCTATAAACACTGCGAAAGTGGTAAAGAAACAGACTGCTGGCCAATTTGGAAGGTTTATTGTTTTCCATCCTGTTTGGTTACAGGGCTTGCCGTTGAGAGTGGCAGATATCTTTCCACCAACCCTCAAAAAATGTCTTTGCATGGGTCAGGCTGATGCCAGAATGAGCATCTGTTACAGGTACAGCTGTACCTGCCGACATCCCCTATTTTGCTAGTCTGTTACATGCTCACCGGGGATGGAGGTGGCGCTGTGGGTTAACCCACAGAGCCTAGAACTTGCCGATCAGAAGATCGGCGGTTCAAATCCCCGCGACGGGGTGAGCTTCCATTGCTCGGTGCCTGCTCCTGCCAACCTAACACTTCGAAAGCACGTCAAAGTGCAAGTAGATAAATAGGTACCACTCTGGCGGGAAGCTAAACGGCGTTTCCATGCGCTGCTCTGGTTCGCCAGAAATGGCTTAGTCCTGCTGGCCACATGACCCAGAAGCTGTACACCGGCTCCCTCAGCCAATAAAGCGAGATGAGCGCCACAACCCCAGAGTCGGTCACGACTGGACCTAATGGTCAGGGGTCCCTTTACCTTTACTTTACATGCTCCCCAGTCCTGCTCTGTTTCGCTAAAGACTACATTTTCTGCAGCCAGGGACGCCAAGTATTTCCCTTGTAAGGCTCCAGGACAAGGAGAAGGCAGACACTCAGCCATCAGCAATGCACCCCAGTGGGAGTTCTGCTTCTGGCTCTGCTGCTTAAGGCAGAGGAGCCTTGTAGGGCGGGGAGTTGGCAACCCTGAAATGTGTTCCACCTCGATCGGGAGTGAGCAGTCAGATTCTGAAAGCTGGCGATTCCCTCATCTAAGCAAACCCGACTCTTCTCATCCTTCTCTTGTGTTATTTGTTCGATGCAAATCTTGGCTTACCTCCCTCTGACTCAGAACGGTTGAAAGACCTTGACCAGCCTTCCTGCCGCCACATGTACAATTCCCCTATCTGGTGTGAATAAGCCACAAACTCACAGCAGAGTTTTTGTCGCAAGCAATGTAGCCTTTCACGATTAAGGTGGAAAGTAAACACCGACTTCTCAAATCGGAGTCTAGCAACTAACGTTTGGCACAACGGAGGCAACAAATCCATTAAATAATGTTGTATTTTTTTTTTAATCCTCCCAAATCAGAGTCTAGCAACTGGTGCTTCTCAAAGGTCCTTCAAAGTTTTGGATTTCTTCCCTTGCGCTCCTAGTCTTCTCTTCCTCTCATCTTGGGTCTTTGCTTGGAAGTCCAGTTGGGCGTAGCAAATCCCATCCTGTTATGAAATTTGGAGGAGAGGGCTGTTAGTTGATTGACGGCTTAAATTCAACACCTTTATATCCCATGTGAGAAGCAGCCAGAGCTCATGGGGACAAAACTCGTGCACATGTTTTTTGCAAGTATATAGTGTATTTCTGTGCATTATGTTCACAGATTCATTCATTTTCAGACACGCCTCCCGCTAATATATTCATTTTTGTGACTGTTGCATGGATGGAGGAGTGCAATGCAAAATTCGGATGAGTGCAAAATTTCAAAGGATTCAAAACGGGTGGATTTGACAGCATGCAAACTGAGCTGATTTTATCCCTTATTCTTATCAGTTGTGTGCCCAGATTGCACACCTGAGACTGTGTACGCCTCAAAACCCAGAGCATCTCAAAACCTATACATGTATATATATTTAAAAGAGTTCCTACCTCTGTTATCCCTGAAGATGGGGGCTCGGAGATCTTGGTGTGGGAACCTTGAGGAGCAAAAAATGAATAATAAGACACAAAGGAAATGCACCAATCCACAAATACGAGGGCTGCCCACATCCTTCTGCATTCCATATTTGAGCCTGATGGGCAAATCTGTAAATTTCCGCTCTCTAAGTCCCTCATTTTCCCAACATTAAAGTCATTTCTCCACACTTCTGCAGCAATTTGCATTTTTTAAAATTATATTTTAAAAAAACATGAAGACTCATCAGCATTTTAGTGCAATTTTTTCCTAATAAACACTTTCAGGGATGCGTTTTTTACTAATATACACTTCTTTGCAAACAATCTCCCCTCTCATAATGCATCTCTGTACATTTTCTTTCACCGATATATGCATTTTTTAAATCAGGTTTGTTGATTTCAATGGGACTACTCTGAGTAGAACTTGGCCCAATGTTTTGTGATGAGGAAAATGGCTGATTTTGTCTAATTTTTTTTGTTCAGTTTGTATGTCTGCTTGTTTTTAACATTTGTGTAAAACCCTTTTTTGCTCATTAAGCAACATGCAAAAATCTTGCTAACTAAAATATAAAATAAATCGGGGGGGGGCAGAGGCTGCCTTGTCCACTTCAAGCGGAGAAATTCATTTTTCCCCTCTGCATAAGGAGAAACTGACATAGGGGATATGTTTTCAGAGTATCTGAAGAAGTGTGCATGCACACGAAGGCTTATACTGAAAACAACTTAGTTGGTCTCTAGGGTGCGACAGTATAATTTTTAAATTCTTTTAGAAGGATTATTTTAAAGACTTTCTTAGATCCTATAACTTTTTTGAAGACTTGATTCCTTTAAGAGAGTTTTTAGGTTTTGAAGAAGAGTCTTTTCAACTATCTTTTTAAAGAATTGTTTTAATTTATTTTGACTATGACAGACCAACACGGCTACCTACTTGAATAGGGGATATTGTTCATGTTATTCCCCCTCTGGCCCGGGGTGCGTTCCCTCATATTACCTAGCTTGGAAAGGCCAAATCGGACCCAAAGGAAACTCAGGAAGATGAGCAGTGATGCCAATCCTGCTACGACAGCCAAGGACACTTTGTGGGTTAGGCACTTTGTGTCACCTTCCGTCCACGAAGCTTTAGAAAGGAGAGGGAGAGAGAGAGAGAGAGAGAGAGAGAGAGAGAGAGAGAGAGAAGATTTGCTTACTCAGGAACTGCTGTTTTTGGCAAAAGACTAGAGAAGGACATAAAGAGAGCCTGGCCTGGTCTAGCAGGCCAGTGGCTCGGCGTAGTCCATCGTTCTGTTCCCACAGTGGCCAAATGGCCCTAAGAACCTTGAAATCCAGATAGACTGCCCCTGGACCCGGAGGCTCCATAAGAACCTAAGGATAGTCTCGAAGTTGAATCAGGCCCACCTAGTCCAGCCTCCTCTTCTCAAAAGGCCTAACCAGATCCCCGATGGATGTCCAAAGGCAGAACCCGAGAACAACAGCACTTGCCCTGCTTGTGATTCCTGGCATCTGGTGTTATTCAGAGGGATTCTGCCTCCGACAGGGGGAGGAGATGCTATAAGAAAACAAAACTGCTCCTTTCCCCTTATGGGGTATTCCAGAGTCCATATAGAGTCCTTCTAAGGTTCCCTATCAGTAGGAGAAAATAACAGAGGCCAACTAGAGTACAGTGGTACCTTGGGTTAAGTACCTAATTTGTTCTGGAGGTCCATTCTTAACCTGAAACTGTTCTTAACCTGAAGTACCACTTTAGCTAATGGGGCGTCCCGCCACCGCCGGGCTGCCACCACACAATTTCTGTTCTCATCCTGAAGCAAAGTTCTTAACCGGAGGTACTATTTCTGGGTTAGTGGAGTCTGTAACCTAAAGCGTCTGTAACCTGAAGCGTATGTAACCCGAGGTACCACTGTATATTGAGAAGCAAAGCGGCTAGTAAGCCTGATCTTTGTCCAAGGAACTGTTGGAACAGGGTCCCCACTCACCACCCGCAGGAGGGAGGAGAACCCTGAACAACGGTGTGCAAGCCCTTATATAGGCTTTTGAAATTGCCCACCCTGTAGCCCAAGACCACTCCCCTAAAACATCATACGTACATCACAGGAGGAGGTGGTCCACAGCAGAAATCCTGTCTGCCAGGATACCTGATAAGGGTCACTGATTGCATTACCTGGGCAGCCTGGCCATTCTTTTGTGATGGTTAATACAGTGGTACCTCGGGTTACATAAGCTTCAGGTTACATACGCTTCAGGTTACAGACTCCGCTAACCCAGAAATAGTACCTCGGTTTAAGAACTTTGCTTCAGGATGAGAACAGAAATCGTGCTCCGGCGGCGCAGCAGCAGCAGCAGGAGGCCCCATTAGCTAAAGTGGTGCTTCAGGTTAAGAACAATTTCAGGTTAAGAATGGACCTCTGGAATGAATTAAGTACTTAACCCGAGGTACCACTGTACTTTAGTTCCTGAATCCAGGTCACAGGCTCACTCTATTCATACACAAATACGCCCTTAAGACAGGATTTGCAAGCAAAAAGACCATGGGAAGGCTTTCCCCATTTGCCTCCCTTTCTGCAGAGGAATTTTTGAGGTCACTGGGAGAGACAAAATGGCTTCAGGGTTGCTCTCCCGTACTATTTAAGACACATGGTTCATCTGTTTAGATATGTGTGCATTTATGAATGTTTATTCTGTATTTGAGACCTTAAAATTCTTATAACAGAGAGCGCAGGCATTGTGACAAGTCACCACTGACAACATGGCAATTTCAGTCTTTTAAATTCAGTTCACATTTCCACATCAGATTGCCATTATTTCCCCCCCCCCTTAAAGCCCACATCAATATTCAGCACCGTTTTAGAACAAATCTCTCCTAACGTAACTCAGTCTGTATGTTACTTTTCACTAATACAGGAGCAACCAAACTATTGTCCACGGACCTTCCTTCAGGTGGTTTTTCGCATGTACAGTTTGACACGTGCAATTTGAATCTTTTGGAATTCAGATTGTCATGCAATAAAATGCAACATATGAGAAATAAAAAAGCAACAAAAATACAAGCACAAATCACACAGACTCTAGCCCTGTGTGGGCTAGCCCAGTCAGGAAAAAGCAAGCGTTTGGGGGCATGAATATTCAAGAGCCTTTGAGTAATTAATAATAATAATTTTTTATTTATAACCAGCCCTCCCCAGCCGAAGCAGGGCTCAGGGCAGCTAACAACAATAAAATAAGACAACATTTTAAAATCATTTCATTAAAAAATTACTTCAAATCAAATTGATGGCAACCATTGGGCTAGAGTTCTGTGAAGATTGCCAAAGGAGGGAGTCAGGCTGTGCCATGGCCAAAGGCTTGGCGGAACAGCTCTGTCTTGCAGGCCCTGCAGAAAGATGTCAAGTCTAATCTCTTGTGGCAGAGCGTTCCACCAGATCGGAGCCACAGCCGAAAAAGCCCTGGCTCTGGTTGAGCAATTTTTGTAAAACTCTGGGCATCGCAGAAAAAGGCTGTCAGCGGTATTATCAATGTAGGGGGGTTTTTTTGGTTAAAATTCAGGATGGAAACAAGACCTTCCATAAGCGACGTTGGTGAAAAGGCCAGCTGATATTCTTATGGCAGGATAAAAAGATTCACTCACCTGTGTTGAACACAGCAGTTTTCTTCACGCTGGCGCTGGAAGAATTGAACCTGACTTCGCAGGTGATGTTCCCCCCAGTGTTTTGTAATTCCACAGGGAGGTGAAGGACACTGACGAAGGTTAACGACTCACTGCTGTTTTTCACCAAAAGGGTCTGGCCCTCTTGCTGGAGACCTCCCGGGCCGTCCCAGGACACCTGGACGAGGTTGGACACGCCATGGACCACACAGACAAGTTGGTTCTTGAACCGGGAAGCTGGGTCTTGGTTAGAGGGCTGCAAAAGCATCACCCGGGTGCTCAGAGTATAACTGTCTGAAGAGGAAAACAAAGCAAGGGGCACGGTAAGAACAATCTCCAAAGAGAGGACAGCAAGGAGGACCACCTATGGATAACAAAGGCTTCAGAATTTCATCCTGGTGTTGAAACAAAACAAATTCCTTCCAGTAGCACCTTAAAGACCAACTAAGTCAGTTCTTGGTATGAGCTTTCGTGTGCATGCACACTTCTTCAGATACACTGAAACAGAAGTTTCCAGACCCTTCTATATAGTGAGAAGGTGGGGAGGGGTATTACTCAGAAGGGTGGTGGGAATGGGTGATTGGCAGATAGCTGTGATGAGCCTGTTGACGACTCTTAACGACTGCAATAGGTCTTACAGGAAAAAGCAAGGGGTGAAAAGGTGAAAAATGGCTTTGTCATGTATAATGAGATAAGAATCCAAGGTCTTTGTTCAGACCAGGTTTCTCCATGGTTTTAAGTTTGGTGATAAGTTGTAATTCAGCAGCTTCTCTTTCCAGTCTATTTCTGAAATTCCTTTGTAGTAAAACAGCTACTTTGAGATCTTGTATAGAATGTTCTGGGAGATTGAAGTGTTCTCCTACTGGTTTCTCTGTCTTGTGATTCCTGATGTCCGATTTATGTCCGTTTATTCTTTGGCGTAAGGTCTGGCCTGTTTGTCCAATATAGAGAGCTGAAGGACACTGTTGGCATTTTATGGCATACACAATGTTGGACGATGAGCAATTAAATAGTCCCGAGATGGTATGTGTGATGTTGTTGGGGCCAGTAATGGTGTTGCCCGGGTGTATGTGGCAGCAAAGTTGGCATCTGGGTTTATTGCAGGCTCTGGTGCCAGTGTCCGTGTTAGGTCTGGTTGTAGTATTATTGTGGGTTAGGAGTTGTTTAAGACTGGGTGGCTGTCTGTAGGCAAAAAAAAAGCTCATACCAAGAAAGCTCATACCAAGAACTGACTTAGTTGGTCTTTAAGGTGCTACTGGAAGGAATTTGTTTTGTTTTGACTATGGCAGACCAACACGGCTACCTATCTGATCCTGGTGTTGGGCTTTTAGGAAATGATGGGGGTTTCAAGGGTATTGTGTGCAAGACTTCTCAGAAAAGGTGCTTAGTAACTCCAGTTCATGGGACGTGGGTGGCGCTGTGGGTTAAACCACAGAGCCTAGGACTTGCCGATCAGAAGGTTGGCGGTTCGAATCCCCACGACGGAGTGAGCTCCCGTTGTTCAGTCCCTGCTCCTGCCCACCTAGTAGTTCGAAAGCACCTCAAAGTGCAAGTACAGTGGTACCTTGGGTTAAGTACTTAATTCATTCTGGAGGTCCGTACTTAACCTGAAACTGTTCTTAACCTGAAGCACCACTTTAGCTAATGGGGCCTCCTGCTGCTGCTGCTGTGCCGCCACAGCACGATTTCTGTTCTCATCCTGAAGCAAAGTTCTTAACCTGAAGCACTATTTCTGGGTTAGCGGAGTCTAACCTGGCCACATGACCCAGAAGCTGTACGCCGGCTCCTTCGGCCAATAAAGCGCGATGAGTGCCGCAACCCCAGAGTCGGCCACAACTGGACCTAATGGTCAGGGATGGAGAATGAAATTGACAAGACTATGCGGAACTGGATAAATTGACTGGGAAAATAAGATATGCTCGAAACCAAAAGTTCATCGAAGATTGGGGAAAATTTGTAGATTATCTGAAAAATGTATGTGATGTGCAAACAACGCTGGTGGGGTTTCAAGAAGCACTGTAAAAGCTTAAGAGGTATTGTCAAAAGAAATATAAAAGGGAGGGAAGATAAATGGCAAAGCAATTAAAGGAATGTGTATTGAAGAGTAATTACGGGTGATTACCAGAGAAGCTGAAGGAAGCCTAAAAAGAGTAATTTGTTAAAATTTGTTAAGATTTGGAAAATAATTGTATGATTGCAAAATTAATAAAAAATTATTACGCGTGGACCTAATGGTCGGGGTCCCTTTACCTTTAACTCCAGATCAATGTCCTTAAAAGACAGATTGCTGTCACCAAAAACACACTTCCCATGCAGCGCTCATTTGGATTCAAGACTCAGGTGTTGGTTCATAAGGAATGCACATCGGAAACCCTGCAGCCTGGAATGTTTTACAATGCACAGGGGCGCATGCCTAGGAACCTCTCAGCCCACAATGCAACATGGGGAAAGTTTCCTTGAGAGGAAGAACATTTCAAAACTTGCTCTGGAGAGCAACATCAACTTACTGAACTCAATAAGCTATCGATCCACCCAAATGTGGTTGCAGCCTGGCAGGGGTGCCATGCCACCTCCTTACATTAAAGCAGGGGCTAAAATTCAGCAAGGGTCTTGCCTGCAGTGAATGGGATGATCCTGAGAACTGGCCCTTATTTGACTCTGCTTGAATTCAGACCCTGGTGCCTTTAACACACAGCAGCAAAGCTCACTCAGCCCTGATCTCTTACCTCCAACAATCAGTGCAGATGTTGCATTGCTGAAATGCAAGCCACTAGAACTTGCTTGGGCACAGAAATATGGGCCAGAATCAGACCTCTGCACATGAAGGATCTCCAGCACGGCGTTTCGACGGTTAGGATTAACTTTGCAAGCAAATCTGTCTCCTTTTTTTCTAACATCGCAGCTCTTGATTAAAATTGGCATTCCGTGTTCTCTTCTTTTGTACCAGCTGAATGATAATGCATTGTCTTCAATATTTTCTGTAGAAGTGCACAAGATCTGTGCCGTCTCCCCAATATCCACGAACAGGAACCGCCGAGTCGGATGCAGGATCTGTAAGTGGGATGGGAACACTGTGGAGGAGAAAGACCACAAGGACCGTTTATGGTTGCCGTTTCTCGCTCTGAATTTTTTTGCAAGAAGATGTTGAAGGAGACATCACGCTGTTTGAGAATCCCTACACTGTCCTGCTGGAGGAGACTCTTGAGAGTCCCATGGACTGCAAGAAGATCTAATCTCTCCATTCTTAAGGAAATCAGCCCTGAGTGCTCACTGGAAGGACAGATCCTGAAGCTGAGGCTCCAATACTTGGGCCACCTCATGAGAAGAGAAGACTCCCTGGAAAAGACCCTGATGTTGGGAAAGATGGAGGGCACAAGAGGAAGAAGACGACAGAGGACGAGATGGTTGGACAGTGTTCTCGAAGCTACAAACATGAGTTTGACCAAACTGCAGGAGGCAGTGGAAGACAGGAGTGACTGGCATGCTCTGGTCCAGGGAGTCACGAAGAGTCAAACACAACTAAATGACTAAACAACAACAACAACAACAACAACAACAACAACAACACTGTCTTGCAACTGAAGCCCTAGAAATAAGACACATGCTGAAGGAGAAAGTATTTTGCCTGAACTGAGTGTGGAGGAACTCTCAGAGCACATAAATATACAACCCACTGACTTTCTCATGCTTTAAGTGTTAAGAGTCTGGTAGAAGGAGCAGAAGAAAGGTTACCTGTGGAGGCCAGAACGATGTACGCAGCCCACAGCATTGTTGAAAGACGCAGCTGCCAGAAGCTCAAAACCCACATCAGATGTGCAGCAGCTACAGTGAGAAGGTCTAACTTGATGCCAGCTTTTTGCAGAGGACCCACCTCCTTGTGGGCGTGCCATCGAGGAAGCGGACTGGGGCAGAATCAGTCCTGGGCAGCCCCAAATGTCCCTCTCAGTATTTGAGACCTCTAAGCACTAGCAAGGCTATGAAAGTTTTAAAATTATTATTTTATGATCTAGATGCACAGATCATAGAACCCCTTTTTTAAAGAACGAATGCAAATAAGGAATGGGAAAAGAAATGTGGAATAGTTCTTGGGAGTATTATAACATGACATTAACCTCATTAGCTTCTCTGTGATACCTGCATTGCCAGGGTTGGGCTAGATGACCACCGGGATCCCAACTCTAGAAATCTACGATTCTGCTATTCATGAGCATGTTTTTCTGTTTCTGTTCCCCCCCCCCCAGTTATCGTATGGAGATAGCCAAAGGGAAATCAAAAGACTCTTCCCAGCATTGTTGACGCAGAAATTAAATCTCGTCACTGAATATCTATCATGAGGTCTGTAACTTGGAAGTGCGCTGCTTTGATTTGTACGTGAAATAAAATGAGGCCAAATTGCAGGTAGGCCTTTGCTTATTTCTGCTTCTGTCTTGGGAATTATTATAGAATAGAATAGAATAGAATAGAATAGAATAGAATAGAATAGAATAGAATAGAATAGAATAGAATAGAATTTCTTATTTATACCCTGCCCAGCTGGCTGGGTTTCCTCAGCCACTCTGGGCGGCTTCCAACAAAATATTAAAATACAGTGGTCTGTACCTTATCGTACTACAAGTTTCAACTTGGATGATAATGAAGATGAAGATGATATTTTCCTTCTGAAGGAGCCTGGTGAGGCGACAATAGGCAGGCGTCTGAGGGAGCAGGTCTTCTGTGCCATCTAAGCCCAGCCCTGACATTAGACGTGATGAGGAATTGACTGTCAGGAGCAGCTTCTGGCTGCCTTGAAGCACAATTAGCCATTCCTGGGTACCAATTTGTTCGTTCATTATTGGCGTGTTGAGGATGAATCAGATGACTTTTGATGGATGTTATGAACTGCCACATGCAATGGTTTAAATCTGTTTTATATTTCATCATATGGGACTCTCAAGAGTCTCCTCCAGCACCAGAATTCAAAAGCATCCATTCTTCGGCGATCAGCCTTCTTTATGGTCCAGCTCTCACTTCCATACATCACTACTGGGAGAACCACAGTTTAACTATAAGGACCTTTGTTGGCAAGGTGATGTCTCTGCTTTTTAAGATGCTGTCTAGGTTTGTCATTGCTTTTCTCCAAAAAAGCAGGCATCTTTTAATTTCGTGGCTGCTGTCACCATCTGCAGTGATCATGGAGCCCAAGAAAGTAAAATCTCTCACTGCCTCCATTTCCTCCCCTTCTATTTAACTAAACAACTAAACAACAACAACAACAATGTATTTTTCCTCTCAGAAAATTTGGCTTGTTTACCCCTTCATTTATCATATGTTGGTGTATGTTTGTGTAGGGAAACCACGTTGGGAGATTTATGCTTTAAATATGCCTGTGCAGATCAAAATTATTAAATGGTATTCCTATGCTTTGTGGAAAATGGTGACCTCCCTCCCAATTTCCTTCCCTAAAATTTATGCATCACTTGAACCATTATGTGGTACTCTATCCTGAGCGCATCTTCCTGCATGCTGAAAGCATATTTGCCGCATTTCTCTCAATCCCCCAGAAGTTGCAGGTGAAATAAGTTCTCCTCTTTTCCCCCAAAATCTCCCTGCTTCTGTGGCTTCAAAGCAAAGGTGCTGGAGTCTGCCCCTGTGAGTCTTGTGTGGGGGACCCCGTGCAAGTCAGAGGCAGCTTTCGTTTCCCAACCTTTGACTTTCTAACCCACGGAAATTGGCAGGAAATTGAGAGACATACGTCACACGCAGCACTAGGCTGGAGGAGAGAGCCATTGAACCAGCAGGCCTGCTTTCAAGTTGCGCACCTGAAGAGGACCAGAAGATGTCTCTCTCACACTTCCTTGGGCTCCTTCTATTTTATCTGCTGAGTACGTATCTTCCTTATCTATAATATGATTCTTATTAAGAATAACATGAAGCAATGCAAACAACAGATAGTGGAGAAATTAAAAAATTGTACAATAGACCCTTAGAGACCAACTCAGTTTGTTCTGGGTATAAGCTTTAGTGTGCAGGCACACTTCTTCAGAAACATGCATACGAAAGCTTATGCCCAGAACAAACTTAGCTGGTCTCTAAGGTGCTACTGGACAAGTTTTTAATTTCTTCGTTTATTTCGACAGCGTCAGACCAACACGGCTACCTAGCTGAGCAAATAATGGGTGTTGCTCATCAGCTACAAAGCAAAATACAGTCAGGATGTCTGCAAGGGAGAAAACAATTGCCTCATGTTAAGTCAAATAATTACGCCTAAAAGATATCTGAGTTGAGGGTTTCTTTGTCTAGGTTCCTCCAGGTGACAGTTCATGAAACAACTAAATGTAAACCAATCAGCACTGAATGCATCTTTTTTGTTCCTCCATTCGTCACTCTGCAGTAAGCATATTTGAAAGCTAAAAGAGTTGATCTCAGCAGATTGTATCCTTATACTGGTTTTGGTTTTGGGGCTGAGAACCCTAAACACACTTGCTTGGCAGAATGCCCCACTGAACACAGTGAGCTTTATTTCTGGGTATCCACCATCAGTCTTACTCAGAGTAGGCCTGTTCAGGTCACTGGATGCAGCCAATTTAGGTCCATCAAATTCAGTGAACATGGAAATTACAACCCTTTGATATTATTGTAAATATCTCGCCTGGTTGCCGTTGCTGATGTTGGATCCTTTTGGTCTGAGATTTGCAGTTGAAGCAAGAAAAGCTGACTGATGAATAGTGTCTAAAATGCCGTGTTCGAAGGCACTCATTTTTAGAACTCTGTTCTGAGGAAATTCAGCTAGACTTTAGGCAACTAATATACATGTACGTGTACTTGTGAGGGGAATATGAATTACTGCTTTTGTTTGGTAAAGCTATACGGTGAAAACGTTTTGTAAGCTTCGGTGGCAAAACCTTAAACCTCCCCCCCACCTCAGAGCAGCCCCACAGAGGTGGGTCTTTCATCATTCTATCTTGCATGAGGTAGGAGCAAAAAGGTCTCCAGTAAAAATTAAGTTAAAACGAATGAAAATAAAACAAAACAGCACGGGCTGCTCTCTTTCTCGTTTTCTTCATTTACACAGGTGCAAGAAAATGCACCCAATGCGATGGGACGAAAACGTAGGAGGTCTTTTAAAAAATAAAGAGTATAAGTCTGTCTTGTAAAATGCCACTGCATTTGTAGCTTAATTTTTTATAGCTTATTCAAATCAGAATATTTGTGTTCTTACATTCCCATTTTTGAAGCAAAAAAAGAAAAGTCTGCTACAAATATTCCACCTTAGCTAGGGCATTAAGTAAAGCTTTGTTTAGATGCCTCAAGTAATGGTTATAGAATAAGCACGCCTGCCATTAAAATGCATGAAACTGACCGTCGCCAAAGACCCACGGTCCAAAATTTGTGGTGTAAATTAATAATATGTTTTTAAAAAATATATAATTTTTTATTCGTTTTTTTTAAACATATCATTTTCAACAGTAATAAAACATACTTTTACATCTTATTCAAATTTTTGACTTCCATCAATCCTGTCTGAAAATTTTCCAATCTAATCTCTCAGTATGCATTTCTTATCTTCCCTATTACATTTCAAACTCATAACCAATATCTCTATCTTTTTCTACTTTGTAACACTTTGTATATTTCTCCTTACAAAATTTCTTGTAGTCCTACTAGCGTAATTTGTTGATTACAGTTGCTTTTCAAATAATACATATACTTGTTCCAATTTTCTGTAAATCTCTGGTCCCGCAGGTTTCGAATCCTTCCTGTCATTTTGTCCAATTCTGCATACTCCATTAATTTCGTCTGCCATTCTTCTTTCGTCCGAATTTCTTCTTGTTTCCATTTCTGGGCTAACAATACTCTTGCCGCAGTTGTTGCATATAAAAACAATTTAACATCTTGCCTATTAATGTCCTGACCTATAATACCAAGTAAAAATGCTTCTGTTTTTTTTTAAGAATGTATATTTCAATTAATAATATCAATGCCGGTTCCAAGAAGGACTGTGGATAAATTCACAGTCTGACATGTCTGAATCTTTCCCCTTCACTCATTTTACTACCAGCTCACCACACGTTCCTTGGCTTCCATTTTATAGCTGCTCAGGCAGAGGGAAATTCTGAAATGCCGCAGGATCTGGCCCTGATCTGGGCATCTCCTGGACACACGGCTCACATCCGCTGCCCCGTTGTAAATGAAACTTTCTTGTTGATGGTGTCCTGGTACATGGAGGAAGAAGGCAAAAATCTGCGCAGGATTTACGAGAGTTCTCCATACGCAAAACAGGTACAGGGCAGGTACTCAAGCCAAGGGCACAGTCTGAGGATCAGCGATGTGCAAAGGAATGACTCTGGGGTTTATTACTGCGCCACAAGCAGGCTCATGAGAGGGACTAGGCTGGTCATCTCAGGTGAGTGCCTTTGAAGATTTTGGGGGGAAATATCAGTATTTATTGAATGTATGTTCTGCCTTTGTTTAGTCGTTTAGTCGTGTCTGCCTCTTTGTGACCCCCTGGACCAGAGCACGCCAGGCCCTCCTGTCTTCCACTGCCTCCCGCAGTTTGGTCAAACTCATGCTGGCACCTTCGAGAACACTGTCCAACCATCTCGTCCTCTGTCGTCCCCTTCTCCTTGTGCCCTCCATCTTTCCCAACATCAGGGTCTTCTCCAGGGAGTCTTCTCTTCTCATGAGGGGGCCGAAGTACTGGAGCCTCAGCTTCACAATCTGTCCTTCCAGTGAGCACTCAGGGCTGATTTCCTTCCGAATGGAGAGGTTTGATCTTCTTGCAGTCCATGGGACTCTCAAGAGTCTCCTCCAGCACCAGAATTCAAAAGCATCCATTCTTCGGTGATCAGCCTTCTTGATGGTCCAGCTTTCACTTCCATACATCACTACTGGGAAAACCATAGCTTTAACTATACGAACCTTTGTTGGCAAGGTGATGTCTCTGCTTCTCAAGATGCTGTCTAGGCCTGTCATTGCCCTTCTCCCAAGAAGCAGGCGTCTTTTAATTTCGTGGCTGCTGTCACCATCTGCAGTGTTCTGCCTAGGGATCAGTAATCGAGCACCTGCAAGCAAAAGGATTCAGGTTCCATCCCTCAAGGCACCTCCAGCAAACTTTGGAAAATCGGGTCCTCCCTTAAAGAGAGCACATACTGCATTGAGACCTGGAAAACCGACACCCTGTGTTGTGGGTGGGTACAATTGGTCAGCCGCAACACCCGAGTGGTAGGTCCCTCAAAGCTGGGTGCAATCTGGCCAGTGGGACGCAGTCCAAACGGTTCAAGGGACCTATTTATGCCCATGCATGTGACCCAGAGCTTCCTCGTTCGGCGCATGCATTTGGAATACCTGCCCACCTCTCCCTACTTTTAGGACATTGCGCTTGACCTTGCTATGCCGTTGTGTGTCGTCTGTGGTTGGGACAGGGGCACGGCAGAAATTTCCCCCACTTGGCTGATTGGCTGTTGCCATTTGGGTTTCGCCTGCCGCGTAGCAAATCATCACACCGTGGGGTGGAGCAAATAGTATTTCCTGTTCCTCTCGCCCTAACTTCCTGCCTCTCTTTTCATCCAGCCAAGTGCCTGTGTTATGTACTGAGTTGAATAGGATCCAAAAGGCAGCAGTCTGATTGGTCCTAGAACAATAGGATTCAGAATGCAGCAGTCTGATTGGTCCTAGAACAATAGGGTCCAGAATGCAGCAGTCTGATTGGTCCTAGAACAATAGGGTCCAGAATGCAGCAGTCTGATTGGTCCTAGAACAATAGGGTCCAGAATGCAGCAGTTTGATTGGTTCTAGAACAATAGGGTCCAGAATGCAGCAGTCTGATTGGTCCACAGGAGCCACCCAATCCAGCTCCAGGTGGAAGTGAATCCGCAACCAGATTGGCCTACAGGTGAATCCCGGAATTAGCCAATCACGTGGGGCCCATTGTGTAAATAATATATATAAAGCAGACATTCTGGGGGAACTTCCATTCCTCCTCACCACTACGAGCTGAACAAAGAGCATGAAATCCACTCTCAACTCTGAGTATATTTCAGCCTGGAATGCCTGAAATCTCTGGCCACTCAGATTGGAGCAGCGCGTAACACTATTTTTCTCAACATTCTTTCAGGTGCTTTGAGGCGGAGTCTTTTTGTTGCCATGCCATCCTACTCAGAGCAGGCTCAGTTGAACCACGCCGCCCCCCTTCCCTGTGTCTTCTTTGATGCTGACCCCAAGGGGGATTTCAACGCCTGGAATACGAGTGGGGAAACATCTCAGGACCAGAATTACATTACCATGGCAAACGGAAATGGAGACTTCAGTATCTGGAGTGTGAAGCTGATTCCTCCAACACAGGTGCCTGATACCTGTTCAGAGAAGACAAATGTTGGTTCTCCAGCAGGTATAAACACAGTGTCAACCAGCCCAGGTAGATTTGCACTGAATAAGCTCTTCAACGGGGCAGCAGAGAGTGTCAGGTGAAAGCAAAGAGGGGGAGAAGCAGGGAACAAATATGACCCCAACTTTTGTATGGGAATCTACATCCCACCCGGCAGAGGTTTCTCTTTCATCCAGGTGTGAGAAACCTTTGCCTCTCCAGATGTTGCTGAGCTCTCATAACCCCTGGCAAGCATGTGAAGGGCCAGGGAGATTGGGGATTCTGGTTGAGAAGCATTTGGAGGGCCAAAGATTCCCCATCCTTGACACAGATGCACGCTCACCCCTCTCCATCCTCGATCCAGGCAAGCAGGAGGAGGCAATGCCACTGGTCCCATATCCATTCCAGCTGCTATAGATGTGTCTATCCGTCAGGAGTGGGCCAGCAATAAATCACACAGCATTAAGTGAAGTTAACTCTTTGGTAGAAGTGGGCCAGCAATAAATCACACGGCGTTCAGTGAAGTTAACTCTTTAGTAGAAGTGGGCCAGCAATAAATCACACGGCGTTCAGTGAAGTTAACTCTTTAGTGGAAGTGGGCCAGCAATAAATCACACGGCGTTCAGTGAAGTTAACTCTTTAGTAGAAGTGGGCCAGCAATAAATCACACGGCGTTCAGTGAAGTTAACTCTTTAGTAGAAGTGAGCACAACAACACTTCTCTGCAGGTCTTGCCCCTATGAGGCAGTTGCCAAGGCTGAAGGTTCCTGCCTTCCCACGGCTGCCTAAGCTTCCTCCTCCTCCAAGTCCTCCCCAAGCAATCTGAGACTATGCCAGTGTGCCTGCCTTTGTTCTTCCCGCTTCATACCTCTCCTGGTCCTTGGAGACCAGCGGGGAAGGGAGCTTGTTGCAGCAGGAAGGGCAGATTTCTTCACCAGCCTGCCTCATCTCCGCCTCTTGGCCTCCCACATTCTGATTCTGGACTGCTGTCTGTCACAGCTTCTGAAACTTCCTCCTCCCAGTCTTCTCCCTCTTCTCCCTTTGACCACCCAATGGCCAGTCTAGTTGCTGACCCCCGTTTCCCTCTCCTTCTCATTGACAGAGAACTGCATCTCCATACTATATTTTGGGGTACCCTGCGTTGTCGCCGTCGTCCTCCTGATCCCGCTCTCGGCCCTATTCTTCAGGAAACTTCTTCACACAGGTAATCCTTTTGTAAGATAAACTGTGGTCGTTATTCAAGGGGCAATGAAGTGCGTGAGACACACTGGGAGCTAGGAGGAAATCCCACGGAAGTTGAAGGAACTTGCTTCTGAGTAGACCAATGAAATGTCCCTTCTTTTTTCCTTCCTCACAGGGAATGCAGAGAAACCAGGAAATCAAATACCCATGAGGGAGATCCCACAGGTAAACTCTGGCTTTGCGTACTGAAATTTCAGAAAGATGTGTGTTCCTGTATTTTGCAGGAGGGTTTGGAAGAAACCAGTCCTAATTTGGGACAACCCAGGAACCCAGGAGGCAGATAGGCAGACACACAGAGAGACCATACTGGTAGTGGCAATTTTAGCAATTTCTGGAAAAAATAGCTCTAAAACCTCTTTTTTATTATTTTGCAAAAATAAAAGTGAACAATTCTGTCCAGATTTCTGAAATATGGCAACACTAGGTAGTACAGAAGTGTGGGTTGCATTTGAATGAGGATTTTTGGATGTGAAAAGGCTTGTGGATGATCGCCTATGGTGAGGGGAAATGGTATCCAGGTGACCAGGCTTTGAAGCTTTCCTGAACTGAAAGAGTTTAAATGTGGTTTGCAAGCTGACCAGGAAATGTTTATTGATGATGGGTAGTGATTAAGGGGGGGGGGGGTTCAGCCTACTTGGAGTAGAATTCTCTTGGATACAAATTATTATTAATTAACATAATCATCATTATTATTAGGCCTTTGATATTCAACAAATGCCAAAGTGGGGAACGGGACAGGTGGGCTGGCAAAAAATGCTTATAGTCCTCCTGTGACCATAAACACTTTTACTAGGCTCTAATGCTCTGCTTTGAATATATCCTTCTACTTTCTGGTAGAAACTACCCAAGGTAACTAAAAAGTTTTTTGTTTTGTTTTTTTCAAAAATCACCATTTTTTCCCAACACCCATTCATGCAAAAGAGATAAACATTCTAGTAAAAACAACAAAAGTTCGTTTGATTTTGCAGATGTGGGAAATCAACTTTTACAACGTGTGAGCACCCTATAACTGCTCTGCTTCCTTCCCCTTCCAGACAGAGTACGCAGAGCTACGTTGCAGCAAATGAAATCCGGATCAAACTGGAGCGATGAAGAAAGAAAAGCAGAACTGAGACTTTCGTAGAGTTGCAGTGTTGCAATCCCAAAGGGCCACCTAGTAGAACCCAACTTTGTTATCTTTCAACTTGCTGAACATAGATGCTTGTTAAATATTTTTCCCCTTCTTTGGCGATCACTTGTAGCCGAATAAGATTGTCTTCCATAAACACTGTTTTAACAACGAGTGACTGTGGAGGCCAATTCTAGACCCACACGTCCTTCCACAGTGAGGACATTGGTTTCCGGGCGGGAGTTGATCACGGTGTGGATTTGCCAAGCGTGTCTTCCTCTTAGCACGTTTCTCCCTTGCATCCTGAGTTTCAGTGTCTTCAAAGCCCATGACACCTTTGGTAAAGGCTGTTCTCCAACTGGACTGCTCACAGGCCAGTGTTTCCCAGTTGTCAGTGTTTATACTACATTTTTAAAGATTTGCCTTGAGACAGCCTTTAAACCTCTTTTGTTGACCACCAGCATTACGCTTTCCATTTTTAAGTTCAGAATAGAGTAGTTGCTTTGGAAGACGATCATCAGGCATCCGCACAACATGAGCAGTCCAACGAAGTTGCTGTTGAAGAATCATTACTTCAACGCTGGTGATTTTTACTTCTTCCAGTACACTGATATTAGTTCGCCTGTCTTCTCAAGTGATGTGGAAAATTTTTCGGAGAGACCGTTGATGGAATCTTTCGAGGAGTTGGAGATGGTGTTTATAAGCGGTCCATGTTCCACAAGCATACAGTAAGGTTGGCAGTACAATATTAGCTATATTGCTTATGTCCAGACCCTCATTTTTAAGCATCTAATAATAATAATAATAATAATAATAATAATAATAATAATAATAATAATAATAATAATATTTATACCCCGCCCATCTGGCTGGGTTTCCCCAGCCACTCTGGGCGGCTTCCAACAAAACACTAAAATACAATAACCTATTAAACATTAAAAGCTTCCCTAAATAGGGCCTTTAGATGTCTTCTAAAAGTTTGGTTGTTATTTTTCTCTTTGACATCTAGGGAGGGTGTTCCACAGGGCGGGTGCCACTACCAAGAAGGCCCTCTGCATGGTTCCCTGTAACTTGGCTTCTCGCAGGGAGGGAACTGCCAGAAGGCCCTCGGCGCTGGACCTCAGTGTCCGGGCAGAACGATGGAGGTGGAGACGCTCCTTCAGGTATACTGGACCAAGGCCGTTTAGGGCTGTTAAAGGTCAGCACCAAGACTTCGCCCAAGTTCCTTCTCTGTGTGTGTAGAGCTGCCTTTTCCTTAGAGCAAGACGGAAATCCTGGCTCTGTCAGGGAGGCTGTGACTCTGGAAGAGCAACTCCCTTTGCATGAGGATAGTCTAGATTTATCGCTAGAAACCTCCATTTAGGACTGAGAAAGACGCCTGTCTGAAGCATGGAAGAGCTGCTGGCATGCAGGAACTGCTTTCCAAAGCTCCTACTGGAACCAAGCTTAGCAGGAGCCGGAAGAAGCCGCGGATTCAGAGAGGACCCTTAACGGCTGCTGTTGGTCGCAATAGCTGTGGAGCCTCTTTGCGCAGAGCCAGTATACCCCTGAATCTCATCTGCTGGAGTCAGACATTGGAGGGCTCTTGCCTTTGTGCCTAAGGAGCATCCTAGGAACACATGTCCTGCCCGAAAAGTGGAGACAGGGACAAATTCCTGCATTGCAGAGGGTTACACTAGATGGCCCTTGGGGTCCCTTCCAGCTTTGAAATTCTCTGAAGACAGTACTGAGCTAGATGGACCTCAATGGACTGACTCAGTAGAAAGCATCCTTCTCTGCTCCTATCTAAATCAGCCATTTGTTCAGACCCACGAGGGCTGGAATCTTAGTTTGTTACTATGGAAAAGCTGTAGATCAGGGATCAGCAAACTTTTCCAGCAGGGGGCCGGTCCCTCAGACCTTGTGGGGGACAGGACTATACTTTGGGGGGGGGGAATGAATGAATTCCTATGCCCCACAAATAACCCAGAGATGCATTTTAAATAAAAGGACACAATCTACTCATGTAAAAACACGCTGATTTCCGGACTGTCTGCGGGCTGGATTTAGAAGGCGATTGGCCCAGATCCAGCCCCTGGGCTTTAGTTTGCCTACCCATGCCGTAGATGATTGACAGGACACCTGCCTTACACATAGAAGGTCCCTGGGTGCCTGAAACTCTGGGAAGCTGGATGGACTATGCCGAAATGTCAAAGATGACTGCGAAAATCAGAGATCAGGCTGAGAAGTTTCAGCAGGACTGGAAGAAATGTATAGGCTATTCTTGGAACTGGCTGAGATGACTGGCAGAATCCGGGACCAAGGAGAAGAGTCAGTGGAAGAAGATTGGAAAAAATTCAAAGTTTATCTTCAAAAATATTGCAAAATTAAGGATTGCTAGAAAGATGTTGGGAAAAGAAAATTATGTGGTTTTGGCAGAAATGACATAAAGGATTAAGTAAAAATGAATTGATGAAAGAGAGAACGTAAAATTATAGTATATTAAGACAAATTATTAAGATAAAAACAAGGTTGGAAGGATTTGCTGAAATAACAATTTGAATTAGAATACAAAAATGGGAGGTGTGAGGAGGTCAAGGAAATAAGTAAAGGAAAGAAAGCTATGTAAAGGTTCGATTTGTTCTTTTTTAATTGATTGTATTTTTTCTGTCTTTTTTATTTTTATTTTTTCTCTTTTTTCTTTTTGTAACCTTTAAAACTTGAATAAATATTATTATTTTTTTAAAAAAAGAAATGTATAGGCTATTCAAAAGACCACTATAAATACATTAAAACATTAGCAAGTTTGATATAACATCTATATACAGTAGTTATATAATTGGAAATTAAGGCAAATAAGATGGAGAACAATGCATTTTGAGATAAGATGAGATGCAATGAATTATGGGGGGGGGGAGATTGGAATCCAGGGGCGGGGCAAGGGGGAGTCTATTTGGTGTTTTTTGGAAAAGTATTGAATTTATGAATGATTGCAATTATAAAATTTTAAAAATGAAATACTTTTTTAAAAAGAAACCCTGGGGAGCTGCTGCCAGTCAGTGTTGTTGACAACACTGAGCTTAATAATAATAATAATAATAATAATAATAATAATAATAATTTATTATCTATACCCTGCCCATCTGGCTAGGTTCCCCAGCCACTCTGGGTGGCTTCCAACTGAATATTAAAAACAATACAGCATCAGACATTAAAAACTTCCCTAAACAGGGCCGCCTTCAGTCATCTTTTAAAAGTAAAATAGTTGTCTAAGGTAGAGTTACCAGACGTCCCCGGTTCCTGGGGACAGTCCTAAGATTTGCAAATCTGTCCCGGGAAACGTGGCAGTGTCGGTCTCAGCAGCCCGGAGCCAGGCTGGTAGCGCAGTTGGCTCTGGCTGCCTTCAGGAGCTGCTTGCTGCCGTGGCACCCGCCATTTTTCCTCGCTGGAAGTCCCCATATGATTTAGCTTGTGCGCAACACATCATATGGGGACTTCCGGCGAGGAAAAATGGCGGGTGCCACGGCCGGACTTCCTCGCCGGAAGTCCCCATATGATGTGTTGCGCACAAGCTAAATCAGGGGACTTCCAGCGAGGAAAAATGGCGGGCGCCACGGCAGCGAGCAGCTCCTGAAGCCAGCCAGAGCCAACTGCGCTACCAGCCTGGCTCCGGGCTGCTGACAGACGCTGACGCTGCCATTGCCGAAAGGGAACCAGGGACGTCCGGTGGTACAGATCAAAGGGGGAAGGGTGCTTGGGAGTTGCGGGCAGGCGGCCGTTGCTCGGTTTTTAAAAAACTCTGTGCATTTATGTTTCACAGGGTGCGAAAGAAGGGCTTTGCACCTTTATACAATATGCATGTGTGCTTGGGCCCAGGGTCTTTTGCCTCACCATCCCCACTACTGACTCCCTGTTGCTACTCAGCTTAAAAATAAAAGAAAAGTGTTCCTGGAAAAAATATGGTAATCATAGTTTAAGGCCGCTTCTTGTGAACCTGAGCCAGGGAAGACTTTAGCAGCACCGACAGCAACTCCACACCCTTTCCTGTGAGCAGAAAAGTCCCAAGTGCAGCAAGACTGGCTGAGACCCAAAGACCACAAACGGTGCTTGGACCCTGACCGTAACAAATGTGGTCAAACAGCCTCGGGCCCCTTCACCCTCTGACGTGCGTTAAGGCAATTATTGTGGCTTCTTCTGATACCTGCTGTGCAAGTGATAGCATCTTTTGTTTGCTCATCTTGGTCACAGGCTGTTGAGAGGTAGAAAACGGTTGTCAGTTTGCTTTCGCCTCCTTCTGGTCCTCTCTGCCTGGGAACTGCTCTGCCCTGACGATTTGTATGGCCAAATCTGGGAGTAGTTCCATCACCAAGGGTGACCAGGGTCGGGCATTTGCCTAGAGCCCATAACCCAGCAGGACCCCTGGGTTGAGGAGGCAGGCCCCAAGAAGGAGGCTGCCTTGGCCTAAACTTCCGGAGAAAGGATTCAAACTCGGGTCTCCGTTTCCGCCAGACTTTTGAATGCCGAAATCTGAGAGATAAATGAGCGGGACAAGGTTTAAAGGCGCAGAAGGTGAATTGCACAGCGAAGCGCAAATTGGGATGTTGATAGAATCACAGAGGCATAGGGTTTGAAAAGGACCCCTCCAAAGTAGGAAACACAGCAAAATCATCCCTGACAGGCACACCACCTTGGGCTCATTGGAAGAAAAAGTGGGATAAAAAAAGATAATAAAGTAAAAACAATGAATAATAAAATTCTTTATCTTATTGTGAAAACGCAGTTTTCCTGAGAAACTTAAATGCAAAGAGGAAATACTCAGTTCCTGAATCCAGGTCACAGGCTCACCCTATTCATACACCAATGCACCCTTTAAGACAGGATTTGTGAGCAAAGAGACAATGGGGAGGTTTTCCCATTTCCTTCATCAACTGCAGAGAAGAGTCAAAATGGCTTCAGGGTTGCTCTCCTGTACTATTTCAGACACGTGGTTTATATATTTAAGTATGTGTTTGCCTTGTACATTTATGAATGTATATAATATGACCTTATATATAATATGACCTTAGAATTCCTATAACACCACCTGAGGAATCCTTGCAATGCTAAGCCTCTCTTGCTGCAACCCTGGACACACACGGATAAAATTCCTGACAGGGGGAACGATTCCAAACCCGTCCTGCAGCATGTGAAAATGACGTTTATTTGTTTGCTTCAACTTCCAGCATTGCACTTTGCAGCCCGGGCAATCGAGATACAGACAACGTGTAAATATATTCAGTTATGTGGTGGTCTAACTTCTGCCCACCTGCCAGGATATTATAAAAACCCTCCTAATAATTCTGTGGATTTCCTTCCGCATGAAGCGACATGTTGTCCTCCTTTAGGTTTTTCCTCGGATGTGATTCCTGATGCCGTTTAGGAGTCGGAAGGGTAGAATCGAATCCAAAGGAAGTTTAGGGGAAGCAGCAGCAACGTCAGTGTATCTAGGACCAATGTATGTCTGAAGTGGCACTGAGGAATCTCTGCATCTACAGGGGAAATTTTACAAAGATAGGAAACATCAGATCAGTTGTGTGCTGAGGTCCCCCAAAACACCCCTACCCCAATAACTCACACATCACTGACTCCCGGATTCCAGCGAAAGCCAGTGTGGAGGAACAAGATCAGGGATAACTGGAGCTGCGGCACAGACCCTCAGCTTCTCCCCGCATGCTCCCAGGGGCTTACGCGGCCCAAACCCAATTCCAGGGGTTTGGACGAAAGAATGGTAAGTCCCTGAATTCCTTTAACGGAATTCCCGTGCAGCAGCAGCATTGGAGGGACAGGCACAGCCAAATCCATACCCCTCCACCAACCAATTTAAACCAATGCCTAACCGCCAACCTTACAAGTTGTGATGATTTGCTACGCAGTAGACAAAAACCAAATGGCACACACTAATCAGCCAAATGGAAAAATTCCTACCAGGCCCCCACACCAAGGTGGACGACCCCATGACAGGCATAGCAAGGTCAAAGCACAAGCCCAAAACAAGGGAGGGCAGGCAGATGATCCGGTGCCCACAGCAAAAGAGAAAGCAGATTGCTGTGAGCATTGCTTAAATAACCTCTGTTCTCATCTCCAAATTGGCAACATCAATTTCACCTCAGCAACACCCATCAATTTCACCTCAGCAACACCATCCACCAATCCGAGCCGGGCCCCTTCAACCTATCCTGCCTGGCAACTACGGGGTGTCTTGCCTGGCCCCATCCGCAACACGCGCTCTCCTTTAATTGAGAACACGCTTGCTTGAAGGACTTCCTTCCCTGGACAGAGAAGTCTTAACAGTTTCTCTAGCTCCTTGTTTATACCACCAGCCTCGGAGACAGTGACTGATACTAAAACACTTTCCTGCAGCCCTGGCACCGGTGGTGTTTGACACAGCTGTGGCACGATGCTGTTCTGTATATTTATTTATATTGTACTAATAGGGGCTGCACCCTTGTCCGCCCTGCTTGCCAGTCCCCCACCATTCCAACTCCCTACAGCTTCCCTTTCTCGCCCCATTCTGCCACCAAACTGGTAGCTCAGCTGGCTAGAGCACGGTGCTGATAATGCCAAGGTTTCGGGTTCAATCCCTGTATGAGACAGCAGAATATTCCTGCATTGCCGAGGGTTGGGATAGATGATCGACAGGGTCCCTTCCGACTCTACAAGTCTATGAAATCACATTTTCCCCCTTCAGATGTCTCCTTCTCCCACCTGAGCTAGGTGGACCAAGGGTCTGATTCAGAACAAGGCAAGATCCTCTGCTCCTGTGTCTTATGGTAGCAAAGTCAGTGGCTTGCAGAATTACTCACATGCATTGAATACAGAACTCTTCACACTGGTGCTGGAAGAGTTGAATCTGACTTCACATGTAACATTTCCTCCACGGCTCTGTAATTCCACAGGGAAGCGAAGGAGACTGACAAAGGTTAAGGACCCACTGTTGGTTTTGGCTAAAAGGGTCTGCGCTTCAGGCAGGTGATATCCCGGGACGTCCCAGGACACCTGGACTAAGTTGGACACACCATGGACCACACAGACAAGTTGGTTCTTGAACCGGGAATCTGGGTCTTGGTTAGAGGGCTGCAAAAGCATCACCCGGGTGCTCGGAGTATAACTGTCTGATGAAGAAAACAAAGCAAGGGGCACGGTAAGAACAATCTCGGAGGAAGAGGCGCAGTTCAGATTTCTGCCCTTTTGAAAGTTACGAAAATTACGAAGATCAACGCTTTTGAAAATTACGAAGATCAACGGAAAGGTCTAGTTCAGCATCAATGGCTATGATCTGCCTCCATGGTCAGTAATGTTTCTGGATGTTATGGACTGGTTTGAGGCAGTGGAATGGGGGGGGCAGCTGGGGAACCCCCAAGGGGGAAAATAGCTCAGAGCTCAGGGACTGGTGGTGGGACAGCGATGGGTGGCCAGAGGGAGAAGTCTGGGAAGAGGAGCTGATTTACATACAGGCTGCCAGGGGGGAGTATACAGTCATACCTTGGAAGCTGAATGGAATCTGTTCCAGAAGTCCATTCGACTACCAACACGTTTGGAAACCAAGATGTAGCTTCCGATTGGCTGCAGGAAGCTCCTGCAGCTAATCAGAAGACACGGAAGCCCCGTCAGACGTTCAGGTTCCAAAGAACGTTTGAAAACCGGAACACTCACTTCCGGGTTTGCGGCATAATAAAATGCAATTGCACCTTTCTCGTTCTTCCTGACTCCCTCTCTTGGTCGGAAATTGGGCTCTGCCTATCCGGGGAACGAACGAAAGGCTTAGTTATTGCCCCAGTGGCTTTAAAATTAACAAACTAAAATCTGCCATTGACATGAGTAGTGCCACTGCAAAGCTCACTCAGCCCTGATCTCTTACCTCCAACAATCAGTGAAGATGTTGCATTGCTGAAATGCAAGCCACTAGAAGATGTTTGGGCACAGAAATATTGGCCAGAATCAGAGCTCTGCACATGAAGGATGTCCAGTACGGCATTTCGACGGTTAGGATTAACTTTGCAAGCAAATCTGTCTCCGGGTTTTCTAACATCGCAGCACTTGATTAAAATTGGCATTCCGTGTTCTCTTCTTTTGTACCAGCTGAATGATAATGCATTGTCTTCAATATTTTCTGCAGAAGTGCACGAGATCTGTGCCGTCTCCCCAATATCCACAAAAAGGAACCGCCGGGTCGGATGCAGGATCTGTAAGTGGGATGGGAACACTGTGGAGGAGAAAGACCACAAGGACCGTTTACGGTTGCTGTTTCTCACTGGCTTTTCCTGCAAGAAGACATTGAAGGAGACATCACGCTGTTTGAGAATCCCTACACTGTCCTGCAAATGAAGTCCTGGAACAAGACACTTGCTCAAGGAGAAGGTGGAAAATATTTTACCTAAACTGCAGAAAGTTTCAGAGATCATAAATATTCAACCCACCAAGTTTCTCAGGTGCTCAGACCGCTTCCAGAATCTCCTTGATTTGTGGGTGGGATTCAGTCCCATCCTGGTAAAATCTAGGTTACAATTAGAGCAGATTTTGCATTACTGCACAGCGACACCGCCAGCCCCCCTCAAAGACCCATAAAACATATTACAGTAAGGAAAGTGATGAGAAGTGTAGGGAAACTATTGCTTGGAGTGATGTTGCAGACAAATCGGAACTGAAACACAAGAAGTAGCCAACGTAGTCTAACCTCCCTTTTGGGCAAACAAATCGGGATGAATGCTCAATAAACAGGGTTCGTCTGGAAGCGTCCCAAGAGTTAAGAGTCAGATAAAAGCATCAGAAGAAATTTTACCTGCGGAGAATAAAAAGAGGTACGCGGTCAGCGGCATTGCAGCAGCCGGAAGTCCAAAGCCCACATCGAATGTGCAGCAGCTTTAGTGGAACAAAATCTAATGTGGCGCTGGCTTCTTGCAAAGAAACCACTTCCATGTGGGCGTTGAAATATCTTGATGGGCAGCACAGAGAAAAGTCAGTGGTGGGGGCTGTCTCACTAATTCACCTTTGAATCCTTTGCTGGTCAACAGATCACTGGCCTTATTCCAGAACAGTTTTAGGTTTTCCAAATCTCTTGCTTCTCTGCTCCTTTCCAGATATTTGTGTAAGCGTGTGTGTGTTCTGCTTCAGGTTTATTCAGCAGTCAAGTCAAATCACCCTGCTGGTTTCAGAATCTGGGTGCCTAGTCTGGAGGCAAGATTGCCTGTCAGCTGTTTGGGGACACCAGTTTGTTAGCGACTGATTGCCATATTTGCACAATGAGTTGGCAAGGGATCTGGTTTCCCACCTATTGATTCCTGGGCAAATTCACATCCTGTATGGCATTCACTGTGTCTCTGAGTCCCAGAACTTGCAAAGTTCCTGGTGGAGTATAGGGTCAGGTTCAAGGTGCTGGTCTTGACATTTAAAGCCCTTTGTGGCTTAGAGCCCTCATATTTTCGTGGGCCGCCTCTCCTGGTCTGCCCCGCAGAGGACCTTAAGGTCCATAGCTTAGAGGTCCCGGGCCCTAAGGAAGTCAGACTATCCTCCACCGGGGCCAGGGCTTTTTCAGTGATGGCCCCGACCTGGTGGAATGCTCTGTCCTGTGATTCTAGGGCCCTGCAGGATTTAACCTTCTGTCGGTTAAATCAGAGCTATTTCGCCTGGCCTTTAATTTGAATTCAGCCTGATCTTTTATTTCCCTTCTCTTCCCTCCCCCTCCCCTTTTATGAAGATCACCCGGTCTGAGACCCCACAGCTAATTCTCCCCAGCCTCCTCGCTGGCCCAAGTAGGACCAATTCAGCCAGCTATCTCTGGGGATTATCTAATTGAATTTTGAATTTTATTGTTATGTTTTTATATCGTATTTTATACTGTTTTTATAATTAAGTGTTTTAAATTTTTAGTTAGCCGCCTTGAGCCCGGTTTTTGAACTGGGAAGGGTGAGGTATAAATAAAAAATTATTATTATTATTACTACAGGAAAGCAGCCGGTGGGAGTTGCTTGTGCCTTTATAAGCAACCTCTGCTTGTTTGTGTTTTTGAAAAGAAGCTTCTGTAGAGCCTCTGTCAGCAGGAAATGAAAAAGGCACCAGAAGCACCAGGAACCAGGAACCCACCCCGATAATGACCAGATCTGCTTCACAGTTCAGAAGCTGAAGGAGCCTCTGAGATGCTCTTGCATTTTGCAGCGATGATTCTGTCCCTTCTGCATAGTATGTACAATTTTTGCTTTTTAAATAGGATCTCTTTAAAAGTTTCTTCTCACATCAGTTGCTTATGTTCAGGGAAACCTCAAGAAACAGCTGGCATTTTATGTGATTTACATAAAAACAAGCAGAATTAGTTTTTAAAACAGTACACACAAGAAAGTTAGGTTTAAAAACAAGACAGAATAACCCCTAAGGCAGGGAGAGGCTTTCACCCAGGCAGGAAAACATGTAAAAACAAAAATGTCTTCAATAGTTTTCAGAAAAATCATTTAAATATTCATAGTATCTTATATCTAATACAGCTTGAGTAAATGTATATTTTTTGAAGATGTTATATCTATCTATCTATCTATCTATCTATCTATCTATCTATCATCTATCTATCATGATATGTTATTAACAAAAAAAGTGCAAAGATAACAAAAAAAAGAGAAAACAAAGAATAAAAAATGTAAACCACAAAGCCTGGGAGGAGAAAAGTACAATGCAAAGATTCCCTTTGCAAATAATAAAGATATATAAAAATAAAAGTATTATCCACCTGTGCATTCTTTCATTTTTAAGAATAAATGTACTGCAAAGGCTTACATGAGCCAGACATTTACATATACAGTACCGAGTGACCATGTGCCTCATTATTTATGTAAGAATTAAAGTAATGCCCAACAGATAGATAGATGATAGCCAGATAGATCATTGGAACTCTGCTGTTTAGATATTTTCACTTTATGAAAAGTTTTTCAAGAAGGACAGTTTGCAAAACCCTTGAATACCTGCAGTCCAAATCATTATAGCTTAATTTTTTATAGCTTATTAAAATCAGAATATTTGTGTTCTTACATTCCCATTTTTAAAGCAAAAAAAGAAAAGTGTGCTCCAAACATTCCACCTTACCTAGGGCATTAAGTAAAGCTTTGCTTGGATGCCTCAAGTAATGGTTAAAGAATAGGCATGCCTGCCGTTAAAATGCATGAAATTGACAGTCGCCAAAGACCCACAGACCAAAATTTGTGATGTGAATTAATAATACCAATGCCGGTTGTATAACACATGTGTATTTGTGAACAATTTTGCAAAACATGTGCATTTTTGCAAGCAATTTCCCATAACATAACGTAGCTTTGTTTTCATTGTTTTCACTTATACCTGCACACTTTTTGGTTGGACAGCTACCCTGAAATATTCAGAGTAATGTGAATTTTGTAGGAATGCTGTGTTTCAATCTGTTTATGTTTTCAGGAAGCACAAATTAGGTTGGTTCCCATTAAAATGAAAGCTGAACAAAGTCTCTCCCATCCCAAATCTTCAGCAGAGTCTTGACAAATAGCAAGATGCGCTTCAATTAAACGATGAGTGTTTCTTATTTTCATGATGCCATTTCTTTTAACTTGGCAAAAAGAAACACATATTTAATTCTATATAGTAAAATCTACTGATTCAGTTTCAGTAATCAGTAAAGCATATTTATCTCTGCACACATTGAATAAACATTTGAAGTTTCTTATTTGGAACCTGGTTTACGAACTTGACTGACATGTCTCCTTCCCTAAGGAGGAAAAAGGAGGTTGGTTTTCTTTTTGCAGCTCTCAGTTTATAAAGTTTCTTAAGCACATTTCTTTGGCAGGGCAATTGCTCCCCACAAGAAATCTGCTTGGAATTAGTTGCTAATTGCTTAACACAAAATTTGTGATGCTTGAGAACACACGCAGCACTTCTCATTTTAGGGGGTAAAACTTAAATTTTGCAAACTATGTTTTGGTGTGTGGGGAATTCAAATCTGCCATTATTTTTGTGACTGGACAACATTTAGCTTGGTAAGGCTATGTTTGACAAAGAAGCACATAAACTGCTTTCGGAAAACCAGATAATATTAATTTTTCCTTCTGAAAATGTCAAGTAATGCTGAATTATTAGCAGCAGCAGCAGCAGCAGGAGGAAATAATTAATAATAATAAATATAACTGCAAGTGCATGGCAATTATTTTACTTACCAAGAAAAACTAAATTATATTAATTTAACCTAAATATCTTTTGAATTCTTAAGTTATGTTACAACTTTTCAGCACCCCTCATTTTTTAAAGTTGAAAGTTGAAAAATTCAACATGTCATTTTTTGTGTGTGTGCATATTTTTCTTAAGATTTGGTAATCCTTCTGTATCTTACCCCCACATCAAGTGACAATCCAGACAGGGGCAGGGAAAGGGGGAAGCAGCAAACAGGTCTGTCATATGTGCCCTATTTTAAAAGAAATGTTTTATAGTCATGGGGTGGTCATCTTGATTTTCTGTTTAGTGGGACCAACCAAATGGGACCAACCACACATCCCTTTGCTTCCCTGCTGCAGCTGCTGGATCACAGGGGATCACCGAAATCCCGCAGAGACTGGCAAGGATCTCAGCATCTCCTGGCGCCACTGTCAACATCAGCTGCAACATTCCAGAAGGAACTTTTGTGTCGGTAGTGGGCTGGTACAAAGACGAACAGGAAGGGGGACTGCGTAAGATTACAGACATTTATACCACTCAAACACCAGGAATAAAAAAACCAAGCCAAATGGATCTGACCCGACACAACGTCCAGGGAAGGGATTCTGGGGTGTATTACTGTGCTGGAGCTATGGCTCAGAAATTCACCTTCCTGAGTGGGGTGAGGCTGATCGTCTTAGGTGAGTGGCTCAGCAGATGTCAAATGCGCTTCTTGCTTATATAATATACAGCCAGTCCACTTGCAAACCTGCCATAGGCCCCTAAAGGTAAAGGGACCCCTGACCATTAGGTCCAGTCGTGGCCGACTCTGGGGTTGCGGCGCTCATCTCACTTTATTGGCCGAGGGAGCCGGCATACAGCTTCCGGGTCATGTGGCCAGCATGACTAAGCCGCTTCTGGCGAACCAGAGCAGCGCACGCAAACGCCGTTTACCTTCCCGACAGAGCGGTACCTATTTATCTACTTGCACTTTGATGTGCTTTTGAACTGCTAGGTTGGCAGGAGCTGGGACTGAGCAACAGGAGCTCACCCCATTGCGGGGATTCGAACCACTGACCTTCTGATTGGCAAGTCCTAGGCCACCCGCATCCCTGCCATAGGCCCCTAGCAAATTTCAAACAACAGCACACAAAAACCTGCCCAATATCTCCTCAAGTGAAGAAAGACCCACGAAATAATTGAGTTTCTTTGCAATCTCCCCAACACCTTTTAGTTAATCCTTTCACAGCTTTGTTATTTGCCGCACCTACCTGCCTGCCTGGTTTCCTGCCACAGATATATTTAAAAAACATTTATTTTTTATTTTTTTATTTATTTTATTTATAAACATTTATTTATTTTTAAACATATATTTAAAGACATTTTTATTTGTTTGTCCTAATCTGTTAAGCATTCTGCTCCCCAAACCTTATACTGTGGTACCTCAGGTTAAGAACTTAATTTGTTCTGGAGGTCCGTACTTAACCTGAAACTGTTCTTAACCTGAAGCACCACTTTAGCTAATGGGGCCTCCTGTTGCTGCTGCGCCGCCAGAGCACGATTTCTGTTCTCATCCTGAAGCAAAGTTCTTAACCCAAGGTACTATTTCTGGATAAGCGGAGTCTGTAACCTGAAGCGTATGTAACCTGAAGCGTATGTAACCTGAGGTGCCACTGTGTTCTGTTAATTTTGCTTTGTGGGTCTCTCTCCACCCTGCTCTAATCCATGTCTGAACGCAGCTTCCACTTCTTTAAACAAGCTCTCTTGCCTTTTTTGCTTTTTGCTTTTGTTAATACTAATACAGTCATACCTTGGAAGTTGTACAGAATCCGTTCTGGAAGTCCGTTCGTCTTCCAAAATGTTCAGAAACCAAAGTGCAGCTTCTGATTGGCTGCAGGAAGCTCCTGCAGCCAATCGGAAGCCGTGGAACACAGGTTGGACATTTGGGTTCCGAAGAATGTTTGAAAACTGGAACAGTCACTTCCGGGTTTGCGGCATTCTGGAGCCAAAACATTTGAGAACTAAGCAGTTTGAAAACCAAGGTACAACTATACTACTAGTAGATATTGGTAGGGCAAGTCTTAAGCAACTATGGCTTAGATTTAAATTAGGGTCTGTAGCATTTGCTTTATTTATTTATTGGATTTACACCCCCACATTTTTCTTCAAGGAGCTCCAGGTATTTCACTTGGTACAGCTGCTCCTCACTGATCCCCACAACATCCCTGTAAGGTAGTCTAGGCTGAGCCCGGCCCAAGCGAGCTTCCTGAATGGGGATTTGAACCCAGGTCTTTTCCAGGCCCTAGTCCAACACTCTAACTACTGCAACAGTCATTGGGATGGCTGTTTATTGGGTCTAGTTTGTTGAGGAGCCATGTCACCCCCATGAAACCTACGAGAGGGATTAAGATAAAGATCTGAGGAGCCATTCTCATGCGATTCTCCTTGTCTCCTAGGGACTTCTGGGCCAAAACTTTCCCTCTTTGCTCCTTCCGCTGCAGAAGACACAGAGCTCCCCCACCACCTTCCCCTCCTCTGCCTCCTGATTGACGCAAACCCTGATGAGGATACTTTCTCCTGGGATATTGGTGGGGAAACCTCTCAGGGCCGGAAGGATGGTGAGGTGATCGATGGGGAAGGAGCCTTCACCATTTGGAGTCTGAAGCTGATTCCTCAAGAGAGATGGAGCCAAGGGATGGCTTATTCCTGTTCAGACCAGGAGAAAAGAAACATCAGTGCAGAGGTCCCTTTGAACACAGTGTCAGCAGGTAGAGTGATGTTGTGAGTTTGTGGGGTCAGACTGTATGATGATGGTGATAGTTGTTGTTGTTGTTGTTTGTTATTTATGCCCCGTCCATCTGGCTGGGTTTCCCCAGCCACTCTGGGCAGCTCCCAACTGAACATTAAAAACACAATACAGCATTAAATATTAAAAACTTCCCTAAACAGGGCTGCCTTCAGATGTCGTTTAAAAGTAAGATAGTTGCTTATTTCCTTCACATCTGAAGGGAGGGCGTTCCACGGGGTGGGTGCCACTACTGAGAAGGCCCTCTGCCTAGTTCACTGCAACCTCACTTCTCACAGTGAGGGAACCGCCAGAAGGCCCTCGGAGCTGGACCTCAGTGTCCGGGCTGAAAGATTAGGGTAGAGACGCTCCTTCAGGTATACAGGACCAAGGCTGTATGATGCCCTGAGTCCCTTCCAGTTCTTGGGTTCCTGCACTTTGGGGCATAGTAGTGATGACAGCACGTTTATCAAACCAGCCCCTTTGCCTGGGCAGTGGTTGTGGCTCACACCACAATTAGCGTAACCAAATAATTTGCTCTGTGCCATAGAATGAGTGAATGTGCTTTCCCATCCCCTCATCTGGCTGCTAGGTAGGTGATACCATTGTTGGTATCTGAAGAAGTGTGCATGCACATGAAAGCTCATACCAGTAACAAACTTAGTTGGTCTCTAAGGTGCTACTGGAAGGAAATTCTTTTGTTTGTTTCCATTGCAAGAAAGAGAGTGGTTTGTAAGGCTGAGCAGAAATCAGGCTGGAAGCTGGAGATACAGCTGCCTGCTCTGCGCTGGATCCAAAGTGGTGAATAATGGAGCAGCAATATATTTTGGGGTGTTAATGTTGCCATGCTCAGTTTGCATATATGTGCAAATGTTCCTACTGGAAGACTGGACAAATGCTAGAACATTAGCAGTGGCAAAGTTTTTATCAGTGGTTGCAAGAACAAATGGTTCCTATATTCTGTTTTTGTTTTTTAAAAAATAATATTTATTAAAAGTTTAAAGATTACAGAAAGAAGAAAAAAGAAAAAAGATTTACAATACATAAAAAAACAAAAACAAAAACAAGAAAACAATACTTCCAGAACAAAAATAAAAGCAAAAACAGTTGAAAACACATCCAATTTTTCCATTTCTTCGTCTTTCATTTACTTGTTTCATCGACCTCCTCACACCTCCCTTTTTTGTATTCTAGTTATTAATTATTTCAGCAAATCCATTCCATCTTTCTCTGTTTTCTGTCATAAAATTATCTTAGTTTATTTTAACCTTATTTTACCATTAATACCATAAAACTTATTAGTACTTAACTCCTCAAATGATTCCTATATTCTGAACAAAATGCTTGTTTAACCTGGAGGTAGGCTGTATGAATTGTGTATTGCTTTGTAATGATTTGTTGGGTCTCTGGACCGTAATAAAGATTGTATTGTATTGTATATATGTGCAAATATAACCAGATATCCTGATGACACCACAGTCTCCACTGACCTTCATTCCGAACTCTGGTTAAGTGCCCTTTCACCTCTCAGAGATTGGGGTGGCATGCAACAGTATGATATAATGGGTAATTCAACCTATCTGTCATACAGAGCACAAAAATACTATTCAAACAGAAATAAATATTACTGCAAGAGTAGGAAAGTGGAAGCGTTGCAGTAGCTGGAAGCACATCATCATCTATGGATGCAGGTGTGTTACGATGTAAAATCGCTCTTCCAGACCAATTTTCCAGGGCATGTTGTGCTACGCAAGCACACCCTTTTATGGTTAGAATTTGAAGATAGCGTAGAGCTTCTAGCAGTGCCGCCAGGGCAAGAATCTGAGGCACAAGTCTATGTCCCTCAGCGGTCTGTGAGGGGGTCCCCAAATACAGGACAGATGGCTTACCCCCCCCCCGGCCGCATTTTAAAGGAAATTAAGTACAGTGGTACCTCAGGTTACAGATGCTTCAGGTTACAGACTCCGCTAACCCAGAAATAGTACCTCCGGTTAAGAACTTTGCTTCAGGATGAGAACAGAAATAGTGCAGTGGCAGCGAAAGACCCCATAAGTTAAAGTGGTACCCCAGGTTAAGAACAATTTCAGGTTAAGAACGGAACCTCCAGAACGAATTAAGTTCTTAACCCGAGGTGCCACTGTAATCCACAATCCCCGTAAGACCCCAGCACTACCGTCTATCTCAAGCTGCCAAGAGTCACCAACCTATATCTTTATTTTATTTATGTTACTTACAAATCACCCTTCCTCCAGAATAGCTTGGGGGGGGGGGCATTGTCACAACAATATACTAAAATCAAAATACTGAAAATAAAATAAAAGGCATATTCAGACTAATCGTTAAAAAAAGAAAACCACTGATTCATATTGCTACCGATGGCTAAACATCTCATAATCTCAAACTGTGCAAGTTTGGATGTGTTAAAAATGTCGTTCACGCTGACATCTGAAGACCAGCAAGGTGCGAGAAAGGCAGAATTCTATGGGGGAGACTGTTCCAGAGTCAGGGCCACAAAGAGAGCCCTTTTAGGTGTTCCCTTGCCGCAAATTGTGGCAGGGGCTATAAGTGGACTCGGGGTTGCCATTATGGAACTCAGTAGGGAAGAGGAAGGTGGAGGCAACGCTGGGATTAGTTGGCTCGGATTGTCACTGGCTCTGGCGCCACCTGCTGGTGGCCTCCCTGCCTTCTGCCCTACCAGTCTCAGTGAGAACCTGGGTCCATGACTAACAGCACTGCTGTTTCTCTGTCTTCTTCTTTTAGCAGGAACCTGCTTCCTTACATTGTATTATAGAGTCCCCTGCTTGGCCATTATCCTGTGGATCCCGCCGTTGGTCCTCTGCTTCAGAAAGCGTTTGGGCAGAGGTAATTATGTGTTTGCAAGCGGGATAGCGAGTAATTGGAAAAATGCAGAAGAGCTGGGGTGAACCAATGGAGGGAAAAAACCGAAAAATATTATAATTTTAGAATATCGAACTGTGAAGATTCACAAAATGAAAGGGTATAAGGTCAGTGAGAAGGAGGAGGGTTGGTTGGAGAAGATATTGGATTATTTGGGCAGGTTTGAACAATTTGGGGCAATTAAAATGTTAAAAGTTAAATAAACGTTGTGGAGGGAGGAGTGTCAATGTATATAGAATTGAACATATGGTTGATTTGAATATGTTATTATTGATTATGTATACCCAATGTGTCAGCTGCCTGGGGGGTTTCACTGTTTGTGTTTTGCTGGTTGGTAAAAATAATAATAATAATAATAATTTAAAAAAGGGAAAGGCAAAGGGGGAAAAAGTGGGACTGCATTGAACCCAGCCCACTGAAGCCTTTCTATGCTTCCTTGGGAACCCAGAACCACCAGCAAACCAAGGATCAAAGAGGTAGACCCTATGGGAAACTGCTGGTGGGAAGAAGGGCAGATGAACCCCATAGAATTCAATGGGTTCTTTTCTCTTCACTGGCTGACGTGGGAAAGGGGGGGGAGAGACAGCTAAAGTTGCAATACTCTGGTCCCAAATGTGCAGCATTAGCAAAGAGGGTCCCAGATCTGACCCCCCCCCCTTCCTACTGTTACAGGAACTTCCAACTCTCTGTCCCGGTCAGAGATTTGACATCAGTCAGGCTAAAACAGAGTTTGGGGGGGGGTTTGCAGAAGTGGGCGGTTGCAAACAAAGAAACAACTTGGATCTGAAGTACAGCGGTACCTTGGTTCCTGAACGGCTTACCGTATTTTTCGCTCTATAAGACGCACCTTTTTCCCTCCTAAAAAGTAAGGGGAAATGTGCGTGCGTCTTATGGAGCGCATGCAGGCTGCGCAGCTATCCCAGAAGCAGAACAGCAAGAGGGATTGCTGCGCTCCCTCTCGCTGTTCTAGCACCTGGCTTAGCCGTGCTCTGTCCCTTCTCCCACCCTCCGCAAAAGCCCGTAAGAGCCGCGCAGAGCGTGTGTGCAGCTCTTGGGGGCTTTTCCCTGAGGAGGGAGCGTGGCTCTTGGGGGCTTTTGCGGGAGGTGAGGGAAGGGACAGAGCGTGGCTAAGCCAGAAGCTAGAACAAGTGTGTGCAAGCGCCGCACACACGCTCCACACGGCTCGTGAAAGGGAGTGCTGAGCAGAGCCTGGGATGCATACAGGCTCTGCTCAGCGCTATATTTAAAGAATATTTTTTTCTTGCACTCCCCCTCTAAAAACTAGGTGCGTCTTATGGTCAGGTGCGTCTTATAGAGCGAAAGATACGGTAGTTGTCAAACAAATTGGTTCCCGAACGCCACAAACCTAGAAGTGAGTGTTCCGGTTTGCGAACATTTTTTGGAATGTCCGACGCAGCTTCCGGTTGAGTGCAGGAAGCTCCTGCAGCCAATTGGAAGCCGCACCTTGGTTTTTGAAACGGTTTCGGGAGTCGAACGGACTCCCAGAATGGATTAAGTTTGACAATCAATGTCCAAAGTGGTCCAGGTCCCCCAACATGGGATCTCAAGAACCACTCTAAACCTCTCCAGGTGATTTCTCATCCTTCGTTCCTAACAAAGCATCTCTGGAATCTGGGTTTTGACCTTTCTGTTTTCTGTTCCAAGCTGAATAGGTCACAGCAGCTAAGAAGAAACATGGAGTCTACAGGAGGGATGTGGAGAAGTAGAAAAGGAGACTCCTGAATTTAACACCCTTTGCTAACCTGTTCTCTATTATTTCCTTCTAGATTTGTTTGCTTCTTATTGTATAACATGTTGGAAAACCTTTAATAAAATTGTAAAACATATAAAATGTGTTGTACTAGGATCATTACTATTATGGTGGTTTTTACTATTTTATTTTATTATTTTTCTCCTTTTCCTTATTTCCTTTTTTTATGCATTGTTCTCTATTATTTCTTTTTTGATCAGTTTGTTTTTAATGGTATAATATGTTGGAAAACCTTTAATAAAATTGATTGTAAAAACAATCAATCATTCTGAATGATGGACATGCAGGGGAATTTTTGTAAGGGTTGCATTCTGCAGCATATTCCAATGGCCTAGTTTTATCTGCCATTGCGGAAGGGAGACTCCTTTAATTTGTGTTTCTCTCAGTTTATCCCTTTCTCAATCTTCAGTTTCCACTTTTCTAAATTTCCACATCAGATTGCGAGTCTTGAAAATAAATCAGCATTTTGGTGCAAATTTCTCCTAATATACATAGGTTAGAATGCAATTTTGCCTAATATGTACATTATTATTATTTACAAAGCAATATACTGGAATATGTTTGCCACAAAATACTCATTCTGAATTTGTAAAATGATGATGATTTATTATTTATACCCCACCCATCTGGCTGGGTTTCCCCAGCCACTCTGGGCAGCTCCCAACCGAATATTAAAAACCCAATACTGTGCAGCATTAAACATTAAAAACTTCCCTAAACAGGGAATGTGTGTTTCAATTGGATTTTAATCTTTTTGAATGTTTCAACTAATGTTTTTGCTGTTTTTACTCACACTTTTTTGTTTTATTTTATTGTTTTATTCTTTTTGTAAACTGCTTTGAGGTTCTTTACAAACAGGCACAGAAGTTTTATGAAATCAATAAATAAAACAAACCTTTCAGTAATAACTTCATTTTTATGTGTATTTTTTATCTTTTTAATTTTCAGACCAAATGAATATTATTTTATCTCCATAAGAAACTGCATCGCAAAATTAATTTTAAGTATAAATATAAATTAACTCCCCCTCTACCCTGGAACACTATTTCAGAATTATTTTCCTGCACAGGTTACCCTAATACATGTATGTTTATTTATTTTTTGATTTTGCACACGTTACATGAGAGGAGAACCGCATTGCAAATTTGGGGTGCAAATGCAAACTTCAAACGATGGCTAGGTGCAGTTTGCAGATTGCTTTGGGAAGTGCAAATCAGTTCGGTTCCACTTTAAATGCAAACTGGATCAAGTTTGTCCCCCGTTTCTCTCTCCTAGGTATTGTTTATGAGAGAGGCAGAATGCTTTTCCCCCTGGCGGAGTAGGGAAAACAATTCAACAATTCAAGTTGACTTAGCAGGCCATTTTGAGCTACGAGGGGTCCTTCCTGCCCAGTCAGACTACCAACATTTCATTACCGTTACAAACAGCATCGAAGCCAAAGCCACACAAAAATTTCCTGTTTTTATCGATTTTGCAAATGAAGAAAATAGGCTCAGGGGTGTCAAAACCAACAAGAGCAGAAAGATTGACTCAGGAGGGTGCTAGGTGCTTTTTTCTTAACCAGAGTTACCTCTGAGATCCACACCCAGGGATTTTGTGTGTCTGTGGTCTGTTGAAGCTGCAGAGGTGGCCAGCCAGCTACTGCCTAAATATAGCTCTCAAAGAGAAAGCTTTTAGTTTGATTTCCTCCTGTCTTTCTTGATCTATGGAGAGGGGTACTGAGGATAAATGTGCCCCTGGGTATCTCCAGGGAAGCCTAGCCAAAAGATAAAGCTCTTGTCACATAGAGGAGGGAGAAAGGTTGTTTTCTGCTGCTCCAGAGAAGCGGACACGGAGCAATGGATCCAAACTACAAGAAAGAAGATTCCACCTAAACATTAGGAAGAACTTCCTGACAGTAAGAGCTGTTTGACAGTGGAATTTGCTGCCAAGGAGTGTGGTGGAGTCTCCTTCTTTGGAGGTCTTTAAGCAGAGGCTTGACAACCATATGTCAGGAGTGCTCTGATAGTGTTTCCTGCTTGGCAGGGGGTTGGACTCGATGGCCCTTGTGGTCTCTTCCAACTCTATGATTCTATGATTCTTGGGCTTGCCAATCAGAAGGTCAGTGGTTCTATTCTATGACCTTTTGTAGAGCCTAAACTAGGATTTAACTGACTTGGTTAAACTTGCAGCTTCTGGCACCAAAGAAATAATAATAATAACAAAAAAAATGTCACTTTTACGGGTACCAAGCATAAAAACTCCTGGATCTATCTGACTATTGTTTGAAAAGTTTTGTCAACTCAGGAGTGGGCTACTCTGCCTGCAGATTTCATTCACTTCTGCCAAAAGGGAAATAAATGTCATAGACATGTTTTGCAAGAGAAAAGGTGTTTCGGGTTCAATCTCTGGCATCCTCCAGGCAGGACTGGTAACGTCCTATGCCTGAAACCCTGGAGAGAAGCTGCCAGTCAGTGTAGGCCTCACTACGCTAGATAGGTCTGACTTAGCAGAAAGCAAGCTCCTGTGCTTCCTATAAATCAGGATGGACCTGAAGGCAGCATGTCCATTTTTTTAAAGGGTAAGATTTGTCATCCATTCATTTCTGCAGACATTTTGCCATTGTATATAAGGGTAAAGGTAAAGGGACCCCTGACCGTTAGGTCCAGTCGTGACTGACTCTGGGGTTGCAGCACTCATCTCGCTTTACTGGCCATGTGACCAACATGACTAAGCCGCTTCTGGCGAACCAGAGCAGCGCACGGAAACGCCATTTACCTTCCCACTGGAGTGGTACCTATTTATCTACTTGCACTTTGACGTGTTTTCAAACTGCTAGGTTGGCAGGAGCAGGGACCGAGCAACGGGAGCTCACCCCGTCGCGGGGATTCGAACTGCCGAACTTCTGATCGGCAAGCCCTAGGCTCTGTGGTTTAACCCACAGCGCCACCCGCGTCCCTGCCATTGCATATACATTTAGGCAATAACAGGGCATTGAATAAAGCAAGGAATGCTGTTGGGGGGCTTTCTGGGAGTGATTCCTCCCTGTTGACCTTTCTCATTTACTTTTTTACATATAATTTTAATTAATTTATTTCTTAACACACTATTTCCAACATTACAATAGCAAATAAAAATACTCTTTGCTCTGCCGCGCTCGTGACTTCCCTCCACCCCTTCAACTGTTCTTTTGTTTTCAAGTCTTTATGTCACACTTTAAAACCTCCACTTCTGGCCTTTATATCCTAATAATAATAATTATTATTATTATTATTTATACGCCGCCCATCAGACTGGGTCTCCCCAGACACTCTGGGCGGCTTCCAACCAAATATAAAAAACAATAAACAGGGCCTCCTTCAGGTGTCTTTTAAAAGTAAAATAGTTGTACTAGTTATAAAATAGTTATAGTCAACTCTGTCTCTTTGGTCTAGAAAGTTATAAAATGTTTTAGGTTTCATTGCAGGATTTATTTCAATCCAGCTAGTGTCTTCACATTTTTGCCACAATTATTCATATACCCAATAAATTTACTAAAGCCTCTTTGAAACTTTTGGTCGTTTTGGTTCCAGATTCTACCAGTCAGCTTGGCTAATTCCGCATAGTCCATCAGCTTCGTCTGCCGCTCCTCAATCGTTGGCAATTCCTGCACTTCCCACTTTTGAGCTAATAAAGTTCTTGTTGCCGTCGTGGCGTACAGAAATAGTCTTAGCGATTTCCTCTCCCATCAAACCCAGCAAAAATGCTTCTGGCTTTTGGGGGAAGGTATATCTAAACATCTTTTTGAGCTCATTATAGATCAATTCCCAGAATGCTTTTACTTTATCACAAGCCCTGCTGACCTTTCTCAATGGTCCCCATAACCCCACTGCAACACCCACATGGAGGTGGTTCCCTAGCAAGAAGCTGGTGTCACATTAAACCTTTTCCACTGAAGCTGTTGCACATTTGATGTGGGCTCTGGACTTCTGGCTGCTGCCGCTACTTTCAGCAATGTTGTTGACCACATACCTTGTTTTGTCCTCCGCAGGTAAGATTTATTCTGCTGCTTTTGCCCAACTCTTAAAACCTGAGAAAGCAATTGAGTTGAAATTTTTATAGACTCTGAAACTTTCTGTAGTTTTTGTAAAACATTTCCCACTTTTTCCTTAAACGTGCATCTGATTTCTAATGTTTCAATCACAGGGCAATGTAGAGATCTTCAAGTGGCGTTATATCTTTTTGCGGAAAAAGCCAGGGGTGCAAAACTGCAGCCGTTAATGGTCCTTGTGGGTTTTCCTCTCCACAGTGCTTCCAGCCTACCTTTCGTTCCTGTATCCAACTCAGAGGTTCCAGTTTGTGGGTATTGGAGAGTCGGCACAGATTCCGTGCACTTCTGCCGAAAAAATTGAGGACGGTGGATTATCATTCAGTTGGTATAAAAGAAGAGAAAGCAGATTTCCAGTTTTAATCAAATTTTGTAACGATGGAAAAACCGGGGACAGATTTGTCTGCAGAGCTAAAGCTTACAGTCAAGACTCAGTGCTGGAGATCTTAAATGTCCAGAGGTCGGATTCTGGCATATATTTCTGTGTCACAACAAATTATAATGTCAGCAAAGGATTATGGCTACTGATTGTTGGAGGTAAGAGATTAGATCTGAGATTTGCACTAGAACCACTGAGTGGGGCAGTTAAATTAGCATCCGTTCTCAAGATCATCTCATACGTTGCAGGCAAGGTTGTTGTTGAATTCTAGCCCCGCTCTGACATATTTCGTCCTGTCACAAAATACCAGAAACCAGCCTCGTTCGGCCTCCATTGGCACCAAGAATCTCATGGAGGGTCTGCCACATCCCTCAACAGCTCGGCTGTTTCCTACGATTCTCTCTAAGAAACTCCTCTGGCCTTTGCAGGAGCAAAACATTAACCCAGCCCTTCCCCATACCATTTAAGGGGGCCTCACCCCAAGCCTCCTAACGAAGATGCAGCTTTCCTAGAACGATTGAGAAAGGCAGATCCACCCTAGGGATCCTTAGGAATGGATCGAAATTAAAACCACCCGCATCATAACGCCATGACACAAATATCTCATGCAAGCCACAATTGGGATACTGTTACCTGACCTGAAAAGGGATATTGTAGAGCCAGTAAAGGTTTAGAAGAGGATGGTGGAGGAGAGTTTGGTGCTTTTTAGTTTTTAGAAAGGGGAGCAGGATAGAGGTGGATGAAATTATGCAACGATGAAACTCTCCTCTCCCTATTTTTTTCTCATCAGACAGTTATACCCCGAGCACCCGGGTGATGCTTTTAAAACCCTCTAAGCAAGGGCCGTCTTCCCAGCTGGAAAACCAGCTTGCTTGCGTGGTCCATGGAGTGTGCAACTTCGTCCAGGTTTCCTGGGACGTCCCAGGAGATCTCCCTCATGAGGCCTGGACCCTTTTAGCGAAAAACAACAGTGGATCCTTAACCTTCGTCAGTCTCCTTCGCTTCCCCTTGGAATTACACAGCAGTGGGGGAAGTATCGCCTGCAAAGTCAAGTTCAACTCCTCCAGCACCAGCGTGAAGAGGACCGCCATGTTCAATGCATGTGAGTGATGCATTGTTGTCTTCTGTCGACAGCAGAAATTCCTGAGTAAGCAAAGCTGGGGTTTTTAAAAAATATTCTTTCTCTCTCTCCTTTTTTGAAAGCTTCTTCCACAGACGATAACAGGAACTGCCAAGTCTACAGAGTGTCCTTTGCTGTCGTTGGAGTGTTGGCATCACTTCTCATCTTCCTGAGTTTTATTTGGATCCGAATTGGCCCAGGTAGTATGAGGAGCTACACCCCGGGAAAGAACCATGACAATATGCCCTATGTCAGTGAGAGGGCAAAAGGAAATGTTGCTGCCTGTAGTGCACAAGGCAGCCAGGGCTTCCCACTATTTGTTTTATATTTTAATTAGCAATATATATATCACTTAATCATAAAAAATCAGTTATATAAAACAGTGCAAAATGTGCATAAGAAAATACTGCAAAAATCAAATATTAAATTTGTATGTGTGTGTATCAGGGTGGTCCAACCACTTTTTGGCAGCCCTCGACAACATTCAAGAAAATAACACATCTTAAAGCCTTTTTTAAAAGTGTGTCATGTGTTGTTAATAACAGCACATATGTCTGTTTGTGTGTTAAATTTGTTTGATAATCAAATATAGTAAAACTTTTGCTCCCGAAGGGTGTCACACCAAGATCTCTGAACCTCCTCCTTCAGAGCAAATACAGGTAAGGGCTCTTTTTAAAATATAGATGGGTGATAGGAATGGGGAATACATTTGATTCCGTTTGTATTAAATTCAGAACTATCAAATTTGCACTTTCTGAAACACTATGAGAACTGAAACACAGCCAACCTTTGAAGTTTGCACTTCCACAAATTTTGCAATGTCATTCTCCATCCAAACAATGTTCACAAAAATGAATATATTTATGAAAATAATGTACAAAAATGCATCCCATTAGGGATAATTACCTGAGAAAATCTGTTCATGAGTCAGAAGTGCATACAAAATGAAATCTGCACTAAAATGTTGTATGGTTTTCATGAAGCTTTTTTAAATAAAAAAAATCACAAATCGCTGCAGAAATAATGATGATGATGATGATAATTTATTATTTATACCCCACCCATATGGCTGGGTTTCCTCAGCCGCTCTGGGCAGCTCCCAAAAGAATTAATGATAATAATATTAATAAAGTGATAAAACACCAGACATTAAAAGCTTCCCTAGATGTGGAGAACTGTATTTAAAACTGGAAAAACGGGAAACGGAGACAGAAAGGTCTGGATGCTTCTCACACGGTCAAAAAGATGTTGAATTTAAGCCATCAAGCAACTAACAGCCCTCTCCTCCAAATTTTATAACAGGATGGAATTTGCTATGGCCAACTGGACTTTCAGGCAAGACCTAAGATGAGAGGAAGAGAAGACCAGCAGTGCAAGGGAAGAAATCCAAAATTTTGAAGGACGTCTGAGAAGCATCAGTTGCTAGACTCTGATTTGGGAGGATATACCGTATTTTTCGCTCCATAAGATACACTTTTTTCCTCCTAAAAAGTAAGGGGAAATGTCTGGGCATCTTATGGCGAATGTGTGATCGATCGCTGGCTCCCTTTCTGCCCCCTTGCCCAGCCCTCCATTATTGAATGTTCTACAGATGGAGACTGTTTTCCCCCAGCGACATGTGACTGGCTGATTAGATTATCTGTCTGGAAACTGTAGAAAGGCTTCCTTTCCTTTCCTAAAGAAGCTGCAGAACTGTGAGTTGAACCCCATAAAAACAGGATTTTTTCCCTTTGCAAAGTAAGCTCAACAACTTTGAGCTGATCCTCAAAAGAAGGGGCTTTTCCCCTTTGCAAAAGAAGTTGCAAAACTGTGAGCTGATCCCCCAAAAGGGGCTTTCCCCCTTTCCTCCTCTAAAAACTAGGTGCGTCCTATGGAGTGAAAAATACGGTGTGTATGTGTGTTTGTGTGTGTGTGTGTGTGTGTGTCTATATATCTATCTGTATATGTATATGCATATGCATATGCATATGGAATAGATTTGTTGCCCCAGAGCACCTTATCTCTCTCTCAGTTGTGCAAAACTTCATTTCCATCACACAGCTGAATCCCTCTTGCAAAATGCAGACACTCTCTGCAGGTGGCCACAAATAAAAATAAAAAGTGGCGAATGTTAAGATGTAAGGTCTTTTGCCTTTTGCTGCTCTCTGTGGCAAACCTGCTGTGACCAATGCAGGAGTTTTTGAGACATGGAGATCTTATCGCTCTCAAGGACCACAACGGGGCAATTTTGCCTTTCGCGGGCTGAGGGAGACTGTGGCTTTTTGCAAGAGCCGGAATTTGAGGTGTGATGATGCCATGGGGCAATTGTGTCAAAAAGCGTTTGCTGTGCCTAACTCTGAGCCACATTTGTGGCTTCTTGACATCAGATAGCGAAATTCTAGATGGTGAGGAGGTGGTTCAAGAAATATCTGCCATTCTGAGAAAGTTTTGCACTGAACAAATCACACAAGCGAAGAGGGAGGCTTGTTGACGTGGGATATTGAAATTTCTTGGAAATAAGCCCTTCCCCAAATCTCTGAATAAAAAGAAACTTTACTCAGCACCCTCCATACTGAGCTCAGAGCAACCGAAGCTACACTATTAATAATAATAAAAAAGCAGAAGCTGTTAAAATAATCAAATTAATTGTTGTCAAATCCAGCAATGCACGCAATAGACCCTCCTCCCCTTTCTTCCTTAAGGCGTTTTGTCTTGAATTAAAATTATTGGCCTGCAGACAGAATCTGCTTTAATTTTCAGTTTAGCTGCTTTAAGAAATTTGTAAGTGCCAACAGTGTTTCATCAACAAATCCATGAGCTGACAAGAAACAACCTTTGCCCAAAATATTGCTAAACCCAGCGATGCCTCTGAGTTTTGCAAGTGTGTCTTTTTTTAAACAAAACAAAACATTTATTTTTTTCTTTGGTTTACATGCATATTTTCAGCTTTTGGGTATTGCTTTTTTTCTGTAATAAACTTGATTTGCTTCACAGTGTGTCTTCTGTTTGAGTCTGACTCTGTTATTTGCAAAAAACCCCCACCATTTTTCATTTTCCCGGCTTTTTTGCTCTGTGTCGGCCATCTTAGCTCCCTCAGTTACCTCAGTCTGTTGCACAAAATATCTTATTTGGTTTTCTCTCTTTACAGGCCATAACAGACAAACAAGTACTTAAAATTATAAATTCATAATAGGCCAAAACATAATAATCTTTTCAGTTTCAGTTTAATTTGGGCTACAAAGTTTTCAAAGCAACCACAGCAAAAAAAAAGAAAGAAAGAAAAAAGGACAATCAACGGTGTCTTTTAAAATGAGACATTAGCAATATATTTAAACGTAAACCTAAGATTTTGGACTTTGGAGGTTGTTTATTTATTTCCCTCACCAACTTTTGACATTTATTTATGGTTTCATTAGGAAATGGAGAGTTGTTGTTTTTTTATATTTACTTACCAGTAATATTTTTATATATATATACGATTTATATATATTTACTTACCAATAATATTTATATATATATACGAACTTGCTGTGACCTTGTCCAGAGAACACAGCTGGACATAACAAAATAGCTAGTCAATACATTAAAACTTGACATTAAAAAATAAATAAACCCCTGTTTATGCACTTACTACCTTTTATTTTTTTTTAAAAAAAAAAGTCTTTTGGTATGTGAATAATTTTGCATTTATTGCTGGGCTATTCCTAGATTTCAGCCTTTCACGACATTGTTTATTTGTGCGTTTCTTTCCGCCTTTGTCACTGGTAAAACGTGACAATCCTGAGCTCCTTGGAGGAAGAACAAGACGTAAATCCATTTTAAAAAGCGGTTCTGCTCTTATCGGATTTGCCCTTAGGTTATTTTCACCCTGATTTTCTTTGCCGCCAATTTCCGTTCAGAACGGACGAAGCCAAGTTATCCAGGCCTAATCGACTTAAATGGGTCTACTCTGAGTAGGACTGGCACAGGGCGCCACCCAAAGAGGTTACCTATAAACATTTATCTGCCTACAAGGGAGCAGATACTTCTCTAACCACAATAAAATTATTATTATTGCAACCAGTAAGCTAACATGGTGGCCAGGCGGAAGGATTCGAACCTTGGTCCTAGTCTGACACTACAGCATCCTGGCTCTGTCCGTCTCTATATCTCTCTTATACATTGCTATCTATCAATCTCCATTTGCAAAGAATACCAGCATCTTCTTATCTATTAAAAAAGTATCAATATTGTTTCATCTGTCCATTTCTATCAACCTCTGAAGAGCAACTTTCTATCGGTATTTACCAACCTACTAAGAGTATCCTGTTAACATGTATCATCTATTCGTAGAGCCACGAGGCTCTTAATCTCAGGCGTCGTGGGTTCGAGTCCCACATGGGGCGAAAGATTCCTGCATGGCAGGCGGGGTTGGACTTAATCCCCCTCAGGGTCCCTTCCAACGCTATGATTCTATGATTAACAGTATCTGTCAATATTTATTTATTTATTTATTTATTTATAGTAGCTATCTTTCAATATCTACCTATACAGTGGTGCCCCGCAAGACGAATGCCTCGCAAGACGAAAAACCCGCTAGACGAAAGGGTTTTCCATTTTTCGATGCACTTCGCAAGACGAATTTCCCTATGGGCTTGCTTCGCAAGACGAAAACGTCTTGCGAGTCTTGCGATTTTTTTTCGCTTTCTCCCCCCTTTTGCTAAGCCGCTAAGCCGCTAATAGCCGCTAAGCTGCTAAGCCTTTAATAGCCGCTAACCCGCTAATAGCGCTAATCCACTAAGCCGCTAATAGGGTTGCTTCGCAAGACGAAGAAAACGCTAGACGAAGAGACTCGTGGAACGGATTATTTTCGTCTTGTGAGGCACCACTGTATCTATTTATTAAGTGTGCCTTTAGCAGGTTTTGACTGAGCTTCGGTGTGTAAACAGGATAATTGTATAAAATAAAATTTATTGTAAGCCAAATAATATGGAGAAAGTAAGGTTTAAGCGCATATTTAAGGAATTTAATTCAGGAATGCAAGATCAGAGGTCTTGACAAATTAAATCACAAATAGATGTACAGTACATAGCAAGCATTAGTTAAAGAATGAATAACCGTTTATTTTTTTTATTTCTCATTTCGCCTGTAATATCTATTGTACACTTCTGTTATAAAGTTTTCAATCAATAAAGCACTCAAAAGCAAAAATAAATAATTATTTATTAAGTGTGCATATCAATATCTATTGAGTCTATCTATAAAGAACATCTTTTTTATATATAATTTTTATTAGTTTTTTAAACATATCATTTTCAACAGTAATTAAACATACTTTTACATCTTATTCAAATTTTTGACTTCCATCAATCCTGTCTGAAAATTTTCCAATCTAATCTCTCAGTATGCATTTCTTATCTTCCCTATTACATTTCAAACTCATAACCAATATCTCTATCTTTTTGTACTTTGTAACACTTTGTATATTTCTCCTTGCAAAACTGCTTGTAGTCCTACTAGCGTAATTTGTCGATTACAGTTGCTCTTCAAATAATTCATAGACTTCTTCCAATCTTCTGTGAATCTCTGGTCCCGCAGGTTTCGAATCCTTCCTGTCATTTTATCCAGTTCTGCATAGTCCATTAATTTCGTCTGCCATTCTTCTTTCGTCAACAATACTCTTGCCGCAGTTGTTGCATATAAAAACAATTTAACATCTTGCCTATTAATGTCCTGCCCTATAATACCAAGTAAAAATGCTTCTGGTTTTTTTAAAAAATGTATATTTCAACATCTTTTTCATCTCATTATATATCATTCTATCTCATTATTTTTGTTGTTGTTGTTTAGTCGTTTAGTCGTGTCTGCCTCTTCGTGACCCCCTGGACCAGATCACACCAGGCCCTCCTGTCTTCCACTGCCTCCCGCAGTTTGGTCAAACTCATGCTGGTAGCTTCGAGAACACTGTCCCACCATCTCGTCCTCTGTCGTCCCCTTCTCCTTGTGCCCTCCATCTTTCCCAGCATCAGGGTCTTTTCCAGGGAGTCTTCTCTTCTCATGAGGCGGCCAAAGTCTTGGAGCCTCAGCTTCAGGATCTGTCCTTCCAGTGAGCACTCAGGGCTGATTTCCTTCAGAATGGAGAGGTTTGATCTTCTTGCAGTCCATGGGACTCTCAAGAGTCTCCTCCAGCACCAGAATTCAAAAGCATCCATTCTTTGGCGATCAGCCTTCTTGATGGTCCAGCTCTCACTTCCATCCATCACTACTGGGAAAACCAGAGCTTGAACTATACGGACCTTTGTCGGCAAGGTGATGTCTCTGCTTCTCAAGATGCTGTCTAGGCCTGTCATTGCCCTTCTCCCAAGAAGCAGGCGTCTTTTAATTTCGTGGCTGCTGTCACCATCTGCAGTGATCATGGAGCATCTCATTATATATCATCCTATCTATAAAGAATATCTATCTAGCTTTAGAGGAGGTCCCCTCTACCCTATTCACACATCTATGGAGCTGAGGGCGGGGCGAGTGGCGCGCTCCGCCCTTTCCCCCGCCTCTCACCTGAGAGACTACAATTCCCACGAGGCCTTGCGGGCCCGGGCCCCTTATGGGCGTGGCTTCCCCTCCCCGCCGGCTCCCATTGGCCGCCTGTGGCCCCGCCCGGGCTCTCTGCCGGAGCTTCCCTCCCTGCCTGGTTCCTGCTGCCTCCGGCGCTGCTGCTCGGGGCGATGGGGGCGGCGGTGTTCTTCGGCTGCACCTTCATCGCCTTCGGGCCGGCCTTGGCCCTCTGCCTGCTCACCGTGGCCGGGGACCCCCTGCGCGTCATCATCCTGGTGGCTGGGTCAGCAGGGGGCTGATTTGGGGGGAGGGGGGAATCCCCTCTTCTTTCTGGGGGGAGGGGGAAAGTGGGTCCCGGTTGGGGGAGGGTGACGTGGAGAGGGGGCTCCGGGGCATGTGCAGAAGGACCTTCCGTGGTCGGTCTCTGCCTAGCAAAGAGAGGAAGGTTATGATTGAACCATAATTTGCAAAACAAAAAACAGGATTATTCCCACATTTCCTGTTTGCAGGCAGAGAGATCATAGCCTTGTTTTGTTCACGTGTTTTTTGGGTTCTTATGGAGGGGAGAAGGCTCTGGCCCCAGCCTCTTGGTTTGGGGGGGAAGGGGGCTGCTGGGGGGGGGGGAAATCCCCTCTTCCTCTTCTTTCTGGGGGGAGGAAAGTGGGTCCCGATGGGGGGTGGGTGATGTGGAGAGGGGGTTCCGGGGCATGTGCAGAAAGACCTTCCGTGGTAGGTCCCTGCCTAGCAAAGAGAGGAAGGTTATGATTGAACGATAAATTGCAAAACAAAAAACAGAAGAAACAGGATTATTCCCACATTTCCTGTTTGCAGGCAGAGAGATCATAGCCTTGTTTTGTGCACGTGTTTTTTTGTTCTTGTGGAGGGGAGAAGGCTCTGGCCCCAGCCTCTGAAAGAGAAAATGGGAGGGCTTTCCATAGAATCACAGAATGTAGAATGAAGGGACCCCCTCGATGCAGGAATCTCAACTAAAGCATCCACGAAAGGTGGCCCCCGAATCTCTGCTTTAAAACCTGCAAGGAAAAGAGCCCACGGTCCGGAGAGTTCTTCCTGACGTTTAGCTGGAATCTCTTTTTTTGCAAAATTACGAGGCCCACCTTTTCCTTTTAAGGCAAAGATCGTAGTCTTGCTCACAGATTCTTGTGGAGGGGAGAGAGGAATCTGGGGCATGTGCAAAGCGCTTCCTTTGCAGGCCCCAGGCAAGAAAGGGGCAGGGAATTAATGACAGATTGCAAAACTGTTACTCCCACTTTTTTTCCATTTTAAATCGGAGATCACAGTGTTTTGCTTGGTTTTCTTTTGTTCATATAAGGTGCAAACTTCCACCCACTTCCATGGGTGGAGTAAGCTCAGTTTGAGTAGACCTGGAGGGGGTTGTGGGGCCTGGAGGGGGGGAGGGGGCAAGAGCCCCTGTAGGGGCAGTAGGGCTGGTGGGTGCAGGCCTCCTCTTTTTTCCAGGGTCAGGGGCTTCTTGAGGTTATGAGGGTGATATGGAAACACACTTGTGAAGTTGAGGGTGGGGAGGGGGCTCCATGCAGAGCCCACCCTTTGAAGATCCCAGTGTAGCAACGAGAGGTTATAACTGATGGATTGCGAAATTATTATCTCACCTTTTCATTTTAAGGCAGCTTAATTATATTGGGGTTTTTCATTTATGTTTGCTTAGGTAACCATCTCTATATCCATACTTTTTCCGGGGAGAGAAGTCCCGTTGTAATCTGTGTCATTTTAGTTCTTGAGGATTATTTATTTATTTGCACATAACCACGCAACGATGTGAAATCGCTTAAGTGGCTTACATAGAAAGGCGATTTTCAAAATTGCTTCGATATGCTATTATAGGAAGCAACTCATAAATATAAACAAACAATCCTTTTTAAAAGAGAAGAAAAGCATATTTCTCTCTCCCTCTTATTATAAACAACAACACAGTGCAAAGTGGGTGGGCATAAACTGGCCCATTTGCAGTTTATTGGCCAATTCTGCCCACCTGTGCCCCCTCCCACCAAGACATGAACTAACTTTTCAGGCACGTCCTCTTCCTTTCTCCCTGATAAAGCATCCGGTTTAAAATACTGTACTATCTTAGCATCAATGCTGCTACCCCAGCATAGAAATAATCATCTTTAAAAAAAACAGAAACCAGAAACCATTTTTCTTGTGGTTTTTCTAAGGAGCTTGTCAGTCTTAAGAGGTCCTAGAAGGCACACAGTCTTCTCTGGGTCCTCTTCCCTTAAAACCCATATTTTAGGACCAGTGGACTTTAAACAGAGTCAGACCCTTGGGTCCATGTAGCTCAGTATTGTCCACTCAGACTGGCAGCAGCTCTTTGGGGTTTCAGGCAGTGGGACGTTCCAAGCCTGACCTGAAGATTTTGAGGATTGCACTCTGGGATCTCCTGCGTGCAAAGTACCGTATTTTTTGCTCTATAAGACTCACTTTTTCCCTCCTAAGAAGTAAGTGGAAATGTATGTGTGTCTTATGGAGCGAATGCAGGCTGCACAGCTATCCCAGAAGGCAGAACAGCAAGAGGGATTGCTGCTTTCACTGCGCAGTGATCCCTCTTGCACCTCTGGCTTCTGAGATTCAGAATATTGTTTTTCTTGTTTTCCTCCTCCAAAAACTAGGTGCGTCTTGTGGTCTGGTGCGTCTTATAGAGCGAAAAATACGGTATGTGCTCTTATCACTGAGCTGCAGCCTTGTCCTCATGATTCCAAATAAAAGGATTGATTTACTGCTTTGTCAATGATGTTACAGATTTAACCGCAGACCTTCTGCGTGCAAGGCAGGTTCCCTACTGCTGAACCAGGTCTTGTTGGCTGTGATTTATTTATTTTTTTTTTTTTTTTGCAGAAGTTACAATCCATGTCCTTGTTTATTATTGCCTCCAGAGTGTAGGAAGCTGGTTCCGGAGCACATTTTGCTGGTGACAACATGCTAGGCTCTGTAACAGATGGCGGGAGCTTGCTATGATGAGGTTTGGAGATGTATTGAGAGCAAGCAAGGTGTGGTTGATGCCTTCCTCTTCCTTCCATTTGAAGCCTGTACTTGTAAAATGCGCCTGCAGCATTTATTCCCACTGAGAAAATCACAGCCCCAAAGGAAACTGCTGTCACCTTTGGTTGACAAAAGGGGGCATTGTGTGTGTCCTCTGCAAATCTAGATTTTCCAGTTCTGCTGTTTATTTACAAAAAAAAAAAACCCCAAAGCCTGCATTGCATTGCATTCGTTCCTTCCTTCCCTCAATGGAGCACATGACAAAGGTTTGCATGTGACCGAACTTCCCTTAGATAGCCCAGAGGAGAGAAGTCAGATACATCGTTGGCGAATGACAGCCTTAAATAAGTTAAGCAGAGCTTTCTGATGCCCCCAACTCAACCTGTCTGGTTTGTGGCCAGTGCCCGGCTCAGAGACTTCTCAGGTTTGAAACTTCTGAAGTCCAAGATCAGATATCCAATCGTGGTAGCAAGCCCTGAGTGGAAACAGATGCACTACGAAGGGAACGGGCCAGCTGCTGTCTCTTAGCCCAGGCATAGGCAAACTCGGCCCTCCAGATGTTTCGGAACTACAACTCCCATCACCCCAGCTAACAGGACCAGAGGTCAGGGATGATGGGAACTGTAGTCCCAAAACATCTGGAGGGCCGAGTTTGCCTATGCCTGTCTTGGCCTAACCTAACTCGCAGGGACGTTGTGAGCATAACGTGGGGAGGGGGGGAGCTATTTTTTCCACCCTGAGCTCCTTGGAGGAAAGATGGTTGTTGACATCTGTCTGTTTCGAGAGAATGAAATGTGCCTCCAAGGTAAAGTCCAAATTGCTGTGTTAGCAAAATTAAAAGACGCCTGCTTCTTGGGAGAAAAGCGATGACAAACCTGGACAGCATCTTAAAAAGCAGAGACATCACCTTGCCAACAAGGTCCATATAGTTAAAGCTCTGGTTTTCCCAGTAGTGATGTATGGAAGTGAGCTGGACCATAAAGAAGGCTGATCGCCAAAGAATGGATGCTTTTGAATTCTGGTGCTGGAGGAGACACTGGAGAGTCCCATGGACTGCAAGAAGATCCAACCTCTCCATTCTGAAGGAAATCAGCCCTGAGTGCTCCCTGGAAGGACAGATCCTGAAGCTAAGGCTCCAGTACTTTGGCCACCTCATGAGAAGAGAAGACTCCCTGGAAAAGAGCCTGATGTTGGGAAAGATGGAGGGCCCAAGGAGAAGGGGATGACAGAGGGCGAGATGGTTGGACAGTGTTCTCGAAGCAGAAGAAGTCCCTGACTCACTGAGGGTTTGAGACCCATCGGCTCCCCTCACCTGGTTTAGCCTCCCAGTGGAAGCTATCTCCTGGGGTGTGGAATTTCCCAGGTTAGGTCAATAGCATCTCCAGCTACAGCTGAAACCCTGGACGGCTGATGCCAGCCCATGCGGATAATAATAATATATTTGTACCCTGTGCATCTGAACTGGGTTGCCCCAGCCACTCTGGGCGGCTTCCAGCATATATAAAACTTAGCGATGATCTTGAGCTGGGTAGAGCTCAAGGGTCTGACTCTGTACAAGGGGGCTTCTTATATTCCTTTGAGATAGTGCTGAATTTAAACCAGGGTGAATGAAAAATCAATGATTTTTTATTTTTTAAAAATCGCATTTTTAAAATGTATTTAAATCAGATTTTTGAAATAAAACGCTTTTGGAGGAAATATAATTCTAAAGATAGTTTTCTGTTTCAGTTACATTATAGTCCAAAGGCTATTCATCAGGATTTGTTTTAAAGTTTTTCATGTGTGCTAAAACTCAGTCTTAAGGTTGTTGTTTGTTAAAAAAATTGTTTAACCCCATCAGTTAACAAACATGGATACATATGCTATAATGTTATTGTTTTAAGTTAAATAAATTGTTAAATTGTTATTAAGGAAATGATTATTTTTCTCCTTCCAATAAAGTACAGCAGAAAAATTGTCCAAACAGTTAACTTATTAAACCTCACAATAATTTCATAATTATCTGTCTATATATTTCTAATCATAGTATAAACCAAATCAGTAATTTTGGATATGACTGTAAAAACTACTCTGAAAATTTATTATTCCAAAAATGAAAACTTCATCTGGTTGTAAATGTTAAGATTATACCAGCAAGAATGAGTCTTTCTGTAAAAAAAAAAAAAAAAAGATTTAAATCAAGTCTTACTGACTAGTGATTTAAATCGATTTGATTTTAAATCAAATCCACCCGGATTTAAATAACTGAGATAAGGCTTGACAGGGTGGGGGTTTCTGGCAAGTGGTACTCGGAAGCATTCCTGCCCCCCAAAAGGCATGGGAGAGGGGCTGTTCAGCTCAGCTCTTGTCAGCCTGAGGCCTTGCAGCTGTTTTGAACTACAACTCCCATTAGCCCCAGCAGTAGCCTGGATCACCTGGAGGGGCCCTACCTGCAAAGCAGAACAAATTCTGCGTAATAGCTCACAAATTAAAAAGGTTGCAGAAAGTGGGTTATCCTGGTGTGAATCTCTTCTCCCCAAGTTCAGAGTAAAGTGGTACCTTGGTTCTCAAACGCCTTGGTTCTCAAATGCCAAAAACCCGGAAGTGTTCCAGTTTTTGAACATTTTTCAGAAGCCGAACGTCCAACACAGCTGTTGGTTATTGTTTCCAGGGCACCTGCACCAATCAGAAGCTGCGCCTTGGTTACTGAACATTACGGAAGTCAAACAGCCTTCTGGAACTGCTTAAGTTTGGCGCTTTTGTTTTTGCTGTTTGTTTGTTTGTTTGTTTGTTTGTTTGTTTAGAGGCTTTTTCGGTTAATTTGTTTTTGTGTGGAACCCAGTTCAGCTACTGATTGATTGATTGATTGATTGATTGATTGTGTGACTGTGGAAATGGATAAAAGCCCCCCAACCAAACAATGACTATCATCAGTGAATGCAGTTAAGAAAAAAAGTTAAATTTAATTTTTATCACCTGCAATACTGTCTTATTTATTTTATAGTACAGTGCATTGATTATTGCTTTCATTTTATGGATCAGTGGTCTCGTTGGATAGTAAAATTCATGTTAAATTGCTGTTTTAGGGGTTGTTTTTAAAAGTCTGGAACGGATTAATCCGTTTTGCATTGCTTTATATGGGAAAGCACGCCTTGGTTTTGGAACGCTTTGGTTTTGGAACGGACTTCCGGAACGGATTAAGTTTGAGAACCAAGGTACCACTGTATGTGCACACCTGTTGATAACGATTAATGTCCTTTTATTTCTCTCGCTGTCTATCCAGGGCCTTTTTCTGGCTGGTTTCCCTGCTCCTGGCCTCTTTGATCTGGTTTATTTCGGTGCATCTGAGCGACCGGGAAGATGGGCGTCTACAGTACGGCCTTCTGATGTTCGGGGCAGTTGTCTCGGTCTTGCTCCAGGAAGCCTTTCGCTTCGCGTACTTCAAGCTCCTCAAGTAAGAGTGCCTTGCTAAGCTGTGGCAAATATTCCCACTTCTGCGCCAATTTTTATTTTAGTTTTTTGTTTATACTTTTCAAATTCATGCATTCCATTAGTTTTACAATCAATTTAACATTTTGAAATTTGACTTCCTTCTCCCTCTTTCTGTGGTCCATTTTTATAATGGTCTTTTATTGATAAATTTAATGCGGCGTCCTTTTTTTTTAAAAAAAAAGAAACCACTCAAAGGTTTTTTATTGCAATCAAGTGGTGTGTATAAACCTTGTTGAATAAATAAAAGTAAATTGATCCATCCATCTCCTTTATATGCACACAAAGGATACAATAAATCAAAACATAAAATTGGAGTCATAAAAGGAGATACTTTAAGATAAAACTAATAAACAAATGGAAAAGAATTGATCACTGATAGATAGATAATACTTTATTCGGCTATAAGCCCACAAGGTAAAACAAATCAATAGATAAAAATAGCATTTTACAATCTAAAATATCAACTAAAATATTTCAACGCATAATCTTCTTTAACACTATACGTATTATGGCCTTGAAGATAAAGATGGTGCATAGAGTTTACTAGATTTTTAGTAGTCATACAGCATTCCATGAAGTCTTTTATATGAAAGAACTGAAATCAGGAATCTGGCAACCTGTAATGTTCTATAAGAGTCAATGTCCTAATTGATCACCGAAATTCCCTAAATAAAAGATGACGGGGGGAAATGCAGCAGTGCATCGCAAATAAAATGGAGTATGGTTCAAAAGAAAAACAAAATTAAAGAGTCAGAACCTAGGAGCTCTTGGGTAAACATGGAAGTTTTAAAAGAGACATTCAGGGATTATTTAGTTGTGATTCCTGCATTGCCAGACTACCCAACCTTTGATCCCTCTTCCAACTCTACGCTATAAAAATCTCGTGACTTTCTCTGCCTCACAAACCGCCAACCAATTTCCTGCTTTCTTTTTGCATCTTGCCCTCAGGAAAGCTGACGAAGGGTTGGTGACCATCAGCGAAGACGGCCGGTCTCCCATCTCGATCAAGCAGATGGCATATGGTGAGAGAATTGCTGGCTGTTCCCTTTCCTGCGTGTCTGTCTCCCTACGTGCGCCACAACTGTCGCGGAAACAGTTAGAATCATAGAAGAGTTGGAAGAGACCACAAGGGCCATCGAGTCCAACCCCCTGCCAAGCAGGAAACACCATCAGAGCACTCCTGGCATATGGTTGTCAAGCCTCTGCTTAAAGACCTCCAAAGAAGGAGACTCCACCACACTCCTTGGCAGCAAATTCCACTGTCGAACGGTTCTTACTGTCAGGAGGTTCTTCCTAATGTTTAGGTGGAATCTTCTTTCTTGTAGTTTGGAACCATTGCTCCGTGTCCGCTTCTCTGGAGCAGCAGAAAAACAACCTTTCTCTCTCCTCTATGTGACATAAGTTCCTCCTTGTAGAACCCAGATGTCCCTTTATGTGCTAGCTTCGACCAAAAGCCCTTTTCTGGCCTTAAAAAGCAGCCCCCTGTAACCAACAAAGCTAAAGCAAAAGCCCTTCGCACTTCAGAATTCGGTTTCCTTGAAAGCTCCATTTTCAGAGCGGCCCCTCCTAAGTGAAATACATTGGTACCTCGGGTTACATACGCTGCAGGTTACATACGCTTCAGGTTACAGACTCCGCTAACCCAGAAATAGTGCTTCAGGTTAAGAACTTTGCTTCAGGATGAGAACAGAAATTGTGCTCCGGTGGCGCAGCGGCAGTAGGAGGCCCCATTAGCTAAAGTGGTGCTTCAGGTTAAGAACAGTTTCAGGTTAAGAACGGACCTTTGGAACGAATCAAGTACTTAACCCGAGGTACCACTGTAACACCTTTGCTGACTTTTTCAGACCTCTAATAATAATAATAATAATAATTAATAATAATAATAATAATTTATTATTTATACCCCGCCCATCTGGCTGGGCTTCCCCAGCCACTCTGAGCGGCTTCCCAAAAAATATTAAAATACTGTAATACATCAAACATTAAAAGCTTCAGAATATTAAAATACAATAGTCTATTAAACATTAAAAGCTTCCCTAAACAGGGCTGCCTTCAGATGTCTTCTAAAAGTCTGGTAGTTGTTGTTCTCTTTGACATCTGGTGGGAGGGCGTTCCACAGGAAGGGGCCACTACTGAGAAGGCCCTCTGCCTGGTTCCCTGTAACTTGGCTTCTCCCAGTGAGGGAACCACCAGAAGGCCCTCAGTGCTGGACCTCAGTGTCCAGGTAGAACAGTGGGGGTGGAGACGCTCCTTCAGATATACTTTTGAGTTGCCCTTCCCCTGTGTGTGCAAATTCCATTATAAACGGCTCTCACGATGGTGGCTGCTAGTTTGGAAAGTGATGTCCTGTACGATGAGGCATGGCATACCAATAAACGTTCTCAGAGTGCTGTGAAATTTGGTTTGTCCTTCATACTCTCTTCCGCAGTGTCGGGTCTCTCCTTTGGAATCATCAGCGGGGTCTTCTCCGTCATCAACATCCTTGCGGACTCCATTGGGCCAGGCACCGTGGGAATCCATGGGGATTCGCCCCATTACTTCATCACTTCAGGTATTACACACATGTAAGGTTATATCATATTACAAAATCTGGAAGAAAGAATTGATGGAGGAAATGTGGAGTGATGGGAACATACAGTCATATGTGGTGGGATTGTCCGCTAGTTAATGAATTCCGGAAACAGATTGGTATAGAAATAGCGGGAATTGTGGGTAGGAAGGTGGAAATATCTAAATTAATGGTTCTTATTAGCCTGAGTGGGATGCGGGTGGCGCTGTGGGTTAAACCACAGAGCCTAGGACTTGCCGATCAGAAGGTCAGCAGTTTGAATCCCCGTGACGGGGTGAGCTCCCGTTGCTCAGTCCCTGCTCCTGCCAACCTAGCAGTTCGAAAGCACGTCAAAGTGCAAGTAGATAAATAGGTACTGCTCCGGCGGGAAGGTAAACGGCGTTTCCGTGCGCTGCTCTGGTTCGCCAGAAGTGGCTTAGTCCTGCTGGCCACATGACCCGGAAGCTGTACGCCGGCTCCCTCGGCCAATAAAGCAAGATGAGCACCGCAACCCCAGAGTCGGCCACGACTGGACCTAATGGTCAGGGGTCCCTTTACCTTTACCTTTATTAGCCTGAGTGGCACTGAGTTATAAACAAAAGAGGAATGCAAATGGGTAAAATTGATGGTAATTGCAGCCAGACAGATTATAGCAAGTAATTGGAAAAGTGCAGAAGAGCTGGTGTGAACCAATGGAGGGGAAAATTGAAAAAATATTATAATCTTAGAATATCTAACTGTGAAGATACATAAAATGAAAGGGTTTAAGGTCAGTGATAAGGAGAAGGATTGGTTTGAGAAGATATTGAATTATTTGGGCAGGTTTGAACAAATTGGGGCAATTAAAATGTTAAAAATTAGATAAACCTTGTGGAGAGAGGAGTGTTAAGGGATATAGAATTGTGCATATAGTTGATTTGAATATGTTATCATTGATTATGTATACCCAACGTATCAGCAACCTGGGGGGTTTCATTGTTTGTTTTCACTGTTTGTGTTTTGGTTGTTGGTAAAATAAAAATAAAAAAATCACTTCAGGAGACTTTCGAGGACATAGGAAGGCCATCGATACCGAGACAGTTCCCATCATCCCTGACCACTGGTCCTGTTAGCTAAGGATGATGGGAATTGTAGTCCCAAAACATCTGGAGGACCAGGTTTGGGGGTGCTTGCAATAGAGAAACAGGGCCTTCAAGGTTGTGGCATCTCTCATTTGGAATTCTGTCCTGCTAAATATTGGAGAGGTGCTGGAGTTTTTGGCGCATGCTGCGTACCTTCCCCTTCCTGCAAGCTGTCCAAGAACAGATCTTTCCTTTTATTTATAAATTTTACAATTTAAAATATTCATTTGAACAACCTTAAAATACAGTGGTGCCCCGCAAGACGAACGCCTCGCAAGATGGAAAACCCGCTAGACGAAAGGGTTTTCCGTTTTGGAGGCGCTTGGCAAAACGAATTTCCCTATGGGCTTGCTTCGCAAGACGAAAATATCTTGCGAGTTCCCGCAGGTTTTTTCCGCTTTTTCCGCCCTTTTCCTAAGCCGCTAAGCCGCTTAACAGCTGATCCGCTGATAAGCCGCTTCTCAGCTGATCGCTAAAAGCCGCTAAACCGCTAATAGCGCTAATTCACTAAGCTGTCAATGGGCTTGCTTCGCAAGATGAAAAAACCACTAGACGAAGAGAATTGCGGAACGGATTCTTTTCGTCTTGCGAGGCACCACTGTATCAATGACTTCCCTCCTTCTGTTTCCATGGTTCATTTTGCATAACATAAATCCCTGCATATTTTATATAAACTAAACCATTCAGTATTCCATTATTGCACCCATCAAAGCTTATTTACACCGTCGAATTTATCTTACTGCTGCCAGCGTTTTCAAATGTACACAAATTCCCCCCATATATTCAATAAATGTTTTCCAGTCTTCTTTAAACATACGTTCTTCTTGTTTCTATAAGTTAGGTCCGCAAGCTACGCATACTGAATTCTGTCAGTTTAAGTTCCCATTCTTTGCTTGGGACCTCACTCGTTTTCCATTTTGGGGCTAACAAAACACGGGCCGCAATAGTAGTAGCTTACACAAATAACCTTTTTTTATCAATAAGAGATATTTCCTAGTCTTTGGTGTGTAGTGGGATGGATTTTAAGATGTCCGATCTCTCCTGCCTTTGGGAGGAAGGATATATGTTTAACAACAGATAAAATAAAACACACATCCATCATCTCTGAATGTTGGCTAATGGGAGTTGCTGTCTAAAATTATCAGGATGGCCAAACTTTCCGCTGCCCTGCTCCACACTGACTAATAAAGGCTCTCCAGTAATGGGACAATTGCAGCCCTACCTGGGGAGCTGGCCACTTGGCAGTCCAAAAAAGATTGGCAAATGCTTCTCTAAACTGGCACTGTCCACATGGAACAGACTGCCAAACCACCGATTTTGAGAAACAGCGTAAATCGTACTCGCCACAATATGGCTTGACCATTTTCCCGCCATTCCCTCCTTCCAGCCTTCCTCACAATGGCGCTGGTTTTCCTACACACGTTCTGGGGCACGATCTTCTTCGACGCCTGCGAGAAGGGCCGCTACTGGACTCTGGCGTTGGTGGTCATCAGTCACCTGGTCACATCCGGCTTAGTGAGTAGAATGACCCGTGTTACATCGGAACATCAGGAGAGCACTGTTGGATGAGGCCCCAGTCTATTCCAGTGTCCTGTTCTCGCAGTGGCCGAATGCCCCCGAGAACCTAGGAATTGAGATAGACTGCCACTGGAGCTGGAGGTTCCATAAGAAAGTCAGAAGGGCCCTCTAGCTGGGTGAGGTTAGTGGCTCATCTAATCCAGAATCCTGTTCTCACGGTGGCCGAGCAGACGCCCGAAAGGAAAACTTGCAGAGAAGACATGGATGCAGGAACACTCCTGCATATTTCTTCACACAGCGCGTGGGTTAAACTACGGAACTCCCTCTCGCAGGAAGAAAAAGAGTGGCGTGTTAAACCACAGAGCCTAGGGTTTGCCGATCTGAAGGTTGGCGGTTCGAATCCCCGCGACGGGGTGAGCTCCCGTTGCTCGGTCCCAGGGCCTGCCAACCTAGCAGTTCGAAAGCACGTCAAAGTGCAAGTAGATCAATAGGTACCACTCCGGCGGGAAGGTAAATGGCATTTCCGTGCGCTGCTCTGGTTTGCCAGAAGCGGCTTAGTCATGCTGGCCACATGACCCGGAAGCTGTACGCCGGCTCCCTTGGCCAATAAAACGAGATGAGTGCTGTAACCCCAGAGTCGGCCACGACTGGACGTAACGGTCAGGGGTCCCTTGCACTTTGATGTGCTTTTGAACTGCTAGGTTGGCAGGAGCAGGGACCGAGCAACGGGAGCTCAACCCGTCGCAGGGATTCGAACCACCGACCATCTGATCAGCAAGTCCTAGGCTCTGTGGTTTAACCCACAGTGCCACCCGCGTCCCGACTGAGCTAGATGGGCCCAAAGGTTTAGAGAATAGCTTCTCTCTCTTTCATAACCTTAGAACTTGGGGATATCCAAAGAAGTTGAACACTGGAAGGTTCAGGACAGATAAAAGTACGCAGTGCATAGACTGTGGAACTCGCTCCCACAAGAGGCAGTAATGGCCACTAAGTTGGGTGGCTTTAAAGAAGGATTGGACAAATTCATAGAGTGAAGCTATCAGTGGCCACAAGGCACAATGGTTACGTTCTACCTCCACGGCCGGAGGCAGCGATGTCTCTGGATTCCAGTTGCTGGAAACGGCAGCAGGGGAGAGATTCTCTTGTGCCCGAATTCTGTTTGTGGGTTTGCCACAGGCATTGGGTGAGAACAGGACAAGGTGGGCCTGATCCTGCAGGACACTTACTTTGTTTTTATACTGTCCCTTTATCCTGTTGTTTATGGGTGGGGTGGGGTGGGGACTTCTCCATTTAATAGTGAATAATGAATTCACACAGTAATGTGAATAGTTTTATTCCCACGCCCCTTTAAAAAAATATTCTGGTGTTAAAGGTCTCAAATGACATGTGATCAAGGCTTAGTTACAACCACCCCTCTCCCCAGATTTCCAAAGGCTTTCCTGTGTGCTTTTCCTGGTGTCACAAAGGAGAGTGAGGCCTGCGAGCAGGACTCTTAATTTGTTTCCCTTGCACCCCCTACCTATTCAGCTCTTCTCCTTAGCAGTGTAGGAGGAGAAGAGGCTGGTGGGAGGACGTTAAATGCGAGATTTGCAGTCACATGAAAACCATCTGGCCTTCTAGAACAGCAGGGAATTATCCCCTAAGCCACATCGGCCAGCCGCAGTTGCTGTGGAGACGAGCCTGGCCTGACTGCTTTGAAGAGATTTATGGGATGTGGAGGGGAATGGCAGCAGCCACAAGGAGAGGATACAGGATCAGATCATACAGCTGGAAGGGCCCTCCCTAGGTCATCCAGCCAACCCCCTGCAATGCAGGAACCACAGCTAAAGACTGGATTTGGAGCTCCATTTGGTACATAGGCTGAGACTCTACCTGCCCGAGGACTGTTTTGCCAGAGTGGTGCATGCTCTAGTTATCTCCTGGTTGGACTACAGCAATGCGCTCTATGTGTGGCTACCTTTGAAGGTGACCCAGAAACTACAACTTATCCAGAATGCGGCAGCTAGACTTGGTGACTGGGAACAGCCACCGAGACCATATAACACCGGTCTTGAAAGACCTACACTGGCTCCCAGTACGTTTCCGATCACAATTCAAGATGTTGGTGCTGACCTTTAAAGCCCTAAACGGCCTTGGCCCAGTATATCTGAAGGGGCGTCTCCAACCTCAGACACTGAGGTCCAGCGCCGAGGGCCTTCTGGCGATTCCCTCACTGCGAGAAGCCAAGTAACAGGGAACCAGGCAGAGGGCCTTCTCAGTGGTGGCACCCGCCCTGTGGAACGCCCTCCCACCAGACTTTTAGAAGACATCTGAAGGCAGCTCTGTTTGGGGAAGCTTTTAATGTTTAATAGACTATTGTATTTTAATATTCTGTTTGAAGCCTCACAGAGTGGCTGGGGAACCCAGCCAGATGGGTGGAGTATAGATAATAAATTATTATTATTATTATTATTATTATTATTATTATTATTATTATATACAGAGCAGATTTATTGTGGTCTGAAATCCTTTGTTCTGAAATCCTCTTTCTCTCCCATCTCCACAGACGTTTCTAAACCCTTGCTATGAAGCCAGCCTCATCCCCATCTTCATCATCACCTTCTCCATGGGAGTCTGGGCGTTCTTCACTGCCGGAGGTTCCCTAAGGAGCATCGTCACCTGCTTGTCATGTGAGGGTAGCACTTCTTTGTGGGAGAGGAACGAGTGCAGGGCAATAGCTAAAACAGACACACACACACACACACACACACACACACACACACACACCCCAAGCCCACCTGGGTTTATGCAGGCATGGGTAGGAGCAGAAACAGCTTGCTTGACCTAAGCAAATACTGTATTTTTCGCTCTATACGACGCACTTTTCCCCCTCCAAAAATTAAGGGGAAATGTGTGTGCGTCCTATGGAGCAAATGCAGGCTTCAGGGATAGCAACGCGAAGCCTCCGAAGCACAGAGGGAGCGCTCCCTCCGTGCTCATTGGCTTTACGTTGCTTTCGCTGTAGCCTGGAGAGCAAAAGGGGATTCAGGGATAGCCGCCTGAAGCCTCCGGAGCACAGCGGGAACTTGCGCTGTGCTCCGAAGGCTTAGGGTTGAAGCCGGGAGAGCAAGACTCTCTTCTGGCTTCAGCAGAGAGGGAGAGCTGTGCAGCGCCCCTTCAGCCAAGCGGGAGGAGAAATGGAAGGGGCTCCGTTTCTCCTGCCGCTTCGCTGAAGGGGCTCTGAGCAGAGAGGGGGAGAATTTTTTTCTTGTTCTCCCCTTCTAAAACAAGGTGCATCCTATGATCAGGGGCATCCTATAGAGCAAAAACTGCGGTAGCTTTAGTTTTTTAAAAAAATTAAAAACCCAAGTTTCTAGTCCATATGGCTGCAGGGATTTCAAGTGTTTGAGCCTTGTTGGTTTAGAGAAAAAGGCAAGCGAGAGGTGACGTGATAGAGGAGTCTTAGCAAATTCTGCATAGCATGGAGAAAGGGCAGAGAGAAATGTTTTCCTCCTTCTCTCATAACATTGGAACTCGTCGGTTTCGGAGTACGCAGGACAGATAAAAGGAGTGCTTCTCCACACAGCGCCGAGTTAAACTTGGGAACTCGGTCCTGCAGGAGACAGCGATGGTTCCCAGAGTGGTTTAACAGCCAGTTCCTTCCTTCCAGGGAATTCTGGGAGTTGTTTCTCTGGTGGGAACAGAGGGTCTCCTCCTAGCAACTCTCAGCACCCGTCACAATCTACAGTTCCCAGTGGTTATGTAAGCTTTCAGAATATTTAGAATTAGCCAAACTGACAGACATAATAAGACAAAAACCAAAAAGCGAAGTGAAAAAAGTGCCTAAATGAATACCTTAAAAGCCAAGGTTCGAGGACAGAAATCTGGCTGAGTCTGGAATAACCTTGTGAAGTGAAAGGATAAGAAAGAGGGATTTATATCTAGATGTTAGGATAGAGATGATCAGGAAGACACAATGAGAGGTAAAGGAGGTGCTGTGGGATTGGTGGAAGTCAATGTTTGTTTTTCTTTTTAGTGTTTATATTATTAACTTGTAAGATATGGATTTGTTTTTGTTTGGGTTTTTTTGTTTTTTGAATGTTGGTATTTGTGTTTTGTGTATTGTTATTTTTCGAAATTTTTCATGTTGTGTGGAAAATACTAATAAAATCTATATTATTATTATTATTTTTAAAAAAGAGAGATAAATATTCTGAAACAAGAATGTATATAAAAAAGTCTACAGTTCCTAGGATCCTTTGGGGGGAGGATCTGTCTAAATTGATCCAGTTTAAAGTGCTTAAGATAGGGCCAGAGTCTTACTAGCAGACAACTGGCCAAAGATTGCCCAACTGGCAGCAGTGACCACCTAGATAATGTGGTTTAGATGGAGTCTAGCCAGTGGTTGCCTCTATACGTCTCTCTTTCTCTGTCCTGACACAGCCCCCTTTTCTTCCAGGCCGGCGGAAGGAAGCTGACCAAGTGATGGTCTACTCTGCGCTGCAGCTTCCTGTGGAGGACTGAGCCCGCCCTTTCTCAGCATCCTGGATCTGAGGATGCTCCTGAGGACCACCCAAGTGCCCTTCTGTTGGCGGCAGCCTCTGCCAATCAAATCCACACCCTCTCTCTTCCCTCCCCCCTCTGTCTGGGAGGCACAAGTCCAGAGTCGACCCTCCTAGCCCAAGGGGTGATTCCTTTGGCCCGAACTGATAGCTCTCATGGCAGGATGATAACTACTCCCAAGAAGTGCTCATTACATATTCCATGTGGCTGGGAATTCAGTATTCCATGTGGTTGGTTTCCCTACCGTCTCTCCAGTGTGTGTAAGGAGGTATATTTTCTTGACTCCAATCTGCAAGAGGGAGAACGTCGGCTAAACTCTTAAGCAGTTTCATCTTTTCGGTAGAGGCAAACAAGGCCAAGTAATTTGTCCTCCGATGTTTTCTTGGGACACACAATTTCTTGGAGCCAAAATGAGCCTCCTTTCCCCTCTTCTTTAATGTCGGGGAGCTCGGGATATACAACCAGTTCTCTTTCTGGGATGTGTGATGTTGACGTAAAAGTGGTGTGAAGTTAGTTGTGCCTAGGCTAGACGCCCATTTCTCCTGGTCGGCAACTTTGGCCAGAGGGCCAAGAGAGGAGAGCAGGCCTGCCCGACCACAATCCACCCTCCTCGAATGAAGCAATTGCCATCACCATCATAATATCAACTGGAAGCTGGTTGGAGCTGTTCAAGAAGGGCCCGGATTTGGCCCTGCTGCTGTGAGTCGCCGATCCTGCTCTAATCTGCAAAGAGCACGATCCCCTCAAGTGACGAGGTTACTCTAGATCAGTCTTGCTGACGGCAGTGAAGGTCGGTCACCCACTTTTTGCTGTTAAAACTCCCAAACTGGAATGATCCCTTGTTATGAAAGAATCCTTCCTCTGTGTGCAATTGATTTTGTTTTACTGTCGTTCTTTTTCAAGGACAAAAAGTGAACTGAAGTTTCTTTTTTTTTTCCTTTGAGAGGACAGAAGAGGTGGCGCATGAAAAGCCTTTGGACTGAAACGCCTTCCTGTTGTCCTCGAGGCGTTGAAACACTGGAGCCCTGGATTTTTAATATATGTGTGTCTGAATGCGCGAGGGCAGCCCTTCCTAAGTTGTTGGGGGCTCCCAGCTCCCAGCATTCCCTTGCTCCTTCGCCATCTTGGCAGGGGCTGGAGGGAGCTGGACGCCCAACAATATCTGGTGGGCCACAGGTGGACTCCCTCCTTCAATGCTAGCCGCGGTCAAGCCCAAGGACCACGAAAGATAGCAGGCCCCTTAGATGATGAGAGCGGCCTTCATGGGATATTTGAGGAAGGGAAGAAGAAAATTGAGGTCCAGTTGAGTGTGTACGGTTGCCATATTTCAAAAAGTAAAAATCTGGACAATAAAGTTGTTGATCTTTCTTTCTTTCTTTCTTTCTTTCTTTCTTTCTTTCTTTCTTTTTCTTTGCAAAAAAACCCCACTTCCAACATGGATTTCCCCTGACTTTTTAATCAATTACAGTGGTACCCCTGGTTAAGTATTTAATTCGTTCCGGAGGTCTGTACTTAACCTGAAACTGTTCTTAACCTGAAGCACCACTTTAGCTAATGGGGCCTCTCGCTGCCGCCGCGCCACCAGAGCACGATTTCTGTTCTTATCCTGAAGCAAAGTTCTTAACCTGAAGCACTATTTCTGGATTAGCGGAGTCTGTAACCTGAAGCGTATGTAACCCGAGGTACCACTGTATCAGAAATTCTGCCTGGACACTGTTTTCGACGGACAAATCCCGGGTATGTCTGTGAAATTCTGGACATATGGCAGCCCTGTGAGTGTGGAGTCACCAAAGGCTCAGTTGGCACCTCTGACTGAAGATGGCCGTGTGGCTGCTGGCCAGTGCCAAGGCAAATAGGGCTTTCTCCATAAAGAGGAAGAGTTTAAATGATTCTGCCCCCCCCCCCACTTTCAAACAGGAACAAGAGAAGAAGGCTGTCTCTCCTTCTGGGTTCCCTCCCCAACTCTATGGTTGTGGCTGCCAGCCAGTGAGCAGCAGCATTGGAACCTTGGGCAGGAAAGCACTTGTGCTGCAGCAGGAAGTTCTAGCGCCATCTGCTGGCCAGGAAGTGCCACTGCATCTACATTAACATACAGTGGTGCCTCGCAAGATGAAAAGAATCCCTTCCGCGAGTCTCTTCGTCTAGCGGTTTTTTCGTCTTGCGAAGCAACCCTATTAGCGGATTAGCGCTATTAGCGGCAAAGCAGCTATTAGCGGCTTAGAAAAGGGGGAGGGGAACGAAAAAAATCGCAAGACTCGCAAGACGTTTTCGTCTTGCGAAGCAAGCCCATAGAGAAATTCGTCTTGTGAAGCACCTTGAAAAATGGAAAACCCTTTCATCTAGCGGGTTTTTTGTCTTGCTAGGCATTCGTCTTGCGGGGCACCACTGTACTGCTGCTTTGATATGTTGGGGAAGGAAAAGGCATTTAAAGGGTTTGGGTTTTTGTTTTGTTTTTGTTTTTGTTTTTGTTTTTTGACAGATCACCAGTCCTTTAAATATAGAGATATATATTGAAGCCAGGATCCTTTTTCCTATCATCCCTGTTGGTGCAATGAATAAAAGGATTTCTGTCTTATAATAGGGCTTATTATTATTATTATTATTTTACAGGTGCAAAGGGTGGCGTTGCTAGGGATGGGTAGAACTGTTATAAATGTCTCCTGCTGGTTTTGGTGGCAGGTCTGGGATCCCCTCTTCAGGATTGCAGTTGGCACGATTGCACTCTGTTAGACAAGCAGAGGGGGTCTTGCACAAGGGAGACCTTTCAGTGCTGTGCGAAGAATCATAGAATTGCACAGTTCTTCCTAAGCCTAGTGGGAATCTCTGTTCTTGCTGTTTGAGTTCATCGGTTCTTTTAAACCCTAAATGGCCTTGGTCAAGTATACCTGAAGGAGCTTCTCTGCCCCCATCGTTCTGCCCAGACACTGAGGTCCAGCACTGAGGGCCTTCTGGCGGTTCCCTCGCTGCGAGAAGCCAAGTTACAGGGAACCAGGCAGAAGGCCTTCTCGGCAGTGGTACCCACCCTGTGGAACACTCTCCCACCAGAGGTCAAAAAAGAAAAACAACTACCAGACTTTTAGAAGACATCTGAAGGCAGCCCTGTTTAGGGAAGCTTTTAATGTTTAATAGACTACAGTGGTACCTTGGGTTAAGAACTTAATTCGTTCCGGATGTCCATTCTTAACCTGAAACTGTTCTTGACCTGAAGCACCACTTTATGTAATGGGGCCTCCTATTGCCGCGGTTGCACGATTTCTGTTCTCATCCTGAAGCAAAGTTCTGAACCCGAGGTAATATTTCTGGGTTAGCGGAGTCTGTAACCTGAAACGTATGTAACCTGAAGCATATGTAACCCAAGGTACCACTGTATTTTAATATTCTGTTGGAAGCCGCCCAGAGTGGCTGGGGAAACCCAGCCGGATGGGCAGGGTATTAATAATAATAATAATAATAATAATAATAATAATAATAATAATAATAATTATTATTATTATTATTATTATTAGTTTGGCTTCTGCCCTCGGGAACAGCAGGAAACAAACTTGCTCCATCTTCCACGGGGCAGAAGGAAGAGGTCCAAGGGGAGTTTTCCTCCCCCAACCCACAGCAAAAGCCCAGACACCCCAATTCACAGACCAAGGGGTCTTCTTTGCAGGGAAAAGTGGTAGTTTTAAAACGCCCACCTCTCAGAGGCCTCTGGCTATTTTTGGCAGGGAATGCAGGGATCAGCTGATCCTATGTTGGCAAGGCTCCCTGTGCCCCCGCCACAAACTGCATTCCACTCCCAAGTGGCGGCTGGTGTGGAATGTAGCGGAATTCCTAATTGCGGTTCCCATATCAACACGCAAATAAGGAATTGCAGGGAGGGGGGTTGTGTTTGGCCATTCTCATGTACAATCTGTGTTGTTGTTTAGTTGTTTAGTCGTGTCCGCCTCTTCATGACCCCCTGGACCCGAGCATGCCAGGCCCTCCTGTCTTCCACTGCCTCCCGCAGTTTGGTCAAACTCATGCTGGTAGCTTCCAGAACACTGTCCCACCATCTCGTCCTCTGTCGTCCCCTTCTCCTTGCGCCCTCCATCTTTCCCAACATCAGGGTCTTTTCCAGGCAGTCTTCTCTTCTCATGAGGTGGCCAAAGTATTGGAGCCTCAGCTTCAGGATCTGTCCTTCCAGTGAGCACTCAGGGCTGATTTCCTTCAGAATGGAGAGGTTTGATCTTCTTGCAGTCCATGGGACTCTCAAGAGTCTCCTCCAGCACCAGAATTCAAAAGCATCCATTCTTCAGGCATGCTATATTTGAAGGTTGGAATCCTAATGTCATAGCACTGAAGCACTGAACTGTTGGAAGGGGCACCCAGGAGACATCTATTACAACCCCCAACTCAGTTGGCAGAGCGGTGCCGTGTTCAATCCCCAATGGCGTCACCAGGCAGGGCTGGGAGAGAGAGACCCCTGCCCAAAAACCGGAGACCCGCCGCTGCCAGTCAGTGTGCAGAGTCTATAATTTATGCTGCACTTGAGGGGTCCGATTTGGTACAGGGCAGCTTCCTGTTTGAATCAGTCCAGAACCATGAGGACTAGACACTTGCATCGTTTACAATGGGAGGGTTTTATCTCAGTGGTACAACATCTGCTTTGCTTGCAGAAGACCCCAGGTTCTGTCCCCTGCCACCCCTTGCCCAAAACCCTGGAAAGCCAACTGCTGCCAATCAGTGTTGGCAAGTACTGAATCAGGACCCCGACGGCCTGATTCAGCATATGGCGGTGCCCTGTTGTTTGTTGGCTTGGGAGTTACAGAAACTATCTCCTCTATGCTTCGTGACTTCTCTCCCCCCCCCCACAGACATTTTAAAGAGATATTATGAAACAGCTTATAGTCATACCTCGAGTTGAATGTGCTTTGGTTTGAGCGCATTCGAGTTGCGCTCCGCGGCAACCCGGAAGTAACGAAGTGCGTTACTTCTGGGTTTTGCCGCTCGCGCATGCGCAGACGCTCAAAATGACGTCATGTGCATGCGCGGAAGCGGCGAAACGTGCAGACGCGTCTTGCATTCCGTTCGGGATACGAACGAGGCTCCGGAACAGATCCCGTTCGCTTCCCGAGGTACCACTGTATTATGAACCAGGCAGAGGGCCTTCTCAGTAGTGGCGCCCATCTTGTGGAACGCCCTCGCATCAGATGTCAAGGAAATAAACAACTATCTGGCTTTTAGAAGACATCTGAAGGCAGCCCTGTTTAGGGAAGTTTTTAATGTCTGATGTTTTATTGTGCTTTTAATGTTCTGTTGGGAGCCGCCCAGAGTGGCTGGGGAAACCCAGCCAGATGGGCGGGGTAATTATTATTATTATTATTATTATTATTATTATTATTATTATTATTATTAGCTTTGCTCATGCTACCTAAGCTAACAGACCATCCCCAAAAGGTCTCGTAGCGCTAATCCCAAGCAAGCATAAAATGAGCAAAGGTTTGGACCAGCTGTCCTCCAAATCCACGTTTATATCCCCCAATATTCATCCATTCCTTCCATCGATATAGGTGGCAAACCTGGTTCTCCCCCCTCATCTTTTAACGCACACAACAAACTGGTGAGGTAGGCCGACAGGCAGCTACCGGCCTAAGTTCACCCATTTTATGTCCAAGCAGGGATTTCAACCCAGGTCTCTTCCCGGTTCCGACACACTAACCGTTACCCCACACTGCCTCCCCAAAATAGATTTGTGCCCCATCTCCCCTTGTCTCACCACCTCCCTTTCCCCCACCCCAAATCCAAAACAGTATGCAGTCATTGGGGCAAAAAGAGGGGAAGGGACTTTTATTTCTTTTATAAAGTGGTTAGATGGAAACGATCTGCTCAAAAGAGGACTCAGTCTACATCTGTTTGCAACTGGCTCCAGGAAGAAATGTGGCGTGTATGTGTGGGTGTATTAAATCCATGAAAATAACAAGAATGTATCTGATTCTGGGGTTTTTTTTTTTTCCCCGGGTGGAAAGAAATCGCAAACTGGACAAACCCAAAACTCTTTGTACATCTGTTCCTTGTCAAACCTAGCAGACTGCCAAAAAATTTTCTTTTTAAACAACCTGGATTTTCCTCCCTTCTTATCAGCCTTGCTCCTCCAGATGTTGACCCTGTAAACTTCCTCAACTCGTCGGTTGCACTGGCTGATGGGAATCGGAGTACATTATCTGGAGGGCAGCTGCTTGAGAGAAAGGCCGCCCTAAATTCCTGCCCTCTGGACAAAGCAGAGGTGGGGAGACCTTTGGCGACCCGGGTGCTGTCGAACTACAACTCCCGCCAAGGGAAGGGGGTGGGAGTTGTAGTTCCTCAACATCGGGAGGGCCAAATTTCTGTGGCCTCATCCACTGCCCTTCCTGGCCCTGCAAAATGCGTAATTTGTGTGTGTGTGTGTCAGGGCAAAGGAAGAGGAGATGGTTCAGAGGGAGCCTGTTTGCGCCACGAGTCAAGGTGTCAGTCCAGAACGGCTCGCCGGGAAGAAGACGTGAAGACGACGCCCTTTTGTTCCTGCATCCTCTTCTCCCTGGTTGAGAAGGAGGGAGGGCGAAAGTCAGGGAGGCAGCAGAAATAACTTCTTGAGATTCTACAGCAGCTGCTCTAAGGCGCCGGCTGAACTACAATTCCCATTGTCACTTGCTGAGCCTAATGGGAGTTCCCCAGGCCTGATAGGCTCTTAAGAGGCACCACAGCCCTGACCCCAAATTAGCACCCATCTCCTTGGGGGGGCATGTCTGGGGTACCACTTGTTGTTTTTTTGGCATCAAGTTAACCAGGGGGGATACCTCCTGCCGGAAGAAGGAACCAGCTCGGCCTCAGTCTGTGTCCGCATCTCACCGTATTCTCTTCGCCACAATCCAGCCGGCGAGGAAAATGCCCAGGCAACCCAAAATCACCCCGAAAATGATGGCCACAATCTCACCTGGAAGGGAGAAAGAGAGAGAGCGAGAGAGAGCGCCATTCATGTTTCTTCTTCTGAATATTTTAGACTGTCTCCTACAAACCTCTTAGAGGCCTTTTGTCCTCATAAGCGGTGTATAAATTCTGTTCAATAAATAAAATACAGAGTCCCAAGTTGGCCAGGGGCATGGGGTGGAATGTGCGTAGTTTCCTCAAAGAGGACTAGCGCAGTGGAGCAGCTGAAGAGGCTATTTCTTTACATACTTGCTTGAAACTCTGAAGAAGAGAATGGAGAGCGCTGTTCTCTCTCTCCTGGGATATAGGAAACTCTCCTTTCTGCCGCCCAGCCACCTACGTAGTTCAGTTCTGAGAACACAATTCTCCTAACCCTTCCTGGAGATGTCAGAGGTGGGGACTGAACCCAGGACCTCGTGGATGAACAGCAAACGCTCTTCCACTGAACCAGGGCTCTGGGATGTTTAAATAAATATTAAAGTATTAAATAAATATTTCCATTTGCGGTCGCCTCTTCCACCCTGCCACCTCAATGCCCCATGCCCAGACTCTGCAGGATTTGTGACCATCCCCAGGCCGTGTCTGGCTCCCTCCAAAGCCCTTTCCCAGCCCCCACCCTCCATCCCATCATGTCAAGCCACCACCCTCTGCCATTCTTGCAAATTTCACCACCCCGCTGGTAACACCTCCAGGTGACCCCTCCATAGAGCATCTCCGTCCATCCCGCTGAACGAAGAAGAAGTTGATGTACCTGCAGAATATCCTGGTGGCCCTGAAAGGTAAAATGAGGAGAATTTTCAGTGTTCTGATACATTACATATATGATCTCTTTCAGCTTCTGCCTTCTGGAAGAAGGTAAAGGTAAAGGGACCCCTGACCATTAGGTCCAGTCGTGGCTGACTCTGGGGTTGCGGCGCTCATCTCGCTTTATTGGCCGAGGGAGCCGGCGTTCAGCTTCCAGGTCATGTGGCCAGCATGACTAAGCCGCTTCTGGCGAACCAGAGCGGCACACCGAAATAAAATCACACATTCTACTCATGTGAAAACACCAGGCAGGTCCCATAAATAACCCAGAGATGCATTTTAAATAAAAGGACACATTCTACTCATGTAAAAACACGCTGGTTCCCGGACCGTCCGAGGGCTGGATTTAGAAGGCGATTGGGCCGGATCCGGCCCCTGGGCCTTAGTTTGCCTACCTGTGCTCTTAACAAATTCAGGACCCATCACCTGTACCCAAACCTCACTGTGCATATTCCCTTTGTGGCTGCTGGGCTACCTTTGTCCACTAGAGGGCGGCACCTCCCTGCCCGTTTCCCCCCCACCATTCCTAGCTGGAGACTTCGCCCAGAAAGAGGAATCATTGCTAGTCTCTCAAACATCTTCTCCCGGAGCCCTCAATTACCAGCTCAGCGCATCGAAAAATCAACAGATTTGCAGAGAAAGAAATGCTATCCCCCTGCTAACTGCTGCAGGTAAAGCTGCTGGGAAAGGCACAGTCGCATGGCCCCGGTTGAAAAGTTGGCAACCATGATGCACAAGGAAGGGCCGTTACGCCAACTGCTCACTTTATTTATCTATTTGTTCCTTAACGTCTCTGCCCCCACCCCACCCCGTCCTCCCATCAGAGTGAAACCTTTGGCTACTGCGCGGAAGACGGAGCGAGCTTCTTTTCTCCTGCTCCGGAGGGTAGGACTCGAACCCGTTGCTTCGAGTAACAAGAAAGGAGATTCCGACAAAACATTAGGAATAACTTTCTGTCAGGGAGAGCCATTTGACAGTGGAACCAACTTCCCTGTGAGGTTGTGGACTCTCCTTCCTTGGAGGTTTTTAAGCAGAGGTAGGGTGTCCATGTGTCATGGATGCTTGAGCTGAAATTCCTGCGTTACAGGGGGTTGGACTAGATGACCCTTGGGTCCCTTCCAGGTCTTCGATTCTATGATTCTAATTGCTCGATTGCTTTGCATGGGAAATTCTTCCCGCTGCTCCATTGTGTGGTTGTAGGGGCTGCTACCTTTCCTTGGGTTGCTCACCAGCCCCCCCTCCTTTTACACCTCCCCAAGGTGGGGTTGTGGGGAGGGTTGGTGAGCAACTGGAGGGAGAGTTTTGCATGTACATCTCCTCCAATATTTATCCAACTTACAGAGACAGACAGAGAGATTATGTGTGTTTAAGCAGAATTTTCCTGCACAAGAAGTTGGCACTCACCCACAGGGAAAGAGGCAAGAACCACTCGGCCATTCAAGGATTGCGGAGCCCGGAAATTATCCACGAGGAGCTCTGGGTGGGCTTCACCTTCCGCCGTACTATAGACAGATTTCTGTAGCTTCTCTAGCTGGAAGAGAAGAGGTAGATAAAGGTGAACTTGTGGCAACCCTGTTTCTGTACTGTGGGAGGAGGAACTCTCCACCTGTCCCCCCAAATAAATCTCTGCTTGTTGACCCAGAGTCACCCAAGGAACTGACCTTTCCATAGTTAAAAGCCCGCTCCTTATTTAATCCCCTCAAACCCTGTGAGATAGGCCAGGCTGAGAGGCTGTGACTGGCCTCAAAGCCACACCCAGCAAGCTTCATGGATTTGAACCTTGGGTTTCCCGGGTCCTAGTCTGGCACTCCAACCACTATGCCACACCGGCTCACGAGCTACAACCCCCAGGATTCTCTGTGGCTGTGAAATGGGTACAAAACCAAGGGTAAGGTAAGATTCTGGCATTTCTGGGGTCAGGCTAGAGGACCGCTGGGTCCCTTTCCCATGATTCTAAATTTCCAGTGCCACTCTTCCCCACTCACCTAGCACTGAACATCGCTCTGGGTTTTCAGGGGTGAGCCTAAGGGTTTGTGTGTGGCAGAGAAGGTACCTGGGCAGCCGAGAGCTGGACGGGCTGGTGAAAGACAGTCCACAGCACGCTCTGGAAGCACGGCGGGGTGGTCAGAGAGCCATTGTAGCGGAAAAAGTGGCCCAAATGTACTGGCAGGAGGTCGCGGACGTTGAATGGGGCAACAGTGGTTTTCTGTTCTGTCCGGGAGATGTGAGAAGAGGAAAAAGGAGGAGAATGAAGCACCCATACCGCAACAGGACAGCTTCAGTGGCTGTTTATCAGCTCCATCTGGTACACAGGATGAGACCCTCCCTGCCCACAGTCTGTCTTGCCAGAGCGGTGCATGCTCTGGTTATCTCCCGCTTGGACTACTGCAATGCGCTCTATGTAGGGCTACCTTTGAAGGTGACCTGGAAACGACAACTAATCCAGAATGCGGCAGCTAGACTGGTGACTGGGAGCGGCCGCCGAGACCACGTAACACCAGTCCTGAAAGACCTATTGGCTCCCAGTATGTTTTTGAGCACAATTCAAAGTGTTGGTGTTGACCATGAAAGCCCTAAACGACCTCGGTCCAGTATATCTGAGGGACCGTCTCCACCCCCATCATTCTGCCCGGACGCTGAGGTCCAGCTCCGAGGGCCTTCTGGTGGTTCCCCTGCTGCGAGAAGCAAAGCTACAGGGAACCAGGCAGAGGGCCTTCTCGGTGGTGGTGCCTGCCCTGTGGAACGCCCTCCCACCAGATGTCAACGAGAACCCACAGCGCCACCCGCGTCCCTACAATTCTCTGATTCTATGTGTGATGGACTGGGACTCGGACTCAGGCTCGGGCTTGGAACCAGAGGAGTCTCAGTCCGCACCAGATCCTCTGCCTCAGGTGGCAACTGAACCAAGCCTGGGGCCTGATCCTGAAGAGCCCCAGTCTGCACAGGTTCCCCTGCAACAAGCACCAGCTGGGCCGAGTCCGGGGCCTGAGCCTGCCCTGGCTCCAGATGCAGGGATTCCCTCGTTGCCTCCAGCTGGGCCATCGCTTACAGCTGCTCCACTGCCGGTTGGGTCAGGGGAGGCTGAGACGGCCCCTGGGTCTAGTAACCCACCAACGTCTCCCGAGCTGCAAAGACTCAGGTCTGAGAGAAGGAGAGACCTGAGTACTCAGGAGGTGAGTCACCGGGGGATCAGGACCTGCCGCTATCCCGACAGAGATAAAAGGCTGTCGGACCCCGCCCCAAGTTGCAAGAGCAACATTGCTGTTTGCCAGAACCTGCCTGTGGATCTGGTGCCTGACCTTGCCTGGTTTCTTGCCTTGGTCCTGTCGGACTGACTCCTCGTGGAACCCTTGGATTCGGGACCAGACCTGGACCTCATTACTCGGGTTACCCCCAGGCCCAGCACACTGTGTGCCATTAGCTTGATCCAGCAGGGCTTTTCTAATGAAGCCTCCAGCTCCAGAGGCAGTCTATCGTCATTCCTAGGTGCTTAGAGGTATTTGACCACTGGGCGAATGGGATGCTGGACTAGACGGGTCCTCCTTTTTCAAACGCTGCTCCTTTTCACATTCCAAATCCCATTTCACACACACACACAACCTGCCTGCCCTGATTGCTCTAGAGGAACGATTCACCTGCGTACTGGATCTTATCCAGGAGGTCCAGGATGTGATCGTAGGCAGGGTTCTCCGCATCGCCGGCCTGCCAGACACATTGGGGAGAGAGGAGACCGGACGGGTGAGCTATTGTTATTTACTTATTTCTGTGATGCCCTGAGAGGTCCCTGCCCCAGAGAACATACACAAGCTTCATATGGGCAGCTTTTCGGGTGCATTGTGGCTTTGCTATTGTAACGCTTACCTCCAGGAAAACGCCCAAGACCGCCAGCCCATCTGGGTGGTGCATTGCCAAACTCACGTTGCTATACTTCTCTGAGTTGTAATGGACAACGTGAAGCTGAGAGAGAAAAAGAGAGAGAGAGATTGAGAGAATCAGGAGATCTAGTGCATGTGGCTTAGCTAGGGCCACAGATCACCTGCGATTATTATTTCCATTCTTGCACTGTAAGTCACTTTGTTGTAAACAAAAATCTGCCCTTTTCATAGAATCATAGAGTTGGAAGAGACCACAAGGGCCATCGAGTCCAACCCCCTGCCAAGCAGGAAACACCATCAGAGCACTCCTGACATATGGTTGTCAAGCCTCTGCTTAAAGACCTCCAAAGAAGGAGACTCCACCACACTCCTTGGCAGCAAATTCCACTGTCGAACAGCTCTTACTGTCAGGAAGTTCTTCCTAATGTTTAGCTGGAATCTTCTTTCTTGTAGTTTGGATCCATTGCTCCGTGTCCGCTTCTCTGGAGCAGCAGAAAACAACCTTTCTCCCTCCTCTATGTGACATCCTTTAAATATTTGAACATGGCTATCATATCACCCCTTAGCCTCCTCTTCTCCAGGCTAAACATGCCCAGCTCCCTTAGCCGTTCCTCATAAGGCATTGTTTCCAGGCCTTTGACCATTTTGGTTGCCCTCCTCTGGACCCATTCCAGTTTGTCAGTGTCCTTCTTGAACTGTGGTGCCCAGAACTGGACACAGTACTCCAGGTGAGGTCTGACCAGAGCAGAATACAGTGGCACTATTACTTCCCTTGATCTAGATGCTATACTCCTATTGATGCAGCCCAGAATTGCATTGGCTTTTTTAGCTGCCGCGTCACACTGTTGGCTCATGTCAAGTTTGTGGTCAACCAAGACTCCTAGATCCTTTTCACATGTACTGCTCTCAAGCCAGGTGTCACCCATCTTGTATTTGTGCCTCTCATTTTTTTTGCCCAAGTCCAATACCCTTATGGGGTATCCAAGAGCCCATATAGAGTCCTTACATAGGTTCCCTATTGGTAGGAGAAGATAACAGAGGCCAACCAGAGAATATTGAGAAGCAGAGGAGCTAATAAACCTGATCTTTATTGATCTGTTGCAACAGGGTGCTCCCCTCACCCGCAGGAGAGAGGAGGAACCCAGAAAATTGGCATGCAAGGCCTTATAAAGACTTTTGAAATTGCCCCCCTGTAGATCAAGACCACCCCCAGAAACATCATACATACATCACAGAAGGGGTGTAACCTAAGACTAACCCTCAGATACATCATACCTACATCACAGAAAAGGCGATCTAAACAGAAATTTGAATGTTGTTTTTCTCCTCTTCTTGTTTATCTCCTGTCTGTCTGATTGGATTGCCTGGGGAGCCTGGCCAGTCTTTTGTAATGATAAATACTTAGTTCCTGGGCCAGGTCACAGGCTCACACCCTATTCATATCTTAAATGTGCCCTTAAGACAGGATTTGTGAAGGAAAAGACAATGGGGAGGCTTTTCCAGTTTGACCTTGCAGAGAAAACATTTGCTCAGTTTAGGAATCAAAATGGTTCCAGGTTGGCCTTCCTGTACTGATCTATGCATGTGCTTGGTTGGTACACTTATGAACATTATCATACATCTAAGACCATAAAATTCCTATCACAACTTTCAGGCACTTTTGTGCAAGAAGCAATAGATAAATGTAATAAACCAGCAGCTTCAAACCTAGTGATGCTCGGGAATTCTAAGAAACAAACAAACAAAATCGGTCCAATTTTTTGAACCCGGGGCAGTTTTGAAAGCGGTGCTTAAAACCGGCGCACTTTCTGCGGTGAAAATCAGCAAAGGTTCTGAAATGAGCAGTGAAAATCAGGACAGTTTTTAAACTGGTGGTTAAAACCAGCGTGCTTTTGAAATCGGCGGTTAAAATCAGTGCCCGCTTCGACGGTCCAGTCAGCCATCTTGATTTCAAAATGGCGTCCAAAAACACGAGAAGAAAGCCTGCTTCCCGGTCTCAGGAACCGTCGTATGATGTCACCGGCAGTGACATCTTAAGGGGCGTCCAAATGCACTGCGAACAAACAGCCTTCCATAGCAGGGAAGAAAATTACAGTGGTGCCTCGCAAGACGAAATTAATTCGTTCCGCGAGTTTTTTCGTCTTGCGATTTTTTCGTCTTGCGAAGCACGGACTTTGGAAAAGTTTCAAAAATCACCAAAGTCTTCAAAAACCTCAAAAAAAGCTACCACACCGCGTGCTATGAGTTGCTCCTCGAAGTGAATGCAAGGTTTTAAGAAAAGGAAACAAACTTGCAAGACAAAGGAAACAAACTTGCAAGACGTTTCCGTCTTGCGAAGCAAGCCCATAGGGAAATCCGTCTTGCGAAGCAACTCAAAAAACGAAAAACTCTTTCGTTTTGCGAGTTTTTCGTCTTTCGAGGCATTCGTCTTGCGAGGTACCACTGTACAAGGATGAGCCGTCGTCCTGCCCCGGGTGCAAAAATGTCCCACAGCAGCCCTATCCCCCCCACCCAAGGCGTTTCTGATTCCCTCAGCCCTTGTGGCGTCTGCTGTGAGTTTTAAGCCGGTTACCCATCTACTGCTGCCATGGCTGGGTCAGCCCAGGTCTCCTTCAGCGCTTGCTCTGACAAAAGAACTTCAGCCATTTCCCTCCCTTCTTTCTTCCCGCGCTCTTAATTCTCACTGTCCCGGGTTGCCCTCATTAATCCCCCACCGCCCCTCCGTGAACTGGAGGGATCTTAAATCCGGCCAAAGTCCTCCATCTTTCTGGAGCAATTACACAAATTTGCAAACATGGCTCGGCCTCCCATTTCAGGGCCTGAAGCTGCTCAGAGGAGAGGAAGGACGCTAAATCTCCTGCGTCATGCTTTTTCGTCGCACGCTACCTGGTTATATTTTCTACGAAAGTGCAGTTTTGTAAAAATAAAAATAAAACAAGTGTGTGTGAAAGAGGGAGGGAGAAGTGAACTTGTCAGTTCCAGTGTCCTTCATCTTCAGATTTTTCCAATCATAAGTTCAGTGTGGTGAAGTGGTTAAGAGCAGTAGACTTGTAATCTGGTGAACCGGGTTCGATTCCCCGCTCCTCCACATGCAGCTGCTGGGTGACTTTGGGCCAGTCACACTTCTCTGAAGTCTCTCAGCCCCACTCACCTCACAGAGTGTTTGTTGTGGGGGAGGAAGTGAAAAGGAGGTTGTGAGCCGCTTTGAGACTCCTGAAGGGGAGTGAAAGGTGGGATATCAAATCCAAACTCTTCTTCTTCTCTCCGCATTCACTTGAGAATCTATTTTTAAGTTCCCCGTGAAAATTCACCGGCAAAGATTTAGCACCGATTTCTCCTGATTCATACGTTTTTAGAGAGTCCGTGTGGTTAGAGCACTGAAGAAACCAGGACTCCAATCCCTGCTCAGCCAGGAAACTCAGTGTATGACCTGGAAGGAGGTGTGGGGTGGAAGTAGTCCCTGCCTCTCAGCCTGACCTACCTCACAGGTTGTTGAGAAGGTTAAATGGGGAGGAGACATGTGTACGCCACCTTGAAGTGTGGGCCGCAAGAATAAATAAATATCTGATAAAACGAAATAACTACATGCAATTTTGCCTAACATGCTTGTTTCTGCAAAGCCTCCTCAAGTTAAACCTTTTTGCGTGTCATTTCCCCATTATATCAATTTTTGTGCGTACTTTAGTATATATACTTTAGTATATATAGGGACGCGGGTGGCGCTTTGGGTTTAACCACAGAGCCTAGGACTTGTCAATCAGAAGGTTGGCGGTTCGAATCCCCGCGATGGGGTGAGCTCCCGTTGCTCGGTCCCGGCTCCTGCCCACCTGGCAGTTCGAAAGCACATCAAAGTGCAAGTAGATAAATAGGTACCGCTCCAGCGGGAAGGTAAATGGCGTTTCCCTGCACTGCTCTGGTTCACCAGAAGTGGCTTAGTCATGCTGGCCACATGACCCGGAAGCTGTACACCGGCTTCCTTGGCCAGTAAAACGAGATGAGTGCCGCGACCCCAGAGTCGGCCACGACTGGACCTAACGGTCAGGGGTCCCTTTTTTCGTATATGCCTTTTCGTACATGTGACTTGGCTGCAGAACTACAGTGCAAAATTTGGAGGAGTGTGAATGTTTTGCTCTGGCCTACTTACTTCTGCCGGGAAGGGCCTTCCGTCCATCTTGTGCTCTGACCCTTCCAGGCTCTCCTTACTTCCCCAGTGAAGGTGCAGCTGAACAGCCGTAAACATCTTGGGCAAACCGTGCAGTTGCATGCTTGGGGGCAGAGACATCTGCACTGCAAGAGAGAGAGGGAGAGGGAAAGAAGCCACAAGGTCTTCAGTCTGGTGGTTGCAAACCCTCCAACCTTCCTCCGACGAAAACAGGGACGTCCCATTCCATAATGATAATTCTATTATTTATACCCCACACGTCTTACTGGGTTGCCCCAGCCATTCTGGGCTATATACAGTCATACCTCAGGTTATGAACGCTGCGGGTTGCGCATTTTCGGGTTGCGGACAGTGCCAAACCTGAAAGTACCGGAACGGGTTACTTTCATGCTTGCGCAAGCGCAGAAGCACAAAATGACATCATGCACGTGCACATAAGTGCATCAAGCACATGCTGTGGGTTGCAAACGTGCCTTCCGGGTCATGTTCGCAACCCGAGGTATGACTGTATATAAAAACATAATAAAACATTAAACATTTTTTAAAAAAACTTCCCTATACAGGATTGGCTTCAGACGGCTTGGGGGTCAGATAACTGCATACCCTCCAACATTTTTCCAAGGAAAATAGGGATGCCCTAAGGAAAAGCGGGACATTCCAGGATCAAATCAGAAACCGGAACAGCTTCTCTAAATTAGGGATGTCCCTGGAAAATAAGGACACTTGGAAGGTCTGTTGTTGGAATGGAAGAACCATTGCTTTCTTTAGCCCTTCATTACAAGAAGAAGGATTATTATTCGCATGTGCAAGGAGAATGGATCTTGCCCTGGAGTTGCCAGGTGAACAACTGGCCACATTTTGTCGCCACGGTAACGGACCAGCATCTTCCCTGGTACAGAAGTCTCCATGGCGACGTGGAGGGAAGTCTTCCTGGCATCTGAGATTTTGCAGGCCTGGGCTGTAGCCATGGGCCGACCGCTCTTCAACAAGGTGATTATACATGACAGACATGTGCTAGCTTCTTATATTTTTTCTATTTTTATGTATCAAATCTGCCTTTCTATCCTGCAGCACTCTGGCAGGGAGCATTCCCTAACCCCAGGAAAATAGAAAATACAGATGGCAGATGGGGTTGGGGAAAAGAGGGACTGCCTTTAAGTCCCATAAACAGCCTCACCTGTGTGTCCATTATTTATTAGGGTGAAGTCGTCGCCTCCTGGATTCCGATACCCCGACGTCTCAACCGGAGGCAAGGAAGGGTCGTATTGGACTGTACCCATCTCAATATCGATAGGGGACTGAGCTTTCCACCCACAGTCTGGGTAAGTGTCCGGCCAGTGCTCCTGTCCGTGGGACCCTGAGAAGGAAGAATATAAACTGTTACGTACTGAAGTTCTCACCCTGGGCCAGCAGGGGGATACTGTAGATAGCTATGCAAATAAGGGGTCGAAAATGGCGTTCAGTGATTGGATAGTTTTAGAAAATTGTTACAGTTACGTTGTACTGGAGCTCTATATAAGCAGGCTGACTGAACCCTTCAGTTCAGTTCTGTTCTGGCCTGTGAATAAACAAGAGCTGTTTGAAGAATCGCTGTGTCGTCTGATATGTTCGCCCACAACTTAACATAAACACTGACCACTGAGGCAGCAACGTGCTTGTGGGGAGGAGAGATTCGGGGCAGATAAAAGAGCATCCTTCTTCACACGGCGCATAGTTAAACTATGGAACTCCCTGCCACAGGAAGCAGCGATGACTGCCAATATGAATGGCTTTAAAAAATGGATCAGGCAGATTGGGGGGGGGGAGGCTATTGATGGAAACCACAGGAGAGGAGAATCGGTCCTGTGTTCAAGTCCTGCTTGTGGGTTTCCCAAAAGAGGCATCTGTTTGGCCACTGTGAGAACAGGATGCTGGATCAGATGGGCCTTTGGCCTGATCCTGCAGGCTCTTATTCTGTTTTTAGGGAAAATCAGGAGTTGGTAAATGCACAACTTTGAGCCATCTCTCTCTCTCTCTCTCTTTTCTCTCTATCATTTAATTTTTATTAAGTTTTTCTATTTCACATTTTGGAATCTTCATTTAAACAACTTTAAAATATCAGTGACTTCCCTTCTTCCCTTTCCATGGTTCAGTTTGCATGCCATAGATCCCTGCATATTTTACATCAACTAAACCACTCAGTGTTGATTTTTTACGCCCATCAAAACTTATTTACACTGCTGAATTTATCTTAATGCTGCCAATGTTTTCATATGTACACAATCTTCACCCATATATTCAATAAACATTTTCCAATCTTCTTTAAATGTATATTCTTCTTGTTCTCTTATTCTATAATTTAAGTCTGCAAGCTGTGCATATTCCATCAGTTCAAGGTGCCATTCTTCTTTGGTTGGGACCTCGCTTGTTTTCCATTTTTGGGCTAACAAAACATGGACCGCAGTAGTAGTAGCATACGTAAATATTATTTTTTGACACCTGGGAATTTCTGTCTGAATTATCCCCAACAAAAAGGACTCTGATTTGTTTGTTTTTTTGAAAAAGTGCTTTTAAACGTTTTTTCCGATTCATTATGGATCATTTCCCAATACCCTTTTACAATTCCACCACATATGATAGGACTCAGCCTTATTGCATTTCCAGCATTTGACTAATTCAGCCCTATACATCTTAGCAAATCTACTCGGAGTTAAATACCATCTGTAAATCATTTCCAGGTAGTTCTCTTTCAAGTGCTGTTGCATTAGCGGATGGCAAAATTTAAACGTTGCAGGTCATCAAAGTTAGTAAGCTGGAAGGACCATCCATCAATATTTCTAAACTGCTTTAAATTCTGGAGTTTCTAAGCCAGCATACGTAAAAAATGAAAAAGCATGCGACCAGAAATTTTTTTTATTCAAATTAACCACAAAAACTGACCCTGATGAATACACAGCCTGCATCTGACAATCCCCAAAATCTGTGCCACTGTCCACCGCGCTGCCACCCACAAAGAGTTTTTTGCCTGTCCTCATCTGCTTCCTAGCGTTGGCACCAGTTCCACCAGTAATAAAGGACGTTTTTTCCTCACCAAAAAAAAAGGCGAAAAGGCAAGTCAGTTCCCCTCTCTTTCTGTGAAAGAGGTTTGCTTCTGAATGGCCGCCCCCCGCCCCCCCATGCAAGGCAGGGTAAACACATCACACGCTCCTTTGCATCTGAATTCAAGCGCTCGCCTGGCTCTGCGCTGGCTGCAAAAGTTTTCTTTCCATGCGGGGAAGCAAGGATAAAGCTGTTTGCTTTTTCCCTGCCTGGCACAATTGTCATTCCGGTGGCCTCAGAGCTTAAAATGACAGCAGCATGGTTGGAGGGTTCGGCAGTTGTTTTCCTGCACCTTGGAATGAAAATTCGCCGCCACCACCAAACAGTTAGCCCGACCCATTGGAAAATACATTGTTGTTGTTGTTGTTTAGTTGTTTAGTCGTGTCCGCCTCTTCATGGCCCCCTGGACCAGAGCACGCCAGGCACTTCTGTCTTCCACTGCCTCCCGCAGTCTGGTCAAACTCATGCTGGTAGCTTTGAGAACACTGTCCAACCATCTCGTCCTCTGTCGTCCCCTTCTCCTTGTGCCTTCCATCTTTCCCAACATCAGAGTCTTTTCCAAGGAGTCTTCTCTTCTCATGAGGTGGCCAAAGTCTTGGAGCCTCAGCTTCAGGATCTGTCCTTCCAGTGAGCACTCAGGGCTGATTTCCTTCAGAATGGAGAGTTCTGATCTTCTTGCAGTCCATGGGACTCTCAAGAGTCTCCTCCAGCACCGAAATTCAAAAGCATCAATTCTTCGGCGATCAGCCTTCTTTATGGTCCAGTTCCCACTTCCATACATCACTACTGGGAAAACCATAGCTTTAACTATACGGACCTTTGTTGGACAAGGTGATGTCTCTGCTTTTTAAGATGCTGTCTAGGTTTGACCCATTGGAAAAGACATACAGATGACTAAACCTGAGCCCATGAATTTCACTGGGTCCTACTCTGAGTAGAGCTTCGTCTGGTGCAGCCCTTTGTTTTTCTGCAACTAGGAAAAATGAATGAGGCAAGTGAACAACCTATCAGGGCAAGATTTGTATTAAAAAATAACTTTTCGGGAAATGAAGTCTTTGCAATTTCCCAGTCGTCGCTCATGCTTCTCAAGCCCCGCCCATTGTAGGAGGGGCCTGGGATGAACCAATGAGATGGGGACTTTCACACCATTCTGCTTGGTCATTGCCCCTCCGATTTTCTCCAACAGAGTGCCAACAGGTGAACTAACTATTATGGTACACTGTTTTCTCCAATTTGGGGGTCATTTTTGATTATCTGCTGCTCAGGAGAGGTGAAGACATCAATATCAGCTTGTCTTGTAGGTTCATAGACTTGTTGGAAGAGACCCAAAGAGTCATCACAGGCAATGCAGGCATCCCAGTTTCTCCTTTTTTCAACATTTCCAAATCTATTTACCCTTTTTAAAAAAAGGTACTGGTCCTCATGAAAAATGATCAGCATGTTCAGGCAAATTTATTCCAATATGTGCAATTTCCCCATGCGATTTCCCCTATTAGAATACTTTTCTAAAACATTATTTTCACTGATAGATTGTGTGTGTGTGCACGCGCAACTATTAGGGAAACAATCACCCCCCAAAAAAGCATCTCCATGCTTTCCCCATCATATGCATTTTTGAACACGTTGCTTCGTCAGAGGCCTGCGTTGCAAAATTCAGAGAATTCCGAATTTTAAAGGGTAGCCGTGATTTGCTCTGCAGGTCATTTTGGGAAAAGCAAATTCAGATAGGTTCACCTTTAAACGTGAACCAAAGAGAACTTCTCCCCCTTCCTTGCAAATAACGCCAATCCCAGCCGAGGGATCTCAGCCGGCCTTCGCCGCCACCACGGCTAAGCCCTTTTCAGCCCTTCAACATCAACAATGCCTTTGTTTCTTTCCCATGAGTTGGCCACTCTGGGTGAGCTTAAGGGGGGGGCGGGATGGAACTGGATTACTCCCCGTGAAAGACGATCAAGCTGGCCTGGCTGAGTGCCGCAATGCTAACCTCATTGGAACGTCGCCGGTTCCTTTGCTAATTGGGACGGTGATTTGGTGCGGAAGGTTTTAGCTGGGGGGAAACAGCCGAGCAGCTGTAGAAAACACACTCGGGAGTTACAAAAGGGACTTTGGGGGCTTAGAGGCCAGAGGGGAGAATTGCTTTCTCTCTCTCTCCATGTAATACAGCCATCTTGGTTCCACAAACTCATGCCTAGTGCCCCTTACCCTGCTATATACAAAGAATTATTCAGAATAACAGTTTGCACAACCCAGTAACGGGAAAATACTAACACACCAAAAAAATTGAAACAGCAACAACTACAGTGGTACCTCAGGTTACATACGCTTCAGGTTACATACGCTTCAGGTTACATACGCTTCAGGTTACACACGCTTCAGGTTACAGACTCCGCTAACCCAGAAATAGTGCTTCAGGTTAAGAACTTTGCTTCAGGATGAGAACAGAAATCAGGCTCCGGCAGCGCGGCAGCAGCAGGAGGCCCCATTAGCTAAAGTGGTACTTCAGGTTAAGAACAGTTTCAGGTTAAGTACGGACCTCCAGAACGAATGAAGTACTTAACCCGAGGTACCACTGTAGTTGCAAATTTATTCAAAATCCAGTGGAAACTATTTGGTTTGATTAGTTTGGCAAAAGGGGGATTTGATCCAGTGGTACCAGCCTCGAAAGATTCCATCAACGGTGTCTCCAAAAAATTTTACACATCACTTGGGAAGACAGGCGAGCTAATACCAGTGTACTGGAAGAAGCAAAGATCACCAGTGTTGAAGCAATGGTTCTTCAACATCAACTTCGTTGGACTGGTCGTGTTGTGCGGATGCCTGATGATCGTCTTCCAAAGCAATTAATCTATTCCGAACTTGAAAATGGAAAGCGTAATGCTGGTGGTCAACAAAAGAGGTTTAAAGACTGTCTCAAGGCACATCTTTAAAAATGTAGTATAAACACTGAAAATTGGGAAACACTGGCCTGCGAGTGCTCCAGTTGGAGAACAGCCTTTACCAAAGGTGTCATGGGCTTTGAGACGCTCAAACTCAGGACACAAGGGAGAAACGTGCTAGGAGGAAGGCACGCTTGGCAAATCCACACCATGATCAGCTCCCGCCCAGAAACCTATGTCCCCACTGTGGAAGGACGTGTGGATCCAGAATTGGCCTCCACAGTCACTTATGGACTCATTGTTAAAACCGTGTTTATGGAAGACAATCTTACTCGGCTACGAGGGATCGCCAAAGAAGAAGGACCAGCTTTGCAAAGTCTGAGTCATTTATCCCTCCAATGCCCCCCCCATGCCTCTTGGCACCCTCTGGGTGATCCCACCCAGCCTTAGGAAGCTCCACCTCTTGCTTTGGGAACCCCTGATTTAATCTATTTACATCCCGCCTTTTCCTCAAGTTCGGATCCATATTGTTGTTGTTTAGTCGTTTAGTCGTGTCCGACTCTTCATGACCCCCTGGACCAGAGCACGCCCGGCCCTCCTGTCTTCCACTGCCTCCCACAGTTTGGTCAAACTCTTGTTCATAGCTTTGAGAACACTGTCCCACCATCTCGTCCTCTGCCGTCCCCTTCTCCTTGTCCCCTCCATCTTTCCCAACATCAGGGTCTTTTCCAAGGGAATCTTCTCTTCTCATGAGGTGGCCAAAGTACTGGAGCCTCAGCTTCAGGATCTGTCCTTCCAGTGAGCACTCAGGGCTGATTTCCTTCAGAATGGAGAGGTTTGATCTTCTTGCAGTCCATGGGACTCTCAAGCATCTCCTCCAGCACCAGAATTCAAAAGCATCCATTCTTCGGCGATCAGCCTTCTTTATGGTCCAGCTCTCACTTCCATACATCACTACTGGGAAAACCATAGCTTTGACTATACGGACATTTGTTGGCAAGGGGATGCCTCTGCTTTTTAAGATGCTGTCTCGGGATCCATATATAAGCATATAATTGTAGAGTTGGAAGGGACCCCTGAGCATCTGCAATGCAGGAATATGCAGCTGTCCTGTACAGGGATCGAACCCACGACCTTGGCGTTACCAGCACCATGGTCTAACCAACAGAGCTATCCATCATCATAAGGCAGCTTACGACATTTAACGGCAACATCATAAAATGCAAGGCGACAAAAGCCAACTTGCTCAAAGCAGCCCTTCAAACACATCAGAGCACACTGAGCCCTTGCAATTTCCACTAGTGGCCAAAATTGTGGGGGGAAGTGTATTTCCGAGGTTTGATTGCCCATAACACCACTTCTTTTTGGAACGATGCCATAAAATTATATATCGATGGAAAGATAATTTAATGGAGAATGTAATGCAACGATGTCCGTTCAATTATCTGTATTCTATCAAAAGTTATAGCCAATTAACCAGCAAAAGGAATCACAACTTGCTTAGGCCGCTATGTAGTACCTTTCCTTCATTTGAATGTAGCCAATGAGCACAAGTGTTTGCCCAGACAGCAGCATCATCTGAACCTTTGTTTCCAAAGGCCTGTCTGAGCAGGTAGGCATCAGTCTGCCGGTCGAAGGATAACAAAGAGGGAGCCAGTCTAGACTTTCCCGGGAAGGAATTCCACAGTCTGGGAGCTGCCACAGAAAAGGCCCTGTCTCTTGTCACCACCAGCCGGGCCTCTGATGCTGATGAGACGAAGGGGACCGGGGCAGACCTTGGTAATATGCCTCCATGTGCGAGGCCACAACCTCCCACCAGCCCTCGCAGCGCTGGCTTAAGCCAGGTAAACAAGGCACCGGGTTTTGGGAAGAAGCTGCAAGGCTCTGGCAGTCTGGTGATGGTTTGCCCGGCTTTGGGGAGGGGGACTCTAGGACCCTATCAGACCCTCCTTCCAGAAGCTGGGCAAACACCTACATAATAATAATAATAATAATAATAATAATAATAATAATAATAATAATTTTGTTTATACCCTGCCCTCCCCAGCCAAGACCTGGCTCAGGGCGGCTAACAACCAATATAAAAACAAATTAATTGAAATACAAGTTAAAAACAAGATTAAAATACAACATTAAAACATTAAAATGCAGCCTCATTTCAATGGAAAGTTTTGAGGGGATGAAAACATCAGGTCTTCACCAAGGCTAACTAAGGCTAAATCCACCTTTGCAAGGTGATCACCAGGGATCTTGGTTTGCCTAGGGCGAAGCAATCTTTCAAGTTATTTGCCTCTCCCAAAACCTGCATGAAAGGAGCTGAATTATTTTCTTTCTCTCTCTCTTGTTGCATATATGTTGCATTTATTTCATTCGCAATGTATATAGTTGTCTCCATTTGGTCCTTGCAACAAGCCTGCAGGAAAGGTTAGAACAAGAGTGAGTGACTGCCCCACAGGTCACTCAACCAGCTTCGAGTGGGGGATTCGAACCCCGGACTCCCAGGTCCCCCTCTAACCGCTACACCATGCTGATGCCATAGGGAAAGAAGGCAGCTAGGCAAAGACATTCTGTGCATGCTCAGGAGCTTATCGTCGGACTACACAGCCTGGCATTGCTTCATTGGTGCCGCCTGCAACTCGGGGAGCGGGGCCTCCTCAAACGTGGCACCGTGGCAAACTTACCACTGGCAACAAAGGAATGCATTTGAAATTCTGGAAAGCAAATTCAGACACTGGGAGGAGGAACAGCCTCTCCTTACCTTCATATGTCCAGTGGGATCCTGCAAAGGGAGAAGAGAAGTGGCGAGTCAGTGTTGCTAAATCTAAGCATTGTCAGCAATAATCACCATGTATAAGTTAGATAAAAGAAAGGACTTATTCACACAACACATAGTTAGTCTCTGGAACTCCCTGCCACAGGAGGCAGTGAGGGCCAACAACATGGGGGTCTTTGAAAGAGCATTGGTCAAATTCACAAGGAGAGCGCTATCAATGGCTACTAGTCATGTTGGCAATGCTCTGCGTCCGCAGTGAGACGCAGCGATGTTTCTGAATACCAGGTGCTGGAAATCGCAGGAGGGGAGAAGGGTCTTGTGCTCAGAACTCTGTTTTCCTCTATTGCCCTCCCCCCCCCCCAGTAATGCCCCACTGCAGGGCAAGAAGACACCAGCCCTCCCCTGCTGCTGTTCATGCGTATCTTATAATCCCTGAGGTAAAGGTAAAAGTAAAAGTAAAGGTGAAGGGACCCCTGACCATTAGGTCCAGTCGTGGCCGACTCTGGGGTTGCGGCGCTCATCTCGCTTTACTGGCCGAGGGAGCCGGTGTACAGCTTCTGGGTCATGTGGCCAGCATGACTAAGCCGCTTCTGGCGAACCAGAGCAGCACACAGAAACGCCGTTTACCTTCCCGCCAGAGCGGTACCTATTTATCTACTTGCACTCTGATGTGCTTTTGAACTGCTAGGTTGGCAGGAGCAGGGACCGAGCAACGAGAGCTCACCCCGTCACGGGGATTCGAACCGCCGACCTTCTGATTGGCAAGTCCTAGGCTCTGTGGTTTAACCCACAACGCCACCCGCATCCCATAATCTAAGGTAGACTGCATCTGATCCTGAGGTTCCATCTTGTCCTGTTAAGACACCTTTTGACAGCCGCAACTGCTCTCTCACGCACACCCCCTCACCTCAAGACATAATCCCATGTGGCATTTTGAAAAGTTTATTGGCCAGTACCTCATCCTTGCCCTCAGAGAGGTTCTGCCCTTTTAAGATGGCTCCTTTCATATGTTTTGTTTTTTTAAAAAAACGAAGGAGCTTTTACAAAAGGTCATTCCATCCCCAGGGAATGTTTGAGAATCTAAAAAGCCCATCTCCGATTACACTTTGGGAAAGCTGGTGGATGCTTTTAAATTTATTTGTAGCCGAAATATGCATATCTATACATATACATGAATGCATGTATGTAGAGAGAGGGATATGTTAAATCACACCTGGGACCTAAAATTGGTGCGCAGTCAGCTGCAACAGAAGAAACCTGAGTCGAAGATGATAAGCGAATTGGAATTTCGTTCCATGCCTGAAAAGGAAGGCAATCCCTTCCCAGGGATCTGATTTGCAGGAGAGTTTATCTCGGGCCACTGCTAAATTTACCTCGGTCGCGTGAACTTGGAAAAAAGTGGGGGAGAAGGTCTTTCTTCCCTCCCCAATAGCTTGGAAGAAGTTAGGGCTACAAGACGGGAGATTCCTGCAAGAGGAAATTCCGACGAAAGAAGAATGGCAGACAAAATTAACGGACTACGCAGAATTAGATAAAATGACAGGGAGGATTCGAAACCTGCGGGACCAGAGATTCACAGAAGATTGGAAGAAAAATACGAACTATTTGAAGAGCAACTGTAATCAACAAATTACGCTAGCAGGACTACAAGAAGCTGTGTAAGGAGAAATATATGAAACGTTGCAAAGTAGAGAAAGAATAGAGGTATTCGTTATGAGATTTAAATGTAATAGTGAAAGTAAGAAAGGTAAATTAAGTGAATAGATTGGAAAATGTCCAGATGTAGTTGATGGGAGTCAAAAAAATTGTGTAAGATACAAAAGTATGTTTAATTATTGTTGGAAATGATATGTTAAAAAACTAATAAAATTTATATAACAAGGAAAAATAAATAAAAGGAGATTCCGATTCAATACTCGAAAGAAATTTCTGCCGGAAAGAGCCATTTGACAGTGGAACCGACTCCCTCAAGAAGCAGCATGAACGTCCTACGTTTGAAGACTGGCAGATAAAGATGGTAGAATATGTAGAGATGGCAAAGCTGACGGGGAAGATCCGGAATCAGCGAGACGAACTGTTTCAAAAGGACTGGAGCAAATTTATATTCTATATGAAAGAAAATTGTAAACATTTGAAAACGTTTGTAGGTTTGAAATGCTTTGTAATGTGAAAATAAGGAACTGATTTACATATAAGGAGGTAATTTTTATAAAAAAAGAAGACGTTTTAAGGTAAAAAGTGGTTATAGAAATGCGAGAATTCAGTAAAAGATGTGTGGAAGTCAGAAAGAGGGACAGATGCTCTGCTTGAGCAATGCTTTATGTCATAGATTTGTTCAATGAGATGTAATTAAACTCAGTAAAAAATATTTTTTTAAAAAATAAAATAAAGGTGGTGGTGGACTCCCTCCTTCCTTGGAGGTTTTTAAGCAGAGGCTGGAAGGCCAACTGTCATGGATGCTTTAGCTGAGATTCCTGCATTCCATGGGGTTGGACTAGATGACCCCCAGGTGTCCCAATTCTACAATTCTTTGATTCTATTTCTGTGACCTCGTATTCAAATCTTTTCTGTCATAGCGTAAGAATGCCAGCCGAACCATAGAATCGTAGAGGTGGAAGGTCATTCGTCCAACCCCTGCAATGCAGGAATCGCAGCGGAAGAACCCCTGTTTTAAAAACATTCGGCCTCCGACAGTGGAAGGAGGCTGTAGCCATTGCGGCCGGTGGCTGCTCCAGCCAGAGCAAAGCAAACACGGCCGAGAAGAGCCTTGCGCCACCTGAAACTTCGCACATTCACATGCCTCAAACTCGCCTTGTTGGTTGCGTGAATCCCCAGTTTTGCTGCCTTTGCCGAGCTGTAACTGACCAGGAAGTTTGAATCTATTAATCAAGGCCCAAATCAAGACAGCAGGTTTTTTTCCCTCCCACCTATAACAGATGGACATTAACAGGGTGGTTATGTTAGCGCCAATGTCCGCTGCTGTAAATGGTCACTCTGCATACCTTTGAGCTTTATAGGGGATTACAGTGGTACCTCGGGTTACATACGCTTCAGGTTACAGACTCCGCTAACCCAGAAATAGTACCTCGGGTTAAGAACTTTGCTTCAGGATGAGAACAGAAATCGGGTTCCGGCGGCGTGGCGGCAGCAGGAGGCCCCATTAGCTAAAGTGGTGCTTCAGGTTAAGAACAGTTTCAGGTTAAGAACGGACCTCCAGAACGAATTAAGTACTTAACCCGAGGTACCACTGTATGTGTATGTATGTATATATATGCTACTTTTAAAATGAGGCTGCATTTTAAATTGCATTTTAACCTGTATTTTAAATTGGTTCCCCCCCCCATTATGATTTTACTGTAATTTTACTGGTGTTAGCCAGTAATAATAATAATAAATAATAATAATAATAAATATTATTATCATCATCATCATCATCATCAACAGGCTGTGTTTTTTTGGGGGGGACGATTTCTATCTAGCCTCGCTATTTAAATTTCCTCTCCCTCTCTCTACACCCAAGTGCAATGTGTATAAATGCCCGCCAACATGATGAAGTCCACTCCTTTACTCCATAAGACCATAAGAAGTGTCTCCTGGATCAAGCCAAAGGCCCATCTAGTCCAGCGTCCTGTTCTCACGCTGGCCAAATGACCCCCAAAGAACCTAGGAATCAAGATAGACTAACTCTGGACCTGGAGGTTCCATAAGGACGTCAGAAGAGCCAATGGCTTCCGTCGCACGTTCCCAAAAGGCTTCAATGCAGGCACCAGGCTGAATTTTGTCATGAGAACATAAAAAGAGCTTGAGGGATATAAGGGCAATGGTCCATCTCTCCATCAGGCAAGGGAGCTCCCTGCGGCTGCTGAGTCAGTATCTGGGATTCTGCCATGGGCTGGGCAGGGGCCAGGAAGCTGAGACTACTGGGTCTTGACAAACAAAGGGAGCTGGGAAGTTATTTTTTTTAAGGGATTTCTTGTGAAAATAAGAAGAGCCTGCTGGACCAGGCCCGCCCAGTCCAGCACCCTGGTCTCACCCTGGGGAAACCCGCAAACAGGATACAAGCACAAGATCACTCTCCTCCTGAGGTTTCCAGAAACTGAGATTCAAAAGCATTGTTCCCTCACAGCGTGTGCCCTGCGCCCAGAGGCAGGGATAATAATAATAATAATAATAATAATAATAATAATAATAATAATTTATTTATATCCCACCCATCTGGCTGGGTTTCCCCAGCCACTCTGGGTGGCTTCCAACAAAATATAAAAATACCGTAATACATCAAACATTAAAAGCTTCCCTAAACAGGGCTGCCTTCAGATGTCTTCTAAAAGTCTGGTAGTTGTTTTTCTCTTTGACATCTGGTGGGAGGGCGTTCCACAGGGCGGGGGCCACCACTGAGAAGGCTCTCTGCCTGGTTCCCTGTAACTTGGCTTCTCACAATGAGGGAACCGCCAGAAGGCCCTCGGCGCTGGATCTCAGTGTCCAGGCAGAACGATGGGGGTGGAGACGCTTCTTCAGGTCTACTGGACCGAGGCCCTTTAGGGATTTAAAGGTCAGCACCAACACTTTGACTTGTGCTCGGAAACATACTGGGGGCCAGCCGGTGCAGGATGTCCCGTGGTATGTCCCATGGAAGACCTTACAGTCTGCAAATAAAAACATCTTGGAGATCCTGGGCCATAGGGAGGTTAGGCTGGCCTCAATGAGAGCCAGGGCCTTCTCAGTACTGGCCCTGATCTGGTGGAACGCTCTGTCCCAAGAGACTAGGGCCCTGCAGGACTTGACATCTTTCCGCAGGGCCTGCAAGACGGAGCTGTTCCACCAGGCCTTTGGCCAAGGCACAGTCTGACCCCCTTCTTCTGTGAACCTCATAAAACTCTAGCCCAACGGTTGCCATTAATTTGATTCTGAATTGATTTTAGAATGAATTGATTTTAGAATGTATTCCAATTAATTGACTGTGATTTTATGTAAACTGTGCTGTTTTTACTGTTGTTAGCCGCTCTGAGCCCAGCTTTGGCTGGGGAGGGCGGGATATAAAGAAAATTTTATTATTATTATTGGGGCAGCGGGCACCCAAGCCACTGCATGACTCCCAGGAGAGACACGTGGCTTGGGCACGCTGCAGGCCTCGCAGTGAGTGCTGCCCGCCATTTTGTCACCCCTCTCAGTGCTGATACCGGGGCGGCCCACTCCAACCTGCCCCCCTTCCTCCGCCCCCGCTCCCTCCGACTGTGGCAGCTGAGCACCGCCATCCTGGCTAGTAGTATCTCCTCCTCTGTGAATTTCCAAATCTGCTTTGGAAAGCATCCAAGTTGGTGGCCTGTGGCAGGGAGTTCCGTAGTTTCTTTCCATCTGCCCTGAACCTTCCAACATTCAGCTTCACCGAACGCCCACTGTTAAGTTGTGGGTGAACATATCAGACGACACAGTGAGTATTCAAACAGCTCTTGTTTATTCAGAGGCCAGAACAGAACTGAACTGAAGGGCTCAGTCAGCCTGCTTATATAGAGCTCCAGAACAACGTAACTGTAGCAACTTTCTAAAACTATCCAATCACTGAACGTCACTTTTGATCCTTCATTTGCATAAAAACTATCCAATCACTGAACGTCACTTTCGATCCTTCATTTGCATAAAAACTATCCAATCACTGAACGTCACTTTCGATCCTTCATTTGCATAAAAACTATCCAATCACTGGACGTCACTTTTGATCCTTCATTTGCATAACTATCTACAGTATACCCCTGCTGGCCCAGGGTGAGAACTTCAGTACATAACACCCACGAGTTCTAGTGTTAGGAAAGGAAGGGAAAACCTGTTTCTGTCCTGCCATAGCTCAGTTGGTAGAGCACGAGGCTCTTAATCTCAGGGTCGCGGGTTCAAGTTCTGCGTTGGGCAAAAGATTCCTGCATCGCGGGGGGTTAGACTAGATGACCCTCAGGATCCTGCCCATCCCTACAGTTCTATGATTCAATTATTCTATCCACTTTCACCATGCCAGGCCCAGTTTTGCAGACATCTGTCATGTCAAGAGAACAGGATGTTGTGCGAGTTTTCTCCACAATAAAGCTGTTCGTTTCTCACCTGGAGGACGTCCGGCTAAGACCTCTGAGAAATGCAAACACATGCAGAGCTTAAGCACATTTTCCATGCACTGTTCATGCTTTAAGCCTCTGTTTCTGAGAACCCTGTTTTTGCCCCAGAGCTTTCCCCGTGAAATCCTGCTCTTTCCCACTAAACCAGAGCAAACAGCTATCCACGCGAAACCCAAATTGCCGTTTGTTGTGCTTCAGAGGCAAAAAAGAGTGCTTGGATCAGGGCAAAATGGATATGCCTTTTAAGATGGTTTAAAGAAAAATGGTTTAAAGAAAAAATCTAGACAGCATCTTAAAAAGTAGACACATCACCTTGCCAACAAAGGTCCGTATAGTTAAAGCTATGGTTTTCCCAGTAGTGATGTATGGAAGTGAGAGCTGGACCATAAAGAAGGCTGATCGCCAAAGAATGGATGCTTTTGAATTCTGGTGCTGGAGGAGACTCTGGAGAGTCCCATGGACTGCAAGAAGATCAGACCTCTCCATTGTGAAGGAAATCAGCCCAGAGTGCTCACTAGAAGGACAGATCCTGAAGCTGAGACTCCAATACTTTGGCCTCCTCATGAGAAGAGAAGACTCCCTGGAAAAGACCCTGATGTTGGGAAAGATGGAGGGCACAAGGAGAAGGGACCGACAGAGGACGAGATGGTGGGACAGTGTTCTCGAAGCTACCAGCATGAGTTTGACCAAACTGTGGGAGGCAGTGGAAGACAGAAGTGCTCGGCGTGCTCTGGTCCATGGGGTCACGAAGAGTCGGACACGATTAAACGACTAAACAACAACAACAAAGAAAAATATCTCCCTCTCGCTCTCAATCTCCTCTTGGGTTAGGTTGGCCACAACCCTCTTACATTTCGACAGGTCTGTCCAGTTAGGTCTGGGGGAGGGGGAATCCCTTCCTGTAAACCAACGGTCCTCAACCTGTGGGTCCCCAGATGTTGTTGGACTACAACTCCCATCATCCCTGACCACATTGGTCAGGCTGGCTAGGCATGATGGGAGTTGTAGTCCAACAATATCTGGGGACCCACAGGTTGAGAAACACTGCAACCCTAGAGAGATGCTGGAGAGATGCAGACAAGACTGAGTGAAAAGGACCCAAGGGCCCGACGTGGCGAGAAGCATCTCCCTCTCTTCCTCTTTAAATCATCCATCTGTTCACTAGCACCTCGCTTTCTCTCCTGCGCAATACTCCGGCGAGAGAGCTCCAAGCGGGAGGTTCCATGTTTGATCCCCAGCATCTAAGCCTGAAACCCTGCAAAGCCTCTGCTGGCCCGTGTAGGCAGTATTGAGCTAGGTAGACCAAGGGTCTCTCAGTCCAAGCCAGTTTCTGATGTTCCTGGGTACCAGGCTGCATTTTGCAGGCCTTGAAAGCCTTTATTTTCTGACCACAGCTCTTCTATGTGGAAGCATATTTCTCCCGAACACATTATCTGCTCTGCTTCGTCAGAGCTCTGCTTTGGCGTTTTCTTTCTTTTTATTTCACAGTATTCGATACAATAATCTTTATTGTCATTGTCCCATACAGAACAACGAAACTGAAAAAATCAACATCAGACATTCAAAAACCAACAAGCCTGCTATCCCAGCTATCACTACCTGGTTAGCCCCCTAAAAATTCTGATACCCATAATTAAATACAATATACTCCCATAGAGGCTACCTTAAAGGTAAAGGTAAAGGGACCCCTGACCATTAGGTCGAGTCGTGGCTGACTCTGGGGTTGCGGTGCTCATCTCACTTTACTGGCCGAGGGAGCCGGCGTACAGCTTCCGGGTCATGCGGCCAGCATGACTAAGCCGCTTCTGGCAAACCAGAGCAGCTCCTGCAGCCAATCAGAAGCTGCGGAACCAGAGTCGGACATTTGGCTTCTGAAAATAGTCACAAACTGGAACACTCACTTCCAGGTTTACGGCATTCGAGAGCCAAAACGTTCAATTCGCAAGGCGTTTGGGACCCAAGATACGACTGTATTGAATTTTAAATTGCTGTAACCTGCCCTGCAATCTGGTGGAGAAGGGTAGGCAAGAAATAATGATAATGGTGATTATGATGTTAATACGAACATTAACATTAATAATAATATCAACAATAACGGAAATAACTAGTATTGATGACCTGTTAATAACATCTTACAATAACTAGTAATTAACAATCATTAATAGTAAATAATAAAAACAGATAATAATAACCAGTAATATTTATTATTACTGTTAGTAAGAACAATAATGTTTTGTAGAAGTTGCAGATTGCAATGGATTAGTGTGTCAGAGCAGTTCCTCCTTTTCCTAGTCCTAAATTCAGTTCATCACACGCCTGCATGTGCCCACATTAGTTTTGTTTCTTAAGCCATCGCGAAACTTCTCCAACGTTTGCGTGCATATTTTTTGGCATGCAAAAAAAAGCACACCTTTTGACACGCAGTTTCTGCTGACATGCTTTTGTAGACTCCTCTGGCTAATGCATGCACTTTGTGGACACTTTCCCTCCCCCCCCCTAAAAAAAGCACGCATTTTTTCACTTTTTTGGGTTGGCTGGTTTGTTGTACAGCTGCATTGCAAAATTTCAGAGAAGGGCAATGTCAAACGATAGTTGTGTTCCTGTACTGTCTTGGGACGCATCATGCGGGAAGCAAAGACCAAATTCCTCCCCTGTGCCAAGTTAGGAATAGCAAAGTATATGTCCGTCTATATGACATTTGTTAGCTCTGGTCTAAATGAATTATTATTATTACTATTATTATTATTATTACGATGATGATAACGACTTACATTTGTATTCCACCTCTCCTTCAAGGAGCTCACAGTGGCTTACATACTTCTCTATTTTATCCCGCCCTGTGGAACTCCCTCCCACCAGATGTCAAAGAGAAAAATAACTACCAAACTTTTAGAAGACATCTGAAGACAGCCCTGTTTAAGGAAGCTTTTAATGTTTAATAGGTTATTGTATTTTAGTGTTTTGTTGGAAGCCGCCCAGAGTGGCTGGGGAAACCCAGCCAGATGGGTGGGATATAAATAATATATTATTATTATTATTATTATTATTATTATTATTGCTATTGCTATTATTATTATCTGCACAACGACCCTGCGAGGGAGGCTGAGCTGAGAGAGGCAGTGTCTGCCCAAGCAAACACCCAGTAGCCTACTGGGGCTTTGAACCCTGGTCTCCCCCAGGTCCTAGTCTTCATTTAATTCCCACAACCCTGCAAGATTGGTTAGGCTGAGGTCACTCAGTGTGCTTCAGGGCCAAGTGGAGATTCGAACCCTGCTCTCCCGGGTCCTAGCCCAACACTCTAACCACTAAGCCACACTGGCTCTGGAACGGGAGCAAAGTTTTTGCAAATGCCCTTCAGGGGACACGTCTGTAGAAGAGGAATAGCCGGCGTTTGCAAACGTAGCCGTCGATTCCGTCCGAACGCTGATTACTTGGGGGTTTGTTTGTTTGTGCAAAAAAAGTCGGAGCTGCTCTGTTTATTTGGGGGAGAATTATGCTCTAGCCATCCACAAACGGTTGACAACGGACTCAACTGCACCTCGTCCCAACAGAAGGGAAATCCACCCGGCGGCAAAAGAGCAGAAATTATCAAGGTGAAAACTTACCGCCGCTCCCAGTCCAAGCTTGGGGCAAAACTTGCAGGAAGAGAACAGCAAGGAGCATCTTGCAATGGCAGAAGACAGGTGGGTGAGGATTTATTTTTAAATAGATGGATGTTCTCTGGTCCAAATAATAATAATAATAATTGCCTTCTTATGCTTCCTTCCACTGTGGCTTCCCAGTCTGCGCAAAGGTATATTCAGTTCCCCGAAACAGAATGGGTTCAGATGGATGTCCAGGTCACCACGAATGAGATCTGCCTTCTTTTGCCTTTTTACCTTGTCCTCTCCCAGGGAGTCATCGGAGCCACTTTGCCAACCACCAAAAAAAAAAAAAAAAAAACCCTGGACGTTTTTTATTTTGTTTTTAAGGTAGCTCTGAGCAACAGAGGGAGTTTGCCCGGCGCCCCAGGTCCCTGCTCCTTAAATACGTCGTCCACAGAAGTCTGTGGAGTCCCAACGGTGTTTGGACAAGGCGAGAGAGAGAGAGAGAGAAAGGGGACGAGGGAAGGGGGGGCTGGAATTTGGCCGCTGTTCAGGCCTGTGCCAGCCAAGTCCCTCTGCAAGAGGCCGGCCGCTTTGATCCGCTGGTCCTAACAGAGCAGACGGGCTGGAGTGGGGGACATGGGAAAGGGACGGTTCTGGCGGTGATTATAAAATGGCAAAAGAGGGTCCGGTGCCAGGGACTCGTTTATCTGCACTAGGAGCCTGTTAGAATGCCTGTAATGTAACAATGAAGGCAAGGGTTCCACTGAGCATACACAGAATGCCCTGGAGCGCAAAGGTTCCCGTTGTCACCATCTCCCTTGTCCCTGAGCATATGGGGCACCTTCTATCTAAAAGGTCAGTGCCCTATAGAGCCCTGACTCTGTGCCTCAGCCGTCTGAGTTAAAGGGCAGAGTCACTCCGCCTAGAGGAAATTAGCCAGTTACTATCTGCCACGTGGCGTTACGGTCGAGGGTCCGAGGGTCGAGGTTTGGCGGTGGTAGAAAACAGCTGTTTTGCATGCAGAAGGCCCGAGCCTGATGGAGCCCAGGGTCTGATTTGGTGAAAAACATCTTCCTACCTTTTTCTCAAGGGACGCGGGTGGCGCTGTGGGTTAAACTACAGAGCCTAGGACTTGCCGATCAGAAGGTCAGCAGTTCGAATCCCCATGACGGGGTGAGCTCCCATTGCTCGGTCCCAGCTCCTGCCAACCTAGCAGTTCGAAAGCACATCAAAGTGCAAGTAGATAAATAGGTACCACTCCAGCGGGAAGGTAAATGCCGTTTCCGTGCGCTGCTCTGCTTCGCCAGAAGCGGCTTAGTCCTGGCCACATGACCCGGAAGCTGTCTGCAGACAAATGCCGTCTCCCTCAGCCTATAGAGCGAGATGAGCGCGCAACCCCAGAGTCGGTCACAACTGGACCTAATGGTCAGGGGTCCCTTTACCTTTTTACCTTCTTCTCAAATCAAAACCATGAGCACTAGAATCTTACTTTTGCAGGAAGACGTCGAGAGAGCACCTGCTCTGCATGCAGAAGGGCTCAGGTTTAATCACCAGCGGCCTCTCTGGGTAAGGCAGGGAAGGTCTCCTGCCCAAAAGCCTGGAGAGCTTCTGCTGCCAGTCAGTGCTGGTAATGCTAGATGCTAGATGGAACAATTGGTCCCGGACACATTGTTGATGTCAGTCAACAGCTTCCTGAATTCCTACACAATGCGGAGCTGAAACCCGGACTCTGGCAAAGTGGCATCTGGTCCACAAAAGCTTATGGATGCTCAAATGTGTTTGCTTTTTTCTTTTAAGGCGTCTGTTGTACCATGAGGCTCTTTCTCAGTTTGGCTCTCTGGAGGCCTGGAAGGCAGCGAAGATGACCAAAGAAGAACGCAATGTGGAGGCCAGCCAAAAACAGAGGCTGTGGGAGACTTCTCAAAGCTGTTTGTCGGCCTCGGCACAGTGTTCAGGACGGATGTCAGCCCCTTCCGGACCTCTATAAGGAGCATCAATCTTCAAAATAAATATCTGAAGGGAGCGTAAGGAGGATTAAGGTGTCTGGCACTGCCTCCGACACAGATGCTTTTATTTATTTTCAAGTTTAACTGCTTTCGCAGTTGGGGTTGCAAATATTGATGTTTGCAAACCACCTGAAATACTTAGCTACATGGGTGGTAAACAAACAAACGTGCTCCTTCGCGGGGCCAAACTGTGGAACTCCCTGCTGCAGGAAATCATCAAATTAGATAGCTTTAAAAAGGGGAATCGGACCAATTTGGAGAGTGTAAGGCAATCAGTGGCCGCTTAGCTTGAAAGGGATTTACTCTGCCCAAGAAAGCATGCACAAGATTGCAACGCTTAAGCGTTTTTAAATTCCACTGATTTCAGTGTTTATTCCTAAAGAAATCTTTCTATTCCTTTGAAGGTTTCCAGACTGGCATCTATTTATGAGGTGGGGGGCTCCCCATGCGTGAAAGTGTATTTGTAGCAACCACATGCCATCTTGCTTGCATTGCATCGAAACTCCAGCCTCCCCCCACCTCAAAAAAATTCTTTTTGCATTTAATCTGGGTTTTACCCTTTCTGGGGGCGATCCAGTAATCCCTTTCTGGAAGGCCAATACTACCCTCATGATCAGAGGCGGCCTTGCTGTGGATATTAGTTGTGAGTTAGCAACAGCAGGAGAGGGCAGTTTGACGCCCTTCTTGTGGGCTTCATAAGAAGGACTCCCCTGCAGCTGGATCAGGCCAAAGGGGTGTGGGAAAGTGCAGTTAAACATAATTTGCAAGCATAGAGCTAGTTAAGGCACGAAAGGGTTAAGACCACAGAGCTGCATTGCTAGACTCACACCCCCTCGCCTCCTTTGAGGGAGGAAGTGAATCTTCTTTCCTTATTCTTCTTTGTGCCATGTAACATACCAGGAAGGACATGTCTGATCTTGAAACTAACATTCTATATATTGTATCCAAGAGTATTCTACCTGTGTTCTCCTTGCTGCCACGCGGAATGATACATGAACCAGACCTTTGGATTTTGCAAGTAAAACTTTTAAACTTACTTAAGAGTGTGGTCTGTTCATTGTGACGGGGGAAGCACGTAAGCAAGCTAAATGGGGTATGTAAAAGGGTCCAACAGCCTATTATTCCCCTGCCTGGCATTATGACTGTTTTAAATTCTGCAAGGGGTTCTCTCCCATGGGAGATTGTGCTAAGACCAATCTACGCGTCCAGCCGATTCTTTTATTAATTACAGTCATACCTCAGGTTACAGCTGCTTCAGGTTGCGGACCTGCCGAAACCTGGAAGTACTGGAATGGGTTACTTCCGGGTTTCGGCGGTCACACATGCGCAGAAGCACTAAATTGCGCTTGGCGCATGTGCAGAAGCACCGAATCGCAACCCACACATGCGCAGACGCGGGTTGTGAACGCTGCGGGTTGCGAACATGCATCCTGCACGGATTACATTCACAACCCGAGCATCCACTGTACTCCATACGGGTGAGCTAAATATATTTACCTCCATCGGGGGCGCACCTAATAATAATAGTAATAATAATAATAATAATAATAATAATAATAATAATAATAATTTATTATTTGTACCCCGCCCATCTGGCTGGGTTTCCCCAGCCACTCTGGGCGGCTTCCACAGAGACCAAAAATACACTAAAATGTCACACATTAAATACTTCCCTGAACAGGGCTGCCTTAAGATGTCTTCTGAATGTCAGGTAGTTGTTTATCGCTTTGACATCTGGTGGGAGGGCATTCCACAGGGCGGGCACCACTACCAAGAAGGCCCTCTGCCTGGTTCCCTGTAGCTTTGCTTCTCGTAATGAGGGAACCGCCAGAAGGCCCTCGGAGCTGGACCTCAGCGTCCGGGCAGAATGATGGGGGAGGAGACGCTCCTTCAGATATACTGGACTGAGGCCGTTTAGGGCTTTAAAGGTCAGCACCAACACTTTGAATTGTGCTCAGAAACGTACTGGGAGCCAATGTAGGTCTTTCAGGACCGGTGTTATGTGGTCTCGGCGGCCGCCCCCAGTCACCAGTCTGGCTGCCGCATTCTGGATTAGTTGTAGTTTCCGAGTCACCTTCAAAGGTAGCCCCACGTAGAGCGCATTGCAGTAGTCCAAGCGGGAGATAACCAGAGCATTCACCTAGTTCAGGATCCTCTTCTCACAGTGACCAACCTGCGGGAAACTCTTGAGTAAGATTTCAGGACAATAGCAACACTCTCCACCAACTGTGATTCAGAAGCATTTCCTGCTTTCTGGCAGAGAAAGGTCGTTGTGGCTGATAGCCATCAATAGTCCTTTCCGCACACAGAGAGATTCACACAGAGATGCACCAGTTGAGCTCCTCCGAGGTGGCAGATTCACCAGAGCTCTCAAAAATAAATGTGTGGACCTCCTGAGGTGTAGGAATCACGCCAGGCTCTGCTGCCCATGAGGCATTTTGGCATGGCCACGGCGGCTGGATCCTGGACACGTCATGTTGTAACATTAGCCGTGGCCTCTTCAGGATTTGAACTGCACCCTTGTCAAGTCAGCTCCCTGACAGACCAAACATTGCGGGCCGGAGTCCTGCTCTATTCATAGGCCTGCTCTTCGCCGCTTCAAACGGAGTCACGGTCACAGTGCCCTGATTTCTCCACCGCAAGCAGTTTGCTTACCTTCCGTTAGGTTTCACCTGCATCCTGCTACCGACTCCCCTTTCAACAATGCGATGTCAATATAAACTCTTTATACAAGCTATACAGAACGTTGAACAATATGAAATATATCAAATATGCACTCTCTGCAAAACCAAATACAGTGGTACCTCGGGTTAAGTACTTAATTCGTTCCGGAGGTCCATTCTTAACCTGAAACCGTTCTTAACCTGAAGCACCACTTTAGCTAATGGGGCCTCCTGCTGCTGCCATGCCGCCGGACCACCATTTCTGTTCTTATCCTGAAGCAAAGTTCTTAACCTGAAGCAGTATTTCTGGGTTAGCAGAGTCTGTAACCTGAAGTGTATGTAACCTAAAGCGTATGTAACCCGAGGTACCACTGTCAACAAAACCAAATAAACAGAAATCTTCTAAATCTCTGAAAGTCACAAAATGTGCACTCTTGATGGATTCTCCTGAAAACCCTGAACCAAATAAACAGGTGTCTTATAGGTCTCTGAAAGTGTGTGTTGGGCTATGCAAGTCTCTGAGAGAAGCAATGGGTCAGATTCTTATCTGGTGAAAACAAGCCGTAAAGCTTTGTTTTATGACGTCCAACGCTGCTGAAGTGGTCCGCAAACAGACGTAGTGAACAGTGATTCCGGATATCATAGGAGTGGGGATTAAAAGTATCAGAAATAACCATAGCTGTCATCCGTCCCTTATTTGGCGGGAAAGTCCCTTATCCCAGCGCTGTATCCCGCTGCTGTCCCTTATTGATGGATGTCCCTTAAATTTCCCGGGTTTCAAAGGAAGCAGCTCCTCTCCCTCCCTCCCTCCCTGCCGGCCGGCCGGGGAGGAGGGAGGCTCCAGCTGTGTTGCTTGGCTGCGTTGCTCACCCAATAAGGAGTCTGAGAACGACTGGGGGGTGGAGCTTGCATGCCTTGTGCCAATCAAATCAGCCGCATTGCCTGGGGACTCGCCCTTGCTCAGCGCTTCCCAGCGGAGAGGTGACGGTGGTTTTCCTTACTGCATCCCCTTTGCCAGGTTGCTGCGCTGTGGGAACCACCGCTTGGGGCTTCGCTTGGCTGCTGGCTGGGCTTTCTGCCTTTGGCTTGGAGGGGCTCAGAAGTTGAACATACCTGTGTTTGGAAAATCCCTTATTTTGGCTGCTGGTCCCTTATTTTCAAATCTGTAAGTTGACAGCTATGGAAATAACAGGAGAGGGAAAGTTGCCATCCTTTGCCCTAAAAAGCTCCCAGTAGTTATTGGCCTAGCTATGATATCTCTCTTTGGTGAGAGTAAATGGTACTCCTCTTTTTGTGTACACCTCCTTATCTGATGAAGTAGAGCCAGAGGCTTTTGAAGCAATGAAACTCAGCACCGGCCCTGCACACCATCTACCTCTTTCCGAGTGATGGAAAAAGAACTTCACCGTGGGCAGGAAAAATAAGCAGGTCCAGAAACGGCAAAGACGAGCTCAGCACTCTTACGTAAAAGATAATTTGAAAAAACCAGAGTGTTTCTTGTTGGGAATGGTGGGAGAGGATATTGATAAGAATGATCAGAAATTGTTCCTATATGCAACAACAGCAGCGAGGTTTTTGCTGGCCCAAACAGCAGCGAGGTTTTTACAGACTTTTTATGGACAAATGTGGAAGAAGAAGAACAATATACAAAATGGATAAAGACGATGCGAAAAATTTAGAGATGATATAAAAAAGCCAGAAGGAGGAAGTAAGCTCCTAGGAGCAAGTATAAATGTAAAATGTAATGTAATATGTGTGTGTGTAGTATGTAATTAAGGGTGGCCTAGGGCTTGCCAATCAGAAGGTCGGCGGTTCGAATCCCCGCAATGGGGTGAGCTCCCATTGCTCAGTCCCTGCTCCTGCCAACCTAGCAGTTCGAAAGCACGTCAAAGTGCAAGTAGATAAATAGGTACCGCTCCGGCAGGAAGGTAAACGGCGTTTCCGTGCTCTGCTGTGGTTCGCCAGAAGTGGCTTAGTCATGCTGGCCACATGACCCAGAAGCTGTACCTTTATAGTATGTAATTAAAAAACAAATAAAGATTATCTGGGGGGGGGGGGATAAATAAAATAAAAGATAATCCCTTGCATGCAAAACACAGCTGTTATATCAGTTTGACTCTCGTGGTTTCCGAATGCATTTTGAGGCTGTGTGCTTTGCTGTGCGCGCTTGACGCCGGTCCGAAATGCAGCGGCCGGAATTCTGGCCGGGGTCACGGGCAGACGTTGGGTTCTCAAATTTCAGCGGCAACTGGTGCAACACTAAAATCTGGCACCCTTTGCCTCTCATGCTCCATTCCACTGCATTGTCGTAGCTGATTCAGCGGCACTGGCATAAAACCGCCTCGGCTGGGGTACCCTGTTCAGGTCTCGTGCAAGCCCCCCTTTAAAACAGCCACACTGGTTGCCAGTTTGTTTTCAGGCCCAATTCAAGGCTCTCCCAGTGCCGGATTTATGTATAACCTAAACAAGCTGTAGCTTAGGGTCCCACTCTCTTGGGGCCCCCCAAAAAAAATTTAAAGGGAAAAAACCCTCTAGATGCACATTTCCAAAACACAAGATAGAAAACAAATAAAATAAAACCTACATACAGCAACAGTGCTTCCTTACGTATTTTGTTATGTGCAAATGGGTTTAGATACCGATTAGGTCCATAAATTACCATATAGCATATATTCATTACCATATAGCATATATTCAACACGAAAAACAGCTACAATCTGTTGTTGACAAAGGGCAGCTGGACATATAAAGGGCCTCATTACCTTCAGTAGCTTAGGGCCTCATCCTAATAATAATAATAGTAATAATATAACAACATCAACAACAACAACAACAACAACAACAACAACAACAACAACACCACAGTGGTACCTCAGGTTACATACGCTTCAGGTTACAGACTCCGCTAATAGTACCTCAGGTTAAGAACTTTGCTTCAGGATGAGAACACAAATCGTGCTCCGGTGGCACAGCAGCAGCAGGAGGCCCCATTAGCTAAAGTGGTGCTTCAGGTTAAGAACAGTTTCAGGTTAAGAACGGCCCTCCGGAACGAATTAAGTACTTAACCAGAGGTACCACTGTAATATACCCCGCTCATCTGGCTGGGTTTCCCCAGCCACGCATGCTCATTTATTTCATCGAGTCTACTCTACTCTACGCAGGTGGCGCTGTGGTCTAAACCACAGAGCCTAGGACTTGCCGATCAGAAGGTTGGCAGTTCGAATCCCTGCCATGGGGTGAGCCCCTGTTGCTCAGTCCCTGCTCCTGCCAACCTAGCAGTTCAAAAGCACATCAAAGTGCAAGTAGATAAATAGGTACCGCTCTGGCGGGAAGGTAAACGGTGTTTCCGTGCGCTGCTCTGGCTTGCCAGAAGCGGCTTAGTCACGCTGGCCACATGACCCGGAAGCTGTACGCCGGCTCCCTCGGCCAATAAAGTGAGATGAGCGCCGCAACCCCAGAGTCGTCCGTGACTAGACCTAACGGTCAGGGGTCCCTTTACCTTTACTCTGGTTAAAACATAGCTTGGATACCACCACGAAATGATCTGGCTGATAGGAGTCACACTTTGCTTTGCTATTGAAAACTGTGCATTACTTTCTGAAACCGCATTGGTTTACACTGCCCTCTGGTGGCTCAGATAACAAGATGCAGAAGCAACGTGTGGTGAGTTTAGGGTTTCAAACAGGGACACTCGCATCAGCGATCAAAACTGGGACCATCTGTTTGCAATCCAGGTGCTCAACCACTGAGCTACGGCCCTTCCCCTTAAAATAAAACAAGATTCTAGTCCTCATGGCTCTCAACCGAGGGCTTGTTTTTAATAATAATAATAATATTTTTTTATTTATATTCCGCCCTCCCCAGCCGAAGCTGGGCTCAGGGCGGCTAACAACAATAAAATAGTACAACATTCTAAAATCATTTCATTATAAAATTAATTCAAATCAAATTGATGGCAACCATTGGGCTAAAGTTCTGTGAAGATTGCCAAAAGCTTGGTGGAGCAGCTCTGTCTTGCAGGCCCTGCGGAAAGATGTCAAGTCCCGCAGGGCCCTAGTCTCTTGGGACAGAGCATTCCACCAGATTGGAGCCACAGCCGAAAAAGCCCTGGCTCTAGTTGAGGCCAGCCTAACCTCTCTGTGGCCTGGGACCTTCAGGATGTTTTTGTTTGAAGACTGTAAGTTCCTCTGTGGGACATACCAGGGGAGGCGGTCCCGTAGGTACGAGGGTCCTAAGCCGTATAGGGCTTTAAAGGTTAAAACCAGCACCTTAAACCTGATCCTGTACCCCACCGGGTGTCAGTGCAGCTGGTATAGCACCGGGTGAATGTGATCTTGCAGCGAGGACTCTGTAAGGAGTCTCGCTGCAGCATTCTGCACCCGCTGGAGTTTCTGGGTCAGCCTCAAGGGCAGCCCCACGTAGAGCGAGTTACAATAATCCAGTCTGGAGGTGACCGCTCCATGGATCACAGTGGCTAGGTCAGGGCGAGAGAGGTAAGGAGCCAACTGCTTAGCTTGGCGGAGATGAAAAAATGCCGCCTTTGTTGTAGCTGCAATCTGTGCCTCCATGGAAAGGGAGGTGTCAAAGATTACACCCAAACTCTTAACGGACGGTGCTGGCACTAATTGCGCCCCCGCAAGAGATGGGAGTTGCCCCCTCAATCCCATATCGTCCCGTCCCAGCCAAAGGACCTCTGTCTTTGAAGGATTTAGCTTCAACCGGCTCCCACATAACCATCCAGCCACAGCTTCCAAACATCTGGTCAGTGTGTCTGGGGCCGAGTCAGGGTGGCCATCCATCAACAGATAGAGTTGGGTGTCATCAGCATACTGATGGCAGCCCAGCCCAAAACTCCGGACAAGCTGGGCGAGGGGGCGCATAAAGATGTTAAAAAGCATCGGGGAGAGTATAGCACCCTGAGGCACTCCACACACCAAGGAGTGGCGCGATGACAATTCCCCCCCAAGCGCCACCCTCTGTCTCCGACCAGAGAGAAACGAGCGCAGCCATTGAAGGACTGTGCCCTGGATCCCCACGTCGGCAAGGAGTTCGTGATCGACCATGTCGAAGGCTGCTGACAGGTCTAGAAGAATCAGAAGCCCCGACCCGCCTTGATCCAGCTGTCTACGAAGATCATCTGTTAGGGCAACCAGAGCCGTCTCGGTCCCATGACCAATGCGGAAGCTGAACTGGAATGGATCCAGAAACCCACCAAGCTGTTCAGCAACCGCTGAACCGTTGTGAATTTTAATCGGGGCAATTGGCCCATCTAGCTTAGTACTGTTGGCATTGACTGGCAGCACCTCTCCAAGGTTTTAGCCAATGGTGTTTTCCCAGCCCTAGCTGAAGATCCTGCCAGGAACTGAACCTGGGATTGGGGCGGAAATAGACTCACAGCAAACTTTTACTCATTTCACATGTCTCCCCTCTTCAGGCCCTTTCCCAAAAAAACACACCCAGCAATCAGCTCAGATTGATCAGCAGCGCTTCCTGAACCCGGTGCCAACCTTTTCCAGACGGCTCAGGCTGGCCACTTTCACCAGTTTGCCGTCACCTCCCTGGCCTAACAGACCGGTTTGCTCACACGTGGCTTCCCTTTGCTTTCATAAGCCCAACCTTTGCCCTGCCCTGGAGAGGCTGGCTTGTCGACAGCTGGGGTTTTGAAAATGCAACCGCCCCTGGGCCGGCGCACTGTGTCAGCACATCGCTCTTTCCCACCTCCCCAGTAAAAAGGCTTATGAAACACATTTCTGTTGTTGCAAGCCTGAGAGTGCTTAGAACATGGGTAGGCAAACTAAGGCCCGGGGGCCGGATGCGGCCCAATTGCCTTCTAAATCTGGCCCACAGACGGTCCGGGAATCAGCATGTTGCTACATGAGTAGAATGTGCCCTTTTATTTAAAATGCATCTCTGGGTTATTTGTGGGGCCTGTCTGGTGTTTTTACATGAGTAGAATGTGCCCTTTTATTTAAAATGCATCTCTGGGTCACCGTATTTTTTGCTCTATAAGACGCACCTGACCATAAGACACACCTAGTGTTTAGAGGAGGAAAACAAGGAAAAAAATATTCTGAATCAAATGTTGAAGGGGCTTTGCGCGGCTATCGCTGAAGCCAGAACAGCAAGAGGGATCGCTGCGCAGTGAAAGCAGAAATCCCTCTTGCTGTTCTGGCTTCAGAGATAGCTGTGCAGCCTGCATTTGCTCCATAAGACGCACACATATTTCCCCTTACTTTTTAGGAGAGAAAAGGTGCGTCTTAAAGAGCGAAAAATACGACGGTATTTGTGGGGCCTGCCTGGTGTTTCTACAAGAGTAGAATGTGCCCTTTTATTTAAAATGCATCTCTGGGTTATTTGTGGGGCCTGCCTGGTGTTTCTACATGAGTAGAATATGTGCTTTTATTTAAAATGCATCTCAGGGTTATTTGTGGGGCATAGGAATTCATATTTTTTTTCTAAAATATAATCCGACCCTCCACAAGGTCTGAGGGACAGAGGACCAGCCCCCTGCTGAAAAAGATTGCTGACCCCTGGCTTAGAAGATGCCTTCTGGACACCTCCGAAATAGCACCCCAAGTCTTTCAAAGCTGGGCCAAGCTTCCCCTGTTGGATTTGTCTGCTTTGCAGCTTTTTCGAGGGTTGGGAGGGAGGGGGCGAAGTGGCAACCTAACACCAAAGGATACAATGTCTGGCACACAGTAACAAGAAAGAGTTATTTGGTGGTAGCAATAATAACAGTAAATTTGTTTATTTGCAAGTATCTATAAGCTGTTCAATCTAAAAGCTCTCTAAGGAGTGCATACACCTTTAAAATTTTAGACACAGCTAAAATCCACAAAACTATTCAAAAGCAAATATGCATAAAGCAAGTATCACTAAAACACAGAGAAAATAAGTATTTATTTTTTAAAAAAGCAACATAGGAAACTGAATTATATGCCTAGGGAGACTTCTGGAAATAAATCAAGCTTTATGCAGGCATCTAAAACAATACAGAATGGGGCGTTGTGATGGTGTCGGCGTCTGTGATATAGTGACGAGGCCATTTTTTTGTTGTTCCATTATAAACTGTACATCTCTTCTGTTATGAAAACCATGGCAGCACTAGATGGGAGCATAGCTGTCAACCGTCCCTTATTTGGTGGGAAAGTCCCTTATCCCAGCACCATGTCCCCCTGCTGTCCCTTACTGATGATGTCCCTTAAATTTCCCAGGTTTCAAAGGAAGCAGCTCCTCTCCCTCCCTCCCTGCCGGCCAGGGAGGAGGGAGGCTCCAACTGTGTTGCTTGGCTGCATTGCTCACCCAATAAGGAGTCTAAGAACGACTGAGGGGGTGGAGCTTGCATGCCTTGTGCCGATCAAATTGGTTGTGTTGCCTGAGGACTCGCCTTTGCTCAGCGCTTCCCAGCGGAGAGGTGATGGTGGCTTTCCTTGCTGCATCCCCTTTGCCGGGTTGCTGCGCTGTGGGAACCACGGCTTGAGGCTTCGTTTGGCTGCTGGCTGGGCTTTCTGCCTTTGGCTTGGAGGGGCTCAGAAGTTGAACATACCTGTGCCCCTTGGGAAATCCCTTATTTTGGCTGCTGGTCCCTTATTTTCAAATCTGTAAGTTGACAGCTATGGATGGGAGTCTCTTGGCGGTCAAGCATCCTCTGTCGGTATTGTGTAGTGGTTAGAGTGCTGGACTAGGACCTGGGAGAGATCTGGGTTCGAATTTCCACTTGGCCTTGAAGCTCACTGGGTATGACCTCTCAGCCTGGCCTACCTCCCAGGGTTGTTGTGAGGGTGAAATGGAGAATTGGAGAAGTGTTGCACACAACATCTTGAGCCCCTTGGAGAAAAGGAGGAATATAAATGAAACAATAAATAAATAAGCAGGTGTAATGATACAATTTGTTTAATTTTTTATTTTTTTTTACATAAACCGGGTTGAGGTTCCTTGTGACCAAAAGCAGCATATAAACATGCGAAAGGAAATAAAATATCTGTCAGGCGCTACACAGAATTTTAAAGAAAAGTCTCAGCAGAATCTCACGACTTAATTTCCCTGAAGCCAAACCCAGCATGAGCTATCCCTGGGAGAAGCTGCTACTGACCAGGGGTCAGCAAACTTTTTCAGCAGGGGGCTGGTCCACTGTCCCTCAGACCTTGTGGGGAGCCGGACTATATTTGGGGGGGGGGGGATGAACGAATTCCTATGCCCCACAAATAACCCAGAGATGCATTTTAAATAAAAGCACACATTCTACTCATGTAAAAACACGCTGATTCCCAGACTGTCTGTGGGCCGGATTGAGAAGGCGATTGGGCCGGATCCAGCCCCCGGGCCTTCGTTTGCCTACCCATGTGCTAGTCCATAAGAAGTACAGTCATACCTCGGGTTGAAGTCGCTTCAGGTTGAGCGTTTTCAGGTTACGGTCTACAGCGACCTGGAAGTAATGGAACGTGTTACTTCCTGGTTTCGCCGCTTGCGGATGTGCTCAAAATGACGTCACGCACTTGCGCAGAAGTGACGAATCGCGACCTGCACACGCAGGTTGCGTTCGCTTCAGGATGCGAACGGATCCCGTTCACATTCAGAAGTACCACTGTACAGTCATACCTCATGTTACGTTTGCTTCATGTTACGTTCTTTCAGGTTACTTCCGGGTTTCGCCGCTTGCGCATGTGCAGAAGCACAAAATGATGTCACGTGCATGCGCAGAAGCAGCAGATGCGCCGCTGAAGCTTGCACTCTTTTCATGTTGTGAACGGGCCTCTGGAACGGATCCTGTTCACAACCAGAGGTACCACTGTACTTAGCAGACATGCATACAGGCATTTTTTTTTTTTTTTAATTCTATGCATTCATTTATATCCCACCTTTTCTCCAAAGAGCGCATGGGTAGACCCGGAGAGGACATGCTACCCCCCCCCTTTTCACTGCTTTCTCCTCACAACAACCCTCTGAGGCAAGTTAGGCTGAGATAGCTCCTAGGTCACATTCAGCAAGCTTCATGGGACTGAGGCATGGGAGTAGCCAGGGGGGGCAGCTAACCCTCCAATCAATAAAAAGGCATAGCAAACTGAGGTTCTGCCTCCCCCCTATAACAAAAGGCCTGCCCCACCCCACAAAAATCCTGGCTATGCCCATGGCCACTGAAGGGAAATTATTTGAACCCAGGACACTCTACACCAAACCTTATTTTTTGTGACTGTAGCTTTTTTATTAACAAAAACAATCCCATTTAAAAAAATAATTTGTGTTTTAATTGTTGCAACCCACCCGTGAGACTTTAGAGCGAAGGAAGAGTAATTAATACTACTAATAGTAATTAATACTACTAATAATGATAAAATACAAAAATAATACTAATAATACATCTAATTGGCTCTTCAAAGGTCAGCTCCCTCCGCGTGGCAAAAAGCAACCGATTTATCTATTAATTTAATTTAATTTATGCCGCTCTTGCGCATAAACTCACCCACCCAGAAGTGAAGGTATTCACGTTACTAACTATAAAAAGGAAGGGGATCTTTTCTCAAGACCCATCAATTTTCTCAAGACCCAAATAAATTTTCTAGATGCGCCATAAATCAATAAAAAATGGTGACGCTTTGAAAAAGCGAATTACACTTCTATTTGGGAGCTAAGGGCCGCATTCGGATCCTCATCCCCACGACCCTTTTCCGTCCTGCACGTCGCGGGTGGGGGGAAAAAACCGAAAGGGACACGCGGCGCGTGCGGATGCGCGCTTGATTGACGCGGCAGGCGACTCATTCATTCTTATGTAACTTTCACTCACGCCGCGGGTGCCGAGAACCTCCAGCGGGCTCCCCATTGGCCCGTCCCCGCCGGATGGAACGCCGCGCCATTGGCCGGCGCCTGGGTGTGGGCGTGGCCCGGGGACCCATTCATAGCTCTGCAGCCGCTTCCTCACTCCTGCTCAGACACGTGTGCGGCCCGGAGGGGAGGGAGCGGGAGGCGTCGGCGGGCCGCAGCCTTGTTTACCTAAAAGTGGAAGGAAGATCACTGCAAAGAGAGCGAGAGAGAGAGCAGGGAGAGGAGTTTGCCCTCCCAGAACATTCCTGCCCATCTAGATTCCTCAAAGCAGGCTGCCTTTCGGGACCCATAGGTGCAGCTGCGGTAGGGCCGGATGACAGAGTGGGGCTGGGGCAGGGGGCATGACCCGTGGTGCCCTATTATTTCTCTGTTTGTTTATTTTTAACTACCCACCCTAAGGTCCCAGGCTCCTTCACTGCCTTGCCGGGGCGAAAGGGCTTGAATAACTCAGAGAAGCTATGAGCTCTGCCGTGCAGGGCCACCCAAGATGAACAGGTCATAGTGGAGAGTTTTGACCAAACCTGATCTACCAGGAGCAGGAACCGGCAAGCCACTCCAGTATCGTAAAAAAGATTTTTAAGACAGCATCTTAAAAAGCAGAGACATCACCTTGCCAACAAAGGTCCGTATAGTTAAAGCTCTGGTTTTCCCAGTACAGTGGTGCCCTGCAAGACGAATGCCTCGCAAGACGGAAAACTCGCTAGACGAAAGGGTTTTCCGTTTTGGAGGTGCTTCGCAAAATGAATTTCCTATGGGCTTGCTTTGCAAGACGAAAATGTCTTGCGAGTTCCCGCGGATTTTTTTCCCTCCCCCCCCCTTTTTCTAAGCCGCTAAGCCATTTATCCGCTAAGCCGGTAAGCCGCTAAAAGCCGCTAATAGCGCTAAGCCGGTAAGCCGTCAATGGGCTTGCTTCGCAAGACGAAAAAAACGCTAGACAAAGAGACTTGCGGAATGGATTCTTTTCGTCTTGCAAGGCACCACTGTAGTGATGTATGGAAGTGAGAGCTGGACCATCAAGAAGGCTGATTGCCAAAGAATTGATGCTTTTGAATTCTGGTGCTGGAGGAGACTCTTGAGAGTCCCATGGACTGCAAGAAGATCAAACCTCTCCATTCGGAAGGAAATCAGCCCTGAGTGCTCCCTGGAAGGACAGATCCTGAAGCTGAGGCTCCAAGACTTTGGCCACCTCATGAGAAGAGAAGACTCCCTGGAAAAGACCCTGGTCACGAAGAGTCACACATGACTAAACAACAACAACAACAAAAGGTCCCAGGGCAGGTTGCAGCTTTAAACCACAATATTTAAAACAATTAAAAACAACTTAAATCATACACTAACCATTAGTCATGCTGGCCACTGAGGGTTGCTGGGTGTCCCAGGATCATTCCCCCTCCAAGCAGGGCTGGGGGAGACTTTTCCTCAGACCCTGGACAGGCACTTCCAGTGAAAACCCTGGAGAGCCGCTGTCAGTAATGGAAACGTGATTGTAGAGTTGGAAGGGACACCAGGGGGTCATCTAGTCCAGTGTTTCCCAACCTTGGGCCTCCAGCTGTTTTTGGACTACAACTCCCATCATCCCTAGCTAGCAAGACCAGTGGTCAGGGATGATGGGAGTTGTAGTTCAAAAACAGCTGGAGGCCCAAGGTTGGGAAACACTGATCTAGTCCGACGCCCTTCAATGCAGGAATCTCAGCTAGATCTTACATGACAGATGGCCACCCACCCTCTGCTTAAAAACCTAGGAAGGAGAGTCCAACACCTCCAGTGGGAGTCTGTTCCGCTGTTGAACAGCTCCTACGATCAGAAAGTTCTTCCTGATGTTCAGACAGAATCTCTTTCCTTGTAATTTGAAGTCACTGCTTTGAGTCCATCCTCCATGCAGACAGCCTTTCAGATATTTGAAGATGACTACTGTATCTCCTCTTGTTCTCCTCTTTTACAGGCTAAACCAGGCTTCCTCAACCTTGGCCCTCCAGATGTTTTTGGCCTACAATTCCCATGTTCCCTAGCTAGCAGGACCAGTGGTCAGGGATGATGGGAACTATAGTCTCAAAACATCTGGACGGCCGAGGTTGAGGAAGCCTGGGCTGAACAGACCCAGTTCCCTCAACCGTTCCTCATAAGGCTTGGTTTCTAGACCCTTGATCATCTTGCACACATTCCAGCTTGTCAACATCCTTCTTAAATTGCGGTGCCCAGAATTGGACACAGTATTCCAGGTGTGGTCTGACCAAGGCAGAATAGAATGGTACTATTACTTCCCTTGAACTGGACACTAGACTTCTGTTGATGCAGCCTAGAATAACATTAGCCTTTTTTGCTGCTGCATCACATTGTCGACTCATGTTAAGCTTGTGGTCTACAAAGACCTCTGCATCCTTTTCACATGTACTACTGGTAGGCCATGTACTACTGGGACGTGGGTGGCGCTGTGGCTTAAACCACAGAGCCTAGGACTTGCCGATCAGAAGGTTGGCGGTTCGAATCCCCGCGACGGGGTGAGCTCCTGTTGCTGGTCCCTGCTCCTGCCAACCTAGCAGTTTGAAAGCACGTCAAAGTGCAAGTAGATAAATAGGTACCGCTCTGGCAGGAAGGTAAACAGCGTTTCCATGCGCTGCTCTTGTTCTCCAGAAGCAGCTTAGTCATGCTGGCCACATGACCCAGAAGTTGGACGCCGGCTCCCTTGGCCTATAGAGCGAGATGAGCGCCGCAACCCCAGAGTCAGCCACGACTGGACCTAATGGTCAGGGGTCCCTTTACTTTTACTGGTAAGCCAGATGTGTCTCTTATAATTGTGCAGCTGATTCTTCCTGCCTAATTGCAGAACCTTTTGAACTTCCCTTTCTTAGTTTGGGCCAAGTTCTATCTGTTCAGGTCATTTTGAATCCCAATTCTGTCTTCTGTAACATTAGCTATTCCTCCCTGCTTGGAGTCACTTGCAGATTGAATGAGCATCCTCTCAGTACCTCATTACTGAGCTAGATTCAGTTTAAGGCAGCTTCCCATCTTCCATGAGGACTGGAATCTTATTTTTATTTTTAAGGGAAGAGTTGTGGCTCAGTGCCAGAACACCTGCTTTGCATGTAGAAGGTCCCTGGTTCAATCCGTGATAGAGACGGGGGCGGCTCCCCGCCTGAAACCCTGGATAGCTGCTGCCAGTCAGTGTGGGCAATACTGAGGTAGATGGACTCAGCAGCCTGACTCTTTGAATTGACCCTTCATTCAGAACCACGAAGAGCAAGGTTTCTATTTTAAATGGCACCCTCTTTCCTCACTTCTACGAGGACCGGGCGAGACTCTGTACCTTAGTTAAGTTGCGTGCAAAAGGTCCCAGCTCCTGGAACACCAGGAGACCTGCTGCCAGCCAGTGTCAGCAACATAGCTGTCAACCGTCCCTTATTTGGCGGGAAACTCCCTTATCCCAGCGCCATGTCCCGCTGCTGTCCCTTATTGATGATGTCCCTTAAATTTCCCGTGTTTCATGCTCACCCGGCTTGGGAGGGAAGCAGCGGCTCAGAGTCCTCCGCCACGAGAGAGAGAGCGCACGAGCTGCCGCGTCTCCGTCTCTCCCTTTTCCCCCTCAGGGGCACGTCGTGAGGAGATGGGTGGCGGTGGGCGGGCAGGCAGCCCCTCTCTTGCGAGACTTCCGCCGCGCTGCCAGGGGAAGCCGGAGGCGGCAGCGGCAGCGGTGGCTGAGGAGGTGGCCTGAGGGAGGAGGAAGAGGAGGGATGCAGAAGGGTGGCGCTACAGTGGCTGCCGCGGTGCCTCATGTTGGGCTTGTGGGCGGCGTGGGCTAGAGTCTCTCTCTCCCCCCCCCCCTCTCTTGGGCGGCGAAGGGCCGATGGAACTCCTCGCGCCAGGACGATGGCAGCCCCGACGTGCTGCTTAGCATACTCTCCAACCAGTGCAGCATCTTAATTTAGTGATTTCCCCCTCCGCATCCCTTTCATAACTCTATTTTTATCATTTGTCCATCCATGGTTCAATTTTTTACTACAAATTTTCTGTCAATCCTACCAATGTATGTAACTCTTGACCATAGCATTTCGACTAAATTATAAACGTTCCCCATTCTTTATGAAAGAGGTCCTCTTCCTGGTTTCTAATTCTGCCTGTAAGCTTTGCCATGTGGACGTCGTTCATCAGTTTTGTCTGCCACTCTTCTTTGGTGGGAGTTGTAGACCCTTAGGGTCATCTAGTCCAACCCCTTGCAAAACACACTCAGTCGCAGCAAAAGCAGCATGGCTCCATCAGTGCCGGATCTCTGTATAAGCTAAGCAAAATCCCTTATTTTGGCTGCTGATCCCTTATTTTCGAGGCTACTGGTCCCTTACTTTCAAATCTGTAAATTGACAGCTATGGTCAGCAATACTTAACTGGATGGACGGAAAGTCTGACTCAGTGCAACTCCTGTGTAGTGTGGCGTTGCTTGTTTTTAATACAAAGGGGTGTTGAAAGGCATGACCCGCCCTTGCAGCCTGAAATGGTGCGCTTTGCTAATACCACCCAGGGCTTTGCCATCTTCCCACCTCATTTTGTTATGTAAATAGTTCAACCTGTGTGCGGCTGTTAGCAGAAGACAGGGCTCATCCAGAACCTGTTTCCGCTGTCAGGGTGTGGGCCGTCATCGCTTGGAACACCTTAAAAAACTGCTTCTGAACATTCTCCGTAAGCAATTTTCTCCCTCCGGCATGAAGTTCAACCTGAACGGCACCTGTTGAATTTCTTCCTCACATGCAGCAGCAAAATGGACTTGCCTTGCTGCCTTCCCCACACCACCAGAATGGCAAGGGTCAAACAATTCACAACTTTTCTTCTGGTGGCATCTGAGATCTTTGCCCAAAGCTTCTCCAGTTGAAACTGCTCGGTAGTCCCAGCAAAGAAAGAATGGATACAGAAACTTACGGAATATGCAGAAATGGCGAAACGTACCGGAAGAATAAGAAATCAAGATAACAATTTTTAAAAAATATATATAAAAGAATGGAAACGGTTTATTGAATATTTACGGATAAATTGTAAACAGATAACGACATTGGCAAGATTATTGTAATAACCTGCAGTTTCGTAAGAGTATATATTTAAAGAAGATGAATAAATGAGCAAATTAAGTTAATTTGGATATGCAGAAGATATTAAGAATTTAAGGAACCACAGAAAGAGGGGGAAGGAAGTCAAGTTTTGAAATGTCAAAATGATTGTAACATTAGTGAAATGTATAAACTTGAAAAGTATAAATAAAAAATATAAATATAAAAATTAAAATAACCTGCTTGGAATGCCGGCTAATTCATTCACCAAAATATCTTTCTCTCTCCCTTGGGGAGAAAAGTAGCAATCCTAAATCTATGTAATTGCCTCCCCTATTAGAGTTCTCTGGGCAGGACTTGACATCCTATGCATGTCTGCTCAGCAGTAAACTTCCTTTTTTTCTAATGGAGCTTACTCCCAGGTAAAGGGTGCAGCCCAGATCCCTGGTCCCCAAACTTCCCCTGACCATCTTAAAATCGCTGAAGGCCCAGGTGGGCTGCTTAAATGATTTTTATGCCTGCTGTAGATGAAGATCTACCAAACTGTCATGTGAAGCACACTGCTTTACAGAAGCAAGTTATGAGCGACTTACAAGCAGTGGTACCTCTGGATACGAACGGGATCCATTCCAGAGCCCCGTTCGCATCCTGAGGTAAACGTAAGATGCGACTGCACGTCTGCGGGTCATGTCTCGCCACTTCCACGCATGCGCGTGACATCATTTTGAGCATCTGCGCATGCGCGAGAGGCGAAACCCAGAAATAACGCGCTCCGTTACTTCCGGGTCGCCGCGGAGCACAACCGAAAATATTTAACTTGAAGCTACTTCAACCTGAACCAGTGGTACCTCTGGTTACGTACTTAATTCGTTCCGGAGGTCCGTACTTAACCTGAAACTGTTCTTAACCTGAAGCACCACTTTAGCTAATGGGGCCTCCTGCTGCCGCCGCGCTGCTGGAGCACGATTTCTGTTCTCATCCTGAAGCAAAGTTCTTAACCCAAGGTACTATTTCTGGGTTAGCTGAGTCTGTAACCTGAAGCGTCTGTAACCCGAGGTACCACTATAGTAGTAATCAGGCTATGGCCATGTCCTTCCTCCCTCGTCAGAGGAAATGTGCCAGAGAATAACACTTGCAATTGGTTGAGTGTGTTGTTGCACTTCTGCCCTGCTTAGCGCTCCTCACTGAAGCATCCGATGAGCCACTTTGAGAACAGGATACTGCACTAGGCGAGCCGGATCCAGCCTGACTCATCTTACATTGCTCCAGTCACCAGTCTCCAAGGAAGGGGTCAGCAAACTGTCCGGGTTTGTTGCTGTTGCTCTGGTGGCCAACAGCCAGAGCCTGTCGACGCAGCTGCCAAACTTAGCAGCAGTTTTTTGTTTTTGGGAGGGGGAAAAAAATTATCTCCCTCGATGGTATGATGCGGCTGCTGACTCACCGCTCTGTTCCAGGCAGCTGGCTTGGGAGAGGCTGATGTCGAAGAGGAACGCAGTGTTCCCTGCACTCAGGGCGGGAATATCTCCCCCCGCTCTCTTAAAACAGAAAGGGCCATTAAACTTTACGACCTGCCTGTTATGTAACAAATTCCGGAGTTTGGATGGAGAAGTGTTATTGCAACGGCTAATCGGCGGAATTTGCGGTGTGGCGCATTGCGAGCCTCTTGAGGGCTCGGCAAAGCCACATCTCAGTGTGCGACCTTGCTGGGGGGGGGGATCAAAGCTCTCCCCTGCCCCCTTGGACTCAGCGAGAGTTGCTGCAAGAAAAGGTTGTTGGTTTATTCATGCCACCTTTCCGCCCGACAGGAACTCAAGGCAGCTTTCAAATAACTGAAGAATAAAGGTAAAGGTAAAGGGACCCCTGACCATTAGGTCCAGCCATGGCCGACTCTGGGGTTGTGGTGCTCATCTCGCTTTATTGGCCGAGGGAGCCGGCGTACAGCTTCCAGGTCATGTGGCCAGCATGACTAAGCCGCTTCTGGCGAACCAGAGCAGCGCACGGAAACGCCGTTGACCTTCCCGCCGGAGCGGTACCTATTTATCTACTTGCACTTTGATGTGCTTTCGAACTGCTAGGTTGGCAGGAGCGGGGACCGAGCCATAGCTGTCAAGTGTCCCTTATTTGAAGGGACAGTCCCTTATTCCAGCGCCATGTCCCGCTGCTGTCCCTTATTGATGGATGTCCCTTAAATGTCCCTTAAATGATGTCCCTTAAATTTCAAAGGAAGCAGCTCCTCTCCCTCCCTCCATGCCGGCCTGGGAGGCTCCAACTGTGTTGCTTGGCTGTGTTGCTCACCCAATAAGAAGTCTAAGAACGACTGGGGGGTGGAGCTTGCATGCCTTGTGTGTGGCTAGTTAATGCAAGCTGAGGGGGGTTTTGAATGCTGGACGCCATTTTGTTGCACGTGCTGCTGCAAACTTTGCAGTGCAAAGCCAGGCCGGGGAGCCATCTTAAGTTGAGGCTGCATAGGCCTTGTGGTGCATGTGATTCAGATTCTATTCAGCTGAACCTCTGGTTACAAAGCTGGTTGGACAGTGTTCTCGAAGCTACCAGCATAAGTTTGACCAGACTGCAGGAGCACAGGAAGACTGGAGTGCCTGGAACAGGTGAGGCTGCAGGTCCCTTATTTTGGCTGCTGGTCCCTTATTTTCAAGGCTGCTGTCCCTTATTTTCAAATCTGTAAATTGACAGCTATGGACTGAGCAACGGGAGCTCACCCCGTCGTGGGGATTTGAACTGCCGACCTTCTGATCAGCAAGTCCTAGGCTCTGTGGTTTAACCCACAGCGCCACCCGCGTCCCTTTACCTGAATTATTATTATTATTATTATTATTATTATTATTATTATTATTATTATTAATACCCCACCCATCTGGCTGGGCTTCCCCAGCCAATCGGGGGGGGCTTCCAACCGAATATGAAAAACAATACAGCATCAGACATTAAAAACTTCCCTAAACAGGGCTGCCATGTGTCTTTTAAAAGTAAAATAGTTGTTTATTGCCTTGACATCTGCTGGGAGGGCGTTCCACAGGGCAGGTGCCACCACCGAGAAGGCCCTCTGCCTGGTTCCCTGTAACCTCACTTCTCGCAGCGAGGGAACCGCCAGAAGGCCCTCGGAGCTGGACCTCAGTGTCCGGGCAGAATGACGGGGGGGGTGGGGAGGAGAGAGACACATTGGAGGGATGGGAACAGTGTTTTTTAAAAATAAATAAATAAATAAATAAACAGAGATTGATAGATAGATACAGTCATACCTCAGGTTAAAGTTGCTTCAGGTTGAGTGTTTTCGGGTTGCGCTCTGTGGCGACCCTGAAGTAATGAAACACGTTGCTTCTGGGTTTTGCCAATCGCGCATGTGCAGATGCTCAAAATGACGTCACGCATGTGCGGAAGTGGCGAATTGTGACCCGCGCATGCGCAGACACAGGTTGCGTTCACTTCAGGATGCGAATGGGGCTCTGGAACGGATCCCGTTCGCATCCAGAGGTACCACTGTATTTAAAACATACAGATAATTGCAATAAAAACACCACAGCAATAGCCCTTTTATTAAAAAATGTCAGTTCCCCAAAGCCTGTGGGAACAAGAAGTGTTTCACCTGCCAGTGGAGGACAGCAAGGAGGGAGCCGGTCTGGCTTCTCCAGGAAAGAAGATCCAAAGTTTTCTGAGAGGAGCCACCACCGAGAAGGCCCTCTCTTGTGTCCCCACCAAGTGGGTCTAGTAGATAAGGGCCTCTCCGGAAGATCTCAAAACCCAGGCAGTATGGAGGGTCCAGTCATTCAGAGAGCTTGGACCTGAGCTGTGTAGGACTTTATAGGGGATAACCAGAATGGTACCTGGAAACAGACTTGATTGCCCGGAGCCGTTCCAGCGGGCAAGTCTCATCTGCTCCCTATAACCAGCCCCAGTCAGCAATCTGGCTGCAGCAATCTTTGAGCCAGCTGAAATTTCGGAGCCCTTTTCAGAGGCAGCCCCACGTAGAGAACATTGGTAAAGGTAAAGGGACCCCTGACCATTAGGTCCAGTCGTGACCGACTCTGGGGTTGCATCGCTCATCTCACTTTATTGGCCGAGGGAGCCGGTGTACAGCTTACGGGCCATGTGGCCAGCATGACTAAGCCGCTTCTGGTGAACCAGAGCAGCGCATGGAAACGCCATTTACCTTCCCGCCGGAGTGGTACCTATTTATTTACTTGCACTTTGACGTGCTTTCGAACTGCTGGGTTGGCAGGAACAGGGACCGAGCAACGGGAGCTCACCCCGTTGCAGGGATTTGAACCGCCGACCTTCTGATCAGCAAGTCCTAGGCTCTGTGGCTTAACCCACAGCGCCACCCGCGTCAGTCACCCAAATGGAAGTAACTAAGGCGTGTGTGTCACTGTGGCCAAAAAAAGGACATCTCATTAAATGAGAAGGGGATAAACCAGGTTGAGTTCCTGGGAGAAAAAGATTGGATACTAATGCAATGGAATAAATAAACATAGGCCTTGGAGTGATGAGGGAGGGAGTAGGATGAAATAGAGGGGGACAACGTCTTCTTCAGATTCGCTTCAGCTACCCTGATGGTGATGACAACTTACGGCAGCAAAGGCGAGTCAGACATTTTTACATCAATGGCCGGTTTCTGCTGGCCGAGTCACGCTAAGCCATGCTCAGCGATGCGCCACTTGCCCTTACGACTTTCTCAGACGAGCCAGCGGGAGGAACTTAATGAATCACGAAGCCGACGCTGCGATTGGCGGAGAGTCATTCACAATTACGCTCCCTCTTTTGAGAATGGGCTTGCTGTGCAGGGGAGGAGTCTCCCTGTCGCTTTCATTCGGGCTGGGGTGGCGGAGCATGCGCTCATGCGCAAAGGGTGGTAACCGGAAAGTGAACGAGATGCCTGAAAGAAAAAAAAACCACAAGATGCCGGCGCTCCGAAAAAGCTGATTCTTCCATCACGGCGAAACTCCTGTGGTGGGTTTGCAAGTGCGCTGAATCAATAAAGATTGGCAGCGCTGCAGCGAAATTTTGCTGCGTATCTTTCTTACCACGACCCACAAGTATCACCCACATGTTTCTCCAAGGCCCCTGCTTAGTACCCCTTTCTGAATCGGCACTCACCATTTGAGTTCACTGTTAGAAGGAATGATGGTCTAGAGCAGGGGTAGACAACCTAAGGCCTGGGGGCCGGATCCAGCCCAATCACCTTCTGTCCTCTCCCCCATGCTTTTCAACATCTACATGCAGCCGCTGGGAGCGATCATCAGGAGGTTTGGGCTGGGTGTTCATCAGTATGCAGATGATACCCAGCTCTACCTCTCTTTTAAATCAGAACCAGTGAAGGCGGTAAAGGTCCTGTGTGAGTGTCTGGAGGCGGTTGGAGGATGGATGGCGGCTAACAGATTGAGGTTGAATCCTGACAAGACAGAAGTACTGTTTTTGGGGGACAGGAGGCGGGCAGGTGTGGAGGATTCCCTGGTCCTGAATGCGGTAACTGTGCCCCTGAAGGACCAGGTGCGCAGCCTGGGAGTCATTTTGGACTCACAGCTGTCCATGGAGGCACAGGTCAAATCTGTATCCAGGGCAGCTGTTTACCAGCTCCATCTGGTACGTAGGCTGAGACCCTATCTGCCTGCGGACTGTCTCGCCAGAGTGGTACATGCTCTGGTTATCTCCCGCTTGGACTACTGCAATGCGCTCTACGTGGGGCTACCTTTGAAGGTGACCCGGAAACTACAACTAATACAGAATGCGGCAGCTAGACTGGTGACTGGGAGCGGCCGCCGAGACCATATAACACCGGTCTTGAAAGACCTACATTGGCTCCCAGTACGTTTCCGAGCACAATTCAAAGTGTTGGTGCTGACCTTTAAAGCCCTAAATGGCCTCGGTCCAGTATATCTGAAGGAGCGTCTCCTCCCCCATCGTTCTGCCCGGACACTGAGGTCCAGCTCCGAGGGCCTTCTGGCGGTTCCCTCACTGCGAGAGGCCAAGTTGCAGGGAACCAGGCAGAGGGCCTTCTCGGTGGTGGCGCCCGCCCTGTGGAATGCCCTCCCATCGGATGTCAAGGCGATGGACAACTACCTGACATTCAGAAGACATCTGAAGGCAGCCCTGTTCAGGGAAGTTTTTAATATGTGACATTTTAGTGTATTTTTTATCTCTGTTGGAAGCCGCCCAGAGTGGCTGGGGAAACCCAGCCAGATGGGCGGGGTACAAATAATAAATTATTATTATTATTATTATTATTATAAATAGAAAGAGAAAAAAATATATTCTGAATCTCAGAAGCCAGAATAGCAAGAGGAATCGCTACGCAGTGAAAGCAGCAATCCCTCTTGCTGTTCTGACTTCTGGGATAGCTGCGCAGCCTGCATTCGCGCCATAAGAGGCACACACATTTCCCCTTACTTTTTAGGAGAGAAAAAGTGAGTCTTACAGAGCAAAAAATACAGTACTAAGAGATAACACCTGAGCTACTGTGAAATACCTGAAGCTCAAATAGATCCATGCAGAATCTCCACTGGCCTGCTAAGGACAGTCTCCCTTCCAGCACACAATAGGTCAGGCTCCTCAAACTGGGCCCTCCAGCTGTTTTTGGACTACAACTCCCATGATCCCTAGCGAGCAGGACCAGCGGCCAGGGATGATGGGAACTGTAGTTCAAAACATCTGGAGGGTCGAGGTTGAGGAAGTCTGCAATAGTTTTTGGGAAACAGGAGTGTAGCAGAGTGGTTGGTTACAGCAGCCGACATCTCTGAACTCAGTCTGTTCTACCCTGCCTGAAACCCCGGAGAGCTGCTGCCAGTCAGTGTAGACCATACTAAGTTTGATGGGCCAATTGCTCTGACTTTATTCATGAGGACTAGAATCTTACTTCATTTCACAGGGAAGGCTCAGAGAACCTGCCTTTCCTGCAGAAAAGGTCCCGGGGTTCAAGCCTTTTCCGGGAACCCTGGAGAGTTGCTGCCAGTCCGTGTTGGCAATGCTGAGCTCAATGGACCCGGAGGTCTGACTCAGCTCCTTTTGCTCCATCCTTAGGTGTAACTAGAGGACTACAACCTTACTTCATTTCACAGGGAAAGCTCAGAGAGCCTGCTTTTCCTGCAGAAAAGGTCCTGGGGTTCAAGCCTTTTCCGGGAAACCTGGAGAGTTGCTGCCAGTCCGTGTTGGCAATGCTGAACTAAATGTACCCAGAGGTCTGACTCAGCTCCTTTTAGGCGTAACAGCAAAATCCCAAGGTATTGCTGGAAGAGCCTAACTGTGTTAGACTGTTGGAACATCCTGACCTGCTTGGATCAGTGGGGAGGAGCTGAGAGGTGGAATCAGAGCTTGGCTATGGGGCAACGAGGCAGGGGAGCAACAGGTTTGGCTCTGTGGAAAGGGGGGGGGGCAGGAATTACAGGAACAACAGAGTGGGAGCTCTCCAGCATCAAAGTCATCTGGGCCATCTGGGGCAGCAGCACCCCACAGCAGCCGGCAATGTTTCCAGGAAGCCCAAGAAATGGGTCATGAGGCCACGGAGCCGCCCTTGAAGTTCTTTACGCAAGATCTGGTTTTCTACGCAATACGAGGTTCACCCGTGGAACTCCCACAGGATGTGGCAATGGCTTTCAAAGGTCCTTAGAGAAATCTGGAGGAGCTTCATCGAAGGCCACATCAGCAATGATTAAAAAAATGATGAGCAAAAAATGGAGATAGACTGCCCCTGCTCATGGGGGTTCCATTTTCTTAATTAAAAAAAAAAATTATTGCTGGCACCACAAATAAATCACTGGTGAATATGCACGTAGGTCTCAAGTTCATTTTCCGGTAGCATTTTAAGGGCTGGGAATGCCCCCCATTTCTGAAACCCTGGAGAGCCCTTGTCAGTCACAGTAATGAGCTAGATCAGGCATAGGCAAACTCCGGCCCTCCAGATGTTTAGGACTACAATTCCCATCATCCCTAGCTAACAGGACCAGTGGTCAGGGATGATGGGAATTGTAGTTCCAAACATCTGGAGGGCCGGAGTTTGCCTACGCCTGAGCCAGATGGACCTCAGTGGTCTGGCAGCTCCTAATTTAGCTAATTCCCTTTTGCAGCCATTGAAGCAGGGAAGTAGTTTTCGAAAAGTTCCTGTTTTGCAGAAGCGATCCAGTCCTAGCCTGTCTCATGAAGTAACACCACCGCCTCTTACTTAAAACTGCCACCCATTTTTCTTATTTATTCAAAGCTGTGTTCTTTGCTTGGCAATGCAAGAACATTTTAATAAGCAGACTAGAAATAATTCCGGTGCATACCTTTCCTGACGCAGCCGGCAATTTCATTTCTGACGAAGGGACTTTTCAAAACAAGGACAGTGATAATTAAAGGTTCCGGAAACGGGGTGGTCCTTACGTTCAGGACCAACAAAAGACAAGGAGAGTGTTTGTCTTTTCTTCCACCTATTGCATGATTATTATTATTTTCAGGGAGTTTTGTTGCCACAAGCAGTGCCGGATTTACGTATTAGCTAAAGAAGCTATAGCTTAGGGTCCCACTCTTTTGGGGGGCCCCCAAAAAAATTAAAGGGAAAAAACTGGATGTACATTTCCAAAATACAAGATAAAAAACAAATAAAATAAAACCTACATACAGCAACAGTGTTTTGTTTTGTGTTGTGTTGTGTAGGCTCCTATGTTGTAAGTAATGGGTACATGAATTACCATGTAGCCTATATCCAAGACACAAAAACAGCGAAAATTTGTTGTTGACAAAGGACAGCTGGACATATAAAGGGCCTCATTACCTCCAGTAGCTTAAAGGTAAAGGTAAAGGGACCCCTGACCATTAGGTCCAGTCATGGCCGACTCTGGGGTAGCGGCGCTCATCTCGCTTTATTGGCCGAGGGAGCCGGCGTACAGCTTCCGGGTCATGTGGCCAGCATGACTAAGCCGCTTCTGGCGAACCAGAGCAGCGCACGGAAACGCCGTTTACCTTCCCGCCGGAGCAGTACCTATTTATCTACTTGCACTTTGACGTGCTTTCGAACTGCTAGGTTGGCAGGAGCAGGGACTGAGCAATGGGAGCTCACCCCGTCGCGGGGATTCGAACCGCCAACCTTCTGATCGGCAAGCCCAAGAGGCACAGTGGTTTAACCCACAGCGCCACCCGCTTCCCTTTCAGTAGCTTAGGGCCTCATCCAACCTAAATCCGGCCCTGGCCACATGATGTAGCGCTGCCTCCCTGCCCCTCTTTTAGTTGAAAGGGGATCAAGCAAATTCACACAGGCGAAATCTCTCCACCTGATGGTGAGGTGGAACCTCCATATACAGGGCCAGTCTACCCCTGAATATTAGCTGCTGGGGGGGGTGAACAAGAGAGGGGGGCTGCCTCTGATTCCTGACCCATTTGCACTGCAGGCTTCCTGGGAACATCCAGCTCACCATTGCAGAATGCTGGGCCCCACAATCTGACCTAGTGGGGTTCTCATGTTATCCTTCCTGCCCCATTTCCGCCCTTCCCTAATGAGAAACCTGTTCTCTCTTGGTCTACTCATAGTCCAACCAACTGAGCTAGCCAGGCATGGCCGCCCCACAGATTCTTACCACACCCACGGGCTCTCCCCACCGGCCAGTCCTTAAAGGCATTTGGGTCTCTGCCCCACTGATCATCCCTTCACTCACACCCAGGGCTGGATTTAGGTTTGATGAGACCCTAAGCTCCTGAAGGTAATGGGGCCCTTTATATGTCCAGCTGCCCTTTGTCAACAACAAATTGTCACGGTTTTTTGTGTGTTGAATATATGCTATTATGGTAATTTATGGACCTAATAGGTATCTAAAGCCATTTGCACATAACAAAATATGTATTTTCTCCAAGTAATGGTTGAACTGAAATACAATTAAGAAGTATATTAATAAAAGGTAAAGGTAAAGGGACCCCTGACCATTAGATCCAGTTGTGGCCGACTCTGGGGTTGCGGCGCTCATCTCGCTTTATTGGCCAAGGGAGCTGGTGTACAGCTTCCGGGTCATGTGGCCAGCATGACTAAGCCGCTTCTGGCAAACCAGAGCAGCGCACGGAAACGCCGTTTACCTTCCTGCCAGAACGGTACCTATTTATCTACTTGCACTTTTAATTGCTTTTGAACTGCTAGGTTGGTAGGAGCAGGGACCGAGCAACGGGAGCTCACCCCGTCATGGGGTTTCGAACCGCCGACCTTCCGATCGGCAAGTCCTAGGCTCTGTGGTTTAACCCACACACAGCACCACCCTTGTCCTTTAAGTATATTAATAGTGAAATACAATTAAGTATATTAATAGTGAAATAATTATTAAGCTCAAACTGTATGTAGGTTTTATTTTCTTTTTTATCTTATATTTTAGATATGTACATCCAGGGGTTTTTTTCCCTTTAATTTTTTTTGGGGGGCCCAAGACAGAGGGGCCCTAAGCTATAGCTTGATTAGCTTATATACGTAAATCCAGCGAGTGGCAACGGCTCTTCAGCGACCCCGGCTCCTCCTCACTCGACCCCCTCCCCGTTCCTTTTGACATTTGGGTCTCTGCCCCACTGACCATCCCTCTACCCACGTCCCCCCCCCCTCCGTTCCCATGTCACGTCAGGGTCTCCACCCCAGAGATCTTCCCCGGCTCCTCCTCCTCCTCCTCCCCGCCCTGCCTGCTTTTGCCTCGCCTCCCTGACTCCGGCTGGCACGCCGCTGCCACGTGCGGAAGCCGCCGGCCCCAGACACGGGGCGGGCCACCCCACCGCCAGCCCTCCGCTCTCGCTCTCTCCCGTGCAGGCCACATGTAGCAGCCTGCGCCCTCGCTCCTTCCCGGCTTGGCCAATGGGAGCGCGGGGCGGCGGGGGGATTGGGCGGCGCCGGAGCGCGGAGGGCCAATGGGGGCGCTCGGAACGCGGAGGCGGGGGAGGGCCGCGCTACAATGTATCGAGCTGGGCGTTCCACGGGGGGCGGATGAAAGGCCAGCGGGGCGGGGCGGGGCCCGGGCAGCACGTGCGGCGCTGCACGTGGCCGCGTGGCGCCTGCCCTGAGCCCGGCGCGCCCGCCTTGGTGGAGAGGCTGAGCCGGGAAGCCAGGAGCTCAGAGCCGCCGAGAGGAGCTGGTGAGTAGATCGCTGCGGAGGGAGCCTCCGCTTCGGAGCCCCGGCCCGGATTCTGCCGGCTCTGGGGCTCAGAGCCCTCATCCTGCTTTGATATATATACTGTGTATACTAATATATGTACTATATATACTATATATTTACTATATGCTACAGTATTCTGTAATACGAGTGCAAATACCTATGTATATATTATAGATGCTTTTTAGAATTGAAGCAGGTTTTCTGCATCTGCGGAAGATCGCGACAAAGGCGAGCTGCCTCTGGGCGTACGCAGAGTGCACTTTCTGATTTCAGAACTTTAGGTGCAGTGGGGGGATACGGGAAGGCTGAGGGGCTCAGAGCCGCAATCCTGCTTTTATATATACTGTGTATACTAATATATATACTACTTGTTTATTATATACTATTCTATAATACGAGAGTAAATACGTATGTGTATATTAGAGATGATGCTTTTAGAATTGAAGCAGGTTTTCTCCATCTGCGGAACATTCGCGGCGAAGGCGAGCTGCCTCTGGGCGCGTGCAGAGTGCACTTTCTGATTTCAGAGCTTTCGGTGCAGCAATGGGGGATATGGGAAGCCGTAGCGTAGGAGGAGGAGGAGGAATTCGGATTATCTCTCGGTTCCTTTTCTTTTCGGGAACTCGTCCGTAGTCTGGTGGTGTTTCCGACCTCTGCATTGGGGAGATCGGGGTCGGTGGATGAATCGGGGCCGGAGAAGGAAGCGAAAGGGATCGGATTAGCGGTATTGGGGAGGATCGGGAGAAATTCACGTACAGTCGTCCCACCCAAAGCGCCCCCTTTTAGGTCATTAGGATTGGAATTGACATCTGAACTGACGTCACAATCATTTATGTCAGAAGAAAGTCGGTTTGAGTTCTGTCGGGCTTTGATTCCCAGGTTGGCCGGGGGTCTAGGATTGCATACCTGCCCGGGAGTAAAGTCGAAATGGACGGCTAGCCAGCTTGGATCCTATACAGCTACTCACTTATTTGTGACTTGTTTAATTTTTGCAGCGTAGATACGTTATTTTTTTGAAATAATTGCAGTTGTGCTCAAAGAAAGGAATGCGATTTGACTTCGTTTGCAGAGCTGTGGGGCGCCCTCCCTATAAATGTGCAGATAGACTAGCGTCTGTTCTTTTTACTACGCCTTGTGCAAATAAAACCTTTTATTGTATGCTATAAACTTGCAAACACTAGTCATAAAATCTTAAGTCCTGCCTGGAAAAGGATTTGCAGGCTCTGTTGGGTTGATGTCTGCAGACTTATTTAAAAAATAATAATAATATGAGCATGTTCTGGTATACCTTAAAAAATTTGCCAGTCATTTAATGCTTTAGTGTCACAGGTTTTGTCAGCACATGCATAGATAACTTTCACTGATGCTAAAAGTATAGGTGGATCCTGACCTGTTTGCTGAAATTCTCTGCTTGCCTGCTTGGAAAAAAGTCCGGATGGGACCTGATCCCTGTGAATGGTTACAGCCTCTTGCTTTTATTTGGCTTTGTGGAAACACTTTTTCAGATTTCTTTGTGGGTATATATATATATATATATTAAACATTGGCTTTATAGATATAGCAGCCTGCAAGTTCATCGATAGCTGCTTGCCTGTGGCGCTGAGGACCAGCCGACCAGACAGATAACATTTTTGCAAACTGGGAGAAAGTTTGGGTTCTGTGTATTTCTCACACACAATCTCACTTTCCTGGCATTATCCGGGCACTTCCAGGAATAGAGAGAGCTCAAGGAAGTTGTTAGAGACATTCACAAGGATGGCATCTTGTGTTCGATGAATTCCACAGTTGGTGTCGTGTTGCTGATTTACTATTATTAAGTAATAATATTAACCTTCACTGCCACAAGATATGGCAACAGCAGTAAGAAGTTAGACAAGTTAGTGTCTAATAATTTGATGAGCGGTTATTAACCAGAACAGCTAAGTAGAGCCTCTCTGTTCAGGAGCAGTTTAGCATTGAAGTCCAGCTATTGCTTTTCCATGACCCACTTGTGGGCTTTCTGGAAACAATTTGGGTTGGTGGCCACTACAGGAAAAACGGGGATGCTAACAGTCGCAAGCTGTTGTAGTAGCAGCGGCGGCGGCAGAAAGGGCTCCTCCTCATGCACCCGATCCTGTGCATGCTTACTCGGGAGTAAGCCCCCGTTGCCGCCTTTGGAAACTTTTTGCGCTTCTACCAGCAACACTCAAAACCTGCCTGCCTGCCCTGCAGCGCAGACTTCAAGCGTGTTTTTACCCAGGAGTAAACCTCACTGGCTTCAGTGGGGCTTTCTCTGAAGTAAGTGTGCAGCTTTGCAGCAGCAAAAAAAAGGTGTGCACTTATTTCTATACTGATAAGTGAATCTCACCTATAGGATTTACTCCATATTCTGTGCTCGTTTTCTGGAATTTGACTGATACCTGATTTTTATCCTTGTTTATTTACCATGAGCATGCCAACCACCAGAAATAGGTAAGAAATTGAAGGTGGTTTGGGGGTGAGCTAATACCTATCACTTTTCCAGTTCAGTGCTGGAATCTTGCAACTTCTAGCATCCCTGACAGAGGTCTGGGCTCTGTTGCAGCATTCCTGGAGACCGTCTTGCCTCATATTCCCAGATATTGTAGGGTAGCCAGACAGATTTCCAGAGAGCAAGAGTTAAGGCACACTGTTCTCTCTCTTTTTTTGGTGTGTTTAAAATCAAATTCCGTGGCCCCTAGCCTTCTCCTCCTCCATGAATTTGTCCAGTCCTCTTCTAAAGCCGTCTGGGTTAGTGGCAATCGCTGCTTCATGTGGCAGCGAGTTCCACAGTTTATGCTCTGCACAAAAAAGAGCTTCTCAAATCTTCTTGGGCAACAGAGGGTTAAGCCACCTTCTGATTTGCTGATGAATGGATCTGATTTACTGGGAGGGCTGTATGCATGAATGGGGAACCTGGAAGCAAATGGCCAATGGGATTTGCAGCTTTGGTACCCAGGGAAAAGCAAGGCAAAAGGAGGGTCTTTTCGGAAACAAAACAAAGGCTTTCTCGCTGATGTAATTATTTGTGGGGGGAAATGTGTGCGGCAGAAAATCTCTGCCCCCCCCCCCCCCGCTGATGTGCTCCCAGTGGCTTTACTTCCGTAGGAGGAGATGACTAGGAGCCATCGGAAGCCCTCCCCTCCTCCTAAATTGCTGGCCCTTGTGGGAGGGAGTTCCATAGTTTAGCCGAGTGAAGAAGGGCTTTTTATCTGTCCCGAATACGGGTTCTGGTGTTCTGAGAGAGGAGAAACGAGAAACCCGTTTCTCTGCCCACTTTCTCTACACCGTGCATCATCGGTTCTGGGTTCGAGTCCTGATGGCGTCTCCCGGAAGGGCTGGCTAGGAGACTCCCTGCCTGGAACCCTGGAGCGCTGCTGCCAGTCAGTGTCTGCTGAGCTGAGTGGACCCAGTGAGCTTCCTTTGCCCCTATTTAAAGCTAGCCCTTTGCTCAGGATCCTGAGGACTAGAAACTTAGCTTATATCAATGGCTTTAACCTTACCCACCTAAGCCTATATACTTTATCTCTCTGTCCGCTCAGTGCAACAAGGGTGGAGGGCATTTTCACAGGTGCATATCCTTCCGGTGAAATCAAATACCCCTAACTTTAATTTGTCCATTTCAGTGGGTCTACTCTCGAGTAGGGCTTATTTGGAGCCTAAGCTCCTGAGTTGCATCCTCCCCCCACCCCTTGGAATCTAGTGGCAGCTGAGCTACCCACATTGGTTAACCACAGTGGGTCTACTCTGAGCAGGAGGAGCAGCTGCGGGAGGCTGCCCTCAGTTCTTTGAATCCTTGGCGGAGCCCGACTTGGCACCGATCCTTGACCTACTTTGACGGGATGCGTGGCCTGCCACGAGGCTGGCTGTTGTTCAGGAAGCGCGCCGTGGATCCAAACCCCTGGAGGACAGGGCGCGGGTGCAAATCTCTTCCTCCGCTTTTCAAGCTGGTTGTTACATTCAGTCCTGGGGAGGACACAGTGGGCAATTAGCAGGGCATCTTGTGTGCAGAAGTCGTGGCGCCACCGGGATGTGGACAGAGTGGTGCGTGGCACCCCCCCCTCTCCCCCATACTCTGGGCTCTGCCCGGGTGGCTGTGCAGGAGATCTTCCCACAAGTGAGGGTGCAGCGACACCCCTTTGAGGTAGGGCTACAGTGGGTCGAGTTTCTCTCCCAATGCCAGAACGTTGGGAGAGTCGGAGAGGATAGGAGAAAGGACTTCTTCGCGCAGTTAAACTGCGGAACTCACTGCTACTGGAAGCAGCGATGTGCACCAGCTCGGATGGTTTTAAGAGAAGATTGGACAAATTAAATGCAGGAAGAGAAGGCTACCGACGGCTGCCAGCCAGGGTGGCCATGCTCTGTCAACACAGCTGGAGGCAGCGGTGCTTTTCAATGCCGGTTGATGGAAGCTGCATTGCTCCTGTATTTGGGTCCTGTTTGAGGTTTCCCCTTGGTTGGCCACTGTGAGAACAGGAAGCTGGACTAGTTGAGTCACTGGACTGATTCAGCTCTTCCGGTGTTCTTATGGAACCTCCAGGTCCAGGGGTAGTCTATCTCGTTTCCCAGCTTTTGGGGGGTCATTGGCCTCTGTGAGACCAGGATGCTGGACTTAGATGGGCCGGTGGCCTGATCCAGCTTGCAAGATGGCTGCTTAGCCACTAAAAAAAAGTGCTTCCCCATTTTTTTAATGTGGTTATTTACATTTTATAAAGTCAGCTGGCCTGTGCTGACTAAATTACTAATGTAATTAGTAATTACTAATTTAGGTTGGAAGGGCCTGTCTTTTGAGGAATTACTTAAAACTTGGGCGCAGAATCCAAGTGTATTTTAATTTTTTTATATTGTTTTAATTCTACTAGAGTGTAGTTACTTTTTAGCAGCTGTCTTTTGTATGCTTTTAGCTTTTTTATATTTTATCTGTGTTCTTTTAATTTGTGCAAGCCGTCTTGAGTCCCATTCTGGGGGAAAGGCGGGATATAAACAAACACTTATTTGTTTCACAAGATTTACTCTGTTTGATCATCCAAAAAACCTCAGAGTGGTTTACCAAGGGAAGAAAACTTGTCAGTAAAGCAACTCTTTGCTGATTAATATTCAACATCCTTTAAAATGGTGTTTGTGGGAGTAAAGATAATGGGCTGGTTTTAGTCTTGTGATGCATGTTTTGTTTCTATTTTGTGTTGTTGTGCTGTGAGCCACCCTGAGCTCATCAGAGGAAGGGCGGTTTACACATTTAATAAATAGGCAAAATAAACAAAACTGGGAATAAATAAACTAAAAAACAGACTGGAACATGCCTTAGCATTCCACCGGCCTGTACAGAGGCTCGTCTAAACATAAAAAGGTTTTCAGCAGGCTCCAAAAAGAACATTTCCCTGACGTCAACAGGCAGCGAGTTCCAAAAGTGCCATGTAAAAAAATTGGTTATTGTTGTTAGTAACAATGCTAAATGTTTTCTTGACTGCCTGTCTGCAAGCTGCGTTGGTTAACTTTTCCCATGTCTTTCCTTTGCCGCAGATATATCTCAATGACAGCCATGGCTTCTTCCTCAAAGAGCATCTCTTCCGGCGAGTCTCTGTACTCCGTCGAAAGCGCCACGAGCGAGGATGACGACGACCGCAGCGCCGACTTTGACGTCTTCTCGGACGGCGGGAGCGACTTGGAGAAGGAGTCGGGGCCCCTGAAGCACCGTAGGGGTGCCTACCCAGGCCGGCAGCCTTTCCTCTTCTCCCCGGAACCGCTGGGGCGGACTACTCCAAGCCTGCCTTGCCGGGAGCGCAATCGCCGGACGAGGAAGCCGCTTGGCTTGCTGGCTGCGGTCAAGCTGCGGCCTACGGGGCCTTGCTGCCATCACCCGGCGGCCCTCGACGAGGCGTACTATAGCCGCTTGGTGGATACAGACGGCGGCCTGCGGAGGAATCCCGCTGGCCGGAGACGGGCAGAGAGCGGCAGATGCCAGAATGGGGGCGTCCAGCCCCACCCATACGCAGCGCAGCCACCTCTCCGTGGAGTAAAGAGGCAGAGGAACCATGTGGCGGACCGCGAGGACGTACGCTCTCCTTGCTTGACTGAGAGGGACCATATCTTTGCACAGAAGGTCAGTGGCCAAAGATGTCGGAGTCAGTCGATTCACAAAATCAAAATGCAAGTTTCTAGTCCCCAGGATGGGCGGGGGCGCATAGGTGATGCTAGGTGATACAGTGATAGGTGATGCTAGGTGATACAGTGGTACCTCAGGTTACATACGCTTCAGGTTACATACGCTTCAGGTTACAGACTCCGCTAACCCAGAAATAGTGCTTCAGGTTAAGAACTTTGCTTCAGGATGAGAACAGAAATCGGGCTCCGGCAGAGTGGCAGCAGCAGGAAGGCCCCATTAGCTAAAGTGGTGCTTCAGGTTAAGAACAGTTTCAGGTTAAGTACGGACCTCCGGAACGAATTAAGTACTTAACCCGAGGTACCACTGTATATCACAATGTTGGAAGACAGATAAATTTGTTTCTTGGATCTCAAACGCCTTGGCTTCCGAACGATCAAAACCCGGAAGTGAATGTTCCGGTTTTTGAACGTTCTTTTGGGAGCCAAACGTCCAAGGCGGCTTCCGATTGGCTGCAGGAGTTTCCTGCAGCTGATCAGAAGCCGCGCTTCGGTTTCCGAACATTTTGGAAGTCGGATGGAGTTCCAGAACTGATTCTGCTCAACTTCCAAGATGCGACTGTATTGCCCAGCCCTTGGCAATGCCGAGCAATATTGTAACAGCGAGAGAGGGCATTGTGAGCATGATTTGTCATGCTTACGGGGTTGAGCGTCCTAGGTGCAATTTTCCTGTCTCCGTAACTAAGAGGAGGTGCTTAGTTATAAAAAATAAATGAGAATGAACGTGCTTGGTAGTAAAATCAATTTAAAAATCAACTTTAAAAATTAGTTAGTGCCGTATATGTTATGTAAAAAAAGGAGAAACCATTCTCATTTTCCTCAACTTGTGCATGTTATAGAGGACCCATTACTCTGCATTTCTTAGAATCGTGGATTTGCAGAGTGTGAAGGGACACCCAGGGGTCATCTATTCCAACCCCCTAAAGGTTCCTGCCTGTTTCAGTCTGCTGACGCCTCTCTCCTTTTATCCCCGTTTTCCACAGTGCTTGGAACTCCAGGGCTTCATTCATCCGTTGGTGCAGCTTCTCAACCGGCTGAAGATGGGCCGCTTTGACCGAGGTAAGGGAGCCTGACAGCTGGATGTTTTGAGTTTTGGGGGAAATTCAGCTTCTCCCCCCCCCCTTCTGTTGGTTCGGATTTGAGCATCTGTTTGTGTTTGTGTGGTCGCCAGCCAGGTGTGGGGCAAGGCTTCAAATGTGAGATGTACAATGAATCGTCTCCACTTTGGAACTCCCTGCCACTTGAATATCAGGCCGGCACTTTCACTGCACTCTTTTCAGTGCCTGCTGGAAACCTTTTTGCTTAGACAAGCCTAGATGCTGACATGCAAAACGTTGAGACTCCTTTTAATCCGTTTTTAGTCTAATGTCGTTTTTAACTTTTTGAAAGCCTTAGAATCCAGCCTTTCTCAACCTGTGGGCCCCCAGATGTTGTTGAACTACAACTCCCATCACCCCTAGCTAGAAAGGCCAGAGTTCAGGGATGATGGGAGTTGTAGTCCAACAACATCTGGGGACCCACAGGTTGAGAACCGCTGCCTTAGATTGTTGTTAACCACTGTGAGGGTGTCCCCCCCCCCAGTCATAGAATTCTAGAGTTGTGAGGGACCCCTGAAGGTCCTCTAGTCCAACCCCTGCTGTGCGTTGATTCTGTAAATCCTATAAAATAAAATAAAATAAGGCAGCATCAGTTTTGTGGCTGTCATGTATGTGCTGTAAGCTCTTCCTTCCTGTGGGCTGGACTTGGAGCCATCTACAGAAAACTTGCATTCTAAGATCCAGTTTGGGGGATGAAGGAATCTTTTTGCAAGGCTGCCCTGGAAGATTCTCAGTTCTGTTCTTCAGTTTGCTGCCTTAAAAGCTCCAAAGGGCACAGGAAGCTGTCTCACCAAGAGTCAGGCCGCCGTACCATCTAACTCAGTGCTTTCTACACTGACTGCCAGCAGCCCTCCAGGGCTTTTGGGGGTCTCACAGTTTTGCCAGTGCTATTGCAAGAGAGGTGAGCAGGGTTCGCGAACGCTTCCCCTGTTTCTCTGCAAGGGAAGAATAGGAGAAGTGTAGAGTGTCAGAGGAGAATAAGAGGAAAGGTCTTTTTTTGAGGGTTGGGGTGCCAAGAAAAAAAGTGAGGATTTAGCAGTCGTCATTCCCCTGGGGGGAGTTATGCAACCCGGTTTTCGTTGCAGAGGCAAATCCAGGTGTGTGGCCCTCGGAGCTTCTGTTTCTGGCCCTCAGGATACTCCCTGAGGCCATGGCACCCTCCCAGCCCTGGGCTTTCTCCCCTGTCCTGTAGCATTTTTGCCTGGCTTGGAAATCCGCCCTTGAGCTCTGAGGATGCAGCTACAGCTGCCTGATGGAAGTGTGTGTACTAGCTAGTCTAAATTCGCACCCCTGGCTGGGAATGTCCCCAGTCTGCAGCCTTGGGAGAGCTGCTGCCAGTCCGTGCAGGCAGTATTAGGGTAGTTGAGCAAAGCTTCTGTATAATACAGCTTCCTAGCTTAAATCTGAACCATGAGGACTAGAAACTTGCTTTACGTTTAATGAAAGAGCTGTAGGTCAGTGGGAGAGCATCACACCTAGAGTCTGACTCGGCAGGAGGCAGCGTCCTCTGTTCCCAATTCAACCAGCCCTGCCTTCATGAGGACTAGAACCATGCTGTTATTTTGTGGCGAGAGCAGCAGGAGAGACCCTACTTTGCGCGTGCAAAGCACCAGGTTCAAACCTTAGCATTTGCAGGTGGGGCTGATAGACCCCCTGCCTTGAGACCCTGGGGAGTTGCTTCTGGTCAGTGCCAACAACACTCAGCTAGGTAGCTCCCAGTGGCCTCTTAGCAGGTGTTGCCAGCTGAGCAGATGCAACATTTCCACATTGCAGGGGCCTTCATTGTGTATCTTTAGGTGCCTGGCAAAAACGTTCCTCTGGCGCTGTGGGTTAAACCACAGAGCCTAGGACTTGCCGATCAGAAGGTCAGCTGTTCGAATCCCCGCGACGGGGTGAGCTCCCGTTGCTCGATCCCTGCTCCTGCCAAACTAGCAGTTTGAAAGCACGTCAAAGTGCAAGTAGATAAATAGGTACCGCTCTGGCGGGAAGGTAAACGGCGTTTCCGTGCGCTGCTCTGGTTCACCAGAAGCGGCTTAGTCCTGCTCGCCACATGACCCGGAAGCTGTACGCCGGCTCCCTCGGCCACTAAAGCGAGATGAGCGCCACAGTCCGAGAGTCAGCCACAACTCAACCTTAATGGTCAGGGGTCCCTTTACCTTTTTATAACCAGACTTTGGGCTGAACAATATTCTCCGGCCTTTTAAATGAATTTGTGGGAGGGGGGCAGTATTGGTTTGTTTTTCTTCCGTTGCATATTTTGTGTTCTCATTTCTGTTGTGGGCTGCAATATGCAAAATTAATAATATGCAAAATTAATAAACAATAATATTAAGTATAAGAATACCTGCATGGCAGGGGCTGGGATATCTTCCAACCCATGCACGGCCTGCTCCCATTCCCCAGATGGTAAATTTTGGGGTCTCTAAGGGGACACTTTTTGATGGGGGACGCAGTGGGTGAGCACCCTGGCTGCTTGCTTTAACATGATGCTTCCTGTGTCTGCCTCTGTGAACCTTCGTTGATCAGGAGAGGACTTTGAATGCCCAGGAAATGTGGACTAATCTCTCTTTCTCTCTCTCTCTTTGATTTTTCCAGGGCTAAGCAGTTTCCAGCAGAGCGTAGCCATGGACCGCATCCAGCGCATCATTGGCGTCCTTCAGAAACCAGAAATGGGGTAAGAACCTTGCAGCAAAGGGAGAGGAAGGAATCCCCTCCGGTTCGGCATTTAAAGGCTGATTTAACCTTTAAATGGGAGGGGTTTCCATAGTTTACGCTCTTTGTGGAGAAGAGCTTTTCTTTTTCCAATCACTGAATTCGTTGAATCGCCAAGAGTTCTAGTCTTACGAGAAAAGGAGGAAAACACTCCTCTGTCCACTTCCTCCGTGATGTGCAATTCCCCTAAAAATAATAGCAAGATTCTAGTCCTCATGGTATGAAAGAATGGACCGATTCAATGAGGAATTGTGGAATTTGCCTGATGCTAAGTCAGGCTCTTGATCCATCTTTCTCAAGAGTTTCTCAAACTGGGGTCTCCAGCTGTTTTGGGACTACAGTTCCCATCATCCCTAGCTAGCAGGTCAAGGATGATGGGAATTGTAGTGCAGAAACAGCTAGAGACCCAAGTTTGGAAAATCCTGATCTAGCCCATTGTTGCCAACTGTGTGAGATGACAGCTGCTCTTCAGGGCTTCTGGCTGCCTGGCCCCCAGGTGTTTACGAACTTGTCCTCCTTTTTTTCCTTTTCCAGGGAGCGTTACCTGGGCACTCTGCTGCAGGTGGAGAAGATGCTGAAACTCTGGTTCCCTCACATCGCCGTCAGGAATTCGTGCGCTGACTGCGATACAGCCGAGGTGAGATACGGCAGACTCTTCTCCTTCCACTTTCCTGTATTTCTTTTGAGCTGGGTTGAGGAAAAATAATCAGCCACTACCTTCAGTGGCGTAGCGTGGGGGGTGCAGGGGGGGGCCGGCCGCACCAGGCACAACATCTGGGGGTTACGGTTAGGGGGCGCAAATCCACGGGTTAGGGGGCGCAAATTACTTGCCTTGCCCCGGGTGCTGACAACCCACGCTACGCCACTGACTATCTTGAATCCGTTGGTTCAGGTCTTAGGTTCTGGAGCAGCAGAAACAGGCATGCTCCATCTTCCCTGGAACAACCTTTTACGTGTTCTTCTTCTCCAGACTAAACATACCCAACTCCCTCAACTGCACAGACATTAATATATGGGATACAGAACTCCTCTTGCTGAAATAAAATGTGTTAATACAAATGGAAGTCAAAAACTCTGTAGTTGTTAATAAGGGATTAAGATCAAGACTGAATGTAATTGGATTAATTAAAACTTCGGAAGCAGAGTGAAATAACATCATCTCACTTTGAAATCTAGCATGCGGGAGGCCACACAAAATGTACAATTGGCTTTATGATTGATACATATTTGAATTGTAATCTGAGATTGATAAAGACTGAAGGCAGACCTGTTTCGGGAAGTTTTTAATGTGTGACGTTTTGTTGTATTTTTAATATTTTGTTGGAGTGGCTGGGGAAACATGGCCAGATGGCTAGGGTATAAATAAATTATTATTATTATTATTAATGATAATAATAATAATAATAAAATGTGGTTTATATTGGATTTTAGTAATGTCTGGGGAAACACAGCCAGATGGGCAGGGTATAAATACCTTATTATTATTATTATTATTATTATTATTATTATTATTATTATTAAATGTGGTTTATATTGGATTTTGGTACTCTAAAATTGATTTAAAAATTGCCGGTATTTACATAAAAAGGCTTGATCTTGGCCTGATCCAACAAGCTCTACTTAGATTCTCAGTCTTGTGCCTCTCAACCTCTGACGCCATGTTGTTTTTCCTTTTGCGTAGCAGTCATCCATGGAGGAGAACCTCCCCGAAACCCCGCTGCCGTCCGGCCAGGGCCCCACGCAAAGCCCCCCCACGGAGGAACTCCACCACACGCACCTCGGGGACCTGGTTTCCCCCGTCGACAAAGCCGCCGCTCCACTGGGGGAGTCTCCCTGCTTCCTGGGCGGCGACTGGCCCGCCATGAACTTGACGTGGATTCACACCTCGCCCATTTCGACGCCCCCCTTGGGGAACGCGGACGTGGGCCGGGCCAGTTCCGTCTTCGGGCAGACCCTGCTGGGGCCAAACTGCACTGCCTACGGGCTCGTTGTCTTCCTCCAGAACAACCCCTATGGCCGCCCCACTTCCTCGACGCCCGCCCATCTCTCCATGAGCTGCCGCCACACCGACAGGTTGCACCCGGGCCCAGGGGAGCCCCCTCGGTGTCAGAGCCTGCCGGGCACAACGGCAGCAGGCAGCTGCCTTGGTCAAGGGCCCCATAGCGGCTTCTCTCGGTCTCTGCCCCACTTGCCTACATCGGGCGAGGGGCACATGGCGGCCAGCGACGGGAAACCCGCCTACCACTGCGATTCCTGATGCCCGCCTGGCAGGCATCTCCCGAAATGTGTGAATTTTATTTTATTTCTCCATCCCATTCTCCCCTTCCCTTTTTACAAATGTTCTGCCTTTTCTTTTTTAACTTAAAAAGCATTTCATGTGTGTCGGAGGGGCAATGCCATAGCCTGGTTCCCGTTCGCCAGGACAGGAGTGGCACATGTTTGGTTTCAATAAAAGGCACCGTGAATGGTTTCCAAATGAGATTTTGTTATGTGTGTTGCTTTCTCTCTCTTGACCTGCACTGTTTGTGCATCACCTGCAAACCTACTTATTAAAAAAAACACCATGCTTTTCCTGAGTGTTCAGAGCAACTAGGTTTCCTTGGAATAAAAGAAAAAAACAGCAACAACTTGAACTTGGCTCAGTAGCAAATCTGCAACCAGTGCAGATTTCTTATCCCCACCAATATATTTTATTCAGATTTGAAGGAAAATAATAGAAACGTTCAGGGACGCAGGTGGCGCTGTGGGTTAAACCACAGAGCCTAGGGCTTGCCGATCAGAAGGTCGGCAGTTCGAATCCCCACGACGGGGTGAGCTCCCGTTGCTCGGTCTCTGCTCCTGCCAACCTAGTAGTTGGAAAACACGTCAAAGTGCAAGTAGATAAATAGGTACCACTCCGGTGGGAAGGTAAAACGGCGTTTCCGTGCGCTGCTCTGGTTTGCCAGAAGCGGCTTAGTCTTGCTGGCCACACGATCCGGAAGCTGTACACCGGCTCCCTCTGCCAATAAAGCGAGATGAGCGCCGCAACCCCAGAGTCGGCCACGACTGGACCGAATGGTCAGGGATCCCTTTGCCCTTCCCTTTAATAGAAACGTTAAGATGGAATATCCAATATATTTTTATTTAAAGAGAAAAAAAGTAATCTTAAATAAAAACACAAATCAAAAGGGGGGGTGGGGAGAAGGATGAAAAGCAGAGGGGGGGGGAGGAAACGAAGGAAAAGAGGGAAGGAAACTTCCAGTTCTCTTGTTAGCTATATGGAGAAAATTATTCAAAACATCCAAAATAACACCTAACAATTCCTCTTTCTATGAACCAATATTTTCTTCTTTCCCCAAACCCCCAGATATCATAAGTTGATTTTTTCATGCAAAAAGTCTATAAGGAGTTTCCAATCTTTGGTAAAAGTTGACAATGATTTTTCTCGTGATTAAACAACTTTGCCACTTTAGCGAAATCCAACCATTTTAACAATGGTTTGACCACTGCAGAAGATTTCGGAGCAGAGATGTTGCATGCTCACGAGGCCCCACTCCTGTCAGCAATTACGCTGCAGCATTTTGCAACCTGCACTACCCTGTGCACTAGTTTTTAAAACGCATTTTAGGAAGGGGATGGAGGCAGGGTGTGGAATTTGGATTCTCCCTCAAGACAAAAGTCCTGCGGTGTGTGTGTCCGTGTCCGCCCCAGTTGAGAAACTGCCTGGATTACTGTTGTTTCCCAAACACACACGTGCTCTCTTCTCGGCTTCCAGAAAGATCTCCAGCTAGTTAGTTTCTGTTGGAACACTTTGCTCCCAAGCTTACATAACAAAGGAGATACTTAACAAAGCCAGTTTAAGCTATTTATGCAACAAAAGAATTGGTCTGGACCAGGGACCAGGCATGTCCAAACTCTGTTTAATCCGGCCCCTGTGACAGTTTTATTTCCTGGGGTAAAATCCTAAAAAAAAACAACCAACAACAACAACTTTGGGGTAAAATCATAAAAAAGGTCAACAGCTTCAATACTAAAAAAAGGTTAATATCTTTGGTCGGCCCTCACGGCCCTTCACTTCATCAAATCTGGCCCTCTGAAAAAAGTTTGGACACCACTGGCTGGACATTCTAGCTCCCCCCCCCCAAAAAAACCCCACCGTATTTATACACACCACAGGTGTAGGTGCAGGGTGGGAGGAATGCCAGAAAGGTAAAGGGACCCCTGACCGTTTAGTCGCGGATGACTGGGGTTCGGGTGCTCCTCTCGCTTTGCTGGCTGAGAGAGCCGGCGTTTGTCCGCAGACAGCTTCCGGGTCATGTGGCCAGCATGACTAAGCCGCTTCTGGCGAAACAAGAGCAGCACACGGAAACGCCGTTTACCTTCCTGCCGGAGCGGTACCTATTTATCTACTTTGCACTTGATGTGCTTTTGAACTGCTAGGTTGGCAGGAGCAGGGACCGAGCAACGGGAGCTCACCCCATCGCGGAGATTCGAACTGCCGACCTTCCGATCGGCAAGCCCTAGGCTCTCTGGTTTAGACCACAGCGCCACCCGTGTCCCTCAAACACAACCTCAAAACATTTCACACACTGACTAGCCTTTTTGTAATTAGTGTGTTACCTGCTTATGTTTTTTCCCAGGTCTAGGGAGGACAATTAGTGGAGCAGGTTAGTTGAGCAGGCAGGTGCCATAGCAATGTGGGTTCCTCTCCTCCCCAAGGGAAAAAGGTGGTTCTTTTATAGATAAGGCTCCAAAAACCTGCATGTCTCTGGATGCAAAGGCAGGCTTCTCCCCACCTGTCTCGTGGGAAGCAGGTGGTGTACAAAGGTGCTCATCTGTAGTGCCCTTGCTGCGGAAAGGTGTACATTAACCTCCAAGCTTTGCAGCAGAATCCCAGGCTCCCCCAGCTGGTTAGGTGTGGCGAGTTAAAAAATGGCCTTGGAAGTGACCAACTTGGGCTTCCCTGCTATGGTTGCTGATCTCTCATCCTCCGTGATAGCGAGGGGGCGGGGGGAGGATTGTGCATGCCGTGGGTCAGTAGGAGCCTGGACCAATCACAGTGGGGCAGAATTGAGAGGACAGGCACCCATAAACCCAGAGTATCCAATCAGAGGAGTCTGCTTCCTGCCACTCTGTATGATGTCCTGTCCTCTGAGACTTACCTGGGTTGAGTGCTTTGCGAAGGGCGCTTCCCTGTGAATTTTCTTCCACCTTTGGGGTGGGGGAGAAATTGGATTCAGTTTGCATTTCAAAGCAAACCACCCTAATTAGATGTTTCTGGAATGAGAGGAGAACTGAAACTCGGCTGTCCTTTGAAATCTGCACGCTTCTGAATTTTGCAAACCCAGTAATGTGCACAAAAACGCCCCCGCTGAATATCCTGTTGCAATTACAAATTCCTAGATTTGTGATAAGAACGTACACAAAATGCATTATATTACAGGATATTGCTATGCAAAATGGTGTCTTGGTAGTGGTGGTGAATTGCATTTAAATGAGTTTTCATTCATTCATTTCATAAACTTGATACACTGCTTGATAGTTTTAAAATAAAAATCCTCAAAGCGGTTTACAAAGAGAATAAAACATTATCAGTAAAACCAACTCTTTAAAACACTCAAAAGATAAAATCAGCAATAAACTAAAAGCTGATTAAAACTTACCTCCACATTTTACGTGTCTGGGAGGCCTGCCTAAACAAAAATGTTTTTAGCATACACCAGAAAGTCCAGTGAAGCTGCTTGCCTGATATATAGTTTAGAGGTCCCGGGCCCTAAGGAAGTCAGACTATCCTCCACCAGGGCCAGGGCCTTCTCAGTGTTGGCTCCGACCTGGTGGAATGCTCTGTCCCATGAGACCAGGGCCCTGTAGGATTTAACTTCCTTCCATAGTGCCTGTAAGACAGAGCTATTCCACCTGGCTTTCAACTTGAACTTAGCCTATTTGATTCCCCTTCCTTCCCTCCCCCTCCCCTTTTTATGAAGATTACCCGCTCTGGGATCCCACAGCTAATTCTCCCCTGGTCTCCATGCTGGCCCAAACAGGACTAATTTAGCCAGCTAGCCCTGGTGATCATCTAATGTTTATTGGATGGATTTCCCCCCTATATTGATTTTTTAATTCTGAATTTGTCGTTATTCACGTTTTATACCGTATTTTATGCTGGTTTTTTTGTTGTTGTTGCATCAATTAAGTGTTTTAAATTTGTTGTTAGCCGCCCTGAGCCCGGTTTTTGAACCGGGAAGGGCGGGGTATAAATAAAAAAATTATTATTGCTTATTATTATTATTATAGACAGGGAGTTCCAGTGGTCAAGTGGGCATATAATGGGGTAAGGCGATCTCGCAGGTAGAGTTAAAGTTGTTAAGGACTTTTTATGCTAATACTAACACCTTGAACTAGACCCGGTAGCAAATCCGTGGCCATTGCAGCTCTGAGCACAGGTTTTCTATGTTGACAAGGCCTCCCTCCTGTCAGCAATCGTGCTGCAGCATTCTGCACTGACCACAGCTTCTGACTGCAGCGTGAGGGGAAGCCCCACGGTGAGCACATTGCAGCAATCCAGTCTTGAAGTAACCAATGCAGGAAAAAGCTGCAGCCAGTTATTTCAGCCAGGTAAATCTCAAACCAATGTGGGAAGAGATTAGAGAGCCGAGATGGACAGGTTTGCCCATCACAGGCTCCAAAGTGGGAGAGACAGCCTGGGCACGTGTGTTCCACCTGCTGCCCGCCTCGGGGGCCCAACCTGTTCCAGGTGTGTCTGGCTTCACCTCTTTGCCTCGTGATGCTGACAGGTGAGGCGGTCCATGCCCTGACTTGCAAGAGGCACGGCAGCGTCTGGTCTCGGCCCACATCAAAAGCAGCTGCTGCTCTCTATCACCCACAGGGAGCTCTTGTGGGTGAAACAGCTGTTTCGCCAGGGAATTTGGCAAGGAGAACGTGTCCAGAGGAGGGCAACCAAAATGGTCAAAGGCCTGGAAACGATGCCTTATGAGGAACGGCTAAGGGAGCTGGGCATGTTTAAAAAAGCCAATGCAATTCTGCAGCTCAAATTCTGCAGCAGCTAAAAAAGCCAATGCAATTCTGGGCTGCATCAATAGGAGTATAGCATCTAGATCAAGGGAAGTAATAGTGCCACTGTATTCTGCTCTGGTCAGACCTCACCTGGAGTACTGTGTCCAGTTCTGGGCACCACAGTTCAAGAAGGACACTGACAAACTGGAACGGGTCCAGAGGAGGGCAACCAAAATGGTCAAAGGCCTGGAAACGATGCCTTATGAGGAACGGCTAAGGGAGCTGGGCATGTTTAGCCTGGAGAAGAGGAGGTTAAGGGGTGATATGATAGCCATGTTCAAATATATAAAAGGATGTCACATAGAGGAGGGAGAAAGGTTGTTTTCTGCTGCTCTAGAGAAGCGGACACGGAGCAATGGATCCAAACTACAAGAAAGAAGATTCCACCTAAACATTAGGAAGAACTTCCTGACAGTAAGAGCTGTTTGACAGTGGAATTTGCTGCCAAGGAGTGTGGTGGAGTCTCCTTCTTTGGAGGTCTTTAAGCAGAGGCTTGACAACCATATGTCAGGAGTGCTCTGATGGTGTTTCCTGCTTGGCAGGGGGTTGGACTCGATGGCCCTTGTGGTCTCTTCCAACTCTATGATTCTATCTCTTTCTCTTTGTCCTGCAAAACAGGATTTGGGGGAGGATAAGCAGAGGCATCACCTTGCCGACAAAGGTCCTTATAGCTAAAGCTGTGGTTTTCACAGTACAGTGGTAGCTTGGGTTACATAGAATAGAATCATAGAGTTGGAAGAGACCACAAGGGCCATCGAGTCCAACATGCGCTTCAGGTTACAGACTCTGCTAACCCAGAAAGAGTACCTCAGATTAAGAACTTTGCTTCAGGGTGGCACAGCAGCAGCAGGAGGCCCCATTAGCTAAAGTGGTGCTTCAGGTTAAGAACAGTTTCAGGTTAAGAAAGGACCTCTGGAACGAATTAAGTACTTAACCCACGGTACCACTGTAGTGATGTATGGAAGTGAGAGCTGGACCATGAAGAAGGCTGATCGCCGAAGAATGGATGCTTTTGAATTCTGGTGCTGGAGGAGACTCTTGAGAGTCCCATGCACTGCAAGAAGATCCAACCTCTCCATTCTGAAGGAAATCAGCCCTGAGTGCTCACTGGAAGGACAGATCCTGAAGCTGAGGCTCCAGTACTTTGGCCACCTCATGAGAAGAGAAGACTCCCTGGAAAAGACCCTGATGTTGGGAAAGATGGAGGGCACAAGGAGAAGGGGACGACGGAGGATGAGATGGTGGGACAGTGTTCTCGAAGCTACAAATATGAGTTTGACCAAACTGCGGGAGGCAGTGGAAGACAGGAGGGCCTGACGTGCTCTGGTCCAGGGGGTCACGAAGAGTCGGACACGACTAAACAACTAAACAACAACAACAACAACAGTGGCATAAGAACTTAAGAAAGGCCTGGCTGCTGGATCAGCACCCTGCTTTTCACAGTGGCCAAATGCCCCATAAAACATAGGGATCCAGACAGACTGCCTTTGCAGAAGCATTTTTGTTAGGGATTGCAGGACAAGACCTGCCAAGGAAAATAAAGAACTTATTTATGCATACTACAACAGCGGCAAGAGTCTTGATAGCACAAGGATGGAAGAACGAGGAAACCCCGACAGAAGAACAGTGGCAAGAGAAATTGATGGATTATGCGGAATTGGCGAAACTGACATGCAAATTGCGAGATAAGGACAACTGTGACTTTAAAGAAGAATGGGAACTTTTTTACAAATTACTTAAAAAGGCAACAAAATGAACTGGACTCCTTGGCAGGTTTTGAATAAACATACACAAATTTATTGAGGGTTAATGTAGTAGACAGATAATATAAGGATGTATACAATTTTACAATATGCAGAGAACAACATGAGTTGAGAAATCAGAGAGAGGAGCTGAGGGAAGTTTTTTTGGGGGGGAAGGGAGGGTTGTTGGGGAGGTGGGAGGTGGGGGGAAAAGGGGGGGAAATAATGAAGATGATTTGTTTTGATCATTTGGTATGTTGAAATTGTTAATAAAAAAATTATATAAAAAAACAGATAGACTGCCCTTGCACCTGGAGGTTCCATCAAAGCATCAGAAGAGCCCTGCTGGGTTGGGACAAAGCAAGCCCATCTAGTCCAGATGGGCGGGGTACAAATAATAAATTATTATTATTATTATCATAGTGGCCAAACAGATGCCCCAATGGGAGACCACCCACCTAAGCAAGACCTGAGCATGAGAGCTCTCTCTTGGAGTCTCCAGGACTGGGATTCAGAAACAATTGGTAATAATAATAATAATAATAATAATAATAATAATAATAATAATAATAATAATTTATTATTTATACCCCGCCCATCTGGCTGGGTCCCCCCAGCCACTCTGGGCGGCTTCCAACAAAACACTAAAATACAATAACCCATTAAACATTAAAAGCTTCCCTAAACAGGGCTGCCTTCAGATGTCTTCTAAAAGTTTGGTACTGTATTTTTCGCTCTATAGGACGCACCGGACCATAGGACACACCGGACCATAGGAGGGGGAGAAAGGGGAAAAAAATCTTCCCCCCCTTGTTCTCCCCCTCTAAAACAAGGTGCATTCTGTGCGTTCAAGGTGCGTTCACCCGAAGCCTCCAGAGCCCAGCGGGTGTTCCCACTGGGCTCCGGAGGCTTTGGGTTCCTTTCGACCTGCTCTTTGGGGCTGGCAGGGGGAATCGCTGCTTTCTCCCACAGCCAGCCCCAAAGACCAGGTCGGGGAGCAGCACAAAGCAGCACCTTCCCACTGCCCCCCGAGCTTGTGGGGCTGGCGGTGGGGGGAAGCCTTGCAGCCTTCCCCCCACCTTCGTACAGCCTTCGTAGCCTCCGCAGGGCAGCAGGGGGAAGGCACTCCTCTGCCCTGCGGAGGCTTTGCGCAGCTAACCCCAAGCTAGAACAGCGAGACGGAGCGCTGCGCAGCGCTCCGTCTCCCTGTTCTGGCTTTGGGCTTAGCCACGCAGCCTGCATTCGCTCTATAGGACGCACACACATTTCCCCTTAATTTTTGGAGGGGGAAAAGTGCGTCCTATAGAGCGAAAAATACGGTAGTTATTTTTCTCTTTGACATCTGGTGGGAGGGTGTTCCACAGGGTGGGCACCACCACCGAGAAGGCCCTCTGCCTGGTTCCCTGTAACTTGGCTTCTCGCAGCGAGGGAACCGCCAGAAAGCCCTCGGCGCTGGACCTCAGTGTCTGGGCTGAACGATGGAGGTGGAGACACTCCTTCAGGTATACTGGACCGAGCCCTTCTTCTCCATGAATTAGCCCAATTCTCTTTTGAAACCAACCAAGTTGGTGGCTTCATGTGAGAGGGAGTTCCAGAGTCTAACTACGCACTACATGAAGAAGCCATTTGTTTTATGTGCCCTCAATCTCCCAACATTCAGCTTCCATGAGTTCTAGTGCTGAGAAAGATGGAGGAAAACTTGCCTCTCTACGCTTCCTCCATGCCATGCAGAATTTTATAGGCTATCATGTCACCTCTTATTCGTCTTTCCCCTGAATTGAAAAGTTCCAATCGCCGCAACTTTTCCTTACAGGGGAGTTGCTTCAGCCATTTGATAGTTTTTGCTTGCCCCTTTCTGTACTTGCAGTCCAACTAGCCCCCATCCTCCATCAACTCAAGTGACCACCATCTAGGTGAAATTGCAGCGCAGGGGCGCTGCCTGTGTCTCTGTAACGAAGGCCTCTACCTAGAAAGAACAACAACAGGTTCGTGATTCAATTAGTTGACGCACCATGCATCAAAGTGGAGTTTGGCCTGTGTGTGTGGACACCTGTCATGTATCTGCTTGCAAATCTGGGTATTAGCTGTTGGCTGGGAGCCTCGGCTTTCAACGCAAAAGTTACTGTACTTTTTCTTTCGCAGTGTTGCGAGGGATCAGTTCTCCATGTGTGGTGCTGCCTGTTCTCCGAGGATCTGAGTAGATCAGCAATACCGTCCTTTGGTTTTGGGTTTTTCTTTCGTGTTCGCTTTTTCTGCATAAACTTCAGTTTAAAACAAAAAAAAAGCTTCATGTCGGTATTTTGAGACAAATGTGCATTAATGATTCCAATGGGAACACTTCAATTTCCTTAGGAAGTTACTCATAATACGGAAAGCATGCTGCGGTTAAGTCAGATAATTTTAGGTTGGACGTTTACCCCCAAAGATCAACTAACCGGACTTCTTGCAATGCTTGGAAGCACAGCTAACGAATCCCTGAGAGATGGGCCAATCAGCCTCTGCTTAAAGATCTCCAAGGAAGGTGAGTCCACCACCTTATGATGGAGTCTGTCGTTCCGTTGAACAGCTGTTACTGCCAGAAAGTTCTTCCTAATGTTTAGTCGGAACCTCCTTTTCTATCATTTGAACCCATTGGTACAGAGCCTTTACCATCCAGAGCAGCAGAAAGCAAGCTGGCTCTGCTTTCCATGGGACAGACAGCCCTTCGGATACCGTATTTTTTGCCCCATAAGACGCACCTGACCATAATACACACCTAGTTTTTAGAGGAGGAAAACAAGAAAAAAAATAGTCTGAACCAAACAGTGGATGTATGATTTTTGTGGTTCATGCTGTGGCCACAGACATGTGATTTGTCAGTGAGTTTGGGGTAGCCCAATGCAAAAATCCTGAGAATCCATGTGGATCCACACCTTGTAACCACGTTTTTGCGCCATTGCGGCCCCACAAAAAAGTGGGTACATGGTTTTTTTGGTGCAGGCTGTAGCCATGGACATGCTATGTGATCTGATGGTGAATTTGGGGTGACCCAATGCAAAAATCCTGAGGATCCATGTGGATCCGTGCTTTGTAACCACGTTTTTGCACCAATGCAGCCCCACACAACAGTGGATGCATGATTTTTTTTGGTGCAGGCTGTAGCCATGGACATGCTATGTGATCTGATGGTGAATTTGGGGTGACCCAATGCAAAAATCCTGAGGCTCCAGGGACCATGCATTCGCTCCATAAGACGCACAGACATTTCCCCTTACTTTTTAGGAAGAAAAAAGTGCGTCTTATAGAGTGAAAAAATACGGTAGCTATCATATTTTTGGACCATTCAGTGCAACTCGGCTTGCAGAAGACAGGTTCAAGCATCAAAAAAGCCCACGCTGATCCTTGAAAATTTGACACAGTCAGCAGTACACCATCAGTAACTGTCAGAAAGCAGTGACTAACAAGAAGCACATGTCAAAAGCAGGCGGCCAAACCGGACTTGCCAATCTCAAGCCAAATCAGCAAATTAATTGGGTGATGCCAGCTTCTAAGGATGCGGCTAAAGGGCTTTGTTTGCAGGTTTGCATAGTTTATGGTTTAAGAACTTAATATGTATGCAGTGGCATTTTCGAGCTCGGCACTGCAAGGCCATACCCTCCAACATTTCTCCAATTAAAATAGGGATGTCCTATTCCATAATAATAGAGGGACGTGGGGGGTGCTGTGGGTTAAACCACAAAGCCTAGGGCTTGCCAATCAGAAGGTCGGCAGTTCGAATCCCCGTGACGGGGTGAGCACCCATTGCTCGGTCCCTGCTCCTGCCAGCCCAGCAGTTCGAAAGCACATCAAAGTGCAAGTAGATGAATAGGTATCGCTCCAGCAGGAAGGTAAATGGCGTTTCCGTGCGCTGCTCTGGTTCGCCAGAAGCGGCTTAGTCATGCTGGCCACATGACCCGGAAGCTGTATACCGGCTCCCTCGGCCAGTAAAGCGAGATGAGCGCCGCAACCCCAGAGTCGGACACGACTGGACCTAATGGTTAGAGGTCCCTTTACCTTTTACCTTTACAGTGGTACCTTGGGTTACATACACTTCAGGTTACAGACTCTACTAACCCAGAAATAGTACCTCGGGTGAAGAACTTTGCTTCAGGATGAGAACAGAAAATCTTGCTCCGGTGGTGTGGCGGCAGCGGGAGGCCCCATTAGCTAGAGTGGTGCTTCAGGTTAAGAACAGTTTCAGGTTAAGAATGAACCTCCGGAACGAATTAAGTATGTAACCAGAGGTACCACTATATTCCATAATAATAATAGTCATAATAATTTATTATTTATACTCCACACATCTGACTGGGTTGCCCCAGCCACTCTGGGCAGCTTCCAACATATATAAAAATATAATAAAACTTTAAACATTTGTTAAAAAAACTACCCTGTACAGGGTTGCCTTCAGATGTCTTCCAAAGGTTGTATCGTTACTTATCTCCTTGGTTTGGGGATCGCATGATTCCATACCCTCCAACATTTCTCTGATGAAAAGAGGGATGCACTAAGGAAAAACGGGGTATTCTGGGATCAAAACTGGGATGGCTTCTGTAAATCTGGGACAGTCCCGGGAAAACAGGGACACTCAGAGGGTTTGCAAGTTGGGTAAAGAGTTTGTACGGACACTGGGCTCCATGTGTGTGGTTTTGAAAAAGAACCACTAACTTCTCCTGACAATGACCCCCCCCCTTGGCCAAAGAGTCCTCCGCCAGAAAACTGACCGGCAGCTTGTGCTGTGTGTCTCGGGGGAAATAAACCGATTCTCATCAAATGCGCTTTGTACCAATCACCTCCACTCATGGTTCGGGTCAATCATGGGATCACAGCCAGATCTATACAACCCCTGCCCCCAGCCTCTGTCAGAACGTATTAGTGCATGGGGGCCTTAGTAGGGGATTGGCTTTCGTCCCTCTGGGCTGTGGGTTTGCGTGTCAGAGGAATCTTCAGAGATTGTACTAATTCCATTTTCTGCCAGAAGGCTTATGACCCAGAGATAGGCGTGTGAAACACAGCCTGTCCTTACAAGGCCTTTTTTTTTTTTTTGGCTCTCAGGTGTATTAGTATTACCTAGGGGTATGGGGGCACACTCTGGGACAAACTAGATGCCCCTATGCCCCTACCAGACCTCCAGGTCTGACCTGAAGTCTCCAGGTGGTATATGGAAGGCTTGAATGTCCAGGTGGGCACTGCAGGAGTTGGGTGCAAATTATAGCATCCACACTCTGGGTTTCACCTCCTCTGCTCCTCTCTCCTAATAAAGCTGTCCGTGGAGCCAGTCCCTGTGACATCTCGGGGTGTGTGTGTGTGTGTGTGTGTGTTTCCCTTGACATCACTAGGGTTCCATCCTAGGTCTCCAGTTTGGGCCTTGAAATTTCAGGGTCTGGGATGCTCCACCTACAGACAACAGACTTCTACACATTTCTTCCATTTGGGGTACTCTCATGAGGACCCTACTGCATATCACCCATAAAATGCATCAGGGGTGGGTGCATGGGGGGGGGGGAGAAATCCGCTAGAAATAAGTCAGAAATTAGATTGTTTGAACAAAAGAAAAAAAAATTCTATGGAAAATTGTGTTGTAAAATTTGCTGCTCTCTGGTGCCATCTGGTGGTGCATGTTTATAGCACATTCAAATCACTTTTTCTTTACTAATGTAGCTGAGTCCATGGTTCCAAAAGTATTTAAAATCATCATCATCATCATAATTTGATGCCTCCCTGCTACTGCACTGGAAGGATAATTAAGTGTGTCATATTTTAGACAGTACTATGTGAAGACTGAAGCTTAATAATTGCAACCAGCATTGTGTTATTCATTTATTCAGTTTGTTAATCACCTGATACAGACCAGTCTCTAGGCAGCTTTAAACCAAGTTAGAAGCATGCAAAGAATCTAAAACCATACCAACCACAATAATAAAACACCATGAGAGTTGTCCTTGGTTATAGCAGTTTAGATTATTTATTATTTTTAATAGTGTATTGTTATATTACCGTAATTTCTTAATTTATACACACCTCTTTACCCTGGCTTTTGATGCTTGGGATATATATTTTAATGTTTGCATTTTTTAGTTGTTTGAAACTGTTTTTGATATTATGCAATTTCAATATTAACCTGCCCTGTGAGCTTAGGTTGAAGGTCAGGTAAGAAGAAAAAGAAGAAGAAGAAATATTGTGTATTGTGTCGTCTATATAAGGTATTTTGTGTGTTTAATACATTTTTTTAACTAACAATCCCCTTTCTCGTCATCACACCTTGACCCACTTAAATATTGCCCTCCTTTCCCTCCATCCACCTTGAAATGGGACATACTTTACGGAGGGGTTGATTTCTCTGGCCTTTGGTTAACCAGAATGCAATGAACACCAGAATTAAGTACTGTAAACTCCTAGCTCCCCCTCCTGGCTGCTAAAGCAATAGCCAATCCATGCATGCCAATATACCTGAATGACTGAAGAAAATAATTTGCATGGTGCTAGTTCTGTTATCTGAACCAATCAAAATGGAATAACTGATTGGTTATGAATAACGAGATGGTGGGACAGTGTTCTCGAAGCTACCAGCATGAGTTTGACCAAACTGCGGGAGGCAGTGGAAGACAGGAGTGCCTGGCGTGCTCTGGTCCAGGGGGTCACGAAGAGTCGGACACGACTAAACGACTAAACAAGTTCTGTTTCAAGGGTCAGTTGGCTTTTACTGCTGCTGTCTCAGTCCTGTGTGCAAAAACATTTTTGTTGTTGTAAAAAAAAAAAAGTTTTAAATCGCGAGGAAAGCATTTATTTATTTATTTATTTCCAATCAACCTATCAATACATAACAATAAAAAAATCAGTGCAGGCACGCATAATAAATGCTTAAACCTGTGCTTTACATATTATACATGTATTAAGCACTGTTTTTTGTATTGATTGGTGGATTTTAACCGACGTTATTAAAGATTTGCCTAGCAGTTGAGAAGCTATGCTTTTAGTTTCATGTATAGTTTTGCATTGACTATTGGCTTTTTTTAAAAAAAGAAGAAGCTTGCAGTGGGAAAGCTATTGATAAATCAGCAGCAAGCTTAATTCGTTTATTCATAGAGTTATTAGTCATTTTATTGCTGTTAAGTTGTGGGCAAACATATCAGACGACACAACAATTCTTCAAACAGCTCTTGTTTATTCAGAGGCCAGAACAGAACTGAACTGAAGGGCTCAGTCAGCCTGCTTATATAGAGCTCCAGAACAACGTAGCTGTAGCAACTTTATAAAACTATCCAATCACTGAACGTCACTTTCGATCCTTCATTTGCATAACTATCTACAGTATCCCTCTGCTGGCCCAGGGTGAGAACTTCAGTACATAACAATTGCTATGGGGTTGTTGTTGTTTTTCTGCCTCCTCCCCTTCCCCCCATGCTATTGCTTTATATATTTGTGCCAAGGCCCATTTCCTGAACATGGGCCATTGTTGTGTTACGGTAAAATCTGGGTGCGAGGCTGCTCTGCTACCCAGCTCGTCGGACTAAGTCCGTGGGTCCCTGCGGAGGAAAATGAGCTCAGCCGGAGACAGGAGCAAGCTGCAGAAGATCCAAGTTTATTGCGCAACAGGTTCAAGGCGAGATTGAACAGCGAGAAAGGGGTGACATGAACTTTTGAAACTTCCCTCCATGTCCCAGAATACAGTGCAAAATACATCCCAGTTACATCATGAATACATTAAGAAGAGGTTGGGTTACACAGATTACATCATGAATATATTAAGAAGAGGTTGGGTTACACAGGATTAACATATGGAGGAGGGAGGGGGGAATATGCAGAGCTGGAGATATGCGCAGATAAGCACATCCTGAGTACCGGTGATGAGAAGACAATGGTCCATGTACTGGCATTGCCCGGAGGAAAGGCTTGGCAGAGTGATTTGACAGGATTAGGGTCTTGACACCTTGCTTGAGGGATTATGGAGGACAGGGGAGGTGTCATGGAGTCCTAGAGAAATTGAGCAAATTGGCACGTTGAGTTTCTATGAATTTTATAGATTTTAGTCCCTTTTGACATTGACAATTGGAAATAAATGGATATATTGTAGCGAAGAAGAAGGTGAAGACATGCCCCCCCGTTCCGTATCAGTTGGCTCTTTTATTTATCATGCAATGTTCTTAGGAAGGGGCAGGAATGGTGATTTCCAATATGGCCTTCTAAATGTTTAGACTACTAGTGTAAAGCTTTTAATATTTGATGAATTTTTGTATTTTAATATTTTGCTGGAAACCGCCCAAAGCGGCTGGAGAAACCCAGCCAGATGGGCGGGGAAGGAAGGAAGGAAGGAATAAATAAATACAACAACAAGAAGAATGGCAGATGAAGAGGATGGATTTTTCGGAGCTAGCCAACCTAACCGGAAGAGTCCGTGACCAGGAGGAGGAGGAGTACCAGGAAGAGTGGATTAAATTTAATGATTACTTAGTTAAATATGTTAAGTTAAATTAACTGAAAACAGCTTGCAGATACTTAATTGGCTCAGGATTTTGTTTATGTTAAGTATCGAATTACAATGTTTAATTTTATAATGTGAATAAGTTAAATTTTATACGAACTGTGATCAGTGGTGTAGCGTGGGGGGTGCAGGGGGGGCCAGCCGCACCGGGCGCAACATCTGGGGGTTAGGGTTAGGGGGCGCAAATCCATGGGTTAGGGGGCGCAAATCCATGGGTTAGGGGGCGCAAGTTACTTGCCTTGCCCCGGGTGCTGACAACCCACGCTACGCCACTGACTGTGATTTGGAAAACCATTAAAAGGACATGCAATGAAATTCCGCCAAGGGGAAGCGAGGAAGTCACTTAACAATGTTAAGAAGTGTAATTTTCAATAAGGCTATGATTTATGTTTGTTTGTCTTATGTGTTTGTTTGCTTATAATGTTGTGAAAACCAATAAAAAAATTTTTTTGAAAAACAACAACAAAACAACCACCACAACAACAATTATTATTATTATTATTATTATTACTACTACTACTACTACTATTATTATTGATTGATCGGGGAAAACCCGAAAATAGCAGTAAGGAGGCCGTCCCTATTGGGAGTTTGGCCTCCTCCTCTCCCCGCAGGCCTTTCCCGTTGCCATGGTTACCAAGACTAGGCCGCAGGCTAGAGAAGCGAGAAGGGGGAAGGCAGACGCGTTTCCGCTTCCGGTGCGCGGCTCCGTCCTGACTGCGGGGGGGGGGGCACCGGCTGAGCCAGCGGCGGGTGAGTGTAGTCCTTGGTGGGGGCGCGCGAGGAAGCGCCTCTTTGTCCCGCTTCCCTTCGGGTCCGCCGTAGGCCGCGCGCATCCCCGGCCTCTATTAGGAACTGCTGCCCGGGGAGGAAGCGCGGGAGGCGGACGGAAAAAGAATAATGTGGCGGTGCCTTCGGAGGATAGCGTTCCTCTCCCTGTCGTCGTGGAAATTATTATTATTATTTTTTGGGGGGGGTTAACCTTCCCCATTGAGGGGGGAAGGGGGGGCTGCCCTTAGTTTTTGTTATTTGCAGTTGACGGGAGAAGCTGGGGCGCCCCCCCCCGTTTTATTTCATTTGTTGAAATGAAATTTATTTCATGCCCCACCTTTTCCTCCGAGGGAGGTCGAGGTGGGAAAATTCACAACCCTTTTGCCTGTTTTACCTTGTCACAGCGACCCAGTGAGGTAGATTAGGTTGAGAGATGAGTGAGCGGCCCAAGGTCACCCCAAAAAGGGGGAGATCCCTCCGCAGTTTCCTCCAAATTGGGGTGTGTGTGAGAAGGGCCTCCCTTTATTATCCTCCCCTTCGTACATAATTTTATGTTGCTTATTATAGTCAGGTAAATCTGTTTAGATGAGTAGACCTGTTGGAATCAAGGGACCTAAGTTAGTCATGTCTCTTAACTTCAGTGAGTTTGCTCTGAGTAGGAATTAGCATTGGATAAAATCCCAATTTTCACAATTTCAGAATTGGGCCATGAACTGAGAAAATAGCACAGAAAGACAGTATTTTCTTTTTTAAGAAACAGTGACTGGAGTTTCAGCACTCTGCATGGATCTACTTTGACATCTGCCAACTGGACAGCCAAATGAGAAATGATTACTTTGCTACATTTATTATTATTATTATAATTTATTGAATTTTGTTGTTTATCACATGTATTGCCTTTTTTCTTTTTTAAGTATCTCAAAGTGACTTACAGCAATAAATAAATAACATAGGCATTTAACACCAGCATAAAACCAAGAGAAAATTCATTCTTATTTTTCTAAAGGCAGGACTAAAAAATACCACCCACTGAAGGAGGCAGGCGATAATAAAAAGCCAAAGGCCTTTGTACCCACAGAAGACACTTAGAATTATTATTGTTTTAGGTATGAATTCATGAATTGCCTTTTACGTGTATGCCTTGAAGCAATACGTAGTCATGTCATTAAAACAGCTATAATCGTTTTTAAAACAATACAAAGAAACCCCAGATTTGTAAGAAGGCTTAAAAACAATACAAAAGGGGTGCCGAAGGCAGAGAGACACCTGGATGGTGGTGGTCTCCTAACAACTCTCAGCGCTCACTACAAAGTCCAGTTGCCAGGATTCTTTGGGGGGAGCAATGCCTGTAAAAAAAGCGGTATGAAAACTTTAAATGTATACAGTGGTGCCCCGCAAGACGAATGCCTCGCAAGACGAAAAACCCGCTAGACAAAAGGGTTTTCCGTTTTGGAGGCGCTTTGCAAAACGAATTTCCCTATGGGCTTGCTTCGCAAGACGAAATGTCTTGCGAGTTTTTCCGACTTTTTTTCCCTCCCCCCCCCTTTTTCTAAGCCGCTAAGCCGCTTATCTACTTATCCGCTAAGCTGATAAGCCGCTAAAAGCCGCTAATAGCGCTAATCCGCTAAGCCGTCAATGGGCTTGCTTCGCAAGATGAAAAAACCTCTAGACGAAGAGAATCGTGGAACGGATTCTTTTCGTCTTGCGAGGCACCACTGTATTGCAGGTGGGGTCAGAGAGATTTGAACCAGGACTTTCTTGTGTATCTAGCACTAACAGTAGTCCCCCAATATATTTTCTTTATGTTTAGCTGTGAGGTGTCCTTTTATTATTATTTTTTAAAGGTATCTTTTGGAGATTCTCTTATTTGGGCCAGAAGCCGACGGCCTCCAGTTCCTGGAGTTAGAAACAGCTACACCTAAGATGGCCAATCACTTGAAATTCGTCGCTCGGACAGTGATGGTGCCCAACGGCAATGTGGAGGCTGCCTATCGAGTCCTCAACAGGTAAAGACATCCTTTGGACTTGCTGTGCCCCAGGACTGGCTGCAATGTTTTGAATCCATGCTATGGGGTGAGCTCCCATTGTTTTGCTCCAGCTCCTGCAACCTAGCAGTTTGAAAGCATACCAGAGCGAGTAGATGAATAGGTACCACTGTGTTGGGAAGGTAAATGGTGTTTCTATGCACTTTGGCACTCGTCACAGTATTCTGTTGCACCAGAAGCGGTTTAGTCATGCTGGCCACATGACCCGGAAAACTGTCTGCGGACAAACGCCAGCTCCCTCAGCCTGAAAGTGAGATGAGCACCACACTCCAAAGTCAGATTCGACTGGACTTAACCATCCGTGGGTCATTTTCACAATGTTTCTATGAGCTGAATGAGTAGCTTTTGCTTTTATTTCCTGGTTGTATTTTGAGCAGCCATGTGTGACTGCTAGGGCAAAAGCACGTAGGCGACTTGTGTTGTCAAGTTAGGTGGTTTTATGCAACCTTTGTCAGGAGAAAGGGAGAGTCGTGACTTGTAATGCTGTCTTGTAAGCAAGCTTTAGTCAACATGTGGCTGTCATGCCCTCTGCTGGCTGGATATCATAAATGGAACTTTTAAAATGATGGGCTCAGGCTGTATGCTTTAAAAATATATATACAAATAGTTTGAGTTCTGTTCTTTGGAAGCAGTGCCTGCTGCTATATGAGTGTTTAGGCTTTTGAGTTGCAAAGTGTGCCTTTACAGGATTCAAGTGGTACTTAACTTGGTTGCAGAACTTTATTGGTGTGTGTGTATCTTGCAATGTCTGCTTATAATGTAGAGGGTGGGTGACCATTCAGCAAAAAATGGGTGCCCATGACATGGTAACCCAAAAGCATTTTTGTTCTTGGTTAGTGTCTGATACCAGCTGTGGGTCTGTGATGGGGAGATGGGGTATGCCCTGTTCCCATGAAATATTACCTGTTTTTGAGAGAGATTTACTGCATAAGGCAGCTTCCTCTGTTCTTAGATTGCGTGCAAATGCAAGGAGGGTTCAGTGAGACAGGGAGAGAATGCGAGGGCTCGGTAAGGACTAAGGACTAGATGCTTGAGGCTGCAGGAATGTTTTGCAACACCTGTCTTCAACTGGTAGACCTGCAACTGCGTTGTGGCCTGTCCCATGCAAATATTTAGTAAAAGATTTAAGAAATGAGTCCCCAAATGCATGTTTGGGTTAAAAGTGGACCCTGAGCTCCAAAGGTTGAAGATACCTGTGTTATTATATATGTGCTGGCTGCTAAAACAAAATTGTTCAATGGACAGAATTGCATAGGCTATAAAACCTAAAGGCCTTTACATCCAAATTGCTTGGGGATGGGTGCCCACCACATTCTGCTGGAAGTTTGGATGGCATTGTGGGGCCAGGAAGGAGAAGGCAGAAAGTTGCAAGGACTCCAGACACAGCAGCGTCTTGGCAGGCTGAGAAAACAATCGTTCCTGACCTCCCTGATACCTGCGATGCATCAAGGAGCTTTCCTCAGAGAGCGGGGATAATTGCAGGGTCAGAGCAAATTGCTTCCTGGTTGCGGGGGGAAGCGATTTCCCCTCCAATAGCTCGCCTGCCTCTCTCTGCATTTTTCTCAGGCTTCCACTCAAGGGTTTAAAAATAGCTAGAAGTACAGTTGCTGTGTGTGTGTGTGTGTGTGTGTGTGGCTTTTTTGCTGCGCCCTCTGCATGTTCCCTTCAGATGCCTGTGTCGCCAGCTAGCCAAACATGTGTCTTCCCTCACAGTCCCAGCCCATGAGACTAGGAGCAAGGATGTGCACGAGGTTGCATAAGCCCATTCTGAGAAACCTCTGGCCTCGGGATTGGCTGGCCCGCTGGGTGGAGGGGGCCACTGAGCTCCCTCTCGTTGGGTGCCGGGTGCTGGTGGGCGGAGCTTGGAGCTCATTCAGGATTATTTTTCATCCAACCCTGACAGGCTGGCACTCCCAGGCCATGTGAATGCAAAACAAGGCAGATCAAGCCAGAATTGTTTTTAAACTCTCATAAAGAGAAAATTGGCATTTATATTTTTTGTTTTGTTTTGTTTTGAAAGCTATCTGGGCTGCTGCTTCTGTTGCGCAGAAATAAATTGTAGATTTCATCTTACAATTCATGCCTGGGAGAGTTGCCATTGAATAGTTTTTGGGGTCTCATGGGTCCTTACAATGATTGGCAAATCTCTTTGTCTCAGCTACCTTATAGCTGATATTATCCTCATCCTAGAAAGCAGAGAGAGCTGATTTTGTGACTCAATGGAAAGTGAGATTCGAATCTGGAGGGCTCTCTCTGAGCCACTATCCAGCTTCCATTTGTCAACCTCTCAGGATCGGTTAGCTACAAAGGTCTTCAGTACTGTATATGGCTTTCCATAATTGCTGTCTCATCTCCTAATTCTCCTTCCCACCCACCAGCCTATTGCAATGCATTGGGTCTCCAGCTTTTTTGGGTGGGGGCTGTTTTTATTTTATTTTAGAGCCTTCCTGCGAGTCCCTAGATCACCTTGCCTGACTCTCAGGTTTGGAACCAGGATGGGGGGGGGGACTCTTGCCCCAATAAGATGTCCTTTTGGCAAAATTATGATAGCCCTAATTGATATTGGAGAATTTTTGGTGGCCTAGATATTTTGCAAGTCATGATGATGATGATTAAAGATTCAGTTGATCACCCGCCCTTCACCATCAGGTCCCAGGGTGGGTGGGATCCAACAATTTAAAATTCAACACTACAGGGTGGGTCCTGAAAATACATATCTCAAGTGTCAAAGGCTGGGGTGAAAAGGTGTGTCTTCAGCACGATCATTGTGTTTTTATGGCATTTCCTCTAAAGTGCTTCAGCATAAAAAAAGAAAAGAAAAGGAGGAGAGGAGGTGGTTATTTTAGTTCTGTATTTTTAGAGCGGGAGTTGGATCCAGCTGGCAGCTATCAGCTTTTCTGTATTTGGCACAGGGGAATATGGTGGGTTGCTATCCTGATTCTGGCCTCATCTGACAAGAATTTGACCCTGTTCTTCATTTTGTTCTCTGCTCAGGGTCCTAACTATGGACGGGATCATTGACAGGAGCAAGCGCCAACGGTATTACGAGAAGCCCTGCCGCAAGAGGCAGCGGGAGGCGTACGAGACGTGCCGGAGGATCTATAACACGGAAATGGCTCGAAAGATTAACTTCCTCATGCGGAAGAACCGCTCAGACCCGTGGCTCGGTTGCTGAGCTTGGAAGGCACATCCAAGCATAGTAACTGCTGCAAAACCGAGATGAGCTGTTTATGACTTTTCTGAGCAAAGCTAACACCATCCACTTCAGTGGGATCTCTGAAAGAGTGACTCCCCATTTTTTTCGGTTTGAAAATATTTTTATGTTATCTTTTTTTAAAAAAAACCAGCAACATTCTGTATTGTTTGTCAGCAACAAACTTCACTAGCGTGTTACCGTTTGATATCTTGTGTGTTAAGCAAAAGTCGCTGGGCAGTCCATCCCAAGCAGAAGCAGTTTTGTTTGGAGGTGTTGACTTGGATTGTTGAATGGTTCAGAATTATGGGGAGAGTCGGCCCTTTGCTGGGGGAACTAATACATGAGGCAGAGACTTGGTTGCACACAGTTCTACATGCTGGTATGTTTGCTTTCTTGGGTAAACATTTAACAAAATAAAAAGAGGGTTCTCCCTCGACAGTTGACAGACACTCTCATTGTAGCTTTGCTTATTGACTTGGCTTATGTCCAGCTTCCGGCCATTTTAATGGACTTCTCTTTCAGAGGCCAATAAAACAATCAGTTTTTAAAGCAATTTTGAGGTGCTCTTGTCTGGATAAGGGCTAAAGTAAGAAATACTCAACGTGGTAAAGTGGAGAAAATGTACAGGAAAGATGTACAGCAAGCGAGGATGTTGTAGTATTAGTAGTAGTAGTAATAATAATAATACTAATAATATTAATATTTATACCCTACCCATCTACCTGGGTTTCCCTGTTGTTGGAAGTGGAACAGAGGAAGTTTCCTTCTGCTGAGCCAGACTCTTGGTCCATCTAGCGTAACACTGTCTACAAGTGACTGGGTTTGGGGGCAGGGAGCAAGTGTATAACTTGCACCACACTGTTCAACACCCCTGATTTATTGCACAAAGGTGTTGTTGCATAACAGCGCTTAGCAAAAGTAGGCTACACTCCAAGGTTGCTTTAAACTGTCCCTTTATAGCCACTTCCAGGATAATTACAGTACTGCCTATTCTGCAGAGTAGTTGTTAGCCATTCTTGGCCTGGGCCCACCTCTGATACAGGACTACATTATAGGGCTTTTGCAAGTCACGGTCTCTTTACCTCCCCCACCCCCCATGCGGCAGATACACACACACACACACACACACACACACACACACACAACCTTATGCAGAATCAGAGCTTTGATCTAGATAGCAGAAGATTGTGTGCTCTGGAAGCAACTCTTGGAGGTTTCAGAAAAGAGTCTTTTTCCTAGCCCTACCTGGAGTTGCTGAGAAGTGAACCTGGCATCCTCTGCATGCAGAACAGGTTGTTTCCCACTGAACTATGAGTTGCTCGTGAAATGTTCAGTGGCCTACTTTTAAAAAAAGAAAAACTATTTTTTTGGTCATTTTTCATAATAGAAGGGATACAGACAAGCAAATACAGAATGCAGTAAAAATAATGGTGCAAACCAGAATACAGAAGAAAGGGAGGAGGAAACTGGAACAAAAGAGTGTGCAATGCAGCTTGAAACAGCAATTGTATATAAAGAGAAGAAAGAGAGTTAATTTAGTTATCAATAAAGCCTCCACATGTTTATCCACAAAATGGGGAACTAGTGGGCTGTGCACCTGGTTTAACATAAGATCTTCTGCCATGTTCTATTTCAGAGAAACCATTAAAGACTCTCCATTGGTGTGTCAAATGTCCCCTTCCCTTCCCTTCCCTAGCCATTCCCCCTGTGAAGGGAGTGAGTTGGGCTTTCAGTGGGAAGCCACCAGTGAGAAGCACAAAAAGATCGATGCAAAATGGATGGGTTAATGCCGCACTCTAGGGGAGAGGAGCGCCAGGGCTGGATATGGAGAGAGCACCTAGGATATGATTGTAGAGGTGGTGCTATATATTTGACTCCAGGATGTCTGAATGGTGCAGCAACTACCTGACTTTCAGAAGACATCAGAAGACAGCCCTGTTTAGGGAAGTTTTTAATGTTCGATGCTTTACTATTCTGCTGGGAGCTGCCCAGAGTAGCTGGGGCAACCCAGTCAGATGGGCAGTATACAAATAAAAAAATATTATTGTTATCATTAGCAACCCCACTGCGTGTGAAGCAGCGTCCCAGTCAGCATAAATCACAGCAACCTTTGCCAAATCTGGGCAAGTGGAGTCCAGTGCAATCTCGACAATGTTTTTATTAAATGCGGCCAATGGCCTACATTTCAGGGTTTGCATCGCGGGATTCCACAATGGGGCTATTGTAAGCCCCCATTTACAATACAGTGGTACCTCGGGTTACAGGCGCTTCAGCTTACAGACTCTGCTAACCCAGAAATAGTACCTCGGGTTAAGAACATAGCTGTCAACTTTCAGATTTGAAAATAAGGGATCAGCAGCCTTACCTGTCCCAGGGACAGTCTACTAGATATCTAACAATCCGGGATAGCAGCGGGAAACAGCGCTGGGATAAGGGAATTTCCCGCAAAAAAAGGGAAGGTTGACAGCAATGCTTAAGAACTTTGTTTCAGGATGAGAACAGAAATTGCGCGGCGCCGGCAACGGGAGGCCCCATTAGCTAAAGTGGTACTTCAGGTTAAAAACAGTTTCAGGTTAAGAACGGACCTCCGGAACGAATTACCGTATTTTTTGCACCATAACACTCACTTTTTTCCTCCTAGAAAGTAAGGGGAAATGTCTGTGCGTGTTATGGAGGAAATGCCTACGGGTGGCATGCCTACGGATTTTCCTCCTCTAAAAACTACGTGCGTCTTATGGTCAGGTGTGTGTTATAGAGCGAAAAATACGGTAAGTTCTTAACCCGAGGTACCACTGTATAGGATCAATCAAGGCAATCCATTGTTATCACTTTATTTATTCAATATATATCCCACCCTTCCTCCCAGGGTATGAACTGCCTCATCCATCATGGTTTTCAATTCAGGATGATAATAATAATAATAATAATAATAATAATAATAATAATTATTATTATTATTCTCATTCTTATTCTCATTCTTATTATTCTTATTCTTATTTATTATTTGTAACCCGCCCATCTGGATCAGCGGCCTACACGGCAGGGCTGTTATGCGCCATTCCATTCGCGACGCAGGGTTGGCGGCGGCCGACAGCACCGTAGGGCTGTTTTAAACATGCAGCCGCCTTATTGGTTTATAACGTGTTTTGTAATTTTAAACGCCTCCGGGTTTTATAATGGCTTTTTTGTTTTGGTTTGGTTTTTGGTATCACACAGCGATAGAAATCAGCGGGGAAGGATGGGCGGTTGAGGGCTTAGCCGTCGCCATGGTTACCAGCGGGCGGCCCCCGCCGCCAGCCGAGACAAAATGGCGTCGGAGGCGGGCCGCCCGGAAGTCCCGCCTCCAAACGCGGAGACTCTCCCTAAGACTTTCGAAGCGCGAGGGAACGGCGGGGAGAAGCCCGGCACCTCTATGGTTCGGGGCCACTTCCGTTTCCCGAGCGCGCCTTCCGCTTCCGGCCCGAGCGCGCCGACGACGTTCCGTCTCCGTCCGTGGGAGTTCTGTGGCGCGGCCTTTTCCCTTGCCTGGCCGAGGAGGACGAGGAAGAGGGAGGGCCGCCCCTCCGCCGCCCGGTGAGTGAGAGGAGGGCGAGGAAGGAGAAGGGCCGGCAGGGGGCCGCTTGAGGGGATTTGGGGGCCGGCAGGGGGCGTGGCCTTTCCTCCTTGGGGGAGGGGTTGGGGGCCTCCTCTCCCCCTCTCAGGAGGGGGTGCTATTTTGGGGGTCTGTGGGTCAGGCCGAGGTGGGTTTGCCAGGCTCGCTCCTGGGAGCCCCACAAGCAGGTCCTGAAGGCGGGAGGTCCTCCTTTCTCCCCAGCATTTGGGGACTCTGTACAGGTAGACTGCTCTGGTAAGTGGAGGTTCCGTCCCCGTTTGCAGTGGTTCCTTTCAAGAGAAGCCCTGCTAGGTCGATCCTGAGGTGGTAAGAACGTCAGACGAGCCCTTCTGCTGGATCAGGCCAAAGGTTTTTTCTTTTTGTTTTTATTAAGCCCAGCCTCCTGTTCTCACAGAGGTCAAATAACCCCAAGAACCTAGGAGGTTAAATGGAGTGCCACTGGGCCCGGAAGCTCCATAACAGCATTTGAAGGACCCTACTAGATCAGGCCGGGACGCGGGTGGCGCTGTGGGTTAAACCACAGAGCCTCTTGCCGATCAGAAGGGTGGCGGTTCAAATCCCCGCAACGGGGTGAGCTCCCGTTGCTCGGTCCCAGGGCCTGCCAACCTAGCAGTTCGAAAGCACGTCAAAGTGCAAGTAGATAAATAGGTACCGCTCCAGCGGGAAGGTAAACGGCGTTTCTGTGCACTGCTCTGGTTCGCCAGAAGCAGTTTAGTCCTGCTGGCCACATGACCCGGAAGCTGTATGCTGGCTCCCTCGACCAGTAAAGTGAGATGAGCATTGCAACCCCAGAGTCGGTCACAACTGGACCTAATGGTCAGGCCAGAGGGCCTCCCCCCATTTAGTCCTGTATCCGGCTCTCACAGTGGCCAACCAGATGCCTCAACAGGAAGCCCCTAAGCAAGCGGGTCCTGAGTGCAAGAGCAACTACCCCTCCCCTTGTGATTTCTAGTAGCTGGTATCATTCAGAGGTATTTACTGCCCCCATTTGGAGGGTGAAGAGACTCATAAGGACACAAGGAGAGGCCTGCAGCTGGATCAGGCCAAAGGGGCCCCATCCAGTCCATCATTGTGTTCTGACAGTGCCCATCCAGATGCCTAGTTCTTCCTCCTTGTGATTCCCAGTCTTGCATGCAGAGGCATTCACTCTCTCTGACATTAGCTATTATTATGTTATTCTTCTCCATGAGAATCCGCTTTAAAAGCCAACCTGTTTTGTGACCCTCACTATCTCTTATGGGAGTGAATTCCATCTAGTCCATTGATCTTCAGCTGGTCTGGGTAACGACCTCGTTGTGCTTCAATAGCATGTCTAGCATCATACAAAAACAGTGGTACCGTGGTTCCCGAATGGCTTAGTTGTCGGAACAAATCTGCTCCCGAACAGCAAAAACCCGGACGTAAGTGTTCCAGTTTGTGAACATTTTTCGGAAGCCGAATGTCTGTTTTGGCTGTCAGCATTGTTTCTGGGGTCAATCAGCCAATCAGAAGCCGCGCCTTAGTTTTCGAACATTTTGGAAGTTGAACGGACTTCCAGAACAAATTGAGTTCATGGACCCAAGGTACCACTGTATATGTCCCCAAAAAGGAGAAAAGAAATGCATGTACAGGTTAAAAATGAGTCTTCTATGTGCGAAAGTTAAATGCTATTGATCTAGTGCTCCTTCACATAGAACATAGCTGAACTGTGGAACTCTTTGCCACAGGAGTGGCAGGCTGTCCTCATGACTACTCGCCACAATGTTTGTGTTCTGCCTCCACGGTTGGAGACTCTTTGCCTCTAAATAATAATGATGGACTAGATGGGCCCCCTTTGGCATGAACCTGCTGTACAACTATTCTGATGTTCCTAGTTAGGTCTTGAATTTAAGCAGTAGTCTCGTAGTACAGTGGTGCCCCGCAAGATGAACGCCTCACAAGATGGAAAACCCGCTAGATGAAAGGGTTTTCCGTTTTGGAGGCGCTTCGCAAAACGAATTTCCCTATGGGCTTGCTTCGCAAGACGAAAATGTCTTGCGAGTTCCTGCGGGGTTTCCCCCCCTTTTCCTAAGCCCTAAGCCGCTTATCAGCTGATCCGCTAAAAGCCGCTAAACCGCTAATAGCGCTAATCCGCTAATCCGTCAATGGGCTTTCTTCGCAAGACGAAAAAACCGCTATACGAAGAGCCTCACGGAATGGATTAATTTCGTCTTGCGAGGCACCACTGTAGTGAGAAGGAATTGTGTGCCAAGGAGTGAGCAAACTGGTGGAACAGGAGTGGATATGCCTAGCATAGAGAACTAGTGGACTCCCTGAAGAGTGAAACATTTTTTCTCCTTCCTCTGCCCTTCCTTGTCAGCCTGGTTTTTTTTTTTTCCTTTTTTTCCTTTTCATGGCTTGTTTTCAGATTCTGGCATTCAAAGGCATGCTGATTCTGAACCTGGATGTTCCATTGTACTATTGTATTTGTTGCTGTTGTTTACTAATGTTTTATACTGCCCTTCATCCAAAGATTACAGGGTGGTTCACAACATAAAAATATGAAATGAGAACACAGAATACATAATAAAACAAACCAATTGTAAACAAACTTGTAGTTTATGCAGACTGGGTTAGGGAAGGAAGCTAACAGGCAGTCCAATTCATGGACCTGCTCTGTTGGAGAAAGAATTGAATATGAGAAGAGCCTGGCTGAATCAGACAAAAAGAAAAAGTCTAGAGACCTCTGGAAACCTCGCAAGTCATTGGTCCCCAGAGATAAATTGCCTTTCCACATTGAGCTTCCTTCAACTTCTCCTGTGTGCTAGCTCCTGAGGGACCCATGCGGGAAAAGAAGGAAAGCATCCAGCTAAATTCTCTGTTGTGAAGTTCACAAGCAGAGAAGTAAGGAAGGAGTAGTCTCCTCCAGTTGTTCGTCTCCAGCACTGTGTTTTCAGATATGCTCCCTTTGAACATGGAGGTTCTGTTTTTTATGGCTGCCTTCTTTTCCTCTTGTGAATTCATCCAGTCCTTTTCTAAAAGGACATCAGGCACAACTGTGTCTTGTGGCAATGAATTCCTTTCTAAAAATTGTGCTGTGTGCAGAAATACTTTATTCTCTCAGTGATTAATGAACTTCCAATCAGTTTGAGGCATTGTACCATGAGATAGGGAGGAAAAACCTCCCCCTTCACTTCATCTTCACCATGCATCATTTTATAATCTTCTGTCATGATTTCTTCCTCCCAGACACCTATTGACAGGAAGTCCTGAATGTTGGCCCTTTTTCATTGGTGAGGAGGTGCCTTTTTGCTCTCCCCTGATCAGTTTGCTTTCCTTTCGCTTGAACCTTTTGCAGTGCTATAGTATCATTTTTTTAGGAGGCATAATTGGAACTGTGCGCAATATTTCACAGGCCACTGTGACTGCATTTAATAATATGTATTTCTATAGGGAATTACGTGCAGGCTTCTAGTAAAATAAAGGCAGCCTCTGTTGTCTCCTGCATCTTCCAATTTATGTTGCAGGCCCCTTCTTGGGTAGGGACCCTCTGTTTTTTGGACCTCAGCCTGTGTTATGCTCTAAAGCTGAGGCTGGCAGGTGTCAGATTTGTGGGGATCTATTTTGTGTTTTTGGTAGAGCTCCCAAGATCCACCAAGAGAGAGGCAAGTTGTAAATAGTGCCTCAAGGGGAGAAGTCCTATAAACATTCTATGGACACAGCATACATATAGATCTACATATATAGATCTATATATATACATACAGTGGTGCCCCGAAAGACGAATGCCTCACAAGACGAAAAACCCGCTAGACGAAAGGGTTTTCCGTTTTTCGAGGCGCTTCGCAAGACGAATTTCCCTATGGGCTTGCTTCGCAAGACGAAAACGTCTTGCGAGTCTTGCGATTTTTTTCGCTTTTTTTCTCCCTTTTTCTAAGCCGCTAATAGCCGCTAAGCCGCTAATAGGGTTGCTTCGCAAGACGAAAAAACCGCTAGACGAAGAGAATTCTTTTTGTCTTGAGAGGCACCACTGTGTGTGTGTGTGTGTGTGTGTGTGTGTGTGTGTGTATCTGCATATAGATCTACATCTGAGGCTACACAGCTGTTCATACATTTGAACACTTACATCTCTAAAACTTCACCCAGCAGAACCACAGAAAGACCTGGCAACCAGGTAATCATATTTTACAGGAACGCAAGGGCTGGCAAATGATTTGCACAAGGCCAGCCATGATATATAATTATTGGGTGAAGTTCATTGCACTAATATAATCATACAATCAGCACAAACCTTTCTGCTCGCCAGGGATACCTCCTTGCCAGAGGGGGAGCCCTGCACACTGTTGCAGGGGTTCTCCTGACTAAGAACTTTGGGGGGGGCATTGTGCCAATGACACTCATTGCTCTGGCTCCTGCTAGTGCAGCTATTTAGCTGAATCCCTCTCGTTTATTTTTAACTTGTGATTTTTCTTGCAGTTGTTGAATTGTTGGGAGTCAGATCCCGATTTACCTTTTGCCCACCCTTGTTCTAAAGCACATATTTCTGTTATGTATGCTTCGTCACATAGGTATCAACCTCTCCCCCAACCCTTTACGTCTTCAGGTGCCCAGTGAAAACATTCCTCTTCAACCAGGCCTTTGGCTGATTAATATTCTACAGCCTTCTAAATACCTTTGTGGGGAGGTGGGGATTATTGTATTGTTTTTGTTTTAACTGTTTATATTGTGCTTTTTATCCTGTATTTTTATCTTGTTAACTGTCCTGAGATCTTCTGTATATAAATTTAATAGATGAAAATAGATAGATAGATAGTTGTCCAGTTTGAAAAGCTTCTTGCTGTGCAGCACAGAGGCTGGGGTAAGGTGGGGGTGCTTCCATTGAAGAAAGGCAAGCCGAAGACTCCATTGGGCATTCAGAACCGGTTGTGATTCTCTGGACCCCAGCTAGATAAACCCCTGGAGAGATCTAATCTGATAGTTTAAGCCTAAAAGAAGATATTACAAAGACAGTTTATTTGTTCTATTGTTCAGTACGATCTGGTAGCAAATGGCAATCTCATTGGAGTCCGGAGTATTCTTAGATGTCGCTCAATAAGTAGGAAGTGGATTTTGGGCTGGGAAGAAGAGGATTCCCCCCCTTCCTCTGCTGCCCTAGGTGGACAGTGAGGGAAGAGGCAGCCTGACAGGCTATGAGAAAGTTACGCTGGCTTATACCCAGCTAAGCTATACTCAGAGTAATGTTAAAGGTACCCCTGACCATTAGGTCCAGTCGCGGATGACTCTGGGGTTGCGGCGCTCATATCGCTCTGTAGGCTGAGAGAGCCGGCGTTTGTCCGCAGACAGCTTCGGGGTCATGTGGCCAGCATGACTAAGCCGCTTCTGGCGAACAAGAGCAGTGCATGGAAACGCCGTTTACCTTCCCTCCAGAGTGGTACCTATTTATCTACTTGCACTTGATGTGCTTTCGAACTGCTAGGTGTGCAGGAGCTGCGACCGAACAACGGGAGCTCACCCCGTCGCGGGAATTTGAACCGCCAACCTTCTGATCGGCAAGCCCTAGGCTCAGTGGTTTAGACTACAGCGCCAACCGTGTCCCTACATTCAGAGTAGACCTACTGAAATTGATGGTCCTCAGTTAATTGTGCCCATTAACGCCAATGGGTCTAATTAGTATGGCTAATGTTGAACACAACCCAAATTAATGCTGCTTAGGAATTACATGCCTTCTTTGTTGATGGCTGTAGACATGATGATGCCGGGTGTGGGTGTGTGTACAAAGATACATAAAAGGAGCACAGCTATTCTTTCTAGTGTGAGTGTGACTGGTTTTTGAGCACTTAGTGACAGCTTTTTCAAGATGTGCTTTCCTTTCCCGGCCCACTCAGACTCTCCTGAAGATGGCGCTCTCCAAGCGGGAGCTGGACGAGCTGAAGCCATGGGTGGAGAAGACTGTGAAGCGAGTCCTTGGCTTCTCGGAACCCACTGTGGTGACTGCCGCCTTGAACTGCGTTGGGAAGGGGATGGACAAGAAGAAAGCTGCCGGTAGGTCCTTGGAGCCAACTCCTGAGGTTGGCCTGGGGGCAGAGAATTGAGTTCCTCTGTAGCTTGTTAAATTCTCATGCCCCTGCTGATTTTATCCTTGCCAACCAACCCCAAAATATTTCACGCTTTAGTAACTCATCTATATGAACATACAGTGGTTCCTTGGTTTAAGAACAGCTTAGTTTATGAACAACTTGGATTAAGAACGCTGCAAACCCGGAAGTAGGTGTTTTGGTTTGTGAACTTTGCCTTGGAAGCAGAACATGTTCCGCTTCCTGTTGAGTGTGTTCCATTTGTAAATTGAGTTCCCCGCTGCTATGGGAAAGCACACCTTGGTTTAAGAACGGACTTCTGGAACGGATTAAGTTCATAAACCAAGGTACCGCTGGACAAAGTGATTGTCCATCCAGCCCAATATGCACTTATGTTTCTCAATGTGTTGTAAGTCACTTTGAGACTTTGGGATAACAAGCTTAATATATTATGGAAACAAATATGATTCGTCTAGAAGGTGAGATGGAATCTGCCTTACCTCATGTGGAATCAATTTCCTTAATTGCCTTTTAAAGCTTTGGGTGGGTGGCTGCTTAATGAGTTTTGTGTTATTTATTTGGTAAAATGGTTTCATGCCTTGTTTTATATTTAAATTGTAAGCTTCCTTATGGTACAGCTAACAAATGAATAAAAAGCAATATTGTTGCAGTGGAGTTCTTTATATTTGCATGCAGTTGCTTCCAGGGACACATCCGCACTGTACAGCTAAAGCAGTATTGCACCACTTTAACAGTCGTGGCTTCCCCAAATAATTCTGGGAATTGTAGTTTACAAAGGGTGCTGAGAGTTGTCAGGAGGGTCCCGCCCATTTCCCTCAGAGAGCTTCAGTTCCCAGAGTTCTCTGGGAAGAGGAATTGATTGTTAAACCATTGTGGGAATTATAACTCTGTGACAGCAATAGGGCATTTCTTCTAACAACTGTCAGCATACTTTATAAACTACAGTTCCCAGGATTCTTTGGGGATGAGGAAGTCATGGCTGTGTAAAACGGTGTAATAGTGCTTTAAATGAAAAGTGCAGGCATGGCCTAGATTGCTTATCTCTCTTGCCCCCACCTCACTCTTCCGCCCCCACAGATCACCTGAAGCCTTTTCTGGATGACTCCACTCTGCGGTTTGTGGACAAGCTCTTTGAGGCCGTGGAGGAAGGCCGGAGCTCCCGGCACTCCAAATCCAACAGCGACCGGAACCGGAAGAGGGAGCTGAAGGTGAGATCAACGCTTCATCCTCTTTCGTTATGAAGGCAGCAGAGTTTCACATCTGGCTGTGGGGATGGCAATACCACCTCGCTGCATTTTCTTCTTCCAGGGAGTGTTGTGTGTTGAAATGCCTAAAAATTCAAGAGAAAAGTCCTTTTTCCTTAATGGCAACAGAAAGTGTGTGCATCTTTCATTCTTTATTGGTCTTCTTCCTACATCTGCCTTCTTCTCAGCCCTTAAATCTTGACTTGTTAGAGATTTTAGGAGACTTTAAAAGCATACAGTGGTGCCCCGCAAGACGAACGCCTCGCAAGACGGAAAACCCGCTAGACGAAAGGGTTTTCCGTTTTGGAGGCGCTTCGCAAAACGAATTTCCCTATGGGCTCGCTTTGCAAGATGAAAATGTCTTGCTAGTTCCTGCGGGGTTTTTTCCCTCCCCCCCCCCTTTTCCTAAGCCCTAAGCCGCTTATCAGCTGATCCGCTGATAAGCCGCTTATCAGCAGATCCGCTAAAAGCCGCTAAACCCATAATAGCGCTAATCCGCTAAGCTGTCAATGGGCTTGCTTCGCAAGACGAAAAAACCGCTAGACGAAGAGCCTCACGGAATGGATTAATTTCGTCTTGCGAGGCACCACTGTACATTTCTTTAGAGTACAAATAATTAATTGCTGTGGCCAAGCTGTTTCTCTTGAACTGGTAGGTGTGCCTCAAAGCTCCCTGTTTGTATGAGGAGCCATCCATGTAGAATTTGGTCCATAATAGCAATGAAAGCAGTTCAGCTAAGGCTTGCAGGTGGTTTGGATTTGTGTATCTATGCGTGCCGTGTTTTTGTTTGCTGATCATAGCTGCTTCTCCCCACAATCAGCCGTGTCCTTGTCCTAAGACACAGCGGGGAGAAATTTGCTTCCCTTGGCCCAGTGGAGTAAGGAGGACATGGGTGGTGCTGCGAGAGACCACGTTCTGTCAGCACAAAAATGCTTTCAGAGGGTGGGAGGAGGAACGTAAAATCTCACGCAGGTTTAGATTAACACTGCTCCTTGTGTGAAAGGGTTTCTCTGCTGACAGCAATGCGTTTAAAATTGTGTGTGTGTATTATATAGATAATAATAACAACAAAATATATTAATGCTTTTATAGCAAAATGCTTCAGTTTTCACATTCTTTGGCTGCTTCTTAGACTGAAGAAAGCAGAAGCTGAAATGTGTTTGCAAAAATGCCTATTTTAAGCCACTGTACCAAATGCATTGCAAGATGAAAAGAATCCGTTCTGCGAGTCTTTGTCTAGCGGTTTTTTCGTCTTGCGAAGCAAGCCCATTAGTGGCTTTTAGCGGCTTATCGGATAAGCAGATAAGCGGCTTAGCGGCTTAGGAAAGGGGGGGGGGAGGGAAAAAACCCCGCAGGAACTCGCAAGACATTTTCGTCTTGTGAAGCAAGCCCATAGGAAATTCGTTTTGCGAAGCACCTCCAAAACGGAAAACTCTTTCGTCTAGCGAGTTTTCCGTATTGCGAGGCATTCGTCTTGCGGGGCACCACTGTATTTTAGTGATTAATAGCATCTTAAAAGTATCCAGAGCAAACTTTTCAGAAAGTGCTGTGTGAAGCTTTAAAAATTCGTGTGTGTGTGTGTGTAGGATATGGTGTTTCCCCCTTGCAATTTTGCCTGAACTCATGAGGACCAGAAACTTGTTTCCCCTGAAAGCAGATGAGGTGCTCAAGAAGCTGTGGGTTGGTTGTTGATGATGTGTTACGCCTTTAGCCTATCGTATGAAGGATAATTCTTTGCTGTGAAAGTTCCACGTGAAGGCTACATTAGTCACGTGGCTTCAGCTGGCTTGTGCTTCCTTGGGTGTCTAGGTTCTGGTCACTGTCAAAGTTTCCTCTGCCCTCTTTGCTTATAGGACGTGTTTGGGGATGACTCTGAGATTTCAAAGGAATCTTCAGGGGTGAAGAAGCGACGCATCCCACGCTTTGAAGAAGTGGAGGAGGAGCCCGAGGTGATCCCCGGACCCCCAACTGAAAGCCCTGGGATGCTAACCAAGCTGCAGGTTGGTCTCAAAGGAGGAGAGGCAAGGCATGGAGTGCTTGTCGGGGACAGTGGTGATAATAATAATAAAATTTGATTTACCGTATTTTTTCACTCTATAAGACGCACCAGACCACAAGACGCACCTAGTTTTTGGAGGAGGAAAACAAGAAAAAAAAAATTCTGAATCTCAGAAGCCAGAACAGCAAGAGGGATCGCTGCACAGTGAAAGCAGCAATCCCTCTTGCTGTTCTGGCTTCTGGGATAGCTGTGCAGCCTGCATTTGCTCCATAAGACGCACACACATTTCCCCTTACTTTTTAGGAGGGAAAAAGTGAGTCTTATAGAGCAAAAAATATGGTATATCCCGCCCTCCCCAGCCGAAGCCGGGCTCAGAGCGGATAACAACAATAAAAGTAACACAATCAGCTTGCTGGGATAGCACATCTGTTGAGCTGGAGTACATATCCTCACACAGGCACCAGATGACCTTGGGCTATCCTAGCTGCCTCATAGACAGGGTGGATTTGATTTAAATCAAATCGATTTAAATCATGAGTCAGTAAGACTTGATTTAAATCCTTCTTCTTTTTTTTTACGGAAAGACTCATTCTTGCTGGTATAATCTTAATATTTACAAGCAGATGAAGGTTTCATTTTTGGAATAATAAATTTTCAGAGTAGTTTTTACAGTTATATCAAAAATTACTGATTTGGCTATACTATTAGAAATACACTGACAGATAATTATGAAATTATTGTGAGGTTTAATAAGTGAACTGTTTATATTTGGACAACTTTTCTGCTGTACTTTATTGGAAGGAGAAAACAATCATTTCCTTAATAACAATTTAAACAATTTATTTAACTAAAACAATAATATAGCATATGTATCAATGTTTGTTAATGGATGTGGTTAAACTTTAAACAAAAAAAACTTAGACTGAGTTTTAGCACACATGAAAAACTTAAAACAAATCCTTATTTCCTGATGAATAGCCTTTGAACTATAACGTAACTTAAATAGAAAACTATCTTTAGAAAGATTCTTCCTCCAAAAGCATTTTATTTAAAAAATCCAATTTAAATAAAAACATTTGACTTAAATTTTAAAAAATGTATTTAAATTTTAAAAATCCGATTTTTACTTTTTAAAAAAATCATTGATTTCTACTTTTTTTAAAAAAATCATTGATTTTTATCCACCCTGCTTGTAGGGGTGGTGAGGATCAAACAACATGGGCAGGGAGGAAGGGGTTAACCAGATGTGGCATCTCAAGCTCTTTGGCGGAAAGGTAGAATATAAACGTAATCAGTGCGCCTGTGGATTTCCAGCTGTTTGTGGACCAAAAGTTCATGGGGCCTGGCTTTTTACATGGACACTAGACTGGTGACTGGGAGTGGCCGCTGGGACCACATAACACCAGTCCTGAGAGATCTGCATTGGCTCCCAGTATGTTTCCGAGCACAATTCAAAGTGTTGGTGCTGACTTTGAAAGCCCTAAACAGCCTCGGTCCTATATACCTGAAGGAGCGTCTCCACCCCCATTGTTCAGCCCGGACACTGAGATCCAGTGCCAAGGGCCTTCTGGCAGTTCCCTCATTGCGAGAAGCAAAGCTACAGGGAACCAGACAGAGGGCCTTCTCGGTAGTGGCACCCGCCCTGTGGAACGCCCTCCCACCAGATGTGAAGGAAATAAGCAGTTATCCTATCTTTAAAAGACATCTGAAGGCAGCCCTGTTTAGGGAAGTTTTAAATATTTAATGCTGTATTGTTTTTAACACTTGATTGGGAGCTGCCCAGAGTGGCTGGGGAAACTCAGCCAGATGGGTGGGGTATAAATAATAAATTATTATTATTATTAAGCTGCCTTATACCAAGACAGGCTGTTTGGGTCCAGTTCTAACACCTTTCCCCTTCTTCCCTCTTTCAGATCAAGCAGATGATGGAAGCTGCCACACGTCAGATTGAAGAGAGGAAAAAGCAGCTGAGTTTCATCAGTCCCCCTGCCCCACAGGTACAGCCTTGTTGCAGCCTGCACAAGCCATTGCACTGGTGGTCCTGCAGAGCTGAGCCCCTCCTGAGATTTAATTCTCCCAAGGCACATCCATACTTGAGTTTGTGGGCATGAAATACTGAAGTCATGGGAGGGTCCCACTTTGAGCATCGCAGACGGTAGGCACCAAAACCCCTCATCAATACAGACTTGAAATAAAGTGGCGTTTTATGCACTGGCCGCAAAAAAAGATTAGAAAGAGGGAGTTCAGTAACATTGCTCTAAGTTCAGAAAAAGGTTTCTGAGCTGTAGAAGCCGGGGGTTGTCTCCCACTAAGTTCTGCTAAGAGTAGAATGGACTTCAGTTAGCTGTGTGTTCACTTCAGTGGGTTTACTCTTGAGTAGAACTGTTACCTGCTTATTTACAGCATTTTGATCCTGCTTTGCAGGCTGACCTCAGAAAGCCATTTACACAAGTTGATTGCAACCATTTTTAATTCTTTACAGTGGTGCCTCGCAAGACGAAAAGAATCCATTCCGCGAGTCTCTTCGTCTTGCGGTTTTTTCGTCTTGCGAAGCAAGCCCCTTAGCGGATTAGCGCTATTAGTGGCTTAGCGGATCAGCTGATAAGCGGCTTAGCGGATCAGCTGATAAGCGGCTTAGCGGCTTAGAAAAAGAGGGGGGAAAGGAAAAAAACCCCGCAGGAACTCGCAAGACATTTTCGTCTTGCGAAGCAAGCCCATAGGAAATTCGTTTTGCGAAGCACCTCCAAAACGGAAAACCCTTTCGTCTAGTGGGTTTTCCGGCTTGCGAGGCACCACTGTATTTGATTCCTGCTTTGTGGGGGGAGTATCAGTGGGTTGTTTTTTTTAAGTTACAGTAGAATGGAAAAGACAACTTGTTGTTGGGGGGGGGATGATACTGCTTTTTCTCCACTCCCCCCAGGGCAAGATGGTCCTTCAGATGCCCCTGTGGTGACACTTTGGGGTGGAGGGAGAGGCCACCATGGGAGCTGGAGGGTGACTCGCGCCGGATGCAGCCCGGGGTTCCCAACTTGCAGGATGCAGCCCGGGGTTCCCAGCCCGGGGTTCCCAACTTCTCCAGCTCGTGCCTCCCTGTCTGTTTCCCTCTCCTCGCCCCCTTCTTACGGCTTCGCGCCCTTTCGCAAGGGAGGCGAGGCTGTATCTCACTCTCTCAGGAGTGTATCTCACTCTCTCAGAGTCAGCCCTGCCTGCCCGCTGTTCCAGCCAGTGACTCCCCTCTCTCCCTCTGCAGCCGAAAGCCCCGACAACCACCGCCCAGCCGGAGCGCCTCCCCATTGGCAACACCATCCAGCCCTCGCAGGCGGCCACCTTCATGAACGACGCCATTGAGAAGGCCCGCAAGGCGGCCGAGCTGCAGGCCCGGATCCAGGCCCAGCTGGCCCTGAAGCCTGGCCTGATCGGCAACACCAACATGGTTGGCTTGGCCAACCTGCACGCCATGGGGATCGCCCCGCCGTGAGTATCGCAACACTTTGCCCGGGGGGGGCGGATGGGGTGTGGGGTGTATTTTCGCTTTGCTTGCTTTGTTTGTGTTCTTTTTTTCTTTCTCGATTTTATTGGTCTGCAAAGTTGAAAAGCCTGATGAAACGCCACTGAATGGTTTTTTCTCATTGGACAGAAATGGATCACATGGGCAGAAATGTCCCATCACACAGGGATTTGCCCCTTGTACGCGGTAAGCCAGTAGCAGCCAGCCCTTCCTGGCAAATGTGACCCCAAGAGAAGTGTCTCAAGCAGGGGTGGGGAACCGTTGCCAAGTCACATGACCCTCCTGGGGAACTCCCTGAGGTCGGAGGCCAAAGTGGACAGGGCAACGGGTGCGTGATTCTTCCCTCGCCTCATACAGGAGGCTGCATCTGCCCACCCATCAATGCTACAAATCTCTCCCTCCGGCCCCAGTCGAAAATCATATACTCATGTAAATTGTGAATATGGAACTGTCACATTTCACACCAAAGCCCCTCAAGGAGGCTGGGTGTGGAGGAGAGCCAGCAAGGGGTGTTTTTCTTGGGGGGATGGCTTGTCTGTGTCCCAAGGAGCAGCTAGCAAGGCCTGGAGGGGCCACATTTGGCACCCAGGCCAGAGGTTCCCTACCCCTGTTCTAAAGTGTGGGTGGGCAGACTTCAGACTTGTGAGATCTATTTTGTGTTGTTGTTTTTCCTAGAACCCTCCCCCCCCCCGAGCCCCACCAGCTGGGTTCAAGTGGGAAAATAGTGGCTTAGAAAGTGGGGTTGGGGCAGAGGACGTGCACTTGAGAGATGCCCCGTTCCATAATTCTACCGGTATCTTAGCCCAGAAATTTGCTTTTAGAAGCAGAGCTGGGAAATCGCAGTCCTTCCACACAAAGGCCTTCCCTTGCCCACCTTCAAAGCTTTATTTCAGCAGCCTAGTTGGTGGCGGGGGTGGGGGAGTAGTCGAGAGTCAGAAATCCTACAGATTCTTTCTGTACACAACCCCAACAGGCAAAAAAGGGCCCAGGGCTTTCTTTGTGGGAGGTGGCTTCCCAGAATCCCTTGTACCGTAGGCTTTATTTCAGGCTGAACAGGCTTGAGACTCCTGCCCCGTAGCCAGTGGGATCAGGGCCGTTGGCCAGGGCTGCTTTGTAACCAGAGTTTGCCTTGGGGATGTCTTGGCCCAGGAAAGTGGAGCTGAAGGACCAGACCAAGCCGACGCCGCTGATCTTGGACGAGCAAGGCCGCACGGTGGATGCCACCGGCAAGGAGGTGGAGCTGACACACCGCATGCCCACCCTCAAGGCCAACATCCGGGCCGTGAAGAGGGAGCAGTTCAAGCAGCAGCTGAAGGAGAAGCCTTCTGAGGACATGGAGTCCAACACATACTTCGACCCCCGGGTCTACATCACCCCGGCCCAGCGGCCGAAGCGGACCTTCAAGTTCCACGACAAGGGCAAATTCGAAAAAATCGCCCAGAGGTTGCGGACGAAGGTACAGCGCTTTCCTTCTGGCAAGCGGACCTAACCCCCACACCCAACATCCTGCGAAGGGGCATCATAGAGAGCGGGAGCAGGGTATAGATAGGAAGAGTCTGATGGATTAGGCCAAAGGGGCCCCACATTCTTTAGCAGGAATGGTGTCCCCTGCACTGATGCCTGTAGGAAACCCGTAAGCTGGACCCCAGCACAAGAGCAAGTCTCCCCTCCTGTTGTTTCCAGCGACTGGTGTTCAGAAGGATCACTGCCTCTGACCATGGAAGGAACATAGGGACCTGCCTTATACAGTGGTACCTCTGGTTGCAAATGGGATCCGTTCCGGAGCCCCGTTCGCAACATGAGCAGAACGCAACCCGTGTCTGTGCGTGTGCGGGTCATGATTTGCCGCATCTGCGCATGCGCGTTACGTCATTTTGAGCGTCTGCACATGCGCGAGCAGCAAAACCCGGAAGTAACCCTTTCCGGTACTTCTGGGTCGCTGCGGGACGCAACCTGCAAAGATTTAACCTGAAGCAAACATAACAAGAGGTATGACTGTACAGTGGTATCTCAGGATAACTACTTAGTTTGTTCTGGTGGTCCGTTCTTAACCTGAAACTGTTCTTAACCTGAAGCACCACTTTAGCTAATGGGGCCTCCTGCTGCCACTGAAGCAAAGTTCTTAACCCGAGGTACTATTTCTGGGTTTGCGGAGTCTAACCTGAAGCATATGTAACCCGAGGTACCAGTGTACTGAGGTGTTGCACACACACGATCCCTTTGAAGCATATTCGAGGCACATTTCTCTCTCTGAAAGAATTCTGAGCACTGTAGTTTATCCCTCGCAGATTTGCAATTCCCAGCAACCCCTTAGCAAATTAATTACAAGTCAAAACTTGTAGAAAGGGACAGGGAAGCAAGCCCGTAAGCAGGACTTCAGCAGAAGCGGACGCTTTTCTCTTGTCCTGGGAAGGCGAAGTCTGAGTCACAGTCAACCCGTGTATATAGATAGCATGGTACTCTTGCTTGCTTGCTCTTAAGGAAAATATATTTCTTAGGGAGTGGAGAGCAGAATATCCTTCTTAAAAACAACCTAAAATAAATAACTACATTAAACTTCACCTGCTGGCAGTGCGTATTCGCCGCAGGTGAACAGACAAATGGTTCTTTATCAGGCTGATGCTGGCGACGGCTGGATCAGGCCCACTGCACTGGGGGCCTTTGACTTCTCCAGAAGCACCCTTGCCATGGATACTTAGAAAGCCCCGTCAGAGAGAACTGGCGCTTATAGGGCAGTTTGTATTTTGAATTAGGCGTTTTATTTCTCTTCCGTGCACCTCCCTGAAAACCCTTCTGCCTCCCTCAGGCCCAGTTGGAAAAACTCCAGGCCGAGATTTCTCAAGCTGCCAAGAAGACCGGAATCCACACCTCGACCAAATTGGCCCTTATCACCCCCAAGAAGGAGCTGAAGGAAGGGGACACCCCCGAGGTGGAGTGGTGGGACTCCTACATCATACCCAATGGCATCGATTTGTGAGTTGCTCTGCCTTTCAGCTCTTAAATCTCTAGGCTAGAATTAATTCTGGGGTGAGTGCACCCTTCTTGCTGCCTGCTGAATTTCTTTCCTGAATTTGTAAGACCACATTTCTTCAAAGAACTGAATGCATTCACTTTTTAAGTGTGGGGTGCGAACGGATCTGTAGTATTCCAATACTCCAGTACTCAGCATTGCCAGCGGTTAGGGGATGGTGGGAGTTGTAGTCCCACAAATTCCAGTGTGCTACAGATTCCTCTGTCTCTGCTGTAGAGCAGGGATGGGGAGCCCTTGGCTCATGGGCCAAATAAAGTGCACTAGGCCACGGCTGTTTTAAGTTGCAGGGGCTCGCCCGGCGTCCTGTGACATCAGGAATAGAGCAGGTGAAGCCCTTGTTGTTCAGGGGAGCTCTTCATTTTTTTCCAGCAGGGCCTGCTTTTTAAATTTGGCACCAGGTGCCAGCCCTGCTGAGATCGTTCCCAAACTGGAGCTTTCCACTGGACTTAATCCATGTCGGCAGCCAAGCTAATAGAACACAACGCAGCACAGCAGTATAGTTAACTTGGGCGTTTGATGGGGGAAAATCAAGCCAGGGGCCTTTAGCTCCCAAGCTAGCTATTCTGAGGTGACAGCTGGGGCACTGCCATAGAGAGGGTTTTCCTAGATGAGCACTTAGCCCTCCAAGCCTCAGCTCCTTGCAGCAGGCATAAGCGGTGTGATGATCAGAATAGGTTAAGAATAGGAGCACCCTCCTCTTGGGTCGTCACCCGCAACTGTGTGAATTCTCCTTCCTGTTTCAGAAAAGCCGCCGATTCGCTTAAAAAAGAGGACTATTTTGGCATCACGAACCTAGTGGAGCACCCAGCTCAGCTAAACCCTCCAGGTGAGCACGCTCCATCTCTTTGCTTCTACATCGGGGGGAGAGCGGATTCCGTAGAGACAAGAAGATTGGAAGCAGAACAGATGGGTGCAGAGCCAAACCCTGCTCCACTCTCCTTAACCCCCACCCTTTCTGTCCCCAGGGAACGAAGAGCTTGGTGAGTCTAAAAGCCCCAGCTCATTTTATTTATTTAGGAGTGTTTGTGCGCTGCCTACTAACCACAGTTCTCGAGGTAGCTTGCAGTGAAACACAGTGAAATAGGAAATGATCCAATAGGCCGTACAACAGGGGAATGCTGTGTGGGGGATGTTCGCCTGATGCTCCAATCTCCTTGCTTAGGATTGACTGCTTTAGTAGCTAGGTGTCAACCCCACACAGGGCATGACCTTCCTGCTACTGCTGCTGTATCTCACAATCCACCCACAACCAGTGCAGGAAGCTCTGTGGGAGCAAATATCTTATTTGCCTCCCACCCCCCAGTCTTCAGATCAGTGGTCTTTGAGGAACTGAACAGTATGGGGAATGTGTGGATATTGGGAAAGGGGGCCTAATTTTTTGAAAAAAGGATCCTATAATATCACAGGCACCATACTCAATATTCCGCACTTTAATCTTTGTTGGAAGCCACCCAGAGTGGCTGGGGAAACCCAGCCAGAGGGGCGGGGTACAAATGATAAATTATTATTCCCAGACACCAAACAGTCTAAAAATCTCATAGAATGAAGCACACACAAAGGTGTGGGAGGGAATAAGCTTCCTGCCAAAGCTTCCTGCTGCTGTTACAGGTATAATGTGTTTATTTTCATGTTTTTAAAAGTGTTGTAAGCCACTCAGAGACGTTTAAGTGAGCAACAACTCTAAGTAATTATAACGGAGGTGGGAAGGAACAAGCTTGGTGGGTGAGCCCCATTCTGAAAGGAGAAAACCCTGCTTGTCTCTGACTGTATTTCTGCTTCGTTGTCATTGTGATGTGTGTCCCCCACCCCGACCCCAGTGGACAGTGACATGCCGGTGACCCTGGGGGTCTACCTCACCAAAAAAGAGCAGAAGAAACTACGGCGCCAGACCAGGAGGGAAGCGCAGAAGGAGTTGCAGGAGAAAGTGAGATTAGGCCTCATGCCGCCTCCTGAACCAAAAGGTAGGGATTTTTGTAGTGGACAGGTGGGGCTTCTGTTGAGAGAGGGAGAGAGATTAAAAAAAAAACAAAAACCCTGAAGCTTGAAGTTGGAATTCTAACACATAATACTAGAACTCAGGATGGGGGCTATCCAGTGATGCTGAATGTGGAAAGACAAAATGGAGGACTTCCATCATGCAGCACTTCATTAAATTCTGAAACCGGTTCCCACGAGATACAGGCATGGTGGTCACCCGGGGTCAGCATACTTTTTCCACTGTCCCTCAGACCTTTTGGGGGACTATATTAAGAAGAAGAAGAAGAAGAAGAAGAAGAAGAAGAATTTTTTATTTATACCCCGCCCTCCCCAGCCAGAGCCAAGCTCAGGGCAGCTAACACCAGTAAAATTACAATAAAAACGTAATAGGGGAAGGGGGAAAACAACAATTTAAAATACAGGTTAAAAATACAATTTAAAATGCAGCCTCATTTTAATAATAGCCATAAATCAAAACAATAAGGGGAGGGAAACGTAAGGGTCAGACTGAGTCCAAACCAAAGGCCAGGTGGAACAGCTCTGTCTTCCAGGCCCTGCGGAAAGATGAATGAATTCCTATGCCCCACAAATAACCCAGAGATGCATTTTAAATAAAAGCACACATTCTACTCATGTAAAAACACACTAATTTCTGGACTGTCCGCAGGCCGGATTGAGAAGGCGATTTGGCATGATTTGGCCCCCGGGCCTTAGTTTGTCTACCCATGGTGGTCACCAACTTGGATGACTTGAAAAGAGGAGCCACAGTGGCGATGTTCTGCCTTCACTGTTGGAGGCAACATGCTTCTGAATACCAATTGCTGGAAATGATGGGAGGGGAAAGGTGCTGTTGCTCTCAGATGCTTCCTGTTTTGGCGTCTGGGTGGCCACTGTGGGAACAGGGTGCGGGACTAGATGGGCCCCTTTGGCTCGATCCAGCTGCCCCAGGGCTGTTTTTCCGTTCTCCACTTTTGCTCTCAATGCCGTCGGCGTTTCTCCCTCTGCAGTACGAATCTCTAACCTGATGCGCGTTCTGGGAACGGAAGCTGTTCAGGACCCAACCAAAGTAGAGGCTCATGTTCGTGCACAGATGGCCAAGAGGCAAAAGTAAGGTTGATGCTGATTTCCTTGTCATGTTTGGATGTGTGTGCATGCATGTGTTTGTGTGTGCGTGCACATAAATTGGTACCATCCAGACCCAGTTCTCTGTCCTTGCTGATGCATCATCACACAGGCGGCTTTTATTTCAAAAATACAGTAACGATAGCAGAGAAAGTAAATGCATATATAATCTTGCTTCCCCAGAGCTCACGAAGAGGCAAATGCTGCACGGAAGCTCACCGTGGAACAGAGGAAAGCCAAGAAGGTTAAAAAGCTGAAAGAGGATATTTCACAGGGGGTCCACGTAGCTGTCTATAGGTGAGTCTCCTCCATCCCCAGAGGCAAAGGCCTCTCTGTGCCCTTTGCCCACACCTTCTTCACATCCCTGTCCCCCCACACCCAGAGGAAAGCTTTTAAAGAGAAAAGCTTTAACATGTTTCTCTTCCCTCTCTCCAAAATTCCAAATGAATTTTGGAAACAGATTGGTATAGAAATATCGGGAATTGTGGGTAGGAAGGTGGGATTAACTAAATTAATGGTTCTTATTAGTCTGAGTAGCACCGAGTTAAAAACAAACGAGGAATATAAATGGGTAAAATTGATGGTAACTGCAGCCAGATAGGTTATAGCGAGTAATTGGAAAAATGCAAAAGAGTTAGGGGTGAATCAATGGAGGAAAAAACGGAATAATATTATAATGTTAGACTATCTAACTGTGAAGATACTCAGAATGAAAGGGTGTAAGGTCAGTGAGAAAGAGGAGGATTGGTTTGAGAAGATACTGAATTATTAGGGTAGGTTTAAACAATTTGGGGCAATTAAAATGTAAAAAATTAAATAAACCTTGTGGATGGAGGAGTGTTAACGTATATAAAATTGTACATATGGTTGATTTGAATATGTTATTATTGATTATGTATACCCATTGTATCAGCCGCCTGGGGGGTTTGTGTTTCACTGTTTGTGTTTTGGTTGTTGGTAAAAAAAATAAAAATTTTAAACATCTCTTCCCTCTCTCTCTCTCAGAGTCCGAAATCTAAGCAATCCGGCAAAGAAATTCAAAATTGAAGCGAACGCCGGCCAGCTGTACCTAACAGGAGTTGTGGTTTTACACAAAGATGTCAATGTGGTGGTGGTAGAAGGAGGTGAGGCGAGCGAGGCTGGGTTGTGCTTGGTTTACGTGTTCTGGGACGTGGGTTCCTCCACTGGAATCACTCGGCAGCAGAACCAGGCCTGAAAGGGAGCCGCCTGTTTCATGCAGCCCCAGTGTAACGCATGGAATTCCTCGCTGCAGGATAATCCTTTGCAGTGGGGAGCTTTTATCAAAGGACGTTCTCCAGGGAACCTGTGGGGCTTGCAGGAAGGTGTGCGGGTTGGATGTGCAGCATGGCTTTCCAAGACTCCGTTCTCCCACCCAACCCTTTCACAGAGCATTTTTTCCAACCCTCGTGTTCAAAATGCGCTCAAAGGATGTGGGCGATCTTGCCGCTTTATTAGAACCTTTCGCAATAACATAACAATGCTGCTTTTTTGGCTGACTGCCCACACTCCCTTCAGAATTAAAATGGCCCTCGGTGATCTTTCTCTTCCCTCCTAGGCCCTAAAGCACAGAAAAAATTCAAACGGCTCATGTTGCATCGAATAAAGTGGGATGAGCAGACATCAAATACAAAAGGAGATGGTAAGGACACGCATAACCCACCCCACTCGCATAACCCTCTTATGCCCAGCATAAGGGAGTATAGTATTTATTTTAAATGGTGATTTAAAATAAAACAGGTGCTATAAGAAAGCTGCAGAAATAGCGCAGGATACAGTGGTGCCTCACAAGACGAAATTAATCTGTTCCGCGAGTCTCTTCGTCTTGCGGTTTTTTCGTCTTGCGAAGCACGGCTATTAGCGGCTTAGCGGTTTTAAGAAAAAGGAAACAAACTCGCAAGACGTTTCGTCTTGCGAAGCAAGCCCATAGGGAAATTCATCTTGCGAAGCACCTCAAAAAACGGAAAACTCTTTCGTCTAGCGAGTTTTTCGTCTTGCAAGGCATTCGTCTTGCGGGGCACCACTGTAGTACGCACCCCGGAAACGATCTCTTTCAGCTTCTGCCTTCTGGAAGAAGGCATAGGGTTATAAAGACCAGGACTAGCCGCCTGAGAAACAGTTTCTACGCAAATGCAATTCTGGTTCTAAACGCAGCATAAGGAGTCTCTATGGTATATTGTATTTTAAAATGGGGTTTCAGAGTTTTTAGGGGGTTTTGAATGTTTTATGTTGATTTTCAATTTCATTGTTCTGTGTGGGACAATGACAATAAAGATCTCATATATAATTGTGGTTCCACTCTCTCAGTTGACAACAGATCAAAACTCTAAACACTAATCAGAGCATTTTAAAATAACCAATAGCCACAAGGCCTTTTGATCAGAGGAGAGTGCTATCAATGGCTCCCAGTCATGATGACTGTGTTCTACTTCCATGGTCAGAAGCAGCAAGGCTTCTGTATAACCATAGGAGGGGAGAAGAGGGCTTTTGTGTTTGGGTCCTGCCTTTGGGGCATCTGATCGGCCACTGTGAGAACAGGATGCTGGACTAGACGACTCATTGCCCCGGTCCAGCAGGCTCTTCTCATGTACCGTATTTTTCGCCCTATAGGACGCACCGGCCCATAGGACGCACCTAATTTTTTGGGGGGGGGGGAATCAAGGGGGAAAAATTATTTTCCCCCAGGTTTGCGCAGCCATCCCCAAGCTAGAAGAGGGAAACGGAGCGCTCCATCTCCCTCTTCTGCCTTCAGGGAAAGCCTCTCTAGCCTCCGTGGGGCAGCGGCTTGCCCCGCTGTCCCTTGAGCTTGAGTGCTGGCGATGGGGAGAAGCAAGCTTGCTTCTCCCCCCCGCCAGCCTCCAGACCAGGTCCGGGAATAGCGGGGTGGTGGCGCTCCACCTCCCCGCTATCCTGCGAGCTTGTGGGGCTGGTGGGGGGGGGGGAAGAGAAGCAAGCTTGCTTCTCCCCCTCGCCAGCCTCCAGACCAAGTCCGGGAATAGCGGGGTGGTGGCGCTCCACTTCCCCGCTATCCCGCCAGTTTGTGGGGCTGGCGGGGGGGGGGAGAGAAGCAAGCTTGCTTCTCCCCCCCGCCAGCCTCCAGATCAGGTCGGGGAATAGCGGGGTGGCGGCGCTCCGCCTCCCCGCTGTCCCCTGAGCTTTTGGGCTGCAGCCTGCTGCCCGCAAGCCATGCGAGCCCGCGGGACCTCCCACCGGGCTTGCAAGGCTTGCGGATAGCTTCCTGAAGCCTGGAGAGCGAGAGGGGTCGGTACTCACCGACCCCTCTCGCTCTCCAGGCTTCAGCGAAAGCCTGCATTCGCCCCATAGGACGCACACACATTTCCCCTTATTTTTGGAGGGGGGAAAGTGCATCCTATAGGGCGAAAAATACGGTACTAGTTGATTTTTGGAATCTACTTACCAAATAGAGGTCCCAGTCTGATGCGTGCAGCACTTGAGAAAAAGCCCTCCTTCAGGCTGATAGTCCAATAGTGTTCAGCTTTAAGCACAGCCTTCTCTCTCTCCCCCCCACCCCACCCCGGTTTTCCTTTCTTCAGATGACGACGAATCCGACGAGGAGTCTGTGAAAAAGTCAAACAAATGTTCTCTGGTTTGGGAGGTAAGTATCCACTTAAATTGCTGGGTCTTTGCACTTCATTTTCTGGGCCACGCTGAAATTGTTGGACCCCCCCTCTTCCAATATCTTGCCTGTATCTCCCCTCCCACCCACTGCAATGTCCCAGGTGTGGCCACCAGACAGTTTGTGAAAAGATACTGAGCCTATTCTTGGGATTGCCAGCCTCCTCCCCAGAACTCTGTTTTGTTTGGAGGGTCGTCCTGGTTAAACCAGTTTAAGCTTCAAGTGTTTACTTCCTGGTCCACAGCGCTAAGCACGTTAGTGGCCTTTTTTCTTTTCCTTTTAACTCCTAAACCCAATTCCACCCCCTCTTGTCTTTCCCCCCCCTCAGGGCACAGCAAAGGAGCGCAGCTTCGGGGAGATGAAATTCAAGCAGTGCCCCACCGAGAACATGGCACGGGAGCACTTTAAAAAACACAGAGCAGAGCACTACTGGGACCTGGCTCTGAGCGAGTCCGTATTAGAATCCACAGACTAGAGGGCCCCCCCCCCTCTCGCTCTTGGCTTTTTGTGGTGTTCAGTTTGGAGAGTGAGAACTCAGCTGAGACTTTGGCCTTGGAGGCTCCTCTCCCCCTGCCATCCAAGCGCCCCCCCCCAAGCCCACTTTCTCCCCTCAAGTTCCCTGCAGTGTGACAGCATCCGATTAAAAGAAATATTTTTAAAAAACAGAGCAAAACTACCTAGGGGTTTTTCTGTTTTTGTTTTGGACTGAAACAGTTCGTGGATCTTGACGTGCGCTCTTTTTAGCTTCCTTGTCATGCCCCCTGGAAACAATCCGACTTGGAGGCCGTGGAGAAAGCGTCGAAAGAAATCCGTATGCCGGCCAGGGCTTCTCTTTTCCAAATCCATTAGCCTCCTAACCACACGCAGCTCTTTGGCTTTTTTTGTTCTTCTTTTTTTGCCAGTTCAGTAGGTTTGTTTGAACATTAGGCAAGTCAGCCAGGCACCTCCGTGATGGGGAGAAAGGAGCACTTGTGGGGTCACCGACTTCGATGGACGATAAGAGGGCAGATTGCAGCGTTGGAAACAGATTTAGGAGCTGGGGATTTAGCCCACATCCTACATTTACATAATAAACTTTTTTTTTCTTTGGTAAGAAGTTAAAAGCAAAAAAAAAAAAAAAAAGGAAAACCCAACCATGTTTCTTTACCTGTTTCTTTTGAGCAAGTAGTCTGCTCACTGCATTAAACAAAGTGGTTATGATTTCAAGGCTTGGCATGACCGAAGACCAACTGCATTGTGGGTGGCAGCAGAAAGAGTCATCCTGCTGGATCATCATTCATCTTCCTTACAGCAGGTCACATCTACACGTTTAAAACACATGGCTTTCTCCAAAGAATCCTGGGAACTGTAGTTTACGGCTCTCAAGGCTACAGTTCTCACCATCCACAACAATCCACAATTCTCAGGATTCTTTGAGGAGCGAGGAGCCATATACGGTACTTCAAACGTGTTTTTGTTGTTGTTCCATATATATGTTCCACCTTGCCTCCAAGGAGCTCAATGTGGTGTACATAATTCTCATTTTGTCCTCACAAAAACCCTGTGAGGTAGCCTAGGCTGAGAGGGAGTGGTCGGCCCAAGACGCTACACCTAGTGGTCTCCTGCGTCCTCGTCCAACACACTAACTAACCCATGGGTGGGCAAACTAAGGCCCGGGGGCCGGATCCGGCCCAATCGCCTTCTAAATCTGGCCCGTGGATGGTCTGGGAATCAGCGTGTTTTTACATGAGTAGAATGTGTCCTTTTATTTAAAATGCATCTCAACCCAGAGATGCATTTTAAATAAAAGGACACATTCTACTCATGTAAAAACACGCTGATTTGTGTGGCCTGTCTGGTGTTTTTGCACAAGTAGAATGTGTGCTTTTATTTAAAATGTATCTTGATTAATTGTGGGGCATAGGAATTCGTTAATTTTTTTTTCCAAAATATAGTCCAGCCCCCCACAAGGTCTGAGGGACTGTGGACTGGCCCCCTGCTGAAAAAGTTTGTAACTCCACAATGGTGTGGATGTCAGCCTAGGGCCTTGTCGAATACCTCTGGGAAGCCCCCCCCCCCCCCCGCCGCCAGCCTTTCGCCAGGAACCGGTGATCATGCTTGGTGGAGTTGGTGGGAGTTGGAATCCATCGATATCAGGTGGGGCACAGGCCAGCCATCCTTATGCTAATTTTTTGCTTTCAATATTAGTGATAAATGTGCTCAAGAAGCAGCATTTTTCACATTTCAGGGCCGCCCTCCAATTTAAGGATACGAGAGCCTGCTGGATCAGGCCAAAGGGGGCCCATCTACTCCCAGCATACGAGTGGCTAGCCCGATGTATTGGGATTTGGGACTAGAGCAGTGTTTCCCAACCTTGGGCCTCCAGCTGTTTTTGAACTACAATTCCCATCATCCCTGACCACTGGTCTTGCTAGCTAGGGATGATGGGAGTTGTAGTCCAAAAACAGCTGGAGGCCCAAGGTTGGGAAACACTGGACTAGAGGGACTATCTGTTACATACAAAATAGAAGGTGCCACATCATTTACAGCTTGCCACTGTGCAGAGGAAAGTAGGTGAAGTTAAATTTTGGGACAAAGTAGCTCGATACCTTAGGAACAGCTATTGCATTGTGAATTGTGGTGTCCAGGGGTGTGCCTTCAGAAATTCTTATTAATGGGGTTGTGTCTATGTACCGCTGTGATCCTTGGTGTCATGATAAGGATGTTAAATTTACATTAGCTTACTTAGGTCCTTTAACTTCAATGGTTTAATTAGGAATGTGATACACTTGGGTCTAGAGGTGGTATCAGTCCCTTTGAAGCAATATTAAATCCCGTGCAGGTTTGTGAGGGTGAAGCAGAACTGTGCTGTGATTTGGTAGAAATGTGTAAACTCCAGGTGAGGGCTCTGGAAAACGAAGGATCCCAGCGATGGCAGAGGACTTCTTTGTTCCTGTAAAGTTGGTTAGGTCTGGTCTAGAGGCAGTCTTTCAGAAAGCTGTCCATGAGCCAGGATTTTATCCTTGGGCTCTCAGGACAACAAAAGTATGAATTAGAGGGGATGCTTTTATGCTTCCTTTCAAAACTACTTTGGGTTTGGCTTCCCCTTCCAGATGTTCAGAACTGCTTTTCATTTTTAAAAATTCTTATTTCTGCAGCAGCCTCTGAATCCTTCCTTTGGAACTGATGGGAGTTGTAGTCTGAAGCAGTTGGAGAGCGCCAAGTTGGCAAAGACTGTTCTATAGCAGTAATCTTTAACCTTTTCAGAACCAGCCTTTAATCATGCATCTGGGGACCCATTCCTTAATTTTTTTTACCATATATTTGAATGGTGGTAGTGCTCCTGTTGCGACTCACCTTGGATCAATCGGGCTGTGACCCTGTACGGGGTCCTGACACACCACTTGAAGGCCAGGGATCAGAGGTGACAACTTGTGAGGGAGATTTGTGTGTGTGTGTGTGTGCATGCGCACTTGCATGCGATGTCACACATGTGACATCCCAATGTCTTGCCAGAACGTTGGAGGAGCCAGGGGGTAGAGCTGAACGTGGCTTCAGTGGCTCCTGCTGCCACCACCACTGGTGGGGGCCTGCTTTTCCTGGAGATGTAGAAGCTGGCCATTGAAGCTACACTCTGCTAGGCTTCTTTTTGGACCTTGGGGGGCTGCCCCCTCAAAATAATAATGGGGCATTGAAAAATGTTGGGCCCCTTGAATTTTCAAAATTCATGAACTATAAATGTTGACGAGGGGGGAAACCAGAAAAGGGCTCCCATAGAGATATATATTGATGTAGAGCTGGAAATATTTAAATTTATGGTATTACAGGTTTTTTAACATTTTTAAAAATAAATTTATTTATTCATTGTATTTATACATCACCAAAGGCAATTTACTGTTTTAAATGATACAAGTATTTAAAATAGGGGAGTAGAAATAGAAACCTTGGCCTATCCCCCAGTGAATGCTGGGAACTGGCCCATGGAATTATGGGAGTGTGGCCAAGTTGGTGCGCAAAGGCTTCTGGGAAGTGACTGTGAGCCGCCTCACATTTTACTTATGCTGCGCATCGGCTTCGCGCTACTGAGAGGCAGGTTTGGTTGGAGCACGTTGCGCATGCGCCCCTGGGACTTCGGGCCCGCGCGCTGGGCATGCGCACGCGCTTTTGAGTATTAACGTTGCGTGTAAAGCGGACCACCACCCCCTATATATATATATATATATATAAAATGGCGGTTTGTCGAAGCCTGTCGTAGCAACGGCGTTCAAAGCGTCGCTGATCCTTTAAACTGGATGAGGACGACGGTTTAAATCGCCCTTCGCCTCACGGTCGAAAGGGGGCGGGGCACTCAACCCTGAAAGGAGCCGCTGCTGCTCCTCCGCCTCTCGCTTCCCATTGGCTGCGTCGCGCCGCCGCTGACTCCTCATTGGGCTTTCTCAGCTCTCCTGTAGCTTCCCTATTGGTGGCCGGGTGAACGCGCGCGCCGGCGTCCACCAATCGCCGCGCGACGAGGACTAAACTTTTGACCGGCTCGTCGGAGGCGGGCGGGGGGAAGCAACCCGAGAAACTTTCGTTGCTTGGTCACGTGGGAGGAGCGGCTGCTTTTGCTGCTGCTGCTGCTGCGGCTCCGTGCAGGGGGGCGGGGCTGCCAGTTGCAAAAGATATATATATATATAAATTATATATTATTATAATATAATATATAATAATATAATTATTATATTATAATAATATAATTATATATTATTATAATAAATATAATAATATATAATTAAAAAATCCATTGCCAGCAGAAGAGGTTTTTCGTTTCATTTTTTACCCTAAAAAAAAATCAGTGCAAGGAACATTTTGCACTGACAAATCTTTTGCATAGAGGCTGGGCAACATTTGCAAAAAAGCAACTGACGTTTGCTTTACTTTGCACCGCGGTGAATGATCGGGCTCGGAGGAGCGTGGACCAACTCGCCGCCCCCGCACGTCGGGATCCGCGTTTGCTACAGAGCGGAAACGAGGAAAAACCCCCAAACCATGCGCTGCCGCTGCTTCTAGACAGTGCGCGGCTATAAATGCATCACCACCATAAGATTATGTTTATTAGCGCAATTAATAAAAGGAATATTACAATAATTTCATTTATTATACCAATATAATATTATGGTGATGTTATTGCAACGATGCTCATAAGCATAATTATCGTAGCTATCACATACCAGGAGTCAGCAGACATTTTCGGCAGGGGGCCGGGTCCACTGTTCCTCAGATCTTGTGGGGGGCCAGACTATATTTTTTTGGGGGGGGGAATGAACGAATTCCTATGCCCCACAAATAACCCAGATGCATTTAAAATAAAAGCACACATTCTACTCATGTAAAAACATGCTGATTCCTGGACCGCTCGCAGGCCGGATTGGGCCGGATCCGCCCCCGGGCCTTACTTTGTCTACCTATGCAATAAACAGAACAATTGTGCTGTTTCATTGTTTTCAAGTTATTGCAACAAACTGACATGATAGATATTGGCGTATTACCAGTGTAATAAATGCAACGTGATACAATGCAGCCAATAAATGTATTCGTATTCACAGGACTCCTGTAAAATTAGCAAAGATACATCATAACTGTGATAATCTATGTTAGAAATGTAAAGAAAAGGAAGGAACATTTTATCATATGTGGTGGACCTGCCCCAAGGTGAGAGACTTCTGGGAAAAGATATACTGTATAACGAATTGAAAAAAATGTTGAAATATACATTTTTAAAGAAACCAGAGGCCTTTCTTCTTGGAATAACAGGTCTGGAATTGCCCAAGAAAGATGTTAAATTATTTTCGTATGCCACAACTGTGGCTCGTATTTTGTTAGCTAAAAAGTGGAAAACCCAAGAATTACCAGTGATAGAAGAATGGCAGATGAAGATGATGGATTTTTCGGAGCTAGCCAACCTAACCCGAAGAGTCCGCGACCAGGAGGAGGAGGAGTACCAGGAAAATTAAATTGAATGATGACTTAGTTAAATATGTTAAGTTAAACTAACTGAAAACAGCTTGCAGATACTTAATTGGCATAGGATTTTAAGTTAAGTGATGAATTAATATGTTTAATTTCATAATGTGAAGATCTAAGGATATTAATGTTTAAGTTACATTTTACAAGAACTGTGATTTGGAAAACCGTTAAAAGGACATGCAATGAAATTCAAGCAAGGGGAAACGAGGACGCCACTTAATGTTAATAAGTGTAATTTTTAATAAGGTTACAGATAGGTAGCCGTGTTGGTCTGCCATAGTCGAAACAAAATAAAAAAATTCCTTCCAGTAGCACCTTAAAGACCAACTAAGTTAGTTCTAGGTATGAGCTTTCGTGTGCATGCACACTTCTTCAGACTCCCATCAGCCCCTGCCAGCATGGCTAAGAGCCAGGGGTGATGGGAGCTGAAGTCCAACGACATCCAGAGGTATCTGAAGAAGTGTGCATGCACACGAAAGCTCATACCAAGCACTAACTTAGTTGGTCTTTAAGGTGCTACTGGAAGGAATTTTTTTTATTTTGTTTTTAATAAGGTTATGATTTATGTTTGTCTTATGTGTTTGTTTGTTTGTTTGTTTGTTTGTTTATAATGTTGTGAAAACCAATAAAAAAACTTTCTGGGGGGGAAAAATATGTATTCGTATCCATAACGCTAAATGCGCACCTGCCATTTAACTACGACCGTAATCGAGATCGGCTCCCCTCCGACCTCCCCCCCCCCGCCCTTCGCGATGAGCTTCCCGGGGGGGAAAAAGCTCCGCCTTGTCCCGAGTGCGCCTGCGCGCTGGAGAGGAGCCGGCGAGCGAGCGAGAGAGAAGCGCCCTCGAGGCGGGCGGGCGGGCTGAGCGCGCGCACGCACGCTACGCTACGCACGCACGCGCGCGCCGAGACACGCTCCCTCCCTCGCGCTCCCTCGCTCTCGTCCCCCCTCCCCCTCCCCCTCCCCGAGCGGCGTTGCTTGTGCGACCGAAGGGGAGGGAAGATGGCGGCCGGCGGCAGTGGCGGCGGCGGCGGCAAGGCCTCCTCGTCGTCGTCGTCGTCGTCGTCGTCCTCCTCTTCTTCTTCGTCGTCCGCTGCCGCGGGCGGCGGGGGCGGGCCGGCCTCGTCGTCGTCGTCGTCGTCGTCCGGCCCTCTGGAGGCGTCCCTGGACAGGAAGCTGCAGGGGGTGACCAACACCATGGAGTCCATCCAGGGCCTGTCGTCGTGGTGCCTGGAGAACAAGCGGCACCACGGCACCATCGTCCACCACTGGATCAAGTGGATGCGCCGATGTGAGTGCGCGGGGGGGGAGGGGGGGAGGGGCTCACCTGAGGGCCTCGGCGGGGGGGGGGGGCAGGGAAATGGGTGGTGGCCAAGGTGGGATACCTGGCGACGCCGCCTCCGTCACCTTTCAACAAAGCCTCGGCCGAAATCTCCCGCCCGCCCGTCAATTATTTTATTTTATTTTATTTTTACACACACACGTATCTGTATTTTGCTGCTTTAAACAGGGTTTCCAAAGAGCTGCTTTCCAAAAAAAAGAGAGAGTTCTTTTTGCCTGCGGTTGTCTTGAGCTGGCGTTTCTGTTATGCGCCGCTTTTTTCTGTGTGGCGTGTGGGGAACACAAGGCGGGGGGGGGGGATATACCTGGCATCGCCGCCGCCTCCCGCGTTCTTCTTCTTCTTCTTCTTCTTCTTCTTCTTCTTTCAAGGAGCCTTGCAAAAAAATAAAAGGTCTTCTTCCTCCCACTTGGTATCCCTCCCGGATCTGAATTGGTTTTTTGACATGTGCTGTTTGAAAAGGTTTGCCGCTGCTGTTGTTTTATTAAGTTGCTTTTGTACGCAGTTGTTGTCTTAGGGCTTTTATAAATGTAACTGTTTTTTGTATGCTGTCTGTCTGTCTCTTTCCTCTCTCTCTCTCTCTGCCACCTTCCTTTCTCAAGGAGCCTGCTAAAATCTTTGCCTCGCTTGTTATCTGTCTGGGATCTGAATTGACTTTTTTTTTTTTTAGTGTAGGCACTGTTGTTTTGAACTTTACCTGTTGTTTTTATAAATGTGACTGTCATATATGGCATAATTTATGGGAAATTGCTCCAAGATGCTTCCTGGGGAGCAGTTCATAAATAAAATTATTAATAATGATACCTGCGTGTAGATTTGCTTGGTGTTTTATGCAGGGTGCGATGTTACTATGATGGTGAAGATTTTATATATCATATGCATTATTAATATTTTTGTGATGATGACCATTAACGTTATTATGTTGAGGGTACTCATCCTGTGTCTCTCTGTGTGGATTTTAGTTGGTAGTTTGTAATTGTTGATATTACTATAATTATTCATAGTGCTGTCGTATCTATGTAGGCTAGCAGTTTATAGAGGGCGCATTATTATTACTGTGATTATATTTCTCTGGTAGTAGCACTGATGATGCGTACAGTATTTCTGTGTAGATTTTATTTGGAAGTCTATCCAAAGTGCATAATTAAGGTTGCTATGATTATGATAATTGATGCTACAACAGAGGCACCATCTCAGTACAACATGTAGGTTTACTTGATAGTTTATAACGGATGCATTATTAGTAGTATTGCTGTGATTATTATGGTGCTGCTGCTGGTGTGTATATCTTAGCTGGCAGATTTTATTTTATAGTTTAGTTTATAGTGTGCATTATTTATTTAGCTGAAAGACAAGGATTTGTTTAGACAAGTGGCAAATGCTTCCACCCTGCTTCCCTCCGGGTAAGGTAGTCCTTCAGAAGTCCCTGTTTTGGCATTGTATTAACAGTACTATGATAAGCTACGTTGTGGTGGTTGATGATGGTGTTATGTGCAAAATCACTTTGTAGAATTTACTTTTCATTTTATACAGGGTGCATTATTACTATTACAGTGGTGGTAATGATGACTGTGGTGGCAACGATTATGGCAGTGTGTAATAATAATAATAATAATAATAATAATAATAATAATTTTTTATTTATACCCCGCCCTCCCCAGCCAAGGCCGGGCTCAGAGCGGCTTACAAACAATAATAAAAACAAGAAGAATGATTACAACTTAAAAACAAAAATAAAATACAACATTAAAATAATGGAACATTAAAATATTAAAATGTAGCCTCATCGCAGGAGGAGAAGGAAAAGGAAAAAAGAGAGAGAGAGAGAGATGTACAAGATATGCATAGTTTACTTGGCAATTCGTGTAGTTTCTTAATTTTGCTGTGGTGTTTGTGCGTACACAATATCTGTGTGAATTTGACGCAGCATATTATATAGGGTGGACTGTTACTGATATTCCTACGTTGATGATGAGGCCAAATGCACTATATGCTTTCACTATGTGTGTGTGTATAATCCATCAATCAGTCTCCTTTATTGGCATAGAAAAAGTTCATCATATACATGGATCAGAACACTTACCCAGAGTTTGGAATGAGGCACAGTGGAGTCTGTGGTGTCTTCATCACATACGGTTTATTTACACATATATACCACCTCAGACCACGATGGAGGGGTTCACAGCATTAGCACCCCAAGAAGGGCCTTGCTTCCCCCATAGCTGCAGCCACGGGTGCCTGCAGAAATCAGGCTTGACTCCTTCCCTGCATTTCAAGTCTGCAGCTTTTCCTGCAGCTTCTAGCTCACATCACTCAACCCTCAACTCCAGCCTTCTGAGGGAGGGAAGCCCACCCATTTGCCTTCTGGTCCCCTTAGGGACCCATACTTAGTGGGCCATTACCAGGCTGGCCTGGCTATTCCAGCAATTGAGTCCATGCTCAGACATACAGCCTACCCCACCTCCATACTCGTGTATCAGGGAAGATGTGAGTTGTAGTACAACTTTGGTCTTTGCAACAGCCCTGCACGGTGAAATAAGAATGGAGAGAGTAGATGCAAGGGGGATTGGGTGGGATTTCCTGCCATTGTTTGTGGTTATTGGTGTGTGTAAGTGTAATGCTTGGGGAAGGACCATAGTGGTAGAGCATCTGCTATGCATTCAGAAAGTCCCAGATTCAATCGCCGACATCTCCAGGTAGGGCTAGGAATGGTTCCTGCCTGACACTCTGGAGAGACACTTCAAGTCAGTCTAGAACAATATTGTGCTAGATCAGGCATGTCCAAAGTCCGTTTCGGGGGCCTAATCCAGCCCGCTCGTGAATTTAATCTGGACCCTGTGGTAGTTTATCTCCTGGGGTAAAATCCTAAAAAAAACCTCAACAACTCCAATCCTAAAAAAAAAAGGTCAACAACTACTTTGGTCGGTCCCCATGGCTCTTCACTTCATCAAATCTGGCCCTCTTTGGAAAAAGTTTGGACACCACTGTGCTAGATGGACCCAAGGTCTTGCTCAGGATAAGTCTGCTTCCTCTGTTGCCCCTAGATACGGATTTATAGAAAATCACATCTATGTGGGTGCAGATCTCACTTGGTAACTATAGCTTGTGCATCTACAGATGAAGGGTGATATACAAATTTAGTATAACAGGTTTAGTATAACACTTTACCAGGTCTTTATGATAAGAATTATTATGATGGTGATTCTTGCTGCTGATGCAAACATTTGGGATTGGTGCAGTGTACCCACTTAAATGTTTATGCAGAGTGAATTTTCCTTGGTGCTCCTTGCAAGGGTCCCTTAAGGTGGGCTGAATATGAAGGGATTGCAAAGCGGTGGTGAGACCCTCTGCTTTATGGCCAGTAAGGCAGCAAGAGGACAGTGGGGGGTTAACTTCCTTTACAGGGGAGGAGAACAATGCGCTGTCCTTGGAGGAAAGGAGTGATAAAAATGCAATAAATAAATGGATAAAATAACACAAACTTTGGCATTCCCCACTTCCCCTTCAAAGTGTTCAGAGGCAAATATGTAACTTTTGCCTTGCAGCAATTCTTTTTAGTGGGCTAAGAATGGGGGCTCTGGGGCAGTGCAAAGGGGTCTGCAATCTGTACAGAGGTGATTGGTGTAAGCGTGATGTTTAAGGCTGCTATCCTGCACCTGTGTTACTTGGAATTAAGTTCAGTTGAAGCCAGCGGGGCTTGCTTCTGAGAGAGGGTCTGTGGTATGGCAAGCAGGCTGATCAATTCATCTGAAGAAGCCAAAGGATTCTGCTTGTATTATCTCGGTGACTCATGTAATAACTTTGTAAAGAGGGCCAAAATTTGCGGGGGTAGGGTGAGTTCCCACACAAAGTGAGGTGGGCTTAGTTTATTAGCACCCATACACTACATTTCAATAGTATAGAAACGCTTTGCATACATTAGGTCAAAAGGATGGGTTGGTCTGCCTTGGTGCAGTAATACTTTTCAGATGTTTGAAGTGATGGTGTGTATTCTGTACAAAGCTGCGGTAAGGAACACTTAAATAATGGATTCCAATCCTTTTGATGGAGATTTGGGAAGGAGGGTGCTGAGGCTGAGTGAGTAGTGGCTTGGTTAGGGCCACCCAGCAGCTTGGTGGGTGGCATGAGGTTTGAATCTTGAACCTGCTTGGCTGTCCTGAATATTCTCTAAGATAACAGGCAGCTTGGGGTAATTAGAGAAAGTGCCACATTCTCCTATTATTAGCCCTTATATGTGTCATATTACCCCTGTAATGTAGGCTAAGTTGCAAGAACTGGGTTGTTGTGGTTGCTCAGTGAACTTCCTGCCTGAGTGAGAATCCAGCATCTTAGATTTTATTGCTTTGGGAAATGGAAAACATTGGGGGTGGTTCTGAATGAGGGCACGGCATTCAAGCTGTTGACTTCAGGTACAGAATGAGATAAGTAGAATGGATGTAGGTGACTTTTTAACAATAATTCTAGATGACAAAAAACTCTTATGTTTTTTATCTGTCATGAATTGCCTGGAGTGTCACTGAACAGCAGGGTGCTAAATCTGCTTTTGAAAGCCAGCAAACCTTCCTTTGCTGCTGCTGCTGCTGCTACTGCTGCTGTTTTCAAAAGCAAGTTTGACTGTCCTGTGTTCTCCCCTCAAGTGCATAGCTAAATCTGAAGATTGGACGGTGTACAGGGATTCAACAGGCTGGCCAGTAAATAAACCTTCCCCCTCCACTTGAATATTTGCAATTAGCGAGCTGGAGGGGCTGCAAGTAGCCTTGCAAAGAAGTCTATGAAAGTTGCTAGGCTTGTGGACCATCCACCCATGAATGCCTTATTAGTCACTGTTGCCTTATTAAAAAAAAGAACAATCTTGTAAATCTTCCCAGCTTGCCTCAAGGCAGTCAATTCCAACCACAAGTTGCTGGGCAAGTGACAATTGACAAGCCTGTATTAATGTTTGTAAATGTAAGGAGTTGTGTGTGTGTGTGTGTGTGTGTGTGTCCCCGTCCGTGTGTGTCCTTCTTAGCCATCTCACTTCCACCTCTCTCCTAACATACTGGATTGTGAGCCCTGTCCTGTCCATATTTAAGTAGAGATGGAGAGCCTATGGCCTTCCAGGTGTTGTTGGACTCCCATCTGCCTGGTCATTCCTGACCACTGGACACACTAGGTGGGGCCAGTAGGAACTTAGGAAGCTGCATGAAACTGGGTTAGACCACTGACCCATCTGTCTCAGTACAGTGGTACCTCAGGTTACAGACGCTTCAGGTTACAGACTCTGCTAACCCAGAAATAGTACCTCAGGTTAAGAACTTTGCTTCAGGATGAGAACACAAATCGTGCGGCTGCGGCGCGGCAGCAGCGGGAGGCCCCATTAGCTAAAGTGGTACCTCAGGTTAAGAACAGTTTCAGGTTAAGAATGGACCTCCAGAACGAATGAAGTTCTTAACCCCGAGGTACCACTGTATTGTCCACACTGGCAGCAGTTCCCCGTACTTTCAGGCAGGAACCTCTCCTAGTCCTACCTGGAGACACCCTCCATCAGGGCAGGGACCTTCTGCACTCAAAGCAGATTCTGTACCACTGAGCTATCCTTCCCCATAAGTGCAACATCTGGAGCGCCTTAGGTTTGACCTGCCAGCTGGCTCAAGTCCTCAACATGGTTGTCCAAGAAGAGCAGGATTGCTGTGATATCTCAACCACTTTGAATTTCCTTTCTGTGAGCAAACTATTTCAGTTTGCCCTCTTGGATAATGCTTAAGCCCCCGGGAAGCTTGAAATGTAGGTTGTAGGCAACTAGTGATGTGAGGTGAGAATATTTTCTGGAGAATATTCTCTGCTAGAAAATTCTCCGGGGAATATTCTCCACAAACTGTAAATTCTCGGTTAGTGGCAGGCTTAGTGATTAACGTGAGTCATTCAGGTTGAATTTTCAATTTCAAGTTTAGTGCAAAAAAAATCAAAGAATGTGAATTCACTGTATAGCCCCATTGAATAAAAGTATCTGTACAGTTTTTGGTTGCCGTTTGAACAAGTTTACCCATGAATAAACATGTATGTTAACTAATCATATCATTTTCAATGCATTAAAATGAATATTCTCCTATTTTAAATGAAAATTCTCTAATACCTGTATTCTCATTAATCGAGAATTTTCTCCAAAAGATTATTCTCGAGAATTTAACATCGCTACCTGCAACTTTGGCGTTTTATCAGCACCATGCTCTAACCAACTGAGCTAACTGCTTCCTTCTGTTCTGTACCTGCAGCTGAGCTGAAACCTGTTCCTGTGGGGCAAAATATTGCCTAAGCTGTAATTGTAGCAAGATAAACCCCCAAAGTGAGCAACTATATTGGTGCAGTCAGTGCTGTATTCTAAAGGAGTGTATTAGACATTTGCACTTGGCTTGCTTCCTAGCGATGAAGGGAAGGAAATAAGCCAAGGCAGTAAGATTTTACTGGAACAACTTCTGCTAGTTTTAGGAATATGCAAATCTGAGTTACAAGTCAAGAGTGCTTCGCTAGCCGTGAATGCACTTGGTAGTGTTGAATGTTGGCTGCTTAGGGATGTTCTCATACATCTCTTTTGCAAGGATCAGCTTCTGAACTTGCAGCAGATCACATACTTATTTTTATTTTATTTTTGTGAAATGTAGACTCCTGCTTGCTCCCCTCATTGTCTGGAGGTGCATGGTGGGTTATCTGAGAATCCCTGAGCCAGTCCTTCACGATAATTTTGGTTCATTCACACTATCTTTCCAGACCTTGGGACAACGGCGTTTGTGGGACTATTTCATAGGCGGTCTCTGTGAGAGTCCTGATTGTCTATGTATTATGTGAACTCTTTCCATTAATTAGAAACTGCAACTTTAGGAGTTGCGGTGGGATACGGAAAAGGCAGTTGGGCGTAACAAAAGTCTTAAAAAGAAAAATGAAGTTTGCTTATCAAAATCCTAATGAATTGCAAAATAGCTGTTCTTGGGAGTTTTGTGATCTTTAAAATGAGATGTTTCTAAAGAACACATTCAGTGAAAAGGTTTCTGGTGTGCACACAGTGGCTGAATTCACACATAAAACTGAGCCATAGTTTGTTCAAGAAGCCACGAGTTGTCTTTTTAGATGAGCAAACAAGCCACATAGCTTATTTCTCCAAAACTGGTTCATTTTTCTCCTCTTGTGCCTTTGAAGCTTGGCGAGCATCTGTGACAGGAGGCAAACAAACCATGGCTAAGCTGGGTTCAGAACGAAGCCATACGGTTTGCAAGCCAGCCACACACAATGGCTTCACACCATGGTTTGTTGCCACAAAACAAACCATGGTTGGTCTGCTAGGTTGTTCAGAAGTTTCAACCAACCACCATTTGGCTGTAGCTGAGTGTTAGAGCATCTGCTTTGCTTGCAGAAAGTCCTAGGTTCAGTCCCTGGCATCTCCAGGCAGGACTGGGAGAGATCCCTGCCTGAAGCCCTGAAGAGCCGCTGCCAGTCAGTGTAGGCAGTACTGAGCTAGGTGGACCCCAGTCAGTGTTCAAAACTCCCATTGTTCTAGGCGCATTTTGCAGCAGGAAATTTCATTGGTGTGAGAAGTTTCTGAGCTCTTGGTGCAGTACCGCACCTAAGATTTCAGATTAAAACTGCAGAGTGGAAGGAAAGGAGGACCTTTTTCTATCTCTACACTTCCAGTTACTCTCTGAAGACTGGGGAAGAGACCCTCTTAAGAATATTAGGGGGGTGGGCAGGGGAGGACTAGACCATGTGAAAAATGAACATGAATTTTAGCTGCAGTTCATTCATTTTCAGCTTTGTATTCTTGCTATAAAAAAGCGCACCTGGACATTCTGTTGTGCCCATAACCTAGGTTTAAGGTGCCATTTAGCTCCTAGCTTTCATATCTCAGTTTCTAACACTGACCCCAGTGGGCTTGAGTCAGTTTAAGGCAGCTTCCGGTGTTGGTAAACACACCATTGCTTGCTGATTCTGTCTGAGCATGGACAGAGAGTTTGGTCTCAGATAGGCTTCCCTATCAGTCCTGGTTTCTCCCAGAGATTATGGGGTTCAGACTCCCACCAGTCCCAGCCAATACAGCCCATGGTCAGCGATCATGGGAGTTGTAATCCAATAACATACTTTACAAAGACTGATCTGGGGGCAGGGGTAGCCTTTTATAGAATCGTAGAATTGCAGAGTTGGAAGGGAATGCAGGAATCTCGACATTTTGGTTCTCATACATGCTGCTTGCATGCAAATCCCACACTTAAGGATCAGGTCTTATTAGCAGCACCTGCTGAAGATGGAGGCTCCACCATTGCCTTTACTTCTCTTGGTTCTTCTGTGGACTCAACCTTGAGCAGATTCTTTTTCCACACTCCTGCAAACACCTGGCTTGATTTCTAGGTGATTTTTAAAAAAGAGTTATCGTTTGTCAGAGACCTCGGGAACTCCTGGGACCTGGTTGCTGACGCACAAATTGTACGCATGAATTTAGTGGAAACGTGGAAGCACCTGCTTGTGCCAGACGGTGTGTGATGGTTCAGCTCCTCCTACCTCAATGCCAGCAATACTATACCTCTCACACCGGAGGAACACCCTGATCCCAGGCATTGTTTTTCAGAAATCTCATTCATTTTCATTGAACACCTGCTTCAAGAAGCTTAGAATTGGAGGACACAGAAGTTGCCCTTCTCTGGTTTCTTTTGTACCTCGGAAGAGAGGAGGGGTAGCAGAATGGTAGGGTAATCTATGGGCTGGTTCTTTCTTCCTTTGCAGAATTGACCACTGCTGCAAAGCTGCTTTAGAAACTTCTGGGTCTGGTTGTAAATATTGACTTGAGTGTCACAGGGGAAAAGGGAACCCGCCTGTAGAAAGGATGTTTGAATAATGTTAGTTTCTGTTCTCCAAGCCAAGAGACAACTCTATCTGTCTGTCTGTCTGTCTGTCTGCCTGTCTGTCTATTTAATTTATATCCCACCATTTCCCCAGTGGAGCTCGTGGTGGCTCACGCGGTTCTTTAAAGGAGTTGAGGGTGAAGTCTTGCTCGCCTTCAGAGTCAGGGATTTTTTATACATGGAAGGAAATAAATGGATTGACTGCTATTTCCAAACTGGAAAAGACACAAGGAGACCGTGTATGTAAAAAATTGGACAAGCTTCTTGTTCACAAAGCCTTCAGGTTTAGCCAAATGACTCATCAATTGGAATGGAAAGGTTGCTACTGTTGAAATGTGTGACCAGTCAAGGGACAACAAACTGGGTAGCTAGTTTTGAGCTGTATATGTGAACAATTAAATGTGGAGCCCCCCCCCCCAAAGGGATGCTCTGATTTCTCTCTTACTCCTATTCTTCTTCCTCTACTTCCTGAAGGACTTTTTCATAGATAGAATAATTGGAAGGGTGATATACATTGTTAGTCTCACACACGAGAGTATACCCAATGTAATCAATGGCCTTATGTTCAGAGGACAGTTGACTCAGTTGGATGTCAGTAGAAAATTTGGGAAACACCTGGAGGGGGGGGTCTATGACAACAAAATGATAACTATTTTGGGATGATGAGTGAAACAGTTTCTAAAGCAAGGTTCTATTCAAAATGTGTAGTGTAGAGGTTCTTATGTAAGATCTCCATTTTTATTTTTTAAAATTGCATTAGTTGTATCCAACTAGGTTAACTCAGAATAGACACCTTGAAATTAATGGACCTAAGTTAGTCATGCCCATTAATAGCTGGTTACAATCCTTAATCTATAGGCAGCTTCTCAAGGGAGCTCCCAGCATGTTAGCAGCAACACCTGTAATAATTGAATAATAAAATCACCATATTAAAACATAGCATATCTAAAAATCATTAAAACAATGGATAAAAACAGTAGCAGTCTAAATAAATTTGTAAAAACAGCCTGCTAAGCAGCTGCTAAAGGCTTGTCTTCTACAATTTGAAGATGATACGGTTACATTCCCTCCAGCCACTGGGTAGCACTACACTTTGTGACTCTCTTATCTAGTGCATCTTCCTAAATTAACTCCTGGCTTTGCTGATATTGCCATGTTCTTCTTTGCTGCTTCAATTCTCTACCTGCCCGAGAGCTTGTGTATTTTGTTTAACAGCGTATGACCAAAGTAGGTCGCAAGCCAGACGTTTCTTTTCTGAGAGATGGGGAGCAGCCATTGCTTCTTTATCCTAGAATCCCAGGTGTGCAACCTGATATCTCAACACCTGGGAGGGACGCAGCCTGCAAATCTCCATCTCAGAATGGAGTTTACATACAGGCTGACCTCACCATACAACAGCCCGCTTAACTTTTCGTTTTTAAAAAGAAATCCTCATCCAGTCATGCCCTACCTTGTGTAACGTTAGCTGATGAAGAGTTCTGCAGCGCTCAGAAACTTGCCACACTTTTGTGCCTAATAAAGGTATTGCCTAACTCTGGACTTTGGAGTTTGCCAGATTTTGGTGCTTGATGTTTGTTGAATGGGAGCTAATTAATACCTTGAAGATGTTTCTTAAACTGTGAAGGTTGGAAGTTAGCAGGAGGCTAGATGTGCTTCTGAGCCAGAGCGGAACTCAAATTTTGAGTGGGAGAACAGAGAAAAATAGTTTGGGGATGTGATATAGCCAGCAAGAAAGATAGTGCTGCATTCTTCAGCCAATGAAGCAGCAGCATTTGGAACTGATGCTATTCATTTATCACTTACTTTGCATTCTTGTACAGCACATTTTGTCAAAATGACCTCTGTGGTTTACGTTAAAGCAAAATGTAGAGTAAGAATCACAAAAATGGCAAAAGTATGCAGTTAAAAGCCAACAATCAGTATAAAATGCAGAGGCTGTGTGATTTAGACATTTGCAACTTCCATACATTTTGAAGCTGGGGTGGGAGTGAAGAACAATTTTGCCCACAGGGAATTTTGGAAAATGATAGAAATAAATCAGATCTAAGCTTTACTATATTTCTAAGAACACCAGACCCTCTTTTTTTAATGCATTTCTGGTCCATTTGGGTCCCTGTGTTTCTCCCTGCTTAGGACAGAGGCACCAGACAGTGTCGCTAGCAGATGTTCTCTTTTGCTTTGGCAGGACGGGAAAAGCTTGGTTTGTTTGCCTTGAGGGGCTTAACTCTCCCAGTGGCCGCTGTTCACACATCAGGATAAGCCAGTGGCACTGGTCTTGTGGAACATCAGGGGCCCACATGGCCCAGCTGCCCCCACTTCATTTCTGCCTGGCACAAGCAGGAGGAATAAGCTAGCAGTCACAGTTAAGTTGGCTTCCCAACAATTCATGAACTTGGCTTGTTCTTCTCTAACAAGCCAGGATCCCCAGCCAGCCTTAAACCAAGGTTTGTTTGTCACTTTTGAATCTCAGCTTGCTTCTTGCACTGGTGAAGAGAGAAGTGGGAGCGATTGGTCAGTGTTCATGACAGCGGTGTAGATTTTCTGGAAAATGCTTGGTTTGCAACAGAAAATGTCCTATTGCCCATCTAATTTAGCATGTTAATTTTGCTCTGTAATTAGTAAATACAGTGGTACCTTGGGTTACATATGCTTCAGGTTACAGACTTTGCTAACCCAGAAATAGTCCTCCAGGTTAAGAACTTTGCTTCAGGATAAGAACAGAAATCGTGCTCCAGTTGCGCGGCGGCAGCGGGAGGCCCCATTAGCTAAAGTGGTGCTTCAGGTTAAGAACACTTTCAGCTTAAGAACAGACCTCTGGAACGAATTAAGGACTTAACCCGAGGTACCACTGTAAAGCTAGAAGCTCTGAAACAGCCAAGCTTGCCTAATAATCGTGTTTGCAGTTGGCACCTGTGCTGTGCGTTCTTACTATCAAACTTCAGAAACGGGAAGTTTTTCTGTGGCGGGGGGGGGGGGGACCTGGCTTTGTAGAAATTTCTGCCCTGCATCACTTGGGAACAGGGCGCTCATTCCCCAGAAGCCAAGAGCATGCAGTTCTTCTGGCTTATTATCATGACATGTGAATACGGTCAGTACCTACAAAGCTCTGCTTACGTGGTTCAGCCAGGATAAGGGCTGGCAGCAGTGGGGAACAGGCATGAGAATTGAATCAAGGAGGTCCCCTCCCCTTTTTAAGCAGCCATAGCATTGAATTGGTGATACCCTGAAACATTACAGCTTTATCAAAAAGCCACTGGATCAGTTTCCCTCTGGGCTGCTTAACCACAGCAGCACACTTGCCGGTCTTTGACTGGCTGCATCAACTACTGCCCTAAAGGTGCAGTGAGCAGCCACAAATTCGTTACAAGAAAGTTTCACCTTTGAAGGTCTGTCTCATGCGCTGCTCCTTTCCCGTTCCGCGCACAAATTGCATTTCCCAGGGCCCTGTGTTTTATGGCAAGAGGTTTCAAGCGCTCTCTTCACAAGGCCTTCCAGCCCCACGGCAAGGATCAAGTGGCTTGTGTTTGTGCTGAGAGCCTCCCTCCACACCCACACATGCGCTACACAGCTGTTTCATATCTCCAGATGTGTAAAATCACTGCTGGGTTGCTACGTCTTCCTCATCCCAGGCACAGGGGAGGAGACGATGGGTTGGGGAGATCCTAGGAAATTTCCAGAGATTCTTTTAATTACTCCACTCCTGTTTATTCCCATTGGAACAAAGGTGAGGAAATGAAGTTGTCTTGTTCCCCCGAGCAATTTTATTGTGACTCTTGGGGAGGGACTGGAAGGCAGTACTGCTTCTGAATACAGTGGTACCTCGGGTTAAGTACTTAATTCATTCCGGAGGTCCGTTCTTAACCTGAAACTGTTCTTAACCTGAAGCACCACTTTAGCTAATGGGGCCTCCTGCTGCCGCCGCACCGTCAGAGCACGATTTCTGTTCTCATCCTGAAGCAAAGTTCTTAACCTGAAGCACTATTTCTGGGTTAGCGGAGCCTGTAACCTGAAGCGTATGTAACCCGAGGTACCACTGTATTAGTTGCTGAAAACCAGAGGAGGGGAGAGGGCTCTTGAGCTCGGGTCCACTGTGAGAGTGAGATCCTGAACGCCTCTTCCCATATTTCTGGCTTCACCTGCTGAAAAGGAAGGCTTCTTCCTTGATTCGCGGCTGGCTGTGGGGGGCGGGCACATTCCTTCTTGGGCTCCTCGCACAGCTGCCACTTCAATCCCAGATGGGTTTATTCATCCTGCAGTTGTGCCAAAGGACCTGGGCAGGGAGGGTCTCCTTCTGCTAAGCCAGGACCACAGAGTAGACCCCCTAGAGTGTGTTTGGCCACCAGCAAGTGGGATGTGTGGGGTTTGGTTGGTGTGTGAACCTGGTGCATGCAGGAGGCCAAAGAAAATATTTGTTTCCAGGGACTTCCGGGTTAGCGCCTCCGGCAATGGCGGAGCTCCTCCGATCGGGAGGAACCGGCTCCGTGAAAAACAGGGTCTGACCGCCACGGCGAAGGCGGAGACCCTTAGAAATCACAGATGGAAGAAGTCTGTGAACCTGGGATTCGGCTGGCACCTTCTGCGCCCCCCCCCACTTGCTGGGAGACCCGGTATCAGGAATCCGGAGCGACGTGGGGTGAGAGGCGCGGTGCTTTGAATCGACCGCTTATTTCACGGAGCGAAGCCACATTGCTGCTGTCGGAGAGCGCTGACTTTTTTCCTGTGGACAATTGGATTTTAAACAACAACCCGTGAGTAGAACGGGAAATTGAGCTTTTAAATAATTTAATTTGGCACCAAACGGGGAAGGTTCAAACAGGAAGTCCAACTTCCCTTTCTGTAAATAGACTGAAGCAAAGCAGTTGTTAACTAAGGTTTTGGAAAGTCTTACATAAAGGATTAAAACCCCACTGATTAAAACTATTAATTTTGACCAAGTGAACTTGCAGGAGAAGGTGAAAAATTAAAAATCGAAGCATCATGTCTCTGAACCTGGGAACGGCTTGCAAAAAGTCCATCGATGGTAAACAGGACAAATTTGACAGTTAGCTTTAAAAGAAAGACATTGTTTCTATTGTCTGCTTCTGCACTTAAAAAGAAGAAAAGGTAACTGGAAACTGTTACAAATTTACTTTTGGAATTGTGCTGGAAAGGATTGATACAAATGGAGACTGTCTTCCTCTAGAGCAGTGTTTCCCAACCGGTGTTCCGCGGCACACTAGTGTGCCGCAAGACGTTGCCTGGTGTGCCGTGGGAGGGAGGCGGGCGAGTCCGGCGGCGAGAGGCGGGGCGGCGGCGGCGGCGAGCACACGCGGGGCGGCGAGCGAGCGAGCTCCCAAATCCCATCGCCGCTCGCTTCGGCCGGCCGCCCCGTGCCGCCGCCCCAAGCCTCGCGCGCCCAGCGGGAGCTCCTGCCGGGCGCGCAAGGCTTGCAGACACTCGCCCGAAGCACGGGGAGCCCTCCGGAGGGCTCCCTGTGCTTCGGGCAACAGGCTGCCGCCCCAAGCCTTGCGCACCCAGCGGGAGCTCCTGCCGGGCGCGCAAGGCTTGCAAACACTCGCCCGAAGCACGGGGAGCCCTCCGGAGGGCTCCGCGTGCTTCGGGCAACAGGCTGCCGCCCCAAGCCTTGCGTGCCCAGCGGGAGCTCCTGCCGGGCGCGCAAGCCTTGCAGACACTCGCCCGAAGCAAGGGGAGCCCTCCGGAGGGCTCCCTGTGCTTCGGGCAACAGGCTGCCGCCCCAAGCCTTGCGCGCTGGGCGGGAGCTCCTGCCGGGCGCGCAAGGCTTGCGGACAGCTTCCTGAAGCCTGGAGAGCAAGAGGGGTCAGTGCGCACCGATGCCTCTTGCTCTCCAGGCTTCAGCGAAAGCCTGCATTCGCCCCATAGGACGCACACACATTTCCCCTTTATTTTTGGAGGGGAAAAAGTGCGTCCTATGGGGCGAAAAATACGGTACTTTCTTTGTGTTTATTTGATGCCTATTAAAGAGAGTTACTTTATATATAGTCAATATAGGCACAGAGTTAATTTTTTAAACATTTTCTAATGGTGGTGTCCCTCGAGATTTTTTTCATGAAACAAGTGTGCCTTTGCCCAAAAATGGTTGGGAAACACTGCTCTAGAGGGAGTTTTGGGACATTGTTACAAGAGTGCAGTTGGGAAATTGGCCTTAAGATAAAGACTGTGAGAAACTAGTTCTGACCTTGAACATCTTAAGAATGTCGGCAAAGGAAGAAGTAGCGTCTGTACTGAATAGGACAATCTATCTGTTGGGAAAGCTGCATAAACAGATAGATGTCATGGCTACTAATATTGATATTTTGGGAACAAAACTGGGAATCAGCATAGAAGTCGACAAGAACCTGGCACAGGAATCTTTCTTAACTGAACAAATTGATGAATTAGAGAAGGAGAAAGTTGCTGTTGTTGAGTACAAAGCAAAACAAGGGGGAGCCTTAACCCTAAAGAGGCAAATGGAGGATTACAACTTGAGGCCTTATATGACTGTAATTAGGAGAAGCCAGTTTTTGAAGATGGGTGCCTGGCCTGATCTGGAAAAGGAAAGGTGGAGAGATCCCCTTATGCAGGGATCAAATGACTTTTGGAATATGAATTTGAGCCAGGAGGAGATTGGAGCTTTTGGGGCCTTTGGACTTGGAAGAATTGTGAAACAAGATTTGGAATACTTTATGGGCCCTAGCTTTAACTATGGAAATCTGGCAGACCTGTCAAGAAGGAATATAAGCATCGTTGGGTTGGAGCTCCCCCGAGATCTGCTTTTTAGCACCAAAGATTATCAAGAAGATCGGCAGAAGGGAAGTGAAGAAGAGTTAAGAGCCTCGGATATAAGATCTCCAGGTTGATGGACGCTGGGAGGTTGATGGACTGACGGCAGGGGCCGAGACCGGGGACGGGAGACGGTGGAAGAAAATTGGGAACTTAAAGTGTATATATGGAGATTTTAAAAAAATATATTAATGAGAGATGGAAAAATCGTGGAATGAAATTTTTATGACCCTAGGGGAAATGTCTTAAGAGATTAAGTTCAAATATATTAGTTTTAATGAGAAATAAGATTAAACAAAATAAAAATGGATGATTAATTGGTGAAAGAAGAGAATGTTAAATTACAGTATATTAAGATAAATTATTAGGATAAAAACAAAGATGAAGGATTTGCTGAAATATCTAACTGAACTAGAATACAAAGAGGGGAGGTGTGAGGAGGTCAAAGAAATAAGCTAAAGAAAGAAAGTTATGTAAAGGTTTGATTTGTTCTATTTTATTGTATGCATATTTTTTTCTTTTTTTCTTTTTTCTTTTTTCTTTTTTCTTTGATGGGACTTGTTTTTATGTATTGTTTTGCTTTCTTTTTTGGTTTAATTGGGTGTTTTTCTGTTGTTATTTTTTTATTACTCATGTAACCTTTAAAATTTTAATAAAAATCTATTTAAAAAAAAGAAAGAAAATATTTGTTTCCAGCGTTAGGAGCTGAGTGAAGCGGAAGGGACGGAAGGAGGGTGTAGGTGGCTGGAAGGAGTAGCAAGAGGCCATCTTTATTGTCTCTTAGTGCAGACTCGCCGCCCACCATGAACCACCATTGGCAGCAGATATGTTCTTTGCTTATAATAATATTTTATTCTCTTGTTAATTATGATGTTTTAAATGTGCAGTTTATAGTTGACTTCCTTTGCTAATGTTTTCTTTTGAATTTTTAAAAGTTATTTATTTATTTATTTATTTATTTTGCTTAGCTATGCTACGTTAAATGTGCATTCTGCCGTTGACTTCTTTTGCAATGTTTTATTTTGAAATCTTTAGGATAATATTTAGTTTCCTGTTAAGAATGTATACTTGTTGATTTTCAGCAGTAATGTTTCATTCTGAATTGTTGTTTTGTTTTGTTTTTGATGTTTTAATGTGTTGTAAACCGCTTTGAGATTATTATTTTTCTGCTGAAGATATAAAGCGGTATAGAAACGAAATGAATAACAACGGGAGGGGGGGAGAGCTAAAAGGCAGGGCTGGAAAAATCATTTCCGATTCAGAGGGGCTAGTGCTGAGCATTTCAGGAGCTAGTCATGCACTATTGTGGATGCTGGAGAAGCATCTCAACTCAACTCCCCACCCTGTCATATCCTGCTGGTTAACATAGAATGCTTCTTTGAAGGCTGATTTTAGCAGGTGGAGGGGAGGAGGAGGAGCCCTGTGGGTGCTGGAAGGGGGCTGTGGAAGGCACATGTATGGGCGCCATGGGGCTGCCCCCCATCCTAGGCATCTCTTGCTGCTGCTTGGATACCAGTTGTCTGGGGTCTTTCCTGCTCCCCCAGAGGGGCAGCTTTTAGAACTAGTGTGGCCAGACCTGCCCCTTGTGGGTGGGCGAATGAATGAACGAATCTTTATTTGCATCAGCCGTCGGCCATATCAATAAAACAATACGATATACAAAGAATAGAAATAAAAAGTCAATTATGTAAAATACATTTTGGGGTTTTGAAGCCTTGTGAGTCGTTGTTGAGTACACACAGATGGCAGTACAGTGGTGCCCCGCAAGACGAATGCCTCGCAAGACGAAAAACCCGCTAGACGAAGAGACTCGCGGAACGGATTATTTTCGTCTTGCGAGGCACCACTGTATATCTGAAAGCCCTTGGCCCCACCCAGAAAGAGAGGGAACTTTACTTATTCTCTTTTGATTTTGCTGCTCCATTCAAGACTTTGAGGTGGGGAGCGTGCTTGGTGAATCTTGTTTTCTCGCAGGAACAAATGCTGGGTGAGTGTTTTGATAGAGGTGGAATCTTGGTCAGACCTTGTTCTGTTTCTGCATAGCAAAGGGAGAGAAGAATTAGGAGGTGGGATGGGGGGGGGGAGCCTTTTCTGAAGGAGGCCTCCTGCCTTGAGCGCAGCCTTGCATTGACTGTTTTTCAATGTCTCCTCTGATCTTTTTTCTTTCTTTCTTTTTTTGCATTGGACAATTTCTTTAATGAGCACGATAAAAAGCACTTTTTTTAAAGCAAAGGCTTTGCAGTCCTGTGTACAGGTACTAAGCTGTATTTCAAGTGGGATTTCTATTTATTTCATAACATTTATACACAGCTTGATTGTAAAAAACCTCAAAGCGGTTTACAACAAACAAAACATTAAAATCAAAAGTAAAGAGCATGGGATTGTGCTATTTGGGGAGGGAATACTTTGCCATATGTTTCTAGACTCCTAGCAATTGTGGCCAGTGGTCAGGGATGATGGGCTTAGAGTCCACAGTCTGCATAGCTCCAGATTAGGGAAGGGGAAGAATGAAGTGATGAAACTTTGCTGCAGGTCTGCTTGTTTCAGCCGGGACGTGGAACTGGGCACAGGGCGAAGCGGCATTTGAAGTGGCGGGGTGTGTGGGTATATGTGTGTGTCTGTGGGTGGGTGCTAGGAGCTAAGCTGCTGCCTTTATTGTCCAATGAGGTTCCTGGAGCTGGTGGTAAACCCAAAGGATCAAGGAAGCTGGTGATCTTCACACTCACATAAGAACATAGGAAGTCAGTCCCTTGGTTCAACTGGCTCAGTGTTGTCCACTCTGGCTGGCAGCAGCTGTCTAGGGTTTCAGGCAAGGGATATTGCCAGCCTTACCTGGAGATGCTGGGGACTGAGCCTGGAACCTTCCACATGCAGGGCATGAATTCTGTACCACTGAGCCATGACCCTTCTCCTGCTTGCCATTGCCAAGGAGCCCTGTTGCATCTTCTTCCTGTGTTTTGAGATAGCAAGAAGCAAGAAGCGGGGACTTACCCCGAGAGACACATGCATGTCTTCTCAGGCTCAGAAGTTACCCTCCGTGAGCTCTGTGTATGCCCAAGAATGTTTCTAGCCCCTTTGTGCTGTCCTTCATAGAAAGAGGAGGAGTAATTCTGGGCAGGCTGCTTTTACCCACCGTTAGTAAAGGTAAAGGGTAAAGACCCCTGACCATTAAGTCCAGTCATGGCTGATCCTGGGTTTGTGGTGCTCATCTCGCTTTATTGGCCGAGGGAGCCGGCGTACAGCTTCCGGGTCATGTAGCCAGCATGACTAAGCCGCTTCTGGCGAACCAGAGCAGCACACGGAAACACCGTTTACCTTCCCACTGGAGCGGTACCTATTTATCTACTTGCACTTTGAGGTGCTTTCGAACTGCTAGGTTGGCAGGAGCAGGAACTGAGCAACGGGAGCTCACCCCGTTGCGGGGATTCGAACCGCCAACCTTCTGATCGGCAAGTCCTAGGCTCTGTGGTTTAACTCACAGCGCCACCCGCATCCCCTACCCACCATTACTGATCTTCAGAAAACCCAAAAAACCCTTATAAGCTTCAGAAGAATCCCAGGGTTTGTAAAACACCTGGGGTAAGCTGAGAACAAGAGTTAGGACTTGCAGTCTAATTTTCTACCCTCTTAAAAAAGAGCATCTTCCAGTCCCCAAATTGTGCTTGTCTTTCTAGTAATCGCTGCTTTCTGCGAATATCATGACATTAGGAAGTCTGTTTGGTACAGTGTAGGAATCTGGCCTTTGGTGTGGCACTGAAGGAAATTGAGCTCCCTCCCATTACGTATCAGGGCAGCCAGCATCTCGTACTGTCTTTCTGGCACCTACTGAAGACCTTCATATCCCGACAAGTGATTAAGTCAGGGGAGGATTGTACCTGTCTCTACCTGTCTGTACTTGAATAAATTGTTTGGAAATACACTTTTTCTGTTGATGTTACAGTGGTGCCTCGCAAGACGAAACGAATCCGTTCCGCGATTCTCTTCGTCTAGCGTTTTTTTCGTCTTGTGAAGCAAGCCCATTGACGGCTTAGCAGATTAGCGCTATTAGCGGCTTAGCGGCTTTTAGCGGCTTATCAGCTTAGTGGATAAGCGGCTTAGTGGCTTAGAAAAAAGGGGGGAAAGGGGGGGGAGTCAGAAAAACTCGCAAGACATTTCGTCTTACGAAGCAAGCCCATAGGGAGATTCGTTTTGCGAAGCGCCTCCAAAACGGAAAACCTTTTCGTCTTGCGAGGCATTCGTCTTGCGGGGCACCACTGTATTGTTAATGACTTTGGAGTGTTTTATGGGGAGCGATTTATAAATGAGAGAAAAAATTAAAATAATCATGGGTCTTTGGGTGAGGAACATCTTTGCAAATATTTTCTGCAGAATTGGAACCCTGAAATGTGACAGCACAAACTATTAAAGACTTTTCTGAGCATAATGGGAGCTACCTATAAAAAACCGCTGATCAAACAGATAGGTCCCTTGAGTCTGTTGGCGCCTCGGCTTGATTTAAATTAGTGGCTTGAATTTTTTATTTTTTATTTAAAACCAGTCCCTGTAGAGCCTGTTGACAAAAGTATGTCTCCACTAGCAGATCTCAGTTCAGCCTGCCTTATGTTTGGTTTGAAGAGCAGTTGGCTGTCAGTTCAGTGGTAATTGCAGAATATGCTGGTAGGCCAGGCAAAAGAAAATCTGTTGTCTGTTTCTGTCTTTTGTGGAATAAGCATGCTATTTAGTGTTGTAGCTTTTTATAGTTTCCGATGACTTAAAAATAGACTTCAATCTTTGCATATCATGAGCGTTAGAATACGGCTTTACCTTGGGAGTTGGTAGCTAATGCAAATTGGCCCTACTTCCTTCACTTTTTATATTGCAGGAGTGGGGCACATTTTCAACCCAAGGGAGGCATCCTTTCGAGGGGCAGGGGCCAAGGTGGCTGTCCAAGCCAAATCAGTGTCTTGTGATGCTTGCTGTTACGCAGTAGGTGGGACGTGGGTGGTGCTGTGGTCTAAACCACTGAGCCTCTTGGGCTTGCTGAGATCAGAAGGTTGGCGGTTTGAATCCCCGCAACAGAGTGAGCTCCGTTGCTCTGTCCAAGCTCTTGCCAACCTAGCAGTTCAAAAGCACGCCAGTGCAAATAGATAAATAGGTACCACTCCAGCGGGAAGGTAAACAGTGTTTCCATGCGCTCTGGTTTCCGTCACGGACAGGGTGGATTTGATTTAAATCAAATTGATTTAAAGACTTATTCTTGCTGGTATAAACTTAATATTTACTAGCAGATGAAGGTTTCATTTTTGGAATAATAAATTTTCAGAGTAGTTTTTACAGTTATATCAAAAATTACTAATTTGGTTATACTATTAGAAATACATAGACAGGTAATTATGAAATTATTGTGAGGTTTAATAAGTTAACTGTTTATATTTGGACAACTTTTCTGCTGTACTTTATTGGAAAGAGAAAAATGATCATTTCCTTAATAACAATGTAAGCAATTTATTCAACTAAAGCAATAACATTATAGCACATGTATCCATGTTTGTTAACTGATGTGGTTAAACTTTAAAAAAACAAACTTAGACTGAGTATCAGCACACATGAAAAACTTAAAACAAATCCTTATTTCCTGATGAATACCCTTTGGACTATAATGTAACTTAAATAGAAAAATATTTAGAAAGATTTTTCCTCCAAAAGCATTTTATTTTAAAATTCTGATTTAAATCGGGGGGGGGGGGTTTCCATTTATTTATATATTTATTTAATCATTGAATTTTATCCACCCTGGTCATGGTGTTTCGTTGCACCAGAAGCGGGTTAGTCGTGCTGGCCACATGATCCGGAAAGCTGTCTGTGGACAAACGCCAGCTCCCTTGGCCTGAAAGTGGAGATGAGAGCGCCACAACCCCAGAGTCGCCTTTGGCTGGACCTAACCGTCCAGGGGCCCTTTAACCTGTGCAGTAGGCTACGTACCAGCCTTGTGTAAGCCACAGTTTTCTCCACCCTCCCATCCAGACATGTAAGAGGCGTTAATCACAACTCTGGAGCACTTTGCAGCCAGGACAGCTTGTTCTGTTTTTTAAACCTCACCGATGGCAGGAGAGCTTGCAAGCAAATAAATACTTAATTAGAACAATTAATGGTTTGATGCTGTGCAGGGTGTGTGATGGCATGGGGAAATAGGCAAGATTTCACTGTGCTGTCCTAGTAACTTGGATGAGTGTGAGAGGCTGGATCTCTCACATTTGGAATTTGGACTGGATAGCGCTGTTTCTGTTACACTGCCCTGGAGAAGGACCTCTTTTCTGTCAGGGCTGCATTCGCTCCTGGGCAAGACCAAAGTGGGCAAAGTAGCAGTTGTGACTCCTTAACTTTTGTCCGGTGAGCTAGATTCTGTTCTGTGCTGCCCAAGCAGGCAAGAGGCATTGCCACAGCTCAGGCCTATGTTCCCGCCAGGCAGAGGCACAAGAGAGGGCAGTGGCAGTCAGAGGTGTGTCCTGGGGATGGTGCTGAGGACCAGATTGAGAGGTCTGGAGGCTGGAGGTTCCCATCCACACAGTGCTACAGTGAGAAGCTGCATTCTGTGCTTTTTACTTCTGTTTGCCGGTGGTTACATTCCGTGCATCATGAGAGAGAGAACAGACTAATTTAAAAAAGCTAAAAGGGGTATGTAACCTTTTATTAGGTTTCAGGTGCTTTACATCTTGAGTTTCATCTCCTCATTACATTACTAACAGTATATGGGCCCAGCAAGGAACAATTGTTGCTAGTAGTAGTAGTAGTAGTAGTAGTAGTAGTAATAATAATAATAATAATAATAATAATAATAATAATAATAATAATAATTTATTATTTATTCCCCACCCATCTGGCTGGATTTCCCCAGCTACTCTGGGCGGCTTCCAACAAAATATTAAATTACAGTACTGTAGTTTGTCAAACATTAAAAGCTTCCCTTAACAGGGCTGCCTTCAGATGTCTTCTAAAAGTCTGGTAGTTGTTTTTCTCTTTGACATCTGGTGGGAGGGCGTTCCACAGGGTGGGCGCCACCACCGAGAAGGCCCTCTGCGTGGTTCCCTGCAACCTCACTTCTCACAGTGAGGGAACTGCCAGAAGGCCCTCGGCACTGGACCTCAGTGTCCGGGCAGAACAATGGGGGTGGAGATGCTCCTTCAGGTATACTGGACCGAGGCCGTTTAGGGCTTTAAAAGTCAGCACCAACACTTTGAACTGTGCTCGAAAACATACTGTCTCTCCCCTTTGAGGCAATAAATGAGATCTAGCAAAAGTACCTGCTGAACATAGCCTTGAGTCAGGCTTTTGGGTTGCTTCCGGGCAGGGTATACGCAGGAGGAGTGTCTTCCGAGGCTGCCCTGCCCTCTGTCCCCAATGTGATGGGAGCGGATTGGAGCACAGTCTGTTGCACTGCTCGGATCTTCATATCAGCAGTTCAGGGACAAGACTTGCCCATCTGGCTTACAGATTGGGAGCAGAGATCAGAAGGGCTGCAGAATGGACTTGGAGCTGCCCTTGAATGGCCCGACTGCATGGATTGCAGTAGCCCATGTGTGGCTGCCTCATTGAGGAGGGGCCATCGTTCTGCATCAGGGGGTGGGGATATTGAACTTGGGCCGCATTTGTGGAGTCTGGGAAACCTGGTGGCTCCTTCTCTGCTGCAGAGTAGGGCCAGGGGGAAATCTGTGACAGCAGCAGTGGGGTGGATAGGAAAACATCATTCTTCACCTGCCCTCTGCTTTCCCCACACTGTGGCGAATACCCTGTCTGGCTGGGGGGGGATTGCATAGGTTTGTCTCTTGCTTGCCTGGATTCAGAATAGAGAGGGGTGTGTGAGTTGTTTGTAGAATAAAATTTACATTCATTGCTCCGCCCATTTTTGTCCCTGGCCCCGTCCACCACTCACATGTGGCCCTCAGGCTGAGAAAGTTTTCCTGCTCCTGTTCCAAATGCTTGGACTTCGCAACTGAAGGATCTTAATCAGGCAGAGAAGGGACACTGCCAGTCAGGGTCGACAGCACTGGTCAGCTTGGTCCAAGGCAGCTCCTTGCACAACTCCTTACAAGTCTTGACTCCAGCATCCACCCTGTCTTCCTGAGCACTGCTGGTTCTCGATAGTTGCCAAGCTGGTCTTCAGAGAGTGACCCTGCCTCTCTGCAAGGCAGAATCACATGGATTCATGCAGATGGTGGCATTGTGGTTGTGTGCTGTTCAGGGTGAGAATCTGTTCTGCCACGCTGTGGAAAGGGATGAGCAGAAACACTTTTTAAAATTGCAGGTCACATTTTTTAAATGCTCCCATTTCTGCTGGGCTTTTCAGTAGGGAGCCTTTTGACCCGAGGCATGTGCTGGCTGGTGCTGAAGTGAGTTGTAGCCCAAAACATCTGGAGGGCATCAGGTTGGCAAAGGCTGCCCATTAGCATGCTTGCTTTACTAGTATTTGGCAAGTGAAGCCCAAACTGCCATGCTTTGCCTAATATTGCAGTTGCATCCTGCATCCATTCATTGTCACTGATGAACTTTACAAAACACATTTTTTCTGCAGGAAAATTAAGTGTTGCAATAATTTCCACCCCGCATTGCCCCCTTATCCCGTGGCTTTACCAAAGGAGCCTTCCTGGCTCATGGGTCGTGACTTTGTGCACCAACTGACCTTCTTCCTCCTTGCTCTTTCCAGCTGCCTTTCCGCATCGGCTGAACCTTTTCTACCTGGCCAATGATGTCATCCAGAACTGCAAAAGGAAAAACGCGATTGTGTTCCGTGACACGTTTGCTGAAGTGCTTCCGGAGGCTGCCGCTTTGGTGAAGTAAGTTGATGGCCTCCCCCTGCATTTCTCATCCAACACAACAAAAGTCTTTTCGTTTTGCTGCTGTCCAAACTCAAGATCTTAAAATCTAAAATAATTTTGTGATTTTAGCTCTGAAGCCACAGGCTTTTGTGTTAATATTCAGCTCTGGCTGGGGCAGATGGGAATTGTAGCCCAAAAACAAACTAGAGGACACCAGGTTGATGAAAACTGTCCTAGGGGAAAGATATCGGGGGGGGGGGGAGATTTTTGCCTTTTCTCAGCGAACTATCCCTGTTTTCAGGTGTTTCTTGACTGCCTTGATCTAACCCCTGGTTTTACAAGCGCAGCACTGTTGTGCTAACTGAAAGCCAGGGTGTTGCCAGATGAAAAGACACCTTAGTCATCTGTGAGCTCTGTCAATGTGTTTGTTAAATTTGCATATGGAAAAAACAGTCTACAGCTTCACCCTTTAGACGCATGTCTGTTTCATGGTAGGAATGCACCTCCAGAGTGGAGAATTTGGGGGAAGAGACTTTAGCGAGGGCCAGATCCCTGCATTAGCGTTGTAAGATACGTGTGAGGCTAAGACTACTATCTATGTCAGAATGTGCAATTTTTGTGTGTGTGCAATTGGGGGAAAAATATCAGTTGTACATATTTTAGTCATTTGCCCCAACCTGTGCTGGTTGCTATCTCCACCTTCAGAAAATTATTGAAAGAGAAGGTAAGGTGAGAAGCCTCCTTTTTGCATTTTATTTTAATCAGCCATCTCTTCTGGCACTTTGTATGTCCATAGAGGAGAGGGCAAATTGATGCATTAGAAACAGCCATGTGTTATCTATGTGTCCTTTTCAGAGATCCATCAGTCTCCAAATCTATAGAAAGAATCTTTAAAATCTGGGAAGATAGAAATGTGTATCCAGAAGAAACCATCGTGTTACTGAAAGAAGCTTTAAGTAAGTTCTCCATTACTCTTTTTCACATCTGTGCAGTCGTGGTGATGACTTAGAGGGTGAGTGAGGCAGAGTTTGGTTTGAGATTACGAGGACAACGTTTTATCTTTTAAATCCATTAACTACCATCTCTCTGCACCTGCACAGAAGTCAGTCGTGGCATTTTGCTTAGGGAAGAGAATTCTGGACTGTCTGCCCCAGGTTGCTGTGGTTTACACCACTTGCCACTTAATTCCCGTCCTTAATTTTAAATATCCTAAAGGTTACTTAAATATCCAGCCCTGGGGAAACCCAGCCAGATGGGCGGAGTATAATAAGAAATTATTATTATTATTATTATTATTATTATTATTATTATTATTATTATTACAGTTCTATGTGACACTGGTGAGTGATGCAGTCTTTTAGCTTGCTGGGGCAACAAAGTTCCAGTTCAGCATTTCCCAGTGGAAAGTTCATGCAGTACATTTTTGTATGCAACTGTAAGGAAGCAGGTTCCTCCTTTGTCCAGACTAACCTAATAGCCCCGCAGAGTAGCATTCGTACACTGAAGCCTCACAGATGTCATGATGTTGCACGATAAGTCCTGCTTTTGCTATTTTGACAATGCTTTTCGTCTGGGCTGCTGGTGTTAGCATGTGCCATCTCCCTTGTAACCCTTGGATTAGTGCCCCAGTCAACAGACTTTTCTCACAGCAGCAAGAGATTTTTAACGTTGATTTCCAGGTTATCTATAGCCTTGCTGTTCCTCAGAGCTTGTTTGTCTGCAGAGCCCCTACAGTATAAATGCTGGGCTGGGTGGGTCATGAAAATAGAATGAGTTGTGGGAAGTGGCATGTTCAAAAAGTGTGAGAGACTTCCGTATTTAATTTGCACGGTGGAATCTTTCAAGTCCATTTAAGCTGCCAGACATCCATGGACATAAGGCTTCCTGTCTGCACTCACAAGCCAAGCGAAAGGGGCTTTTAAACTACTGCCTGCAAATTCACTTGAGGTCCCAACTCCGTTCCTTGAGATTGCCAACTTCGTCCTTTTCATGTAAAGCCTGATTGAAATCCTGAAAGGCAGAGGGACCCGTCCTCAGAAGTTTCCGCATTGTAAGCTCAGATTTTTGGTTTTAAGTCTCCTGCTGCTTTGCCTTGTCAAATGTTTGCCAGCAGGTATCAACCTCTATTGGTCTCTCTCTTTCTCTCCCTTTTTTTATTTTAAACATGCATAGAGACTCCTAAAGGGCATCCCATAATCTCAGACTGCAAAACAAAAAACAAAACAAAACAAAAATGTTTTCCAGGTTCCACTTTCAAAGCTCAGAAGCAGCAGAAAGAAACTCAGAGCAAACAGCCTACTAAGTCATGGAAGAAACCTCAAAGTAAGGAAATCCTCACGGGAAACGGTCTGAGCTTTTGATATTTTAACCTCCTTGAGGAACAGCCTAGAACAGACACACACACACACACCAAAAAAAACACCTCACCGTAGGCACTCACGGTGCCTTGTGTTCTTCGTCAGGCTGGCAGCGTCCTTTGCTAAAGGCACCAAGAGAGGCACTTCTTAAAATTATGCAGGACATATGACTGTGTTTAAATTAGCCCATGGTGTACAGAGAAAAGATGTGGTGGGGTGTTTAGGGGAGCTGGCGTTAGTATATTGAAAGAGGGAGAGACAGCACACATGATTAGTGAGTGGCAATTTACACCTGGCTGGTCAGACTTGAAGCCAAGGACCTGCATCCAGTGGCACAGGACGAGGTTAACTTAAACACCAGGCTCCTTTAAATGCAGCGGGGAGAGAGAGAGCACGCAGATAACAAACCGTCTTTGGCATTCTCGGAGAACAGCTTATAAGTCCACCAGCACAGCAGCAGTACAGACAGGAAAGCCCCAAATGGCTAAGAGAAGATGACCAATGGGACGTCAGACAGGAAAGGCTTCTGTCAACCGCATTAGGCTAATGTTTGGGAGTTGGGCTTGGATCCACCTGGAAACCAGTTTGGCACAAGGCCGAAAGCCTGTCTCTCCAACGACATGTTGTTCCTCTGTCAGGAGAAGAGACGTAACGGAGGCTGCAAATAGTCTTCCTTTTGCTAAGCAACATCTGGATTTATCCTGAAAGGAGTATTCCGTTCTTCCTCTCTGGAAGCTGCAAATTAGAGCAAGGAAGCTAAGGCGTTGCTTTGCAAGCATTTGGCAGGGGTGGGGGGTACCGCAGAATGACCCACCTCTCACAAGAAGTTGCCCGTCGCATCTCTGCATTAGTTGCTGCCCTGCACTAGGACAGAACAGGCATTCATGCAGAGAGAGGAGGGGATTCCTCCTCTTGCCTCTTTAGAGTAAGAGGCACAGCAGTGCGCTCAGAGGTTTAGGGGGGCGGGCAGGGTTGGTGCAGAGGGCTGTTCCTGGGGAGCAACCAACCCGGGTGAATCACTCTCCCTGCATGTGTGAAGCATCCGTGTTACAACTGAGTGTGGAGGGAGGATAGTGGCTTCCTGCTGGGGGGTTTTGCACAGACCCTTGCATGTGGGAAACGAAGGAGGGGGTTCTCCTCTAGAATGCTGCACCTGCCTGCACTATCTTCCTTAAACACCTTGTTCCTTTGTTCCCACAGCCTCTACAAATCCAAAAGCCGCACTGAAGTCCAAGATTGTGGCAGAATTTCGGGTAAGTCCAGTAACCTCTTCATCTTACAGTGGTGCCTCGCAAGACGAAAAGAATCTGTTCCGCGAGTCTCTTCGTCTTGCGGTTTTTTTCATCTTGCGAAGCAAGCCCATTGACGGCTTAGCGGCTTAGCGCTATTAGCGGCTTTTAGCGGCTTATCGGCTTAGCGGATAAGCAGATAAGCGGCTTAGCGGCTTAGAAAAAGGGGGGGGGGGAAAACCGCAGGAACTCGCAAGACATTTTCGTCTTGCAAAGCAAGCCCATAGGAAATTCGTTTTGCGAAGCACCTCCAAAACGGAAAACTCTTTCGTCTAGCGGGTTTTCCATCTTGTGAGGCATTTGTCTTGCGGGGCACCACTGTATTCACTTTGTGTGTGGGCACGAGACCTGAAAAACTGTCAGTTTGCAGCAGGGATGACAAACTGGTGGCCCTTGGTGCTCAAGTCAGAAAGCAGGCCCTGGGGACCAGAGGTTGCTCGACTCCAACTCCCAGCAGCTGGTACAGCCCCTGTGACCAGGGAGGTTGCTGGTGGGAGTTGGCATCCAGAGACAACTGCAGGCCCACCGGTTCCCGGCCCCTGCCTTGAACTCTGCACCCATATCTGCCTTAAGATGGAGTGTCAATGAGGTAGCAGAGTGGATAAGCTAGACACTCCAAGGAGCTCTGCACGTTTTTTGAGCTACCCATAGGGATGTGGGGATAAACAAGAAAGTTAAGAAGATCCTCCTGGATCAGGCCAGTGGCTCATCTAGTCCAGCATCCTGTTCCCACAGTGGCCAACCAAGGGAAGCCCACAAGCGGAATCCAAGCACAATAGCACCAGCCTCTCTTGCTGCTGCCAGCAGCTGGTCTGAACGGGAAGGCAGAGCATAGCCATTGTGGCTAGTTGCCCTCTCCTACATGAATTTGTCCAGTCTTATTTTGAAGCTGAGGGGGCGTAACTACCTCGGTGAGAGGGTAGTCCGTAGTTTTAGAAGGAGCCCCGTGAAGAAGTGCTTTTTTGGAAGCAGCACAAATATGGCCAGTCCCCTATATTTGAAAACATAAAATCTAGCATGTCTTGCTCATTCATTCATTCTCTCTCTCACACACACGTAACCAGTCATGTGCTTGGATGCATTTTGACATATCCACATATTTAAAAAAGATTAGAAGGGACAGATTTGGAAATCCTATTAAAAAGTCAATTTGTTTTGGGGTACATGTGCCAGAATAGCAGGGCAAGACTCTGCTGCAAGCTGCAGGGCCAAAGTCTAGTTCCTGGAGCCTTGTTAGCAGCTTGGTCAACCAGAGGAGGAGGAGGAGGAGAAGAGAGAGATGCTGAATCCTGGGCATATCCGGGGCCTGCGTGTTCTTGTTGCTGGGTGTGTATTTAACGGTCACCTTTTGCCCACTGCCACACAGTGTGGTGCAGTGTTGCACTGCTGATTGAGATGGCAGTCAAGAGGTCAGAGATCAGCACTATACAAGAGAGGGAGGTCAGGGAAATTGGGTGTTGGTGGAGAGAGGGACACAGAAGCTACCCTAGAAAAATGCCACGCCGGAAAAATGTCTTGCATGCCCCACACCTGCATTTCCCACCTTTCTGTACACCAGTGGGACTCCCCCCCCCCCAAGAATTGGAAGCATTTGCACTGCATTCTTCTCTCCCTGCCTGCCTCACCACAAAGTACTTTCAGCTTCATAAATCAGTTTGCTTCCATTTTTGTGTCTTGACGGAATCCACATCTCTCTCATTTTCTCCCTCCCCGTCCAGCCGCAGTCCCTGGTTGATGAGCTGCTCTGCTACAAGCGTTCCGAGGACCAGATAGAGCTGAAGGAAAAGCAGCTCTCCACCATGCGAGTCGACGTCTGCAGCACCGAGACCCTGAAGTGCTTGAAAGGTGCAGTGCACAGGCGGGGCTGGGCATCGGATTTCCCTTAAGCCACGTTGCCTTAAGAACTGCCCAAACCCTTACATATCCCTGCCTGTATACAAATACACACACGCCTATCCTCCCATGACCACCACCAAGGTGTAGGGTCAATGGCTTGTCTCCACAAAGTTCTGCTCAGAGGAGATCCAGAGTAGTTAGATCTACTAACTTAATTGGGTCTGCTCTGAAGATCTCCCAGGCTGGGAGGAGAAAAGGAAGCTCCCAGGTGAGAGATGGGAGGGTGTCACACACCTTCTGTGTGAGACAAGAATTAAAATCTACTTTTGGGAGAGGGCTTTGTATTGTATTCTAATTTCTCTCTCTTTTGTATGGCTTTGTTGTTGTTTTGTTTTTTACTTTTATTTAGATGAGTTTGATTAGTTTGTTTTTTATTATATTGTATGTTGAAAAGATTCAGTGTGTGTGTGTGTGTGTGTGTGTATATACACACACACACAAGTAATATATATATATATATATATATATATATATATATATATATATATTACTATATATATATATTATATATAGTATATATATAAAATATATAGTATATATATGTGTGTGTGTGTGTATATATATATATATATATCGGTCTGAGTAGGACTAGCACTGACCACCGCCTGTTGATTTCTTTCGGGGGAGGAAGGGTTGTTCTCTCTTGCTTTCTCTCCTCCCCCTGCTAAGCCAACCCCCCCCCCTTTCCCTTTCAGACAAAACAGGGGGAAAGAAATTCTCCAAGGAGTTTGAGGAGGCGAGTGCCAAGCTGGAAGAGTTTGTCAACAGCCTTGACAAGCAGGTGAAAAGCGGCCCATCCTTGACAGAGGTGCTCGAGAACGCGGGGATCTTCTATGAAGCGCAATACAAGGAGGTCAAGGTGGTGGCAAATGTGAGTGCAAAGGGGATTCTCCACTCCATAAAGCAGCCTCCCGGCTGAGCACACCCATCAGCCCTGGGCATTGGCCAGGGGGGCTTGGTGGCATTGCCATTCGAAATGTCGGGCAGGCACCAAATTCAGAAAGGCTAAAGCATCAACTGAGTCAGTGTAGTTAACGCAGTCTCATGTTCATTGGAAACCTGTGGCTTTCAAACTGTGCTATTTGGGAGTGGAGGGCAGTTTTCCTCCAGAACTCTACTGAGGATTTCGTAACAAACAGATTGGTGGTGAGCAAGCACCCAGTGCTCTGGGCGGCCACAGGAGAGCATTGGGCATGCTCCAGAGTGTCCTCTTGGTTCGGGCGGGGCAGCACCCAGGTGTAAGGGACAGGGTCTCTTCAGTGGTGGCACCAAAACATCATAGAGTTGGAAGGGATCCCGAGGGTCATCTTGGAATCCCTTCCAATTCTCCAACCCTTCTGCAACCACTGCTAAAGAATCACTGACAGATGGCCACCCAACCTCTGCTTAAAGATCTCCAATGAAGGAGATTCCACCACCTTCTGAGCGGGAGTCTGTTCCACTGTCAAACAATCAGGAGTCTCTCCCCCCCCCCCAATGTTTAGCCAGAGTCTTCTTTTTTTGTAATCTGAATGCAGTGGTTCAGGTCCTCCTTTCTGGACAGCAGAAAACACAAATATTTGTGCACGCTTGTTAAAGGTAAGACATGAATACGGCTTTTCTCTCTCATTCCACCGCTTTGGCCAGGCTTACAAGACCTTTGCTAACAGAGTGAACAACCTCAAGAAGAAACTGGATCAGCTGAAGGCGACGCTTCCTGACCCTGAAGAATCGCCCGTCCCCTCCCCGAGCATGGACGCCCCTTCCCCGACTGGCTCGGAGTCTCCCTTCCCTGGGATGGGGGAGGACGGCAACTCCCCTTCCGCAGGGGCAGAAAGGGAGAAGTCTCCGACTCCAGAGCCCGCAACGGACAATCGGGATGTGGAGGACATGGAGCTCTCTGATGTGGAGGAGGAGGAGGAGGCCCCAAAGATCATCGGTAGGTTGTCCGTCAGGGTTTTTTTTTGGGGGGTGGGCTTTGAACTTAGGGAATGGCCACATGTAAAGATGGTTCTGGACTCTGCCATTCTGGGGGGTGAGGGATCTGTGGAGAAACGGGTGGGGAAACCATCATTGTGTCAGGGAGACAAGCAAAGCGGTGGTTCCCAAATGGGCAGTTCTGTCCCCTTGGGGGCACTGGGGTTACTTAAGGGGGGGCACCAGAGTTTTAAATGACTATCAGAGTTTGGAAAGTTGGCAGCAAGAGCTGGTTCAAGCTCATCAATTTTGTTGAACGAATTAAACTAAATAGATTGAATCAGATTTTGTGATTCAATATGCAGTTAATCACCGTTTTGAATTTTATCATGTTCTTTCCATTGTGGCTCGTGCAAAGCGCTATTCTATATAAGGGTTTTCATAGGTTAAGAGTAGGGGGCACTGGGGATGAATTTAGGAAACCAAGCTGGCAGTGGCTGCAGAAGGTTTAGGAAACACATAAACTGCCACATTGGGGGGCAGGCGGGATAAGGAACTGAAATGGTTAGAATTGTTCTAAACTTTGTTTCGCACACACAGACAGAGTAATGCAAACACCATGAATGACCATATGAATGAATTCTGTGCATTTTCCTTCTCCAACCTCATGCCCTTTGGATGTTTGGCTGCCAGTCCACTGTGGGGAGTGTATTCTAAAACACCTGGAGGGTCCCTGCTTAGGGAAAGCTGGTGTGAACTGAGCAATGCCCTCTCCTCACTGTCTCCTCTCTGTGTCTTTTGCACCAGTGGACGAACGGAAAGAGAAGCCAGCTGTTTCCACAATGCCCCCTGCGAAGATGGCTGAAAGCGTCCCGAAAATGTCTCCTTCCACGACAGCTGCAGCAGCAGCAGCAGCAGCAGCAGTGCCACCACTGCAAGCAGCAGCGGCAGCGCTACCTGCTCCTGTTGTGGCAACGCTGGCTCCAAGCCCCATCACCCCTACAACCCCTAAGCCAGCCACCCCAGCAGCACCCCTTCCCCAGTCCCCTGCCCTCGCCTTGCCGAACCTCGCCAATGTGGATTTGGCCAAGATCAGCTCCATTCTCAGCAGCCTCACCTCGGTGATGAAGAACACAGGTGAGAGTCGCGTGTCCTGGTGCTCTGTGACAACTGGACTGGGTCTTGGGCATCTGTGTCAAGGGGTGGAGTCCTTTGCAGGCTGAATAAATGACGCAAACTGGGCGTATGTTCTCCTTGCATAACCTACCTCTGTGCTTGTTAGTTGTGGGAGGGGCAGCGGCACTGAAGCCCCCAACACTGGAAACCGCACTTGGCCACCCTTCTTGGTGTGAGGTCTGCTTGCTCCCTTTTTCCAGCATATCTTTGTAGCCAAGAGAGCTAGAAAAGTTTTTTTAAAAAAGTGGAAATGTTTGGGAAACTGAATTCTCCTCCAAACTCTGCTTTTTACGGGTTTTCTTCACCTCCACAAAGTCCTAGCCCAACCTGACTTCCCAGCCTTTGGTACCCTCTCTCCCTCTTGCTTTTTTTTATACGGTGCGTGAGCTTCTTGGAGTTTTGGGGTGAACCGTGGTCTTTATCCTGGCTCGGGGGTGTGTCAGGCCCAGAGGCTTCTGTATAATTCCACATTGTGCAACCTTTTCTTCTCTCCAGGCGTCAGTCCTGCCTCAAGACCTTCGCCTGGCACCCCAACCAGCCCAACGACACTGATGAGCGGCCTGAAGACCGCAGGGATGGGCCCCCTGACTGCCCCTCCAAACCCTTTGGCCAATATCTTCTCCAAAGTCGAGATCACCCCCGAAAGTATCCTCTCGGTGCTCTCCAAGAGCCAGAGCCAGGCTGCACCAGGCCTGCAAGGTAAGTAGGTAGTCAGCCTGGGAGGGATGAGGCCAGTGGTCAGACTGGGCCTCCCGCGAGCATCAATGGGGGACTCCCTTGCTGGAATGGACCTTCTTAGTTGTCCCCCCTGGCTGATGCAGCTTGCTCCTTGAAGAGCAGCTTCGAGCTTAAAATGTGCCAGAATGTCCTTAGTATTGTTTTCAGGGGGAATGTTTATTTAGGGTGATTTCATACTCCTAGTTAACCCATTGGAATCAGCCGCCTTAATGTTGGATGCCATCCTCAGCTTATATTCATTTTGCAAAGGTTGGGATCCAAGTAAGTTCTGCTTAATGGACTGAGATTCAGTTGCGTTGGGTAATTTAAGCAGTTCTACTCTTAAGTAGGACTCACATTTGAGACAACCCAGTATCCCAAAATCACAGTGATACATAAAATAGCTTGTGGCCACGTGCCTGCTTGACTCAGGGAGAGGGGAATTAGGGCTCTCAGAGGCCACGCTGAGATTGGCACAACTGTGTGGTTGCAGATTGGGGCTTCCCAGCCCCTTGACCACCAGCAAAACAGTCCAGTAAAACAGTTAGATAAAATAACAACCTGGGTTGGCTTAGATTCTAAAAGGATTTTTAAAAGAACTGGCAAAGGTTTGCTGAAAGGCTGCTGCTTTATGGCGGTGGTTCTCTTGCCCCTCTTGCTTCTTGATCAAAATGTTCCTCTTCTGCTCCAGGTCTGTCCTCGTTCCTCCAGAGTGTGGCTGGAAACACAGCCCAGCCCACCGAGATGGCGTCGCAGAGTACGTCGGCATCACCGGCCAACACGACGGCTTCTTCTGTAAAAGGAAGGAACATTTCCTCTAATGCTCAGCCCTTCATGCCCCAGAGTTTTGGCTATTCTCCAAATTCTTCCTCCTCGGCTGAGGTCTCTTCCACCTCGGTCAACAAGGTTCCTTCTGGGCACAGTGTGGGCCTCCCCAGTTCCAGTTTCAAACCTCCCACCAATTCCTTGGGGTTCTCCGGTTCCCACAATGTCAGCCCTTCCCTTCGGCCGGCTGAGAACCCCACGAGCCAATCCTCCGAGCTGGCGGAGGCCAAGCTCGAGTTGGAACCCCCTTCCCCGAGCCTGGAAATGAAGATACACAATTTCCTGAAGGGGAACCCAGGATTCAGCGGCTTGAACCTCAACATCCCCATTCTGAGCAGCCTGGGGTCTGCTGCCGCGCCCCCCGAGAGCCAGTCATCTTCCTCTGATTTCAATCGCGGACCCACAAGCACCTCTATGGACAGCATTGATGGGACTCCCGTCCGGGACGAGAGGAGCGGGACTCCGACTCAGGATGAGATGATGGACAAGCCGTCATCCAGCAACGTGGACACCATGTCGCTGCTGTCAAAGATCATCAGCCCCGGATCCTCTACTCCGAGTAGCACAAGGTCACCCCTTCAGAGCCGGGATGACAGCTACCCCCAAGAATTGTCCAACTCGGTGTATAGGTCCTTCAGCTTGAGCCGAGATTCTCCAGCCAGCATGTACAAGCAGTCTTCTGATGGGATAGAGTTGCCTTCCTCTTTAATGGACTCCCCGCAAGAGAAGTTCTACCCAGACACCTCATTCCAGGAGGATGAAGACTACCGTGACTTTGATTACTCCGGCCCACCGCCTTCTGCTTTGGTGAACCTGGAGAAGCAGCCAGGAAAGTCAATCCTGAAGTCCACTAAGCTTTCTGACCCCTCCGAGTACCCGCCTGTCCTGTCGAGTTACGGTCAACGTGCCTCTGGGTTTGGCCTGAAATCTGCTTTCCCCCAGCCAATGAGAGCTCTCCACGACCAGAGCGAAAGCTGCGACCCATTGCCTTCGCCTGGAATATACGGGGGCTACGGTTTGCGGGGAAACGACTCCGGCTCGGATGCTTCGCCTACGCCGAGCAAGAACGATGTCTTCTTCCCACCGGATTCCAATCACAACAGCTTGTCCAAACCCATGCCTCAGAAGCAGTATCCAGATTCCCCACACTTGGTCCCCCAAAGGTCGCTTTTCTCACCGCAGAACGCTCTCCTGGCCCCGGCCAGTAGACTCCCCACGAGCAACGCAGACAAGCCCGTTGTGTCTTCCATCTCCGCCACTTCGACCATTGAGTTCAAGAACATGCTGAAGAACGCCTCCCGCAAGCCCTCGGACGAGAGCAAGCATTTCGGCCAGGTTGCGAAAGGGGGTCCCAGCGACAGCACGGGCCTCTCGGGCCTCGTCCAGGTGGGGGTTCCTCCCGGGGGGGAGCAGCAGAAGCAGCAAGAGGAGCATTACCGGATCGAGACCAGGGTGTCGTCATCCTGCCTAGACTTGCCCGACAGCACCGAAGAGAAGGGAGCCCCCATCGAAACGCTGGGCTACCACAATGCCTCCAGCAGAGGCATGTCAGGCGAGCCCATTCAGACAGTAGAGTCCATAAGAGTCCTTGGGAAAGGGAGCCGAGGCCACGGGCGAGAGACCCCCAGAGCGGGGTGGTTTGAGTTGAGCAGCGCAGGTAGTACCTTCGATAACGGTCCTTCGGGTACGACGGAGATGGCGCCCATGGGTGGCGGCGGTGGTGGTGGTGGCAGTGGCGTGTCCAGCTTCCCGACCCAGTACAAAGACCGTGGGCCGCCGTTCCAGGAGAACGTCAACAACTTCCGACCCGGCGGCTTTGCTGCTGCCGCCTTCGACCGCCACGTGCCGCCCCCTCCCCTTGAGCACGGGGCGTCTTTCCCCATGGACCAGATTGGGCCGCCTCCCCCCACAGGGCCTCAGTCCCTGCCTCCGAAGGATCTGGGCAGCCTTTTCTCTCGGGACCACTCAGTCCCCCCGCCCCGGATGCCGTCGGTGGATCACGCCGGCCCTTTCTCAAAGGAAGCCACCTCCCCGCTCGGCCTGCCCCACGGCGTCCCCCCGCCTCCCTCCTTGGAACGCAGTGGGGTGCCCTTCCCCACCCAGCCGCCCCCTCCTCTCCCCGGGGAGCACGGCAGCGTCCCGTTCTCCAGCCCGCCGCCCCCTCCCGGGGACCTCGGACTCCCGTTCCCGGCTCCCCCACTAGCCGCCGAGCGCCAGAGCCCCTTGGCCGCGCACCAGGGGACAATGAAGGAGCATTTTAGCATGCCGTCGGGAGCATCTCGGGACCAGCTGGGCCAGGGGCAGCGCGACCACGGCGGCCGGGCAAGAGAGAACATGGGCCTGGGCGCCCTCCCAAGAGATCCTCTGGGCGCGGCCCTTAACATCAGCTCCTCTGTCCCCCCTCACCGGGACGCCACAAACCGAGGCGGGCTGGGGATGAGAAACCAGAGGCCGGATTTCCGACCCAGGGAATTGTTCTTAAACAGAGACCCCTTTAACAGCTTAAAAAGGCCTCGGCCCCCCTTCGCCAGGGGCCCCCCCTTCTTCGCACCAAAACGTCCCTTCTTCCCTCCCAGGTACTGAATGAAGGTGTTCCAGAACTTTTCTAGAGAGCGGCGGAAGTGACATGTTCACTTTCGTTTTATGTTTAAAATCTTTCCTTTAAAAACAAGAACAACAAACCAGTCTGCCCCTTAAAGGGCCCCACAACTTTTTTCGTTGTCAATTAAGGTATGTTCTGTACTTCAATGCATTTATTGCATTCTCTCTCTCTCCCCCCCCCCCCATTTTCATTCTCTTTGCTTGTTTGGAGGGGCTTTTTAGTTGACGGCCTAAATTTAGAGAGTGAGTTTTGGTTTTGGCTTTCCTTTTTTGCAAAATTACTAAAAACGTAACCATAAAGTGAACGTAGAAATAAAGACTTTTCAGTTCATGAAACATAGGGTTATATTTTTAATATATATATATATATATTGAGCCAATGCATAGCAAATTGGGACTCCCCTAGCATTGAAGTCACAGTTAGGAGAAAAGATCCTAACACAATTTAGGAAGAGAAAAGGTCCAAGAAGTTAAAGCTTGCCTTTCATGCTGTCGCTTTTAACTTTTCTTGTGCCTCTTTTCCTTTTTTTGGGGGGGGGGGTCAGAATTACTCTCCCCGCACCCTTCAGTGACCTGGGCTGATTCTTCATGGGCACATTTAGTATTTGCTTGAGTCAACCGTAGGGGAAAGGGAAGGATTTGCTATTTCTGTGCACCTGTTAACCCCTTTTTCTTGCTTCCTTGCAGTCCTTTAGGTTCTCATACATTTCTCAGATTGGCAAGGGATGGGAACGGGAGAAGCCCATGCCGGAATAACTCCACTTTGCCTGGAGTCTCGAGGGCTTTAAAGAGATTGCTATCTGGAGACAGGTTAAAAACAGGGTGGGTAATGGGCAAATTCTATCCTGGTGCTTATAGCTGGCTGAGGCTGCTGGAGTCATTTTGAGGGGGCGGATGGGGAGCAGATATGGCCCAACCTCTCCCCCTGGTCACCTTCCTCTTGAAGCCAGCTATGCATTGCTAAAAGCTGCTGCTTTTCAGTCCCTCCCTCACCCCCAAATCACAAGAGGGCAGGATTTGGCCAGGACTCTGCTGAGCGTTGCTAGGCTCTCCTGCTTTTCCTGAACTTAGTTTGCTCAGATAGCGAGCTTTACACTTTTTAAGGAGAGGAATGGGCAAGGAGGTGTCATCAGTCAGTGAAAACGGCTTGGTTAATGCGTAGCATTTTGTACAGGTCATCTGTGCCTCAGCAGACACATTGGCCTAGTGAATTTCAACTCCCTTCAATTGGGTTCCACGGAGAATGGTTGTACCTGATGCCAGGCGACTCCTGCTTCCTTCTCCTCAAGTCTTTTCCCGCTTTCCCTCCCCCCAAATCCCTCCTCGAGAGCGGAGCTGTTCTCAAGTTGCCAGATGAACTCGACCCAGATTCTCTTCTCTACTGTCTCCCCTCCCACCTGTTACCTGCCCATTTGCCTCCTTATTTTTCTCTCAACGCAGCTGTGGGCATAGACGACTTTTCTGTAAAAACTGGGATTCACTTAATAGCCACGTTTCCTTTAAGGCGACAGGAAAGTTGCATTTTAAAAAAACAAAACATTAGGATTAATCTGCTATTCTGTGCATTTGAAACAATATTCCACAGCTCATATGTGCACAGTTTTCCATTTTTTTAAAAAAATACATAGCATGAACAGTTTTTATATATCAGGTAGATCTTGAAGGTCCAGGGATTATGAAGAGTTTGGTTTTATTAAAAACCTGACAGTTTTAAAATGCCAAGGCTCTAAAAAAGGGGGGGGGTAGTTTTCCCTACAGTTGTCCTTGATCCACCCAATCTGGGTGATGTCTACTCCCAGGGGTTTTTCCCCTGAAAAATTAATTTTAGCGAATGGCAGACCTCAAAAGGGTAAACTCAAGTTCATTCAGATCCTGCTGTTCTGATCCCCACCCCTAAGCAGAAGAGATTGTCACTATCCATATTAGGGGTCTGTGACTAGCAGTTCTTGAGCTCATCTCTCACCAAGAAGCAGGAAAGTCAAGTTTAAATCCTCTTGCAAGCTGATTGTGCAGCTGGTAGGACCCCTCTCAGAGATCCCTGGTTGCTACTGGCTTGTGAGCACAGGAACCTTAATTCCCAGAACTGAAATTCCCAGAAGTGCTTGCAGGGAGGGAGCGCCCATCTGATAAACCAGCTTAACCTCACTATTGTGAAGCTCCAATTGCACCTGTCGTTCAGAAAAAAAAACATCTCTCTCCCCCCCACCTTGTGACAACGAGGGAGCTAACAACAGTCTGTGGCTAATCTGTACAGCTAATCTCTCTCTTTAACTGCATGACTTCTGCTGCCACTCTAGATTAAATTGTTTCATCTTTAGACATTAGGGAGGTTTTGTGGGTCTACTCCTCACCCCTCAGAAACATCACTTACTTGCATTATCCTGTATATAAACCCACGGGGCCGAAATCCATCGCAGCTTTCTCCCGCGTCAGACCAGTTCGTTTTGACGTGGCCTGCTCAGCAGAGCTTGCTTGTGAAGCGTTCCCCAAGTCGGCTTCTTAGATTTTTCCGCGGTTTCTTCAGAACAGGCTTCACAATTTGCAGAGGGACTCAAAACCAATATTGAAAACGAGCAAAGGTGGTTTGGCGGCGGCGGCACAGTTTTCTTTGTTTTTCCTTCCTAGGAGAATAGAATGTGAAACTTCTTATTTCTGCTGCTCTCTTTCTCTCTGTGGCGATTCCATGGATCCTTTTAAAAAAAGAAAATTAACCCGTGGGCGATGAAAAGCACCCTCAGAGTTACCGCTACTCAAATTGCCACAGAATGCTAAGAATGGGGGGGGGGATGCCATTGTGGCGGGGGGAGGGCTTCTTGCAGGAAAAGGGAAGCTCTAAGAAAGAGAAAAATATTTTAATGGTAAGAGTTCCGTGTCTTTCCCTCTTCTCCCCCAATTCTCTCTCTCATATATAGATATATATTCATATATATGTATATGAGAATGATTTTGTGCTTTTACTTTAAGATGTTCACAGTTAGCAATGTACATATGTGTGTGTAAAAAAAACAAAACAAAAAAGGTTAGGTTGTTGAACAAGGAGGATTTCCCTGTCTCTGGTTTCTTCACACACCCTTTCCCTTTGCTGTTACTTTTGTATTTCACCTGACAAGGAGAGAAACAAAATGGAAATAAGAAATAAACATGTATTTTTTAAGGAAAACCTTAGTCTCTCTCATGAAGGGCAGAATTTCCTAGGAGAGGAAGGGAGGCACATAAGACTCCCCCCCCTACTTTACAGCTGTTTTGGAAAGGGGGGGTGTCTGGCGTGGGTTGAAAGTATCCCGTTTATGGAACCCATTTCTCATTGATGACAAAAAAGTAACTTTCATGGCAGATTTTTATAGGGTCATACGGGTGGGGGGGGGGAGCAGCACCCTCCCCAGATTTCTTGGTGTCCATTATTCCTCCGGCGCAGTTCCCCTTAGATACGCATTTTGACCTTCCGAGGCAAAATTACTTGCATAGCACAGGGGAAATAGCGTATTTCATTCTGGGGTGGTGGTGGGGGGCACTTGGCATTTTTGCAGAGCCGAATCTCGGGCAGGGGGTAGCTTTCAGGGTTGGGGGAACGCGAGGGAACCCCCTCCCCTTATTAAGGGAGCAGATGTTTTGGGGATACACCCTATTCCCCCCAGAAGTGTGCGGCTGTGCTGCCATTTCGGAAGGGGGTAAAAAACAAACACTGTACATAATCGATGTGCTTTTCATTTTCTTTGTGTGTGCCTGTTTTAAGAGGAGGGGCGGGGAGAGTTTAATATTTGTTGGCTTGGTTTTATTTTCAAGTGTTTTCTTGTGGGGGAGTTGCAGGGGGAACGAGGGGGGCCGAGATGTGCATTGGGCTGAAGAGCAAGCAACTGCAGAGCATCTTCTTGATTGTATATTAACACAATTTAATAAAATACCCTAGTTTGAATGTTTTATATATACATATACATATATATATATCTACACTTCTTGTAAATAAGTGCTCTCTTAAGTGTGCAATAGGTGCATAAGGTTGAGAACGGGACCCCCACCCACCCATCCATCCCTTCCTTGCTTTGCAACCTGGAATCAGAGCCGGAAGTGGTTTCTTCGGCACCAACCCAGCCTGGAGGGGGAAGAGCAGAGCAGATAGAAAAGCCGCCTCCGATTTCCGAAAGACCCACAGCGCTCCCCGTTGGAGGAAGTCTTGACTGTTGCTCTTTTAATTTATGCATCTTGTCTCTGTGTTGGAAGGAGGTCTGGAAACCAATTCCAAAGCTTAAAACACGATCGGAGCAGTGCGGTTTTTTTGTTTTGTTTTGCTTATTGAGGTTCTCTCTCTCTCCCCCCCCTGCCCTCTCTCCCTCCTTCCTTATTTTTGTATTGTATACTAATAAAGTGTTCTTGACTTGTTGTGGCCTCCATTTCTAGGAGAAAAGGGACCCAGCTCTCTGCCCTGTGGGTTGGGCTCCTAGGCAGCTTGTGATACATTTTATTTTATTTTGGGGGGGGGGGGGAAATGGGGACTGTGCATCTTGACCATTCCTGGCCTGCAGATAATTCTGAAAGAAATCGAATGGGTGTTTTTTGTTTTTTTTGTCAAATCTTTGTTTCCATTGTTGGGCAAAGCTCATTTTGCCTCTGTGTCCAACCCCTACCCACTTTTCCCTCTTGGTTATAAAATGTTAAAAGCTCTTTTTAAAAAAAATCACTGTTTTGAGGCTAAGAATTTGGTAGACGTGTAGTTCTTAAAATAATTTTAAGCATCTGTTTGGGGTAGAGGGCACGAGAACCCACATTTACCGTCTTCAGAAGGTGTAGTCTTGCTGGAACAAACAAGCCTTCTAAAATGCAGCTAGGTCTGTCACTTCTGGCTTCCTACCTGAGCTGTGGTGACCTTTTGAAGGCTGCAGCACAAATTTGACTATATTTTCATAAAGGAATGTACTTACGGCATGGGAAGGGATCTGTGCGCCTCCAGTTGAGCTTAAAAGACACTGCTGCCTTACGATATGACCCCCTACCCTAATGACAAGGAGAGCTTTATTTTCACTATTGTGGTACAAAAGAGAAGGTGGCCTTTAGAAAATGTGTTTGTGTGCGCCTGCTTGCACTCCCAATCACAGGCAGCAGCTCAGTGCACCAGTGCTTTACTGATACGTCGGGGACTCTAGCTGCGATTCCTGTATTTCATGGGGTTGAACTAGATAACTCTTGAGGTCCCTTCCAAGGGAACTGTGTGTGTGTGTGTGTGTGTGTGTGTGTGTGTGTGTGTGTGTGTTGGAGGGGGAGGTTTTAACAGCGCTTCCCATTTAATCTACCGGATAAAGTCATTCCGAGCAGGTACTTCACTACTGTCACAGCACATGTAAAGTTTTTTAAAGGCCTGAAACGAGAGTTAAGAATTGTGGGTGCTGGATCTGCCCAAAGGGAGCCCGTGTGGTCCAAAATCCTGGTCTCATAGCAGCCAAGCGGATGCCTATTATAGGAAGTCCACATGTGGGGAGGTAGTTAAGGCAAATCGGAGCTAGTAGCCATGGATCGCTTTATCTTCCATGATTCATTAAAAGCATCACAGCTGGTAAATTGCGTGTTGGGGGGAGGGTGTTTAGCTCATGCCACCAACCTGGCAAAGCCCAAACCTTTAAAAGCCCGCTGTTTGCCTCTATCTCAGTAGACTTGCTTAAACTGGTTTGTGCAGTGCCAGCTACTGCTAGACTCACTCCTAAACACCCACCCAAACGCTGCCTCTTCGGAAGCAAACCTCCCGTCTTGCGTTGGTTTGCAGAGGACTGTGGCCTTACGGGACCAGGGTCCTCATTGCTCAAGTCTGCTGTGGTGGCATTCAAGCGGCAGCTCAAACATTAAGCCCCTCTGGTTGCAGAAGTTGGATTGCCTTTCTCACCGGGGTAGAGTGGGGACAGCAGTCAGTCAACCAGTTGAGCACGGACAGGCTGGGGGTTTTAAAATCAGAGTATACTAGTTTCAGGGTGCAAAGCTTTCCCACCAAGCGCACCCACTCTTGTGATTGTTGGTGGTCAAAATACTATCAGGCCATATGAATCCAAGGGAAGAATACAGAAATGTCCATCATCGTGGAGGAGACTACCATTGCAAAACGTTTTCTGGGGGTGAGGGACAGCTAAGGAGCCTCTAGTAACTGGTTTTGCTTGGGTTTTTTGTTGACTGAACAGTATTTCTGCAGCCAGGAGTCACCCTTTTGTCAGTGGCTGCATCTAGGAAATGTTTTCATTGGGGGGGGGCTGAGCTTTGCAGGGTGGAAGCCCACTGGCTCTACACCCTGTTGCATGCTCATCCTGCTGGTCTTGTTTTTATGGGATCTTCCGCAAGTCCGTACCTAAGTATTTACAACCGTGCCAACTCCTGGAGCAGGCATAACTAGGGTGTGCCTGATAGCGACCCCAATTGAATGGGGTGGGGGACCCATCTGTATTGTTTGTGCCCATGAAATCAGAAGGCTGCATAGAAATCTGGCTTAGAAGTTTGTGTGGAGGGCTGTCGAGTAACAAGGACAACAGTAGACCTGCAGAGGGCCATAAATTCCCACTGGAAAAAGATGATTATGTGAAGGGAAAGTATATTAGTCTTGAAATGGATGAGGTGGAGTTTCTTCACTGGACTGGCTCCCTGCTCCCAAGGGTTGAGCACTTCGGTCCATCTCAGTGACCCTAGAATGCTCTCTCACAGTTATCTGGGGCCTTCCTGCTTGCCAAGTACAGTATGACTCCTCTGGTCTCAGGCCTGGTTCTTTAAGCATGCAGAGGGAGATGTCTAGCCTAGCTGATCTCAAGAGGATGGCAAGTGTGGGCCCGGCTTGCATCTCTATACCAAGACAAGCACCTTGGGGAACTATTTCCACTCGAGACACCAAAGAGCCATCACAAAGCTTTCCAAACTTGCCTATAACTAGTAAGGTTGGCCAGGTTCTTACCCTGATGTAATTATAAGCTCTTCGCTTTAGGAACTGTGCCACCTGTCTACATTGGTTGCCAACCAATCCAGTATTTAAAATCTGCTTTGTTACAGCTTAAAGCAGTTCACCATTCCTTTTTATTTTTCTTCCTAAGGGCTGTGTCACTGGGAGAGGACTCCCTTTGCGTGTGGAAGGTTCCCGGTTCATTCCTGGACCTCTCCCAAGTAAAGCTTGGGAATCCCCTTGCTTTAAAACACCCAGGAGCTGCTGCCAGTCAGTGTAGGCAGATCTGGGTTATGCGAACCGATGGCCTGGCTCTGTGTAAGGCAGCTTCTTGTGTCCCTAAGAAATCTTATCCAAAAGAGCCATGAACAGGGTTAAAATTCACCAGATCTGTAAGCCACTGCACACTTACCTGGGGGTGAACCGCCTTGAGTTTAATGGCTTCTGAGAAGATGTGCATAGGACTATTCAAACACAAGATTCAGCAACCTACTCTTAAAGATTTCCTCCGAAAGGCTGACAGGGAGCTGAAGAAGCCGTGGAACCTTGGGTTTTAAGGTTCCTGCTTTTAAGGTGCCACTGCTGTCTGCAGTATCACTAAGTTCAAGTGCAAGTAGCAGCGCTGTTTTCGCCTAAAGTGGCGCTCAGTTGCACGCATGGCTGATGAAGCGCTGAAGTCCAAAAACAGCTTTGGAGCACCACATTGGGTGAAACAGAGGACCGTGCGCATCAGAGGCCTTGAGGCACTGTTGGTTCCCACAAGCAGAAGGGAAAAGGAGGAGCAGCTCTCTGTGGTCTTCAGGTCCATTGAATGACTGGCTTCTGCTCCTTTGCCTGAATTGACTCTTGTTCTTGTGGGGTGACCTGATGGCCAGAAACATCCAATGGTTCATAATTTGGCTCAAAAGACGGGGGCGCTTTTTAAACCAACCAGGTAGAGCAACTTCACGGGTTGAATATTTTGAAAGCTAGATGATCCTCTGGGTCTCTTGCAGCTCTACATTTCTATGATTCTAAGAACATCTTTGTTCACAGGGAAAGCCCTGAGGGCAGAGAAGATTATAGCATGTATTTGCAGCATGCTACAAAAAAAATCCCCCCAGGGAGGCAGGTGTTGTGCAATGGCAGCACAAACCTATGGCTCCAATTGGCTTGCTTGCTCCCTGTCACACAAGTGCATCTTGCTGCTATTGGCTAATTTTTTTCTACTCAAGCCATTGGGCTTGAGGTGCTCTGAATCCTAGGGTGATAGAAGGCACGGTCCAATGAAGTCCCTGGGGAGTAAGACGAAACCAAAGGCGGCATCTGTGCCAGAAGGGTTTGGACAGGAAGATCTAAGAATAAAGTTGCACAGACAAAAGCTTCACCTGATGCTGAAATAGCCAAATCTGTTGGTGTGGTGGAAACATTAGCTGAGTGGAATCAGGCTTGAATTGTGCTTGTGAGAGTGATGTTGCTGGGAGCATGGAGTGCAAGCATGACCTGTGTTCATGTGCTGAGTGTCTTTGCCATAGGAGCACACGTCTGGGTGCTGGATGTGCAGCGAAGCTGAATACTGGAAGGTTCAGGGCAGAGAAAATAAACTCCTAAAAGAGGATTAGATAAATCAATGGGTGAGAGGACTTCTGATGGCTGCTAGCCGTGATTGCTATGCTCTGCCCTCCACAGTTGGAGGCAGCCATGGGTCTGAATCCCAGTTGCTAGAATCCACAAAAGCAGGCAGAGGGCTCTTGTGTTGAGATTCTGCTTGTGGGTTTCCCATTAAGGGCATCTTGGCCACTGTGAGAACAGGATGCCGGACTCAATGGCCTATTGGCCTGATCCAGTAGGCTCTCCTTCCTTCCTTACGTTCTGATGCCTACAGCACCCTTGCCTAGAAACTGGCCTTCTCTCCTTTGGCAGGTGTGCTTAGTGCCCCTATAGAGAACCAGTCCCCGTTCCATGCACCGGTTAGACCTGAGCTGGGGAATCAAACCTCACAGTGGTCTGTCAAATCTCCATGCCGACGTTGCAAATGATTTGGGGGCCCAATTGTACCAATACTTGATGTGCATAGCTGTCAACTTTTCCCTTTTCTTGCGAAGAATCCTATGCAGAACAAAGGAATTTCCCTTAAAAAAAGGGAAACTTTGACAGCTATGTTGATGTGTACAAATTGCCTTCTCTTTTTGAAGAGGCATATATCATGCAAATCCAGCACCTGTAGTATACATGATATACATGTGTGTTGTCAGGGGGCGGGGTGAGACTGCCAACTCCTCTCCCACCTGAATTGGGCACCAGCCTCATAAAAATTTCCTTGAAAGGGCACCACATCAGCCTAGCTCATGTGGGCACTCTCAGAACAGACCTCCTCAGTTCTTGTTCTTTGTCAACCTGAATCGACTCCTTTGAAAGGTTTCCTACAAGACTGGGTTACAATTTATTTCTTCTGTGTCTGTGCCTTGTTTTTAGGTTTAGGTTTTTACATTTATCATCTCTCTCTGCACATCTGATTATTTTGCCAAGGTAACAACCTGGTTATCTGGTTTTCCTAGCATGCTGTTTACTTAAGTAGTTACTTTACCTCCAGAGTTAGGAGTGAGTTCTGCTGAGCTTATCTGTATTTACATTTGGGGCCTGATTCACGCAACTGCAGTCCTGTGCACATGCAACCAAGAGTAAGCCAAATTGGGATATGCAACCAAATAAATGTAGGTAGGACTAAGTTGTTTGTTTATTCGCAAACACTTCCATCATCCTCAGAAAAAGCCTTAAAAGCTAGGCCATGCTTGAGAGGTTTTTTGTGTGTGTGTGAGGCAGTAATCCATGGAACAGGTCTTAAGAGGTAGGACACAGTGGGTTTTTCAGTTGTGCGTGTGAAAAATAATAAGGCATTCTTCGGATAGAACAGACACCAGTAGCAACTTCAGAGTAAAGAGCTCACTCTGCCATCGCTCATAGGAAAAAATCTGGTATGAGCGTCTTGGATTAAAAATATGAAAAACCCAGAGGGTGAAATATGATCCTTTTCAGGTGTTGGGGTGGGGGGCGAAATATACTGGGAGCTGTCTGGCTCTCATGAGCACTTGGCAGGGCCGGCCCGCCCTCAAGGGAAGATGAGGCGACCACTGCAGGTGGCCGGATTCACAGGGGCAGCAGATTGCAATGTAGATCTTTACATTTCAGGGAGGAGAGGAACACCATCTTGTGGTTCGTCTCGGGTGCCAAAATGTCTTGGGCCAGCCCTGGCACTTTTATACCACATTGATTCTAGTAGAAGGGATTCGAGGATATGCACTTAACTCTCCTACTAGGGAAAAATTGGTGGAATTTAAGAAGGTGTCCTTGGCCAGATCCTGCCCATTCTATGAACTGCTCATTGAAAAGACTGGGATCCAATTCATATTTGGGTGTTTACTTAACATGTGATTTTAATGCTTAAAATACGCCTTTTCTGCCTTTTGTGTGTGCACACTGATAATCTGGTTTATAGGATTTTATGGAGCTGCTAGGAGGATATGGGGTCATGACCTTTTTCCTGACAGGAACCCCTGGGCCCTTGAATCAGCAGCCTAACAGGCAAAGGGTTCGTATGTAGTGTTAGTCATACTCTTGAGTAAACCCACTGAAAGAAATGGACATGATATAGGTCCATTGTTTTCAATGTGTCTACTCTGAGTAGAATTCAGTTGGGCACAATTCAAAGCTTGCCCCTTTCCCTGTGATGGATAGGAAGTGTTAGAAGCTGCACCTGTTGAATTTCCACCTCCTACAGTACTTAAATGAGACATAGGAAAAAATTACTTTATTTAGAACACTGATTATGCTACATATGTTTTAAATAAATAAAGGCATTTTTAAAGCCCTTTGAGTACTGTAGGGGACGTGGAAATCCAACCAATGCAGTTTTTCCTGAACTCTGCCTATCAGGCTGAAAGCTGCATGCTTTATGCCTGTTACGCAGAAATTGGTTATGTTTTGGTTTTAATTGCAACATGCAGTTCTCTTCAGTGTATGGCCACAAAATCCCTGTGCAGCTAGGCTGTGTTTTGCCCTAAGCGTTCCCTGCCAACGCTAGGGCCGCGCCTACTGGGTTGCCAACTTTCCAACTGGCCGCTGCAGCTGTGCAGCTTGACAGACCTCTCGCTCAGCACGGTTAAAGCGTGCTTCTCACCTGCATGCAATGAGGGGAGCCTTTCCCCCCTTGCACCCTACACAAAGGCCTGCCTATCAGTTTCTGGTCAGCTGGCAACCTCGCGTGCAAGCCCGCGATCCAAGAAGCCCTTCTTAATTTGCAAGAGAATCGGTGGCTGCAGAATTTCATTTGCTTGCCGCGTTGATCCGGGCGGGGGAGGAAAGGTGGGCGGAACTTCACATCCTCGAGTCCTTGTTTCAGGAGGGGAGGGGGAAGGAAACTCCTTCCAGGGGGAGGAAGCCTATTGGCCAGCTAGACTACCAATCCGCGTTCTCTTCCTCTTTGCAGAGGCGGCCAATCAGCGCGCGCAGAGTCCCACGCAGGCGGCGGCTGCTGCTGCTGCTCCCGGTTCGCAGTTTGCAAGGCGGAGAGGGATGCTGGAGCTGGTTTTGCAGAGGGCGCAACTGGCCTGAGGGACCCCGGCAGTTTCCCACGTGGGAACTGAGGACTTGACACGGGTCTCCTCAAAGATGAAGGTCCTTTGGCCTTGGAGGAAGATCTGGGCTGGGAAGAGCCATCTCTGCAGGCTGTACAGGGTCTGTTGATAGTCTTCTAATTTAAATGCATTTATTTTTCGAATCCCTCCTTTTCTCAGTCTCCAATCCTATTTTTCTCGCTGCCCCATAATTTCTAAAGCTGCAGCCTCTCGTCTTGAAAGCTCCTGTGCTGCTGCTGCTGCTGTTGTTGTTTTTCTGTCCAGCAGGCAGGCTTTCAACGGGTGAGGCCTTCCATCCGCCCCAGGAGTAAAGCCAGATTTTTGCCTGTTGTAGCAGGTCCTTCAAAGCACCGGCACTTTCAGATTTATGTGAATGACCAAGGCGAGACCGTCTGGCCTGAACTTGGCCGTTCCTTAACGTTGCTTTCAGGACAATGCTGCGTAGAGAAAACACGTTGCAAAGCGATGCAACATAATGGAAACAAAAAAAAAATCCTTCCAGTAGCACCTTAAAGACCAACTAAGTTAGTTCTTGGTATGAGCTTTCGTGTGCATGCACACTTCTTCAGATACACACGAAAGCTCATACCAAGAACTAACTTAGTTGGTCTTTAAGGTGCTACTGGAAGGAATTTTTTTGTGTTTTTTTTTGTTTTGACTATGGCAGACCAACACGGCTACCTATCTGTAATTGCAACATAATGGAGCATCTCTGAACATGCACAGAGTGCAACTGTGGCATTTCCCCCACACCGCTGAGAATGAAGAAGCATGGTTGCTGGGCAATAACCTCTAACCTTAGAGGTTATTGCTTTATGATGGTGCTCCCATACATTTGCAACTCACCCAATTGGGGCTTGCTAAATGAAACGACTAGGTGCCAAATGCACTCCTGTAGCATCGCTGTACAAGTTGTGCATCCTTTGGAGGCAAGTTCCCGTCAGTAGGTGCTCTTTATTTTTCCTCTATCTTGGGAGCATCTGATGTTTGCCCTTGAGTGTCTGACTGAGCGCTGAATTGCTATTCTGGGCGCCCCACGTGAAACCTATTCTTTGAGAGACAGGGCAGGGGTCTGTATATCAGTTTCTCTTTGGGTTGGCAGTTGTCACACTGACACTCCTAACTGGTATAAAAGGGAGTCTGCTGCCTCCAGGTTTATCTGCTACCGGTTTTGGGGAGAAAACTGCTCCAAGGCAGTTGCTTACCCCTTTCCATCGTTCTCAGCAAACGGTACCATTTCCCCACAAACCATGTAACTCTTCTTCACTTTCCCCTCAACAGAACTATGTTGGCTGTAGTACCTGGAGTGGTTTTTTTTCCCCAGTCCTGTAACAAATATGTAAGGGACGCGGGTGGCGCTGTGGGTAAAACCTCAGCGCATGGACTTGCCGATCGCATAGTCGGCGGTTCGAATCCCCGCGGCGGGGTGCGCTCCCGTTGCTCGGTCCCAGCGCCTGCCAACCTAGCAGTTCGAAAGCACCCTCGGCTGCAAGTAGATAAATAGGGACCGCTTACCAGCGGGAAGGTAAACGGCGTTCCGTGTGCTGCGCTGGCTCACCAGATGCAGCTTGTCACACTGGCCACGTGACCCGGAAGTGTCTCCGGACAGCGCTGGCTCCCGGCCTCTAGAGTGAGATGAGCGCACAACCCTAGAGTCTGTCAAGACTGGCCCGTATGGGCAGGGGTACCTTTACCTTTAACAAATATGAACATTGATAGATTTCCTGGCCATCTGTTTTAATGGGGGTCTTGTCAGTCATTCTGCATTTTGAAAGTGGCCGTTTCCCTAAGGTAAGGCCAGAATTCACGGCGATTGACTCTGTCCTATGTCTTCTCCTGTAGGCAGGTGCTCTTCCTTCCCACATCTCTGAGCGCCTGGCGTTTTATGAGAAGCTAAAAGCTGCTGCGGCTGAACGATGCGCTGAGCGAAGCCACAAAAACAGCCGGCCGATCCGGATTTCCCTACCAGGTGGCAGTGAAATAAACGGGGAGGCCTGGATGACCACGCCGTATCAAGTGGCGCTGCAGATCAGGTGTGTGTGTTAGATGTTCGCTATGTGCTGTCTTCAAATGTGCTTCCTCTTGATCACTTTTTTAAAAAAAAAGGCAAACTGTTTTGGGCAAAGGGTTGGCAGCTCTTGAGATATGAACAGAGATGTGCGACTCAAAAATTTGAGATCCTGTCCTTCACTTGTAAAAACATATCCCTAGGAGATGAGTAATATTTGAAGTTTTTTGAGATGCCCCTGAATTGATGGGAGTTGTAGTTCAGCAGCATCTGGAGGTTCAGCACCTTTGGCCTTCTTGAGGCTTAGCAAGCTCTTCTTTAACTCAGAATCTGAAACCTTGTGATTCACTGGAAGGGCTGTAGCTCAGGGATAGAGCATCTGCTTTGCAAGCAGACAGGTCCAGTTTCTATCCGCAGTGGCATATCCAGACCGGGCTGGGAAAAGAGCCCTCCCGTGGGATTCTAGAGAACCTCTGCCAGTCAGTGTGAGCAGTACTGAACTAGGTGGGCAGATAGTCCAGCTTGCTACAAGGCAGCTTCCAGCTATCGTCATACCTTAATAATAATAATAATAATAATAATAATAATAATATGTTTCTGCACTGCTTAGAGATTTTTAATATCAAGCAGTGCAGAAGTACCTAAAATAAATAAAAATAAATATCTGGTCCGTTTCTCCTCGTGGTTGCGAGGCAGTTGACAGTCAGATGTGTCCTAACCTCTCACTGCTCTTGCAGCCGGAGTCTGGCCCAGGGTGCGGTGGTGGCACGGGTGAACGGGAGCCTACATGACCTGGATCGCCCGCTGGAAGCCGACGCCAGCTTGGAGTTTGTGGATTTTGAATCTCGGGATGGGCAGGCGGTGAGTACCCAGAGGAGTTTTGCTTGTGCGGAAGAGAGGGAAGGGAGCTGCTAAATCCTGACTGGAGTTTAGCAAGCAAGAACGGAAAAGGGTCTCACTCCCCTTCCAGATACCAGAACTTCTGGGGGCTGAAATCAAGGTTCGGCACTGCCAGGCACCCTGATTCCTCATTGGCGGTGCCCACCAGGTCCTCCACAGGGAACTGGCGTGTGGCCCAAGCAGCAGGATTGAACCCTCTGCTCATCAGCTCATAAGCAGAGTGTTCATATAAATTCCGTAAATTTATATTAATACTGTTATTGAAAATACAGTGGTGCCTCGCAAGACGAAAAGAATCCGTTCTGCGAGTCTCTTCGTCTAGCGGTTTTTTCGTCTTGCGAAGCAAGCCCATTGACGGCTTAGCGGATTAGCGCTATTAGCGGTTTAGCGGCTTTTAGCGGATAAGCGGCTTAGCTGCTTAGAAAAAGGAGGGGGAAAACCCCCGCAGGAACTCGCAAGACATTTTCGTCTTGCGAAGCAAGCCCATAGGAAATTTGTATTGCGAAGCACCTCCAAAACGGAAAACTCTTTCGTCTAGCGAGTTTTCCGTCTTGCGAGGCGTTCGTCTTGCGGGGCACCACTGTAAATAAACATATCTACCCCACTCCAAAAGAGAAGCAGAGAATCCTTTCCTACGAGGAAGGCGCTGGTGAAACAGACCTCTCCCCTCCCACCGCTATTGGTTAACTTTTAACAGATGGCTGGCCCTGCCCACCTGTCAGCATTTCTTTGTGGGGGGCGCGGGGGGGGGAGGAGAAGAGAAAGAGCTGCCCTCCCTGGCCAAGAAATTGGTTCCTCAGACCCTGCGCTACAGGAAGAGCAGCTTTTAAAAGGAGCTCATTGTTGGGTAATAGGAGTGTGAACAGCTATGAGCTAAATGGGGCTGGTCGCCTGCATCAAACCTTAGCTTGCGATCTTCAGGGGCTTGTAGAGGCAGGCTGCCTGGCAGCTTGAACCCAAGCTGTGTCTCATTGCCAGTGTTCTAGGAGAGGATGCTTTCAGGAGGAATGTCCCAGTGGGCGGCCTTCTCCGTCAGGGTGGTGTGGTCATTCTTGCCAGGAAAGTCCAGTCTGGTGACGTTGCTCTGTAGATGAAGGCAGAAATACCTCCCCTCCAGCCCTCCTTCCTCAGGCTCCTGGGAGAGTCATCCTTTCGGAATTATATTGGGCTTCTTCCTAGCTCCTTGCATGATGGCTGAAGATTTGGGACAAAGATATAATAATAATAATAATAATAATAATAATAATAATAATAATAATAATAATTTATTATTTATACCCCGCCCATCTGACTGGGTTTCCCCAGCCACTCTGGGCAGCTTCCAACAGAATATTAAAATACAATAACCTATTAAACATTAAAAGCTTCCCTAAACTGGGCTGCCTTCTAAAAGTCTGGTAGTTGTTTTTCTCTTTGACATCTGGTGGGAGGGCGTTCCACAGGGCGGGTGCCACTACCGAGAAGGCCCTCTGCCTGGTTCCCTGTAACTTGGCTTCTCGCAGCGAGGGAACTGCCAGAAGGCCCTCGGCGCTGGACCTCAGTGTCCGGGCAGAACGATGGGGGTGGAGACACTCCTTCAGGTCTACTGGACCGAGGCTATTTAGGGCTTTAAAGATCAGCATCAACACTTTGAATTGCGCTCGGAAACGTCCTGGGAGCCAGCGTAGGTCTTTCAAGACCAGTGTTCTATGGTCTCGGCAGCCGCTCCCAGTCACCAGTCTAGCTGCCGCATTCTGGATTAATTGCAGTTTCCGGGTCACCTTCAAAGGTAGCCCCACACAGAGCGCATTGCAGCAGTCCAAGTGAGAGATAACCAGAGCATGCACCACTCTGGCGAGACAGTCCGCGGGCAGGTAGAGTCTCATCCTGCGTACCAGATGGAGCTGATAAACAGCCGCCCTGGACACAGATTTGACCTGCACCTCCATGGACAGCTGTGAGTCTAGAAGAGGAAGGACATCCTCACACAGAGCACAGATAAACTCTGGGATTCGTTCCCATAAGACATAATGATGGCCAACAACTTAGATTTGAAAGAGGGTCAGGCTGATTCAGGGAGGAGGCAGAGGAGACTGTCAGTGACTAGGAGCCTAGGACTGTTCTTCCTCTACCCTCAGAGACAGTAAATGCCTCTGAACAATACCAGTTGCTGAGACTCACAAGTGGTGAGAGGGCTGCTGTTGCACTCAGGTCCTGCTTGCAAGCTAGCCATTATGGCATCTGGTGGGCCACTACGAGGACAGGATCCTGGGCTAGGTTGGCCCCCTCCCCCTCCCCCCCCCAACAAGGACTTGTTTATTGAGCAGACATTTTAGAATTAGAATTCCCTAACAGTTTCACTTTTGAAGCTTTACGAGAAACGCCATTTTGTTTAATTTAAAAGCTGTCTGACAAAAGAGCACCCTGGCCTGTTCTTCCATTTTCTGTCCTTTAGCACCAGACAGAGCTTATTTGCCTAAATTGCTGATTCCTTTTCAGGCTTGTAGATTGTCTAGTAGCACTTTTCAAGCAGATTGTTTTTCCAAGCTGCATCATATGCATTCAACCAAGTCCACGCCAGCAGACAGGCAACATTTCTTAACGGCCTGATCTAGCCGCCAGCCTCTTTCGTTGTTCTTACAATAATGCTCTCCCTTGGTTTGTTTTGACCATTGTCCTCAGGTTGCCTCTGCAAATGGGGAGGGGGACAGTGCTGCTGCCTTGGGAAGGAGCCCGGAGTTCCAGCGTACCTAACTCGACCTCTCCCCAAATTTCTCTTTTGCCAGCTTTTCTGGCACTCCAGTGCCCACGTTCTAGGAGGTGCCGCTGAGCAGTTCTACGGTGCCTACCTGTGCCACGGACCCAGCACTGAAAATGGCTTCTTCTACGACATGTATTTGGATGAGGAAAGGTAAGTTGGAAGGGCGATGGTGGGGAGTGTGGTTGAAAAGATGCGGCAGAAAAGGAAGAGGGGGTAGGAGAGGAAAACAGCGGGTGCAGTCTGTAGTTCTTCAGGTTACGGAGTTCTTGTAACAACTGGCTGGAATGTAAAGAGAGTTGGAAGTTTAAAGTCCCTGGTCTCTCGGCTGAGCCGCTGGAGAGGCCCTTCCTCCCCTCTCTCAAGTGAAAGGGACTCATGGCTCAGGAGTAGAGTCCTTGCTTGGCATGCAGAAGGGCCAGAGTGGTTTCTCCAGGGAGGGCAGGGAATTTCCTGTGCCTGAAACCCTGGAGAGACACTGCCAATCGCTGTAGACCATACACCCCCAAACTTGGTCCTCCAGCTGTTTTGGGACTACAATTCCCATCATCCCTAGCTAACAGGACCAGTGGTCAGGGATGATGGGAATTGTAGTCCCAAAAAACATCTGGAGAGCCGAGTTTGGGGGTGCCTGCTGTAGACAATAATGGATCAAGGGTCTGATGTGGTATAAGGCAGTTCCTTCTGTTCCTAATGAAATTAAGCCTTGCTTTCAGAACCATAAAGGCTGCAGACATTGATTTATTTTTAGGGAACATCTGTAGCTCAGTGGCTGAGCTCCTGCCTTGCATGCAGAATGCCTCAGGTTTAATCCCTAGTGGCGTCTGCATGTAGGAAGGGAACGTCCCCTGCCTGAAACCCCCAAGGAACTGCTTCAAGTCAGTTATTATAACCCTGTTATAAGAAAAGGTTGCAAGTGGACATCTATCCTTTCTAAATTGTGTGTGTTTTGTGGTTGCGGTGTTTCATTACATCCCACCTGCTTCCCTTTGGGGGGTGGGGTGGAAGGAAGCGAATATATAGAATAAGAAAATGATTTCTCCTGCCAAAGGGCTGACCTGGGGTGCAAGGGAACGGAGTACGCTCCTGGGAGAAAATAGGGAAAAGTCAGCCTAACCCAGAGCTAGATGCAACAATGGCCTGGCTTGGTATAAGCCACCTTCCTGGGTCCCCATTTAAATCATCCCTTTATTCAGAAACATGAGGACTGAAATCTTAATTTTATTGCTTAGAGCCAGGGCTGTAGCTCAGTGGGAGATTACCCAGGGTGCCTGCAGAAGGCTCCAGGCTCAGTTTCTGATTAAGCTGGGAAGGACTACCTGTCTGAAGCACCGGAGAACAAACACACAAAACGTAACCGGCTGTGCATTCACATAAACAATTCTCTTCTGTATTTTTATCACAGTATCAAATACTTCTCTTGCACATTATCAACACAAAACCACTATCTCATAAGTTCCACTATCTTGATATAAAACATATGAACACATACAACTGATAAAGCCCAGGACGGCGAAACAAGGCATTATTCCGGAAATCCTTGTCAAGATTCTCTGGAACTGTAGTAAGCTCCCATTTGGATTTTATGAACATACAAAGACATACGTGGAACAGAAACTAGCAGATATTTGGACTCTGTGAATGAACTGATCTATTGGGACGTCTGCTTACACTGTTGTACTTTATGTGTTGATAATGTGCAAGAGAAGTATAAAAATACAGGAGAGAATTGTTTATGTGAATGCACAGCCGGTTATGTTTTGTGTGCTTGTTCAGTGTATTTTACGTAACACTAGTTTTGATCTTGTTTTGCAATGAAGCACTGGAGACACATTGCTGCCAGTCACTATCAACAGCATTGTGCTAAATCATGGGTCAGCAAACTAAGGGCCACGGGCCGGATCAGGCCCAATTGCCTTCTAGATCTGGCCTGCGGACGGTCTGGGAATTGCTGTGTGGATCGCAAGTGTGTGTTTTTTCCCTCTCCCTCACACAGCGGCGCTTTTCTCCTCAGAGACAGAACAATCTTGTCCCACACCAGGCCCCATCAATGGCAGGAGTTGGCTTGCCCGCCTCAGCAGGGCGGCGCTGTGAAGGGGGCATGTGATGCCAGTGGCTGCTGCGTTTTCCTCCTGCTCCTCCTCTCCCTCAGTCTGCCCTTCCTTCCTTCCTTCCTTCCTTCCTTCCTTCCTTCCTTCCTTCCTTCTTTCCTTCTCCACACCCCTTTTCCACGCCGCTTCCTCGAGCACTTTCTTCATTGCCGCCTGCCTCCCTCCCTCCTTTATTCCTCCCATGGCGTTCAGGCGGGTCATTGCGGTGGCCGCTGCCACAGCTTGCAGGTTGGCGGGCGGCTCTGTCTTCTTCTGAGCGGTGCCTCTTAGGAAGCAGCAGCAGGTAGTGGGTAAAAGCTCTGGCGACGCCCCGGTTCCCCTACCTCTGCCAGTGGCTCCTTCGGGACTGCTGCTTCTGTCTTCGCCGGTCGACACAGCCTCCCACGGCGCCTGGCTGGCTGGAGAAGCCCAGCTGCAGCTATTGAGACAACAACTGGGACAAGTAAAGCGAAGCATCTTCAGGCCTCTTTGTGGGTGGGCAAAAATCGTTCATTTTCTTCTTCAAAATATAGTCCGTCCGCCCCCCACAAGGTCTGAGGGACAGTGGACCAGCCCCCTGCTGAAAAAGTGTGCTGACCCCTGTGCCAGATGCACCCTAATGATCTGACTCTGTAAATGGCAGCTTCACATGCTCCTCTTAATGTGTTCATTGCTTTTGAGATTTTGTTGTTGAAAAAAAAGAGGCAGGATAGGCATATGGTGCATGAGATATTGAATGTGAAAAGAATCTCCTTCTGAAAGTGGTCTGTGTGCATGCGCACGCACGCAATTTTTGCCTTGCACGAATGAATTGGCCTGTAGGACTTCCTCAATCCCGTGGGTGTGCGTGTTGCACCTCTACTGTCCACTAGGCGTCACCACTGGTCAAGCAATGACTTTTCTGTACTGAGAAATTTTGCTTCTTTCCAAATCTTCCTGATGATTTAATCTCCGAATTGTCATAAAGTTTGACTTAGGCAGAAGACTTGCAAGGGTTGCTGGGTTGCTGAAAACGGCAAACAGGATAACAAAGCCTTAATCTCCAAAGTTTCTAAGATCAAACAAGCAGGGAAGTAAATAAACTTGATTAGGAGCAGTTCACAACATATGCAGGGACAAAGGCTGTCTGGTCCACAGAACTGGCTGGTCCAAATCAGGGGTTTATCTTTCTGTCTGTTGGTTAGGTATCAAAACTTTGAAGATCAGGACTTTTATGACCCTCTTTGTCATTTTGGGTCTGCCTGGGCTGCCTATAATTGCTTGACATTATCTGTTGATGTCTCCATGTTTCCTGTAAAGAGCTTTTCATTTTCTTCTTCTTCACAGGACTGTGTCCAGTAAAGACCTGCCGGTCCTGGAGGAAATCTGCAAGGGAATAATCGCCGAGAACCATCCCTTTGAACGGCTGGAAGTCTCTCGAGAGGATCTGGTGGAGCTCTTTAAGGTGCAAACGCCAAAGAAAGTCAGAAGAGCCCTCCGTCATTTCGTAGAAAGAGGGAATAAAAAGAAGCTTAGAATTATTTCGTTAAATGCCGGGGCCTCTGCCTTGCCAGTGACGTAACTGGATTTTGCACCTGAAACCAAGATGAGTGAGGATGGCAAGAGTGTTGAGGAAGGCAACATCTTCTGGGCAAGCACTATATTAGGAGCACAAGAAGGACAAGAAAAATAGTTTAATTCTTAGGTAAAATGTGACATATTTGTCCCCTGAGCTGAGGCCATGGTTGTCCAGAAGTTATTGTATTGCTAGTCCATTTCCAGTTTGAGATCTGGTGCTCCCTGGTGTTCATGGATTGGAACTCTTGTTGTCATCCTTGACCACTGACTATGGTGGAATCTTGCAGCAACATCTGGGCTGCCACAGATGTTCCACACCTTAGTTTCAATGCTGTGTGACATTCTTCCCTTTGCTTTCCTACCCTACTGGAATTTCCACTCCTGAAAACGTTGCGGCTGTGAAAATTACTAAAATGGCTGGCAACAGGTTCTTCAAGCTTTTTCTTCTGTTTTTGTTTTGATGGCCTGGTTTCTGAAACAGGTGCAAAGTTGTCTACAATTCTTGGAAGTTGACTGCAGTTTGTGGCATCTGCTGCCACAGGACACGCCAATGAACCAGAGGCTTTAGTGTAGCTTTTAAGAGGGCATTAAGCCAGTTTCTGAAGAGCTGCCTGTCAGTGGCGATTAGTCAACTGAACCTCCATGTTCAGAGGCTGTCTATCCCAGTTGTTGGAGACATAAACATCTGCCTTCCACCCTCTCTTTCAGGGCCTCCCAGAATAATTTGTTTGGGCTTTTGTGGGGAAACAGAACGATGGCCTAGTTCAGCCTTCCCTGGGCTCATACCCTACAGATATTTTGGACTTCAGCTCCCATCATCCTTAGCCAACACTGCTGTGCTAGTATGTGATTGGGGAGAGCTGTAGTCCAAAAGATCTTTTTTTTTTTTTTTTTTTTTTAAAAAAAATAATTTTTATTGGGTTTTTACATTTTATAACAACAGACACACACACAAAGACAAAGACAAACAAACACACAAATACAATTACATACCCTAAGTTTCTTTACCCACTTTCATTGACTTCCCCCCACCCCCTCCTCTTACATCCCAATTCCAAAATTAATTCAGCAAGTTCTTACCTAACCTCTTAAAGATATTCACATTGCTTTTAAAAATTAAATTCTTTTGTTTATCTATATTCAACTATCCAATTCTCTTATAATCATTAATTTCTTTTTTTTTAAGGTCGATCTAACTTCCCCTTCACAAATTTTCCCTTTATTATATTAATTATAGGTCACATTGACCAAGTAAAACAAAACATAACATTTTATAATTCTATTCTCTCCCCCCCCTGCCCCGGTTTCTGTCCCTTCCTAGACAAATGTCCAGAAAACAAACAAAAAATATTTCTAGCCCGGATTCCTCACGTCCGAGGCGTCTGATTCTCTGTCAGTCCCTCTCTGCCAGCTATATTGGTGGTCCTCTTTGATGGTCCTAAGACCCCGAAGGAGTTCAGTCAGAGTCAGATCATATTTTCTTTCATTCAGAATGTTGAAGAGTGTTTGCTGCGAAAGACCATCTAGTTTTCCATACTCAAGAGAAAAGTCCCAATCATATTGCTTTGTTCTTTCTAGTTTTAATATTCCAAGTACTCCAGGGGCTTCTCTCTTCTTCTTTCTCATCTTTCGCAGGTCTGTAATCCAGAGGTCTTCTTGCTCATACTCTAACGCTGCAGATTCCTGGTTGATATTTTCCACTTGTAGTGTCTGAACTCCTTCTTTTTTCTCTGTCAATTCCAAAGGCATCTCTTCCTGCTCAGCTGCAGAATTTTTATCATACATCTCCTTTGTGCATTCAGCAGAGTTGTTTGTTTCAGGATTCAAGGTCATAAAAACTTTACTCAGAGCCATACTCTGCTCCTGCAGGATTCCCACGAGAAGGAACATTTTTTCTATCTCCGCCAGTAATTTTCCCTCTGCAGCCATTGTAATGTCACTAATTCCCCCTAGGGGGCTTTCAGTTATTTAGTAGTCCTTTTCCAATAATCTGTTACTTTGTTATTATCAATACTTTGTTTCCAATCGCCTCAGTCCAAATGTATCAGCTTTAATTCCACGAGTTATTAAATAGCAAAATTCTTTACTTTGTCCGCCCGTTTGACAGCTTCTTTGACAGCTGTCAAACTCCTTTCACTTCTTCCTCCGGGACCCAAATAGGACACTCCCGGGTTTTTTGGGGGGGATACACACAAAGTTCCAAATTCCCTTTCTCTCCAGCACAAAAATCTTGTTCTATCAAATTTGTGAGAAACTTTTAAATCATCAAAACAGTATTCATTCCGCCTTAATTCTCCGTTCCTTGCTTTGAAACGTCTATAAGTAGAGGGGGTGCGGACTTCCCTTTAACACATCCCCCGATCGTGCCGAATTCACAGGATAAAATTTTTAAAGTCCAAATTCCACTACTCACGGGTCCTTTGTTATCCAGTCCAAATTTTGGGAAGAAAGTCAGCGCTCTCCGGCCATGGCTTGCGGCTTCGCTCTACTGAGGTAGCGGTCTACTCTCAGCACCACGCCACTCTCCGTACCCTCTCCGCAGCCTTTAAAAAGGCTCTTCGTGGGTCGGGGAGGGCGCTTAAGGTGCCCACCGAGTCACCAAGTCCGCAGGCTTCCGCGCCTGCGGTTTCTGAGGGTCCCCGTGTCGCCGGCACGGCAAGACCCGTCCTCAGCAGAGCCGATTCCCTCCGGAGCTCGGAGGGAATCCGCCATTAGCCGTTCGCGCTAACCCGGAAGTCTGTAGTCCAAAAGATCTGGAAGGCACCAGAAGGCATGGGGAAAGGCTGGGCTTGGTGGCCGATTTTTAGTAAGAGTGCATGGTTCCTCTTGCATATCCCGCTTGGATATGGGAACATAGGTGCAAACTCACAGTCAGGCATAGCCTTTGAAATACACAGCTCCATTTGACTGATTTATCCAGAGTGTTCCGTGCTTGCCAGGATTAGAGGGGTCGTATCCAGTGCAGTGCTAAGTTAGTCACTTAGCCGTATACATGACATGTTTTGCACAAGAGAACATGTAAGTAGGTTGCTGGTCACTTGTGTTGACCGATAGATTGTGTAATCTGTTGTGCAATGGCATAGCTTGTTGTGCTGAATTGGCCTTGCACTAGCAGAGAGAGAATACAACCCGCAGCCTCCAGGTCTAATGGCAGGATACTATTCATGCAACAGTAGAGAGAGAGCCTTGAAGGACAGCCTTCACCTGTGTATTTTCAATGAACCTGCCCAGGTCTAAGTATCTGCAATGAAGGCTGTTGAACGCAAGGAACGGCGCCTTTTCAGTGGTGGCCTCACATTTCTGAGGCTTCCTCCCAAAGGAGAGGTGTTGCTCCCTCCCATGTTTTGCTTTTAAGCAGGCTTGTTCTTTCGACCCACTTCTTATTGAAATGATGAGCTGTGTTTTGAATATTGTTTTCTCTCTCACTGTTTTGGAAATAATAATGGCTTTTTAGTAGTTTCAAACAGCTAGTAAGATTTCAGTTCTCATGGTTCTGATTAATGTTGTTGTTTAGTCGTTTAGTCGTGTCCGACTCTTCGTGGCCCCCTGCACCAGAGCACGCCAGGCACTCCTGTCTTCCACTGCCTCCCGCAGTTTGGTCAGACTCATGTTTGTAGCTTCGAAGACACTATCCAACCATCTCGTCCTCTGTCGTCCCCTTCTCCTTGTGCCCTCCATCTTTCCCAGCATCAGGGTCTTTTCCAGGGAGTCTTCTCTTCTCATGAGGTGGCCAAAGTCTTGGAGCCTCAGCTTCATGATCTGTCCTTCCAGTGAGCACTCAGGGCTGATTTCCTTCAGAATGGAGAGGTTGGATCTTCTTGCAGTCCATGGGACTCTCAAGAGTCTCCTCCAGCACCATAATTCAGAAGCATCAATTCTTCGGCGATCAGCCTTCTTTGTGGTCCAGCTCTCACTTCCATACATCACTACTGGGAAAACCAGAGCTTTTACTATACGGACCTTTGTTGGCAAGGTGATGTCTCTACTTTTTAATAGGCCAGTTTAAATAGGACTAGAGGAAGCTGCCATTTAATGAGTCAGATTGATGATCCAACAGAGGTTCTTCCAGGGGTTTCAGGCAGGGGATATTCCCAGCCTTACCTGGAGATTGAACAGGGAGACTTCTGCATGCAGGCCAGGTGCTCTGCCACTGAGCTACATGCCAGCAGCTTTGGGTTGAGCATTCAGACTAATTTTCTTCTTTTGGGAAGTGTTCAGGGAAGTGGGATTTTGTGTGGTGCGGTTGCGGGATGAATAGAACACCAGAGGAGCTGCCAGGATCAGGCCAATGGCCCACCTAGTCCAGCACCCTGTTTCTCACAGCGAACTATCGCAAAACTTCCTTGACGATTGTTGGCTTTCTTTGCCCTTCCAGCACAACAAATTCAAACTTCAGATTATTGACGAAAAGGTGAAATCTCCGACTGCCACCGTGTACAGGTGAGAGAAACCCTCGACTCTGGACATCCACAGCTGACCTGCGGTTGTTGCCTCCTTTTGAGACGCGGGTGGCGCTGTGGTCTAAACCACTGAGCCTCTTGGCTTGCTGATGAGAAGGTGGACGGTTTGAATCCCGCGACGGAGGGAGCTCTCGCTGCTCTGTCCCAGCTCCTGGCAACCTAGCAGTTCAAAAGTATGCCAGTGCGAGTAGATAAATAGGAAGGTAAACGGTGTTTCCGTGCACTCTGGTTTCCATCACTGTGTTCTGTTGCACCAAAAGCAGTTTAGTCCTGCTGGCCACACGACCTGGAAAGCTGTCTGTGGACAAACGCCAGCTTCCTCAGCCTGAAAGTGAGCTGAGCGCCGCAACCCCATAGTCTCCTTTGACTGGATTTAACTGTCCAGGGGTCCTTTATCTTTACCTCACCTGCCTTTTGAGAAAACAGGAGTGCCTCCTGATCTTTAGTGCAAATCTGAGCTTATTCCTGGCAATGGAGATGAGCAGGTCAGTTTATTTCCATCCCATATCTTATTTCTTATACAGTGGTGCCTCGCAAGACGAAAAGAATCCGTTCCGTGAGTCTCTTCGTCTAGCGGTTTTTTCGTCTTGCGAAGCAAGCCCATTGACGGATTAGCACTATTAGTGCTTTTAGCGGCTTTTAGCGGCTTATCGGATAAGCAGATAAGCAGATAAGCGGCTTAGCGGCTTAGAAAAAGGGGGGGGGGGAGGGAAAAAACCCCGCAGGAACTCGCAAGACATTTTCATCTTGCAAAGCAAGCCCATAGGAAATTCGTTTTGCGAAGCACCTCCAAAACGGAAAACTCTTTCGTCTAGCGAGTTTTCCGTCTTGCGAGGCATTCGTCTTGCGGGGCACCACTGTATGTCGTAAGAACCTAGGAAGAGCCTTAGGGCTGGTTCAAGTCAATAGCTCAACATCCTGTCCTCACAGTGATCAACTAAATTCCCCAAAGGGCTCCTATTATTGTAGCAAAACCCTTTAGGGGCATCGGTGTAAGCAATATTGCCGCCTAGCCCTTTAACAGACCTGTTGCGATCGCCACTGCGTCAGTGCTCCTGTTATTTTAATTTAGTTTCTTTTAGTTATATTTCTTAAAGAGCTATTCATATTTTGAAAAACAAAAGCCTCAAGGCATCCTAAAGCAGGTTAAAATACACAAAATATATGAACTCATCTTTGACTGTAATAATAAATTATTATTATTATTCTTACACAAAATATAAGCAATTTCATAAGTCTTTTTCTTTGGTGATCCCTCGTAGCCAAGTACGATTGTCTTCCATGAACCCGGTCTTAACCGTGTGTCCGTAGGTGACTGTGGAGGCCAATTCTGGATCCACACGTCCTTCCACAGTGGGGAGATTGGTTTCCAGGCAGGAGTTGATCACGGTGAGGGTTTGCCAAGCGTGTCTTCCTCTTAGCACGTTTCTCCCTTTCGTCCTGAGTTCGAGTGTCTTCAAAACCCATGACACGTTTGTTAAAGGCTGTTCTCCAACTGGAGCATAAGTACACCACCTAAGGAGTTAAAGCATTAGGAATAATCAAGGCCCGATACTCACCGTCTCTCCTCTTTCCTGTCTGCAGATGTGGGCCCTTCATCGACCTCTGCCGGGGGCCGCACGTCCGGCATACGGGGGAGATCCGTGCACTGAAGCTCCTGAAGGTGGGTGCTAATGTCCCAGGTCCTTGCATCCAGAAGTAGGGTGGGGAGTCTTGGGTGGGTGGGGGGGCTGAAGAGCCTGGTGCAAATGCTGCGAATCAATAAAATAAAGATAAGCGTATTTATGAAGCATAGCTGTTGTGTGAACATTTTAATGTTTCATATAATCCCCCTCCTTTGTATTTATGTTTTTAAGTCACTTGGAGGCTTGTTAGGTAGCAAGTGACCATTAAGTCTAAATAGCAATAATAATAATAATAATAATAATTAATAATAATAATACTACAGTGGTACCTCTGGTTGCGAACAGGATGCGTTCCAGAGGCCTGTTCACAACATGAAAGCGCAACCCGCAGCGGCGCATCTGCGCACATGCGGGTTGCGATTCGCCACTTCTGCGCATGCTCTTGACGTCATTTTGCACTTCTGCGCATGTGCGAGCGGCGAAACCTGGAAGTAACCCTTTCCGGTACTTCTGGGTCGCAACCTGAAAGAATGTAACATGAAGCAAATGAAACATGAGGTATGACTGTAGTAGTAGTAGTAATAATAATAATAATACAGTGATTCTTCAGGTTACATATGCTTCGGGTTACATACACTTCAGGTTACAGACTCCGCTAACCCAGAAATAGTGCTTCAGGTTAAGAACTTTGCTTCAGGATGAGAACAGAAATCATGCTCCGGCGGCACGGCAGCAGCAGGAGGCCCCATTAGCTAAAGTGGTGCTTCAGGTTAAGACCTCCGGAACGAGCAATGGTTCCAAGCTACAAGAAAAAAGATTCCACCTAAACATTAGGAGGAACTTCCTGACAGTGAGAGCTGTTCGACAGTGGAATTTGCTGCCAAGGAGTGTGGTGGAGTCTCCTTCTTTGGAGGTCTTTAAGCAGAGGCTTTACAACCATATGTCAGGAGTACTCTGATGGTGTTTCCTACTTGGCAGGGGGTTGGACTCGATGGCCCTTGTGGTCTCTTCCAACTCTTCTAGGATTCTAGGATTCTATGAATTAAGTACTTAACCCGAGGTACCACTGTAGTAGTAATAATAATAATAATAATAATAATAATAATAATAATAATAATATCCCTGGTGGTAGAAATACCAAAGTTCCGCTAATGTAACAGCTTAAGCAGAGGCTGCTGAATAATCAAGCCAAGGGTCCACCTAGTCCAGCATCCTGTTTTCACGGGGGAAAGACAGATGTCCTCAAGGGAAACCAGCAAGCAGGGGTTGAACACAAGAACCACTTTCCCCATTCCCAGTTCCCACCAACTGGTATTCAGAAGCCTCTAGCAATGGAGGCAGAGCATAGCCATCCATGAATTTGCCTCAAATCCTCTTTTGAAGCCATCTTAAGTTGGCCGCCATCGCTGCCTCCCCCAGAAGCCAGTTCCATAGTTTCACTGCTTTCTTTTCCCCTGTCCTGAACCTTCAGAAACTCCAGGGGCTTCTTTCTGGACCAGGCAATATTGCATGCTTATTTTATTTTTTTGTCATTCCTCTTGGCTTGGCAGAACGCCGCCTCCTACTGGCACGGAGACCCCTCGAAGGAGTCCCTTCAGCGGGTCTACGGCATCTCCTTCCCCAGCCCCAAGCAGCTCGCGGAATGGGAACGTGCTCAAGAGGAGGCTGCCCAGCGGGATCATCGGCGGATAGGCAAGGTGGAATTAAGACCTGTCGGGTCTGATATAACCTCTGGGAGGAAATGCTTCCCTCCCTCTCTCCCCATCCCCCAAGGGCGGGGGAGGGTGTGTTTTTTTTAAGCCCAGGGAGTCACATTCCTTTACGAACAAGCACCTGTAAAATACCGTATTTTTCGCTTTATAAGGCGCACCAGACCACAAGACGCACCTAGTTTTGGAGGAGGAAAACAAGAAAAAAGATATTCTGAATCTCAGAAGCCAGAACAGCAAGAGGGATCGCTGCGCAGTGAAAGCAGCAATCCCTCTTGCTGTTCTTCCTTCTGGGATAGCTGCACAGCCTGCATTCTCTCCATAAGACGCACACACATTTCCCCTTACTTTTTAGGAGGGAAAAAGTGAGTCTTATAGAGCAAAAAATACGGTATATATTGATGCGCTGACACCCTGCCTTCCTGCTGAGTAGTTCAAGGTGGTTGTACGTGGTCCTCCCCCATTTTTTATCCCCTCAGCACTCCTGCAAGCCATAGAGCAAGCATAGGCAAACTCGGCCCTCCAGATGTTTTTGGGACTACAATTCCCATCATCCCTGACCACTGGTCCTGTTAGCTAGGGATGATGGGAGTTGTAGTCCCAAAAACATCTGGAGGGCCGAGTTTTCCTATGCCTGCCATAGAGACAATGACTGGGCCCAAGGTCTCCTTGTGAAGATTTGAACCCTGGTCTCTCGGATCCTATTCCCCCATTCTAAACTATTACGCCGCACAAGACTGACTTTGTTCCTCTGCAGGATCAAGAGCTTTTCTTCTTCCATGAACTGAGCCCAGGAAGCTGCTTCTTCCTCCCCAAAGGAGCGCACATTTACACAACTCTCATGGACTTCATTAAGGTGTGCTCTGCTTCCTAATCCATCGCTTCTCAAATGTTCCAGATCGGCCTGTGCATGACTTACGTGCAAAGGTCAGAGCTGGTCTCTGATGCCACACACTGTTTGAGGCGGACGATCTAAGTTCATCCTTCCCTGGCTAAGTATCAGAAATAGTCCGTAGAATGACAGTTGAAGTTGACTTTAAACCCAGTGTTCATTATTGATATATACAATGCGAATATGTTTCCCTGTACAGCGCAGTCAGGCTTTTGTATGGTAAGAACTGGAGAAAATCTGTGTCCTGGACAGGAGAATAGGATGGCCAGTTTGAAAAAGACAGTTTCTGCCACTCTTGCTACATCAGCCCGTTATATGTGAGCAAAGAGATGCAAGCAAACGACCTAATTTCCTATGCAGACTTTATTAAAAGACGAACCACATAGTCAGCCTATTGGAGCGAGTTATAAAGTAAGGAGGGACGCGGGTGGCGCTGTGGGTTAAACCACAGAGCCTAGGACTTGCAAATCAGAAGGTCGGCGGTTCGAATCCCCGCGACAGGGTGAGCTCCCGTTGCTCGGTCCCTGCTTCTGCCAACCTAGCAGTTCGAAAGCACGTCAAAGTGCAAGTAGATAAATAGCTACCACTCCAGTGGGAAGGTAAACAGTGTTTCCGTGCGCTGCTTTGGTTCGCCAGAAGCAGCTTCGTCATGCTGGCCACATGACCCGAAAGCTGTACGCCGGCTCCCTCGGCCAATAAAGTGAGATGAGCGCCGCGACCCCAGAGTCGGTCACGACTGGACCTAATGGTCAGGGGTCCCTTTACCTTTATAAAGTCAGGAATTAAAAAACAAGCATTTGTTATTTTTAATGAGCTGGTGCATGAAGAAAACTAATTTTAAATATCTTTTAGCTGTGCTGGGACTGATGCTCCATTTCTTACTTAATTCTCTGCCCCCAACTCCTGGTATCCCCCTTCCTTTTGATTTTTGGTGTCCCAGAGTGAGTATCTCAAGCGCGGCTTCTCTGAGGTGATCACCCCCAACATTTACAACGCGAAGCTGTGGGAAGCGTCCGGCCACTGGCAGCACTATGCTGAGAACATGTTCTCCTTCAGGGTCGAAGATGAGACCTTTGCCCTCAAGCCAATGAACTGCCCTGGCCATTGGTGAGTTATGAATTATTGGGGGGCGCAGGGATGGAGGCCTGGGGGGGTATATTCGGCTTGCCCCTACAGCTCCGTTGATGTGCCTTGAGAGGTAGAAGCAAGTTCCTCTCCCTTTTCTCCACGTAGCCTCATGTTTGGCCACCGGCCCCGATCCTGGAGGGAGCTGCCTCTCCGCCTGGCTGACTTTGGGGTCCTGCACAGAAACGAGCCGTCGGGAGCCCTGACTGGGCTGACGCGGGTGCGCCGGTTCCAGCAGGATGACGCTCACATCTTCTGCGCCATGGATCAGGTGAGGGATGGGGCGATGGCAAGATACAGTAGTACCTCAGGTTACATACGCTTCAGGTTACATACGCTTCTGGTTACAGACTCCACTAACCCAGAAATAGTACCTCGGGTTAAGAACTTTGCTTCAGGATGAGAACAGAAATCGTGCTCTGGTGGTGAGGCGGCAGCAGGAGGCCCCATTAGCTAAAGTGGTGCTTCAGGTTAAGAACGGACCTCTGGAACGAATTAAGTACTTAACCAGAGGTACCACTGTACCTGCATGGCTGAACCCGAAGGCTCCACCTGTCTCTGTTGAAACAGCGCTCTGAGACTTCATTTGTTTTTTTCTCTCTCTTTCCTTTTCTTTCTTCTGCCTTCCTCCTCTTTGTGCCTTTCTTTTTTGGTTGGATTTTTAAAACATTTCTTTTATTTACGTATATTATAAAAATAGAATTTTTGCTGGGTATAAACTTTGGTATACCTTTTGATGAGTATCAGTTAAAAGGAAATGTAAAAAACAACAACAACATAAAAGTCTTCTGATACCAAATGGGCAAAAACTGGAACAGCTTTTAATGGGGAGGAGGGAATGCCAGGACAAACCAGGAAGGAATGGGATATTATCACCTCTTTCCTTCTCTCTTCCCCCACTCCTCAAATTCAGCTGGAAGGAGAAATTCAAGGCTGCCTGGACTTCCTTCAAGCTGTCTACTCTGTTTTTGGATTCACTCTGCGCTTCTACCTCTCCACCTGCCCCGAAAAATTCCTCGGGGAGCCTCACCTTTGGGATCGGGCCGAGGAGGTAAGAATGAGACCCCCTGCCATTGCCTGTTGTTGTTGTTGTTGTTGTTGTTTAGTCGTTTAGTCATGTCCGACTCTTTGTGACCCCCTGGACCAGAGCATGCCAGGTATTCCTGTCTTCCACTGCCTCCCGCAGTTTGGTCAAACTCATCTTCATAGCTTCGAGAACACTGTCCAGCCATTGCCTAGGATAGCCAATTTTTCCCCCTGCCTGCAAATTGATCAACCTGAGAAGCACTTAAATAGCTTTCAATGTTATGTTTCAATCCATATTCGTGCGGGTTTCATCCCTCGCAGTGATGGGAAGGATTAGCTTTGTGTGTGTTCTCAAAACGCTTCTCTCCCCTTTAAAAATATCCTTTGTTCCATCCTGTTTGCTAGGCAAACATGCCCTGAGGTCCTTTTTCTGCTCAAAGAAGCTCCCGTGACCTGGCCACCCAGATGACGGGCGCTTGCCAAGTGCAAAGCAAGCTCAGTTTCCTGACTCCTCCTTTTTCTCTCACCTTCCAGCTGCTGGAAAAAAGCCTCCGAGACTTTGGACAGCCTTGGGAGCTCAATCCTGGGGATGGCGCCTTCTACGGGCCAAAGGTCAGTGAGTGGCCCCACCTGCCAGAAATCCTGAGCCGTAGGAAGAGCCCGGTAGCTGGATGCGGCCAATGGGGACCCACCTAGGCTCTGGTTCCCCCTAACTCTAGAGCTTGTGGACATCTAGCCAAGCTGAATGTTGCGAAATTCAGAGCTGTTTGAATAAAGTCCTTCTCTGTGCAGTGCAGAGTTAAAACTATGGAACTCTCTCCCACAGGAGGCAGTGATTGCCACCAACTGGGAAGGCTTTAAAATAGGACAGGACAAATTCATGGATGGCTGCTAATCCTGGTGACTCTGCTCTGCTCCATAGTCATAGAGGCAGCAGTGGTTCTGAATCCCAGTTGCTGAAGACTCCAGGAGGGAAGAGTGTTCTCTCTCTACGTGGGGCTGCCCTTGAGACTGACCCAGAAACTCCAGCGGGTGCAGAATGCTGCGGCGAGACTCTTTACGGGGTCCTCGCCATGGGATCACATTCACCCAGTGCTTTACCAGCTGCACTGGCTCCCGGTGGGGTACAGGATCAGGTTTAAAGTGCTGGTTTTAACCTTTAAAGCCCTATACGGCCTAGGACCCTTGTACCTACGGGACCGCCTCTCCTGGTATGTCCCACGGAGGACCTTACGGTCTTCAAACAAAAACATCTTGGAGGTCCCGGGCCACAGGGAGGTTAGGCTGGCCTCAACCAGAGCCAGGCCTTTTTCACCTGTGGCCCTGATCTGTTGGAACGCTCTGTCACAAGAGACTAGGGCCCTGCAGGACTTGACATCTTTCCGCAAGGACCGCAAGACAGAGCTGTTCCACCAGGCCTTTGGCCAAGGCACAGTCTGAGCCCCTCCTTTGGTAATCCTCACAGAACTCTAGCCGAATGGTTGCCATTAATTTGATTTTGAATTGATTTTAGAATGAATTGATTTAGAATGCTGTGTTATTTTTATTGTTGTTAGCTGCTCTGAGCCTGGCTTTGGCTGGGGAGGACGGGATATACAGTGGTGCCCCGCAAGACGAACGCCTCGCAAGACAGAAAACCCGCTAGACGAAAGTGTTTTCCGTTTCGGAGGCGCTTCGCAAAACGAATTTCCTATGGGCTCGCTTCGCAAGACGAAAATGTCTTGCGAGTTCCTGCAGGGCTTTTTTTCCTCCCCCCCTTTTTCTAAGCCGATAAGCTGCTAAAAGCCGCTAATAGCGCAAATCCGCTAAGCCGTCAATGGGCTTGCTTCGCAAGACGAAAAAACCGCTAGATGAAGAGACTCGCGGAACGGATTAATTTCGTTATTATTATTATTATTGTTATTATTATTATTATGTCTGAATCCTGCTTGTGGGTTCTCATTGGGGCATCTGGTTGGTGACTCTAGGAACAAGGTTCTGGACCAAATGGGCCCCCTTTGACCTGATCCAGAAGGCTCTTCTTATGTGCTTGTGTTCACAGTGAGAACCAAACCCACTCCTCTCACTTCTGAGTCCCGGCGACTGACGTTCAAAAGCTGCCTGCCTCCGACAGTCAAGGCAGAACATGCCCATTAGGGCTGGCAGCCACTGACAGCCTTATCCTCTGTGGATTTTTCTGATCCTCTTTGAACATCGCCCAACGGCACTTGCAGGTCAAAGCTAGCTGAGGCACGTAATGGGTCCTGTTCCTCACAGCATTCTCTGTGTTTGCATTTTTTCCCCAGGTTGATATTCAGATTAAAGATGCCCTCGGCCGGCACCACCAATGTGCCACCATTCAGCTGGATTTCCAGATGCCCATCCGGTTTGATCTCTCATACGCAAGGTGAGCTCTGCTCCAGGTAGATAGCCAGGGGGCTTCACATACTTGCCACTCTGCCCCTGCCATCCCCTAAAATTCCCAGGTTGCCTTCGAATTTTCATGCAGGGGCATTTAATGAAAAGAAAACGTTTTGGAAACAGAGGGAGCTGTCTCCTGCCATGTCAGGCCATTATGGTCTCAGGGGGAGGCCATAGTTCAGCGGGAGAGCATCTGCTTTCCATGCAAAAGGTCTTATGTTCAATGGCATTTCCAGGTTGGGCAGGATTTCCTTTCCTGAAATCCTGGAGAACTGCTGTCAGTGAGTGCAGACACTTCTGATGTTGATGGGCCAATGGTCTGACTAGGTAGGAGGCAACTTCGGGTCTTCCTCTTGGTTCCCCTGGACACACCTGTAGCTGTCCAGACTACAATCCCCACCATCCCTGACTGGCTGGAATTTATCCCCATCCTTGGTCTAGGCTGACAAGGCAGAGTTTTCTGTCGGGGGCCTTGAACACCCGTACCTGGACTTGCCTGCCTGGGACCTTCTGCATGCAAAGCAGGTGCTCAACTGCTCGGCTATTCCCTCAGAAATAAAGCAAGGTCCCAGTCCTCATGGTTCTGGAAAAAGGGCTGGTTTTCAACAGCATGAAAGGACGCTCAACTCCCCGTCGGCCAGCATAGCTGCCAGTTAGAATTCTTATCATTCTTAAGATCCCACCCTTCATCACAAGATCTCAGGGCGGTTCACACGGTAAAAATACAAGGTAAAAACACAAATAAATACAGTCATACCTCATGTTACGTCCGCTTCATGTGACGTTCTTTCAGGTTATGTCCTGTGGCGACCCAGAAGTACCGGAAAGGGTTATTTCCGGGTTTCGTCGCTCACACATGCGCAGAAGCGCATAATGATGTCATGCACATACACAGAAGTGGCGAATCGCAACCCGCGCGCGTGCAGATGTGCTGTTGTGGGTTGCGCTTTTTTCATGTTGCGAACAGGCCTCCGGAATGGATCCTGTTTGCAACCAGAGGTACCACTGTAGTTAAAATGGTTAAAACTAAAACAAAAAAATAATGGGTACTGTAGCGTAGCCCACTAACACCTGGAGAGGCACAGGTTTCCATGGTGGCCCTGCACTAATTGGCAGTGGTTCTGTAAGGTGATGGTGGGGAGCCTTTGGCCCTCAAGATGTTGTTGAACTTCAACTCCCATCAGCCCCAGCAAGCATGGCCAGTGGCTTGGGATGCTGATGAATGGGAGTTGTAGTTCAGCAATGTCTGGTGAGCCACAGTTTTCCCCACACCTGCTCTAGACAGGAGTGTTTGCCCGCCGTCCCTGGAGATGCCACTGGGAATTGACCCGAAGGACCTTCTGCATGCAAAGCAGACTTTCTGCCGCAGAGCTACAGGCTCTTGCATTTTCAGTTCTTGGCTGAAGTGATTCAGATGTACCCGAGTTTCTTCCCAGACCTGCCAGATTGTGCAAGCAAAACATGGAGTAGGTTTTGTGCGAATGAACCTGGCACCGTAGCATGCAAAGCAGATGCTCCACCACTGGGCTTGCACCCTTCGCTCCCCCCTCCCCCCCCAAAAAAGCCCTACACTGAGCACAGCACATTGCCATAGTGTTTATAACATCAAGCAAGAAGCTCAGACATGAGTGCGTAACTTCTGAGAGAGCCAACGCAAAATCTCCACGGCGATACCGTCAGAGGAGCCTCACTCTCGGGTCTCTTTGAGTGGAAGGTTCCCTTTTCTCACTCTCTCCCTCTCCCTTCGCTTCCTCACACCCAACTTTCGCAACTGGTCCTTCCCCTACCCAACCCCTGTCTGACCACAGGACAGGGAAAGAGGAACTGCCTAGGAATCTGAAGGCGCCTTTGTTTAGTAGCTTTCTGGAGATTGGTTTACCAGCTGCAGGAGCTAATCTGCAATCTGCGTGGCACCAGCTGTGTGCCAGCTCTAGGTGTCAGACTTGGAAGAATGGGGAAGTGTTTTGCCTGCCAGAGGTCTGACTGTAACCTTGTTGTTGAGCAAGCTTTTTTGTGCATCTTGGCAAAGATCCCTCTTAGAAATAAGGAATATCTAGGTGGGGAGACTGGGCCCCTTCAAAGTACTATCTATCATCCATCTATCTATCATCTATCTATCTATCTATCTATCTATCATCTATCTATCTATCATCTGAAAAAAGCAATTGTCTTAATTTTAAACCACAAAACAGGAGTAACAACACAAGCAGGCAAAAGCAAAAAAAAAGCCCAAAATAAAATTTTGTTCCAGACCTGACGTGGTTTGGTTTGGTTTGGGGAAGGGAGGGGTTGAGATCCTTGTTCACCTTCCCAGCAGGAAGTCAGGAACAGCTGCTAGAATCTGCATGCGAAAGGTCCCAGGTTTTACTTCTGACCTCTCCAGTTAAGTCTGGGAACACCCCCTGCCTGAAACCCTGAAGACCAGATGCTGGACAATGTGGACAAATACTGACCAAGCATCTGACTTGGGTATAAGGCAGCTTTCCTGAGTCAGCCCTTGATTTGGAACCACAAGGACTGGAATATTAGCATTATTTAGTGGTAGGATCACATGCTTTGCATGCAGGTTCAGTTCCAAGTGGCATTGGCAGGAAGGGATGGGAATGTCTCTTGCCTGAAATCCTGGAAGGCTGCTGCCAGTCATTGTAGACGGACCCCAATGATCTGATTCAAGGTATGGCAGCTTCCTTCATTCCTAAACATTTGCCATCTCCTGCCTTCCGCCACAAATCCACAGGGAAGCTACGGGGCCCACCTGAGCAAAGCTTGCACCCCTGGCCTAGATTACGCAAACGCACTCAGCCCACAGCTGCAGGCAGCAGTGCTTCCGAATCCCAGGGGTGAGAGAGCTCTTGTGCTCAGGTCCTGTTTGTGGGGATTCCCACTGGCATCTGATGGCTGACCATGGTGAGAACAGGAGGCCGGACTAGATGGGCCCCTGGCCTGATCTAGCAGGGCCCTTCTTACCTTCTTAATTTCCGTCGTTAGCGTTGGGGCAGAAACCAAGGTTAGCTTCACCCAAAAGGATTTCAGGAACTTGGAGCATACACAGCCCTGAGAGTTCAGGTGCTGACTCTGTGCGTTCATGTCTCATACAGCAAAGACAGTGGTTTGGAGGAGAGACCAGTGATGATCCACCGAGCGGTCCTTGGCTCTGTTGAGAGGATGTTGGCTGTCCTGGCAGAGAACTACGGCGGGAAGTGGTGAGTGACCGGAGGGGCTGTGCCGCCGATCTTCCTTGCTGGGTCTCGCCGTGTTGCAGGATGAGGTGGTGAAAGCGACTGCAAGTGGAGGCTGCCAATGTTTGAAAACGTTTCCTCTTGTTCAAATACCTATAGATGAAGTTTGTAAAACAATGCATGGCCTGGGGAAACTGGATAGGGAAAAGTTTTATCTCACGTAACGCTAGAAGCTGTGGACATGCAATGAAGCTGGACAATTCAGGACACAAAAGAAAGTCCTTCTTACTGAACCACATAGTTAAACTATGGAACTCCTTCTTGCAGGACACCAACCTAGATGGCTTTAGAAGAGAAGTAGACAAATTCACGGAGGCAAGAGGGCTATCGATGGCTTCCAGCCATGATGGCTATGCTGCGTCTTCATAGATGGAGTCAATAATAATTTTGAAAACTGGAAACCTTAGGAGGTTGCTTGCAGTTTTCCTGTTGGGGCATCTGGTTGGCTACTTGGAGAACGGGATGCTGGTTTAGGTGGGCCATTGGCCTGATCCTTCCAGTTCTTAAAGGTAAAGGTAAAGGGACCCCTGATCATTAGGTCTAGTCGTGACTGACTCTGGGGTTGCGGCGCTCATCTTGCTTTATTGGCCGAGGGAGCCGGTGTACAGCTTCCGGGTCATGTGGCCAGCATGACTAAGCCGTTTCTGGCAAACCACAGCAGCACACGGAAACGCCGTTTACCTTCCCGCCGGAGTGGTACCTATTTATCTACTTGCACTTTGACGTGCTTTGGAACTGCTAGGTTGGCAGGAGCAGGGACTGAGCAACGGGAACTCACCCCGTCGCGGGGATTCAAACTGCCGACCTTCTGATCAGCAAGTCCTAGGCTCAGTGGTTTAACCCACAGCGCCACCCGTGTCCCACTTCTTACGTTCTTATAAATAGGCCGGATCACTCCCTGCTGCTGTGTTTCTACCTGTCAAAGAAAAACCAACAATCGAAATGTCCAACTTTTAAGTGTTAAGCTGGCATTGTCCCTGTGGAGCCAGCTATATACGCTCTCCAAGGTTTATTGTGAACAGAAAATGCTGCAATGCGGGGGCAAAAGCAGTCAAGGAATCAGAACCGTGGGTTTTTGTGAAGCTGCGAAAGCTGCTGAGTGCCAGCTATAAAAGTTAATAAATCAGTAGATCACCCAGGAAGTGGGAGCTGCAGGAGGGGAAGGGAGAATTAGACTGACTTGAGGGTGTTGTGCTTTCTGCTCTCATTGCAGGCCCTTCTGGCTGTCCCCGTTCCAAATTATGGTGATCCCTGTTGGCCCAGACGTGGAGGACTATGCCTGCGAGGTGAGAGACAAGAAGAATTAGCATGGATCTGCCTGTTCGTTATATTCAAAGCGTTATACACTGTGAAATCATGTAAGGAAACAGAGAAGGGGAGAAATATTAGGTGCGCAATTCAGATTTCTAGGAATTTCAGTGCATTAAAATTTCAGTGCATTTAAAAAAAATACTCTATTCCTCATGGTGTGAAAAGTGTGCCGTAGCAGCTTCTGCTGAAATGTGGGAAAAGCTATAGAGGAGGTCAAGAAAGCCCCCCCTCCCCAATCTATCGTGCGCAGACTTCTGTTTAATTACTTGGCCTCCTTTTAATCACTCCCTGCCGTCCCATGTCCCCTAGTCAAATGTTAAATACTGTTAATAAGTTTCATGAAGTGAAAGGGGTTAAGGCATGCAGATGGAAAGGCCCAGAATTGCTTTGCCACAGAATGTTTAGTGTACACAAATATATATTTTTATAAAGTGTAGCTGCCTTAGAGGGATAGAACTGGGGTGTGTGATTACCAGTAAGGAAGTGAGGAATGGGCAGAGTAGCTGCCTATGAGGCATCACCTGCTCGGAATAGAGAGGGGACTGCAAATACCGTATTTTTCCGTGTAAAAGGTAAAGGTAAAGGTACCCCTGCCCATACGGGCCAGTCTTGCCAGACTCTGGGGTTGTGCGCCCATCTCACTCAAGAGGCCAGGGGCCAGCGCTGTCCGAAGACACTTCCGGGTCACGTGGCCAGTGTGACATCGCTGCTCTGGCGAGCTGGAGCTGCACACGGAAACGCCGTTTACCTTCCCGCTGGTGAGCGGTCCCTATTTATCTACTTGCACCCGGAGGTGCTTTCGACCTGCTAGGTTGGCAGGCGCTGGGACCGAGCAACGGGAGCGCACCCCGCCGCGGGGATACGAACCGCCGACCTTTCGATCGGCAAGCCCTAGGCGCTGAGGCTTTTACCCACAGCGCCTTCCGTGTATAAGATGGTAATTTTTCCTTAGAAATAATAGGCAAAAATTGTAGGTCATCTTATACACGGATAGCAGAGGGGTCCGGGCAATTGGTGGCAGCAATGGTCAGGAGATTGGCAGCGCCAATTGGGTGTGTGATTGGCTGCTGTGGCAAGGCCTGTTGACGATTGGCTGCAGCTGCAGCAATTGGGTGTGTGATTTACGCCAGCGGTGAGGCATGTGTGCAGTCGGCTGTGGTTGCGTCAAGTGGGCAGATGGGCTTTTGGCAGCGAGCGTGCAGACGATTGGCGGCCGCGCTGATGCGTGCGATGGTGACCACAACAAAAAAAGCTCAACAATTTTGGGCAATCCCCACGCCCCATTTTTTGCTGCGTTCCAAAAAAATAAGGGTCGTCTTATACATGGGGGCGTGTTATACATGGAAGAATACGGTACCTCCTCTTCTCCCACTGCCTCCTTCCCAGCAGACTGTAGCTGGGTTAACTATTTGACACCTTTCTCATGCACTCTCCCCCTTGTGTTTCAGGTCCACCAGCTCTTCCACCAGGCAGGATTCATGGCAGACATCAGCGCCGACCAAAGCTTGACCCTCAACCGCAAGATCCGAAAAGCCCAGCTGGCCCAGTACAACTTCCAGTTTGGTGAGCTGGCATCCCCGAAAGCCAGTGGCGTAGCGTGGGGGGTGCAGGGGGGGCCGGCCGCACCGGGCGCAACATCTGGGGGTTAGGGTTAGGGGGCGCAAATCCACGGGTTAGGGGGCGCAAATTACTTGCCTTGCCCCGGGTGCTGACAACCCACGCTACGCCACTGCTGAAAGCGAGTGGGAATAGCCTGCCTTAACCCGGAGTCAGACCAAATTGGTTCATCTAGCTTCAGCATTGTCTACACTGAGTGGCTCTCCATTGTTTCTGGCAGGGGGGAGTCTTTCCCCAGCCGTAGATGGAGGTGCCGGCGAATGAGCCCGGGATCTTCTGCTCTGCCGCTGAGCTACAGCCCTTCCCCATCGTAGGAAGCTACGTTATACCAAGTTAGATCATTGTTGTCCCCCCCAGCTGTCTTAGGTTGATTAAAAGTTTGGGCTTGATCCAAACTTCTTGTACAGCTGCAGCATCCACAAGGGTGAAGAATAAGCGAAGTCTCTGGAGTGGGCTCAGAATCAAGTTTTGAGTTGTTATGCTTTTGGCTGTATGCTTGAAAATGTAGGGGCAATTTTTAAAAACAATGGGGAGTTTGGGCAGCCCTGTTTTATGTCCCCTGAAAGCTTGCAATCCATGTAGCCAAGTGGTCTCCTCCAAATCTCCATGTCTCTTCCTGTTTCTTCTCTACTACTGCTTAGAATGAAAGTACTCCTTCATGCAATGTGTAGTTAAACTAAACTGCCTCGGCCCAGTATACCTGAAGGAGCGTCTCCGCCCCCATCGTTCTGCCCGGACGCTGAGGTCCAGCGCCGAGGGCCTTCTGGCAGTTCCCTCACTGCGAGAAGCAAAGCTACAGGGAACCAGGCAGAGGGCCTTCTCGGTGGTGGCACCCGCCCTGTGGAACGCCCTCCCACCAGATGTCAAAGAGATAAACAACTACCTGACATTTAGAAGACATCTGAAGGCAGCCCTGTTCAGGGAAGCTTTTAATGTGTGACATTTTAATGTATTTTTAATCCTTGTTGGAAGCCGCCCAGAGTGGCTGGGGAAACCCAGCCAGATGGGCAGGGTACACACACACACACAAAAAAACAACAACGTGTGTGTGTGTGTGTGTGTGTGTGTGTGAGACAAATTCATGGAGGAGGAGGAGAAGCCTATTGATAGCTACTAGCCATGATGGAGAGGCTGTGTTGTGCCTCAACAGTTGGAGGTAGCAATGCTTCTGAATACCAGTTGCTGGAAAACACAAGGCAGGGGATTGTTAATCTTGAGCTTGGGTCCTGTTTGCAGGTTTACCACAAGCATCAGGGTGGCCTATGAGAACAGGATACTGGACTGAGTGGGGCAATACAGCAGGCTCTTCTGATGTCCTTATGGAGCCTCCAGGTTCAGAGGCAGACTATTGAGATTACTGGGTTCTTCGGGGCATTTGGCGACTGTGAGAACAGGACCCTGGACCTTGATGGGCCATTGGCCTGACCCAGCAACCTCCCCTTCATCTTATGTTCTTGCTTCTAGTGGTCGGCCGGAAGGAGAAGTCCAACCGCACCGTTAACGTCCGTAGCCGCAACAACCACCAATATGGCGAGCAGGATTCGCACGAGGTGCTGCGCAGGCTCCATGAGCTCCAGGAAGCTCGTGTCATAAATGCTGAAGAGCTCTTCTAAAGGAGAGGTGAGACCCCCATCATCAACTTGCCAGGACATCCATAAGTGACAGAAACAACAGCAAAAGCTGTGAGTGTGTGAATCATTTCACAAGTGTCATGCTGTTGGGGCACCTCAAAGTCATGATACGTTCCAGGATCCTTCTCTTCACCAAGTTGCATCGTTTCCCCCACAGTTTGGAGACCGAGGTCATCTTATCAAGCAAGGAATCCTTGTTTGCTAGAGCTGAACCAGCCCAGGCTGTACATCAAAGCCTCCCTGCTGCCTTCTTCGAACATCCCTCAAAATCTTACCATTTTTCTTGGTTGACTGGCAGAACAGCATGTACAACAACCAGGCCGCAGGAGAGCAGAACCCACTTTCTCAGAAAAGCTGTTTGTGGAAACGTATTCTTGGAGGGATGCCAAGTTTCTCTCCAGCCTGTCTTTCATGGTCACCGCATCCCCTGCGGAGGTCCGTAATTAAAATACCTTTTCTTGAGAAATTGCAGCTTGGCTGGCGGTCTCATTGATTGGTTGGCCTCGCTACAAACTACTGCATTAGCCCCAGGGGCCTTGGCGGGTCGAGGTCGGGGACAGGCCAAGTTGTTCTTTTCTAAGGATGCGTAAGGTGTGTCTTGTTGACAAGGGATCCCACTGAAACTGGTGCCTAGAGTGGGGGTGGGGGGCATTTATCAGCAGGTGTGTGTGCAAATTGCTCAAGTGATTCATCTTTGTCGCAGCTCATTCCCGGAAAGCTGCGGAGGACCCACAGGTGGGAAGGGAAGAGAGACGCACACACACACCTCTTCACAGGACTGAGTCAACAGCAGCTCGGCTCATAAATTCTACCTTGCCCCCTGCCCCTAATATTCTTTATCAGATGCAAATAGGTCTCTTTAATGGTTATGGGAGTTGATGCGTGGAAATAGTTACTCAGGGCCGGCCTGCGTAACATCCCGGTAGCAGGTCCATCGGGGTCTTTTTAGGTACTTACGTTAAGTGCTTTTTAAGTTGTTTTAGTTATTTTTAGTATTTAAGTTGTTTTAGCATTTTGGTATATCAGGGTGGTGCAGCCCACAAGGCTTTTTTGGGTGGCCCTCGGCAACATTCAGGAAAGAACACCTTAAAGCCTTTAAAAATTAAATTTTGTGTGTGTCATGCATTGCTAATGCATCTGTTGGTGTATAAAATTTCTTTACTAGTTAAACCTATTAATTGTGTATATAATTATAAATATTTAATTAAATATATAAATTGTGTACATTAAATAATATTAAATACATTGTGAACACTTTTTATTTACGATATGGAAATTTACTTCTGTGTGCGGCCCACAAGTCCTGTGTTGGAAGTACTCTTGAGGCCCACTTGGCATGAAAAGTTGAACTGCCCTGGTCTATCTGTCTGTCTATGTGTGGAACGCTAATAATAATGATAATTCACTTTGCCTAATGATAGGTTCAGTCTTGCAGCTCTTGTCTTTTAAAGCTCAGGTGACTGTCAGGGGGGAAAAAGATGGAACCAATTCACAGAGGAGAGCTCTATCAAAGACCTTTTAACCATGGTGGTGGCTTAAAATTGAATCTCCCATGCTCAGAGGCAGTCTGCCTTGAGATTGATTGATTGATTGATTGATTGATTGATTGCTAAAATACTAGGGGGGAAATATCCCTTGAACGTCAGCTGCTGAAAACGGGAGGGGAGAAGGTGTTCTTCGGGTCAAGTTTCCTGTTGGGGCACCACTTCGGCCTCCACATTAAACTTTAGATGGTCACTCTGCATCTGATTCAGCCGGGCTCCTCTTCTTACGTAACACACTTACGAAACACTTGGCGGAGGGGGAGGGGGCAAGGGGGGAGAGGAAGGAGCAGGATTCTTTTCTGGTTCAAGAATACTTGAAGTTGGGGCAACAGGTGACGTGGGTCGCCACCCAACTCTGACTCAGTTTGGCTTTCATCCGTTCGAAGGAAAAGAAAAGGCACGTCCTTAATGCCACAGTTGAGCTCCGGAACAAAAACAAAGCTATGACCCTGAGCATGGACCCTTGACTTACTGTTGAGTAAATCATTGCGTTCAGGTCTTCTAGATCAACCTGCGTTGTTGGCTTTTGCACGGCTCTGCACCTCCTTTTTCCTTTTGGGTAGGACAGAAATGTGACCTTCTGATAACAAGCCGGATATTGGGGCGTATCGTAAAGAGCCAGGCCAGGAGTCAATTTTTACTGGGCTTCAGTGACTCTTCAATATTTTCTTTGGTGGCGTTGTTTGGCTTGTTAAAAAGCGGGGAAAGGGATGCTGAAGGAATAGGAGGTTTTCCGCTGCAGGTTGGAAAAACCTGTTTGAAAGGATTTATCACCTGCGTGTGAGTGACTAAGTGCTTTTAAATCTGTAATTGGCATCCAACAAAAATTCAAAGCAACCGCTAACTCTCTTGGAAACATAACCTGGCATTCAGCTCTTCAGAGAGAGAGAGAGACTGAGACCTGGGGTCTTTTAGATGACTGGCACCCACTACCCTCTGATCTTTAACTTACTTACTTTCTAACTTGCAGGGAGTTGGGAACTTGGGGGACGGTGAGTGTGGACTGAGTAATAAGTGAATGCTCTCTGTTCAAACTCAGAAGTACATATGCTGTTTTTGCTTTACCCCAGGGGACTGATAGATTTCCCCTTGCTGCAGTAAGTCAGCGAGGCTTTCACACAACTGCACAAAAACACAGCCATCATGGGATCATAGTATTGTAGTGTACTTACGCTTAGCACTGCTTTCTGAGTGGGAATGTTCTCTCTCAGTCTTGGTGTTTCCTATTTGGTACTCTCCACTGGAACAACAACTCGTTCCGTGAAACTGCATGTAAATAAAAATGAACGATATATTTACACATCTTGCCTTGCCCTGAAGCACTTGATGTTTCCACCTCAGTGTTCCTTGACTGTGAAACAGGCACATTTAATTGGTCAAAATTTGGATTTGTAGCTGGTTGACTGACAGAAGCCAAAGAATGCTTACTAATGGTTCCTCAGCACCCTGGGGGGAAAGTGGCAAGTGGAGTGCCGCAGAGTTCTCTTCTGGGGCCTGTTGTTCAATATATTTTTAAACAGATGCAGGAACTGAGGGGATGCTCTTCAGATTTGCAGATGACACCAAACTGGGAAGGATAACCAATGCCACAGAAAACAGGATTGGGATTCAAAATGACCTCAACAGATTTGAGAACCTGGGCCAAAACGTAACAAAATGAATTTCAATAGGGACAAATGTTAAGGTTCTGCACTTCAGCAGGAAGAACCAGATGCACGAATATAAGACTGGGGACACCTGGCTTACTAGCAGCACATGTGAAAAGGATTTAGGGGTCATAGTAGACCACAAGCTTAACATGAGTCAACAGTGTGATGCAGCAGCAAAAAAGGCTAATGCTATTCTAGGCTGCATCAACAGAAGTAAAGTGTCTGGATCAAAGGAAGTAATAGTACCACTCTATTCTGCCTTGGTCAGACCACACCTGGAATACTGTGTCCAATTCTGAGCACTGCAATTTAAGGATGATGTTGACAACCTGGAACTCGTGCAGAGGAAGGCAACCAAGATGACCAAAAGTCTGGAAACCAAGCCTTATGAGGAACAGTTGAGGTAGTTGGGTATGTTTAGCCTGGAAAAGAGACTGAGAGGAGATATGAGAGCCATCTTCAAGTATCTCAAGGGCTGTCACGTGGAACAGGGAGCCAGCTTGTTTTCTCCTGCTCCTGGAGAGTAGGATCTGAACCAGTGGCCTCAAGTTACAAGAGAGGAGATTCCGACTAAACTAGGAAGAACTTTCTGAAGTAAGAGCTGTTCAGCAGTGGAACGGTCTCCCTTAGGCAGTTGTGAGATCTCCTTACTCAGAGGTTTCTAAACACAGGTTGGATGGCCATCTATCATGGATACCTCAGCTGAGGTTGCAGGGGGTTGGACTAGATGACCCTCGTGGTCCCTTCCAACTCTATGGAGAATATCCTGCATGACTTGAGTCACCATCTGCCTGGCTTCTAGTGGGAGGGAGTTCTACAGAGTTGGACTCACAATACAGAGGAGATGGTTTCTTGTTGTTTTTCACTCTCCTAGGGAGCGACAAGCTTCCTGGGGAATCCACCCTTCAGAACCCAGCCGACTAGTCACCTAGCAGTGCTGTCATCTGTTCATGCCTTGAAGTGCATGCCTTCAAAAGCAGACGAGTTCAAGGCCAGCTTGATTTTAACCTGCTGGTGTCAGTTGCCAGTAGAGGAAGGGCTGTGGCTTCGTAGTAGGGCCCCTGTTCTGCACACAGAAAACACCAGCTTCAGTGCCCAGCATCTGGCCCAGCATCTGGCTGAGCTGGCTTAACAACAGACATTACAAGTACAGTCATACCTCGGGTTAAAGATGCTTCGGGTTAAACCTTTTCAGGTTGCGTCCCGCAGCGACCTGGAAGTACCGGAAAGGGTTACTTCTGGGTTTTGCCGCTCACGCATGCGCAGACGCTCAAAATGACATCACGCGCATGCGCAGAAGCGGCAAATTGCGACCCGTGCGTGCGCAGGCGTGGGTTCCATTCTGCTCAAGTTGCGAACGGGGCTCCAGAACAGACCCCTTCGCAACCAAAGGTACTACTGTATTTTAGTGAACTGAATAGAGAGAAGGATTGTGAATCATAGGGATGTGGAGAATGTGTATGAACTTAGCAGTGCTTAGCTTATTTCTTTTTTTAGTTGCTATTTTGTTAATAGTGTTTTGTGGATTATTTTATTTATGATTTGTTAATTATTTTGTATGCATTTGCGAAGTTCTATTAGGTCATTGTTATTGATTGTACGCCACTTTGAGATTCACTTGAATGAAATTAAATAAATCAAACCTGCAGGGTAGGGCCTGGGAGAGATTCCCTGCCTCCAACCCTGGAGAGCTGCTGCTGATATCGTGTAGACGATATTGAGCTACAAGCAGCTACGCTCTGTCTGGGTACAGTGGTACATCTGGTTACGAACTTAATTCGTTCCGGAGGTCCGTTCTTAACCTGAAACTTAACCTGAGGTACCACTTTAGCTGATGGGGCCTCCCGCGCCCGCCGCCGCCGCCACACGATTTCTGTTCTCATCCTGGGGCAAAGTTCTTAACCCGAGGTACTACTTCCAGATTAGCGGAGTCTGTATCCCAAAGTGTTTGTAACCTGAGGTGTTTGTAACCCAAGGTACCACTGTATAAGGCACCCTCCTACGTGGCTATGGGGTGGTTCTGTACGAGTTACGCTTTCCACAGACACAGGTGCTTTCCCTTTCTTGATACAGTGGTGCCCTGCAAGACGAATGCCTCCCAAGACGGAAAACTTGCTAGACGAAAGAGTTTTCCGTTTTGGAGGTGCTTCGCAAAACAAATTTCCTATGAGCTTGCTTCGCAAGACGAAAATGTCTTGCGAGTTCCTGCAGGGTTTCCCCCCCCCCTTTTTCTAAGCTGCTAAGCCGCTTATCTGCTTATCCGATAAGCCGCTAAAAGCCGCTAATAGCGCTAATCCGCTAAGCCGTCAATGGGCTTGCTTCGCAAGACGAAAAAACCGCTAGACGAAGAGACTCGCGGAACGGATTCTTTTCGTCTTGCGAGGCACCACTGTACATCCCAGCCTTGAGATCTTGTTCTGCAGAAACAAGGCCGTGGAGCCAGCCCATGGATTGTGGGAGCAATCTTGGAAAGTGGGTACAGCTTCACCAGTGTGGTGTAGTGGTTAAGAGCAGTGGACTCGTAATCTGGTGAACTGGGTTCGCGTCCCTGCTCTTCCACATACAGCTGCTGGGTGACCTTGGGCTAGTTACACTTCTTTGAAGTCTCTCAGCCCCACTCACCTGACAGAGTGTTTGTTGTGGGGAGGAAGGGAAAGGAGAATGTGAGCCGCTTTGAGACTCCTTCGGGTAGTGATAAAGCAGGATATCAAATCCAAACTCCTCCTCTTCTTCATTCATCTATTTTATTTTCTTAAACGGCCTCCGGTTGCCCAAGACAACAAAACGGCCCCTCTTTCGCAACGTCTGCTCCCTCCCTCCCCCTTTTCCAAGGAGCCGGAATCCTCATGTGAGTAAAGGATGACTTTCGAGCCTCTGATGCAATTTCGCTTTTCTTCGGCAGGAGTGGCGGCAGCAGGGCTCATTGTGGTGTCGGCTTCCCTTGTGCAATGGAGCCTCTGGCAACTCATGCAACTTCCTCCTCCCCACCCTCTCTTTTTCAGGTAAAAAAGACTTCCAGAGATCCATAAGCAGGACTGTGAATGCTCTGTAGGGCTGGGTTTCTGCTTCAGGGTACAGGGAGTACTGCCTCATGAAAAGCTGAATTTTTGCAAACCTGTAAAAGAATTGCATCAGGAGAGCCCTGTAGCAGGATCAGACCAGTGGCCCATTCAGTCCAGCATCCTGGTCTCACAGTAGTCGACCAGATGCCCCAGTGTGAAGCCTGCAAGCAGGACCCAAGTGCAATAGCAACTGGTATTCAGAATCATAGAGTTGAAAGGGACCTTCCAGGGTCATCTATTCCAACTCCTTGCAATGCAAGAATCTCAACTTAAAGCATCCATGACAGATGGCCATCAAACCTCTGCTTAAAATCCTCAAAGGAAGAAGAGCCCACAACCTTCCAAAGGAGCCCGTTCCACTATCTAACAGCTCTTGCTGCCAGAAAGTTCTTCCTGATGTTTAGTCTAAATTTCCTTTCTTGCAACTTGAAGCCATTGGTCTGAGTCCTACCCTCCAGAGCAGGAGAAAACAAGCTTGTTCCTTCTTCCATGTGACAGCCTTTCAGATATTTGAAGATGGCTCTCATATCTCCTCTCAGCCCCATCTTTTCCAGGCTAAACATATACAGCTCCTTCAACCGTTCCTCATAAGGCTTGATTTCCAGACTCTTGATCATCTTGGTAGCCCTCCTCTGCACATGTTCCAACATCCTTCTTAAATTGTGGCGCCCAGAACTGACCAAGGCAGAATATTGTTGTTCGGTCATGTCCGCCTCCTTGTGACCCCCTGGACCAGAGCACGCCAGGCACTCCTGTCTTCCACTGCCTCCCGCAGTTTGGTCAAACTCATGCTGGTAGCTTCGAGAACACTGTCCCACCATCTGGTCCTCTGTCGTCCCCTTCTCTCCTTGTGCCCTCCATCTTTCCCAGCATCAGGGTCTTTTCCAGGGAGTCTTCTCTTCTCATGAGGTGGCCAAAGTATTGGAGCCTCAGCTTCAGGATCTGTCCTTCCAGTGAGCACTCAGGGCTGATTTCCTTCAGAATGGATGAATGAATGGCAGAATATAGTGTGGCAGAATGAATGGCAGAATATAGTGGTACTTTTACTTCCTTTGGTCTGGACACTATTTCTGTTGATGCAGCCTAGAATAGCGTTAGCTTTTTTCTTTCTCTCTGCTGCATCAAGCATGGCTGCCTCCAGTTGTGGCCGCAGAATATAGGCATTATGAGGTACTTGGTGGTCATCACTGCCTCATGTGGAAATAAATTCCATAGTTTATGCACTGCATAAAGATATACCGTCTTTTGTCTGTCCTGAATCCTCCCTATGTTCAGCTTCATGTGATTTTTACTCTTAAGTTTCAATATATATAAGTATAAAAAACTGTTTAATGCAGTTTTCCAAACAGAAGCACCAATAAACAAATAAAATTCTGGAACATACACTTGCACACGCCCCACGCCCCCAAAACCCAACAACTATAATGGCTTTACTGCTGAAGTAACAACATATTGGTCAAATATAGAAGGAGATAATATGCTACCATATTCATAAGACAGAGGGATAAACAACATCAACTGATGATCATCCCTTGGACACTTTAATCATGTAAATTAGTTTAATTTATTGTGCTTGACTAGATGCGTGATGTGTCGAGGAGCTATTTAAATTATAGAGCTATTTCAGTAGATGGCACTATGTAAAGCACGAGAAGGCAATTTCCATCCCTGAGGGGGTTACAGTAAGAGAGCAACCATGAGTTCAAAACACGATGCTGGGAAAAGCAAAACAAACCATTTATAAAAAGAATTCCAGAAGACAGGAAAGGGAGAAACAGGAAAGAAGGCTTGGCAAATCTCCCTAGTACAGTGGTACCTCGGGTTAAGAACTTAATTTGTTCTGGAGGTCCGTTCTTAACCTGATACTGTTCTTAACCTGAAGCACCACTTTAGCTAATGGGGCCTCCCGCTGCTGCCCTGCCACCGCCGCGCAATTTCTGTTCTCACCCTGAAGCAAAGTTCTTAACTCAAGGTACAATTTCTGGGTTAGCGGAGTCTGAAACCTGAAGTGTCTAACCTGAGGTACCACTGTATGTGCCACAGTAGTGGGGCCACAGTGAAGAAGTCCCTGTGCCAGATTTCCTTGGTCGGGTCTTACGTAATGAATGGGGCCAGAATAGGGACTCAAACACACTTTGCAAGTCTTGGTGCCCTCCTTTTGTTGTTGGACTCTAATTCCCCTAACCCCTGGTGCTTACTATTTGCACAGTATTATTGCCTCGTGTCCAGGCAAAAATGGGGGTGGGCAATCCAAAGGCGCTTTCCCCAAGAAGATTAAAAACTCCGGCTTCCAGAGCAGGGTAGAGAGGAAACAGATTGAATGAGCACAAACCCCTTCGCACAAACGTAAGACTTCATGACAGGCTGGGCTAGACTGGGGCGTTGTGTGCACCTGTGTTTTGGGACAGGTCTGGGCGTCTGTGACGTTCTAGCTTAACTGTCCTTTTCCGCATGACTTGCTCAATGGGTTGGCACTTGAGGTCCTATTTTGCTGGGAGATGAGAGGCTGCCCTTTCAGAGGAGATGTGAAGCACAAGTTGCTTCCTTCCTTATACCCAAAACAAATGATGCCACAATTACTTGCTTTGGATGCATGTGTGTAATGCATGTCTCATTCATTCAGTGGCATGCCCTGTCCCTTTGGGTGTTAAAAAAATATTTTAAAACATGAGGGACAGTGGACGCTTTTGTTCCCCTTCCATTATTCATTGCCACATATGTGTTTTCAGAGAACTCTTCACAAACATTATGACACATTTTGTTGAGAAGAATGAGACGTTCTTTCAAAAGACGAGAGGTTCCCCTAGTTACCAGCCTCCTGTATTCTGCATCTTCCTGTAAACATTCCTATACCTTCCGGGGGAGATCAAGCTGCCCCTTTGTTTTTGAATTGGGGAGATCAGATAAAATTCCCCTGACTAATGTTCACAAGGGGGGTTCTGGGAAGAGATGGGTGCAGCGAGCTCTTTTTTTCTGCTCAGTTACCTTAACCAAACTGGTTCCTGAAAGCTGAACCGAGAGGAGCACACCTCAAGAACATTCCTTGCAATGTACTTTTGCACACCTGGTGTGTTAAGGTTAGCCCACACCTGGCTCTGAGGTTCCCCTGGGGACACATTCCTTTTTCAGATACACAAGCTGGTACATTGCCACACAAGAATTTGCCTTCCTGGATCCATCCCATCATCATCAACCTTTTATTCGACCGTCAGTCAGAACAAATACAAATACATTTGTCAATACACAGTTAAAAACATCCAAGAAGATTTTAGAGCTTAGCCAACACTAAAAGGGCTAAACAGATAGCCCCATGTCAATACAGTCAATTATGGTCTTGCAACGTTTAATGGCTAAAAAAAGAAATTTGGCCACCAAGAAAGGTATATCTCTGGTGACATTATTCAGCAAGTGTAAAACCTGGTTTTCTCCAGGTAGGAAGCTAAGTTGACATAGGAGTGGGTCTATAAAGTTTTGTCTAAGCTCTGCATAAGAAGGGCAAGTCAAGAGAATGTGTTCGGTGGACTCAACCACACTGATAGCACAATGACAGGTTCTCTGGGCGTATGGTACTCCCCTGTACCTTCCCCACAATATCGCAGAGTCAAGGACATTTAATCTAGCCGCTGTAAGAAGTCTGTGGTATTCCACATAGTGGATTTCTGCAAGGTAGGGGGCTGGTATGGTCCGATAAATCTGGTCCCCTAGGAACATCCCAGGTTTTACCTGGGCTAAGGATCCATCCCAACAGGAAGCCCACAATTGGGTCTTGAAGTCCCCTGCATGCAGTCTTTTCCCACCCCTTAAATTCTCTGGTATTGAGAGAGACACAATGGACAAAGCCCTGTGCATCTTCGGGTAGGGCTGGGATTAATTGTCTGTCTGAAACCCTGGCGAATCGCTGCCAGTTAGTGTAGACAGTATGGAGCAAGATGGTCTGACTGGGTTTAAGACAGCTTCCTACATTCATAATGCCCTTTAAACAATTGCCACTTCTCTACTTGCCAGAAGGGCTGGTGATGGAACAGAAATGCAGTATGCATCTGGTATCATCAAGGCTTTCAAAAATTCCAAACTCCTCCTTGGCCGAGCAGTACGGGAGAAGTTTGAAAGATTTTTATCCAGGCTTTGCAAGATTGGCTTAGTTTTATTGCAAATTAAAATTAGTAGGAAGCACCGGGTTCTGAGGGAATTCCACATTCACTAAACAGAGCAACTGCTTATTTCAGCACTGTGCAAAAACCAATAAACACCCAAACCCAGATGCTGCTGGATTGTGGCCCATGTTAATTGGCAGGAGGCAAGGAGGACATTGTTGTGGATTTTCTGTTTAAAGCCACAAAAACGCTTAAGCAGCCATGACAGGGCCAGCCCATTCTTTACTAGACAGCCGAGCTGCAGTTTCTCACTTCCCAGAATCTGCACTCAGAGCTGGGCTGTCAGACAAATGCATAGACAGCAGTGCTAAAATGGGGGTGCAGACCCTTTACTTCAGATTAAGGACCGCATTTCCTTCCAGGCAACTTTCCATTGGTGGGCAGGGCCAGAGACAATACTGGCTGGAGCAATGAATGCAAATGTTCTTTGTCTTCTTTGGCGATAACTCGTAGCCGAGTAAGATTGTCTTCCATAAACACGGTTTTAACAATGAATTCGTAAGTGACTGTAGAGGCCAATTCTGGATCCACCCTTCCTTCCACAGTGGGGAACATTGGTTTCCAGGTGGGAGTTGTTCACGGTGTGGTTTTGCCAGGCATGCCTTCCTCTTAGCGCATTTCTCCCTTGTGTCCTGATTTCGAGTGTCTTCAAAGCCCATGACACCTTTGGTAAAGGCTGTTCTCCAACTGGAGCGCTCGCAGGCCAGTGTTTCCCAGTTGTCGGTGTTTATACTACATTTTTAAAGATTTGCCTTGAGACAGTCTTTAAACCTCTTTTGTTGACCACCAGCATTACACTTTCCATTTTTAAGTACACACACTCACTCCCTACCTTGAGACACCTCAAGGAGGGTACGAAGCAAGACCAGTGAAGGGTGTGGCTTGGAGAGAGCCCAAGTGCCAAACAGAGAACCTTGGGTGCTTGTGTTTGTCTTTCAGGCCAGAGGTTCCACACCCCTGTGTTGCCCAATTTTTGGTACCAATGACATGACCCTTCTCCAGAGTACCCCCATTAGAATTACATCCCTTGGCACAATACCCTCAAGCCTCTGTCCAGTGCCCATAGCACCAGTGATATTGTGAGGAACAAAGAAAGCAACATAAGTGGGGAGAAGAGTGTGAGAGAGAGATGTTTGCACATTGAGGACTAGAATCTTGAAATGTAGACACGAAAAGTGAGAGGGAAGGAACCAGAGAAGTTTTAGGCTGTTGCAGCAGAAGCTAATGCAAGAGTTTCCCTGCATCTTGAAGCAAATGTTTTGTGCCAGTAGCTTTTAATGAGAAAATGCTTGTTGAGGAGAAAGAGCCAGGAAAGTTAAGAAGAGAGACCACAGTTGTGGAGATCAGAGGAAAGATTTAGAAGCAGGAAAGTGTCCCTTTAGGTGGCAAAAAGGTGCTATATTGATAAACAGCTACATGGAAAAGCCATCTTCTACCTTGTCATGTGAGATTCATGTCCCTTCCAGGGATCAACCCAAAGCATTTGGGAGTGCCCTGGAGAGATTTGTAGTCGCCCCGGGTTCCTGAAAGGGAACAAATGGAAACAATCTTGTATGACTTTCACTTTGAATTCTGGAGAAATGTTCCCTCTTTAATTCCTGCCTGTTGCGCAACCATTAAAGTCCCAGGAGTGCTGACTGAAAAATCACTAACTGACATTTTTGTGTTCCTCAAATTCTTCACAGCCTACATCTTCAGATCCAGAGATGAGAGGTACTGTATATATTTTGAATAGTACCTCAGAAGTTAGGTTTTTAGAGTACAGTGGTACCTCAGGTTAAGTACTTAATTCATTCCGGATGTCTGTACTTACCCTGAAACTGTTCTTAATCTGAAACACCACTTTAGCTAATGGGGCCTCCCGCTGCCGCCGTGCCACCGGAACACGATTTCTGTTCTCCACCTGAAGCAAAGTTCTTAACCTGAAGCACTATTTCTGCATTAGCTGAGTCTGTAACCTGAAGCGTATGTAACCTGAGGTACCACTGTATTCACATCTCTCAGAGAATAACATCCTCAGAGCAATTCTGGAATATCTGTAGACTCTTAATTGCAAATGCTCACTTGTGTTCAGAAGAGATAAATATGCTGTTTGGTTAATCAACCTTCCTGCACTTAAAGTTTGTTTCTTTGCTGAATCATTGTTCAATTTTTCTTTCCCTACCGTTGGCTTTTACAGCAATTTCAAAACAGTTTTCTTCCTTCCTGGATATGAGATGGAATCTAACCAAACAAGCCTCCACACAACACAACCAATTTGCATCCCCTTGCAGCCTTAACGTGGTGTGAGTTTCTGAATAGGACATCTGGGGGTGTTTTAGATGGAGAAAACCGTTTAGAAACTTCTGCATGAAGTTAACTCAGACCACATTCACACCATACATTCAAATAGGGTTGCCATATTTCAAAAAGGGAAAGTCTGGACACAAAGTTGCTGGTTTTGCCCAAACTTTTTGGCAAAATCGCAAAAAAAACCCCCAAAACCCAGAGACATTTTTGAGCTGTTTTTAAAGAAGATCAGCAAAAGCGACTTGCCATACGTCCGGATTTTCCCAGACATTTAAAAAAACAACGATTTCCACCCAGACACTGCTTCTGACTGCAGTATTCTGTGTATGTCTGGGAAATTCTGGACATATGGCAACCTAAATTCAAAGCATTCTGATGCCACTATAAACAGTCATGGTGTCCCCCCCAAAAGAATTATGGGAGCTGTAGTTTGTAAAGGTGCTGAGAATTGTTAGGACACCCACCTACCCACACCAAACTCCCTTCACAGAGCTACAATTTCCTGAGCGGTTTAACAATCAAACCTTTCCAGGGAATTATAGCTCTGGGAGAGAAATGGAGAGGAGCGTGTCTCCTAACAATTCTCAGATCCCTTAACAAACTAGGTAAAGGTAAAGGGACCCCTGACCGTTACGTCCAGTCGTGGCCGACTCTGGGGTTGCGATGCTCATCTCGCTTTATTGGCCGAGGGAGCCGGAGTACAGCTTCCGGGTCATGAGACCAGCAGGACTAAGCCGCTTCTTACCAGAGCATGACCAGAGCAGCGCACGGAAACGCCGTTTACCTTCCCACCAGAGTGGTACCTATTTATCTACTTGCACTTTGACGTGCTTTCAAACTGCTAGGTTGGCAGGAGCAGGGACCGAGCAACGGGAGCTCACCCTCTCGTGGGGATTCGAACCGCCAACCTTCTGTTCGGCAAGTCCTAGGCTCTGTGGTTTAACCCACAGCGCCACCCGCGTCCCTCTTAACAAACTACAGCTCCCATAATTCTTTGGGGAAGCCATGACTGTTTAAAGTGGTACCATAGTGCTTTTAACATATGGGGTGAAAAAGCTGGTGTTTGCTGTTGTCATAAACTAGGCGAATTCCGAGATTTATGGCACTTACATACACACAGACACACACACACAGTGCCAATTGAAAATGATGCCTGTTTTTAGCTAGGCCTTTCTGCAAACCCAAATCAGACCGTGCACCTTTTAAAAAAAGAAAAAGAAAATTGAGGTGGGAAATGATGCCAATCCCCAAACTGTTTTGTCACTCTGGTTTTGGGTGTGGCTGAGTTGCTTAACCTCTCATCCAGCAACGACTTTTCCTGGTTGGAAGTGAGCCGTGGATGAGAAATTTGCTGACTCTGCCAGTCTGGGTCAACTTTTTGCAAAGACCTGGAAGCCTTTGGGAATCTTCTTACACGCATTGACACTGAATAAATGGGGTTGTGTTCAACCTTAAGTCATTCTCAGAGTAGGCCATTAATTTTGATGGATCTACTACTATTGAGTAAAAACTTGGACGCAACTCAGATTCACCAGGGATATACTGTATATCACCTCTTCCCCACATAAAGGGATGGATAAATCTTGTCAATTTCTTATTCAGTCATAAATTCAGTTTGCAACATTTCCACATCAGTTTATATATATATATATATATATATATATATTTAAAGGTAATCACAAAAATTTGTCAATATTTAGTGTGTATTTCTCCTAATATGCATTTTTTTAAAAAAAATAGCTTTTGCCTAATGTAGACAATTTTGGAAGCACATTTCCCTACCCTAATGCCTTTTAGTCTGCAATTTTAATGAATGCCCCCTGATATTCACATTTTTTAACCCATTGCAGAACTGCAGCACAAAATTTGTGAAAGTGCAAATCTTGCAGCGTAGATGTGGGTATTGGAGTTGACGTATTGCTCCAGGAAGTGCAAATTTGTAATAAAATCCAAACTAAACCAAACTATCCCCCTCAAACACAACACCCAAAGCCACTTTGTTTCTTCATTACCTCATCCTTTGGTGAGGAAGTGTCCTCATGTCTCTAAAAAGAGCGTGGGTGGGGAAACTGAGGCACGTAATGAAAGAGTTCTCTGGAATTTGCTCTCTCACTGGCACTTCATGTAATCCAGGAAAAGGTCTCATAATCGTTCTGTTTTTGTCGCTGCTGTGCATGGCATCCCAGCTGCAACTGTCGCAAAAACCGGGAAGGGGCAGTGATTGCATTTCCTGCAAAGAAGTTGTAATGGCAGTTTTATCCCCACCACCCTTTCCTTAATTTATTATTTTTTTATATATATAAATATTTATTAAGGTTTTTAAATATAAATGCACACATAATAAACAATCTTACTTCTTTTACCACAATTTCAACACTTCTTTGGACTCCCTCACGTCTCCCGCTCCCATTTACATCGTTAAAAATTTTTTCCAAACAAATTATCAACTTGTTTACAATCTCATGTCCACTCATTCAAATATAATCTAGCACTTCTTCCAAAATTTTTTTATATTTTCTTTAGTCTCACTTATCATCAAATTTAAATCTAGTTTAGTGGTGGCCAATTTTTTATAATCTAGCATCCTTCTTAACATTCAACCAAATTACAATGTTTTTGTAGATACATCTTAAATTTCTCCCAGTCTTCCTCCATCTTCTCTTCTCCCAGATCACGGATTCTGCCGGTCATCTCGGCCAGTTGCATATAGTCCATCAGCTGCATCTGCCACTCTTCCAGTGTGGGTAGATCTTGAGTTTTCCAGTTTTTTGCAATAAGAATCCTTGCTGCCGTTGTTGCATACATAAAAAATGTTCGATCCTTCTTTAACACCTTCTGGCCGACAATACCCAGAAGGAAGGCCTCTGGTTTCTTTGTGAAGGTATACTTAAATACCCTTTTCAGCTCATTATATATCATTTCCCAGAAGGCCTTCACCTTAGGGCATGTCCACCAGAGGTGAAAGAATGTTCCTTCATTTTCTCTGCATTTCCAACATTTCCCTTTCCTTAATTTAAATTCTGTGCTTCTAGTCCTCAAAGAACAATTTCTACTATTTGCTACCTGCCGTTATAACAAAACAGTTGTAGTTGCCGGTTATTCATGAGACAACCTAGTTCCTCAGCTCGGTTTTGCTGGAAGGCATACATTAACTTATTGGATTTATTTTTGTTTTAATCAAATATTTCCACTAGGTAATAGCTAGGTTTTCTTTGTATATGTTGTAAATAAATAAGATAACCAGTTCAAAATAAAAATAAAAGTTTTTTTTCCCTTAGGAAACTGCATACAGGTAGCAAATTAGTTGTGCCAGCTTCAAGAGAGCCGTGCTTGCACCACTGACATTTTTTTTAAAAAAATACCAAGGCGTTTTATCATTTGTAAAGCTGTAGAAACATCAAACAAATGTAACTGATAAGCGCTTGGCGGCTGACCTGTGTTAAAAGAAAATTGATGACAAATGAAGAGAGGAAAGGGAAGATGAAGATAAAGACTGTAATAAAAAGCAAAAAAGAGAAGAAAGGGGGAAAATCTTTAACTGGATTATCTGTGTAATCTAAAAGGGAAACCAGTGGAACTGATGTTTTGAGTCAGAAATATCAAGATTAGCCCTCTTACATCAGTGAATTCAAAAAGTTATCAGGTATTTTGGCGACAACCGTTTTGTTCTGAGGGGAAAGTTATTCTCCTGTCACAACAATCAAAGAGCTTCTTTCACACAACCAGTGTGCGACTTCTCAACATGGCTTGCCTCAGACTGGAAAAGTTTATTAGATTTCAGTCTTTTTCAGACAGAAAACTGGGCAGCTTACAACAGAAGCTAAAACCAAAATTTCTATTGGTTGGGTGGTAAAGGGACAGGTGTAAAGATGGGTGTAAAGAATACCTCACAAATTTTTTTGTGTGTGGCTATTTGGTGTTTTTTTATTGCATAAAACTTGTTCCCCAAACCCCAACCAAAATCTGAAGTGATTTTTTTGTTTGTTTCAAAAGGGCAACATACACAGAGGAGGTAATCTGATTCAGAAAACCAATGAGCGTGGAAAAGGTGAAAGGGGCATTGCTTGCCATGAGGTAAAGGTTAAGATGGCTGCCTCAGATAGCATAATGAAAGTCCAATGAAATGTTGGGCCATTTATATTTGAGTTATATTTTATTGCCCGTTCAAGGCAGGGCTTTTTCTATTTGGGTTTTGTGCCTCAGGTGACAAATTGTTTCAGGCCGGCACCAAATATCCACATGCGGTAATTTTAATTTATCTCTCTCTGATCTTACAAGATCAGGCAGCAGATTAAAAAAGCATAACCTTGCAAAATAATTTTTACTACTTTTGCCCTTCAAGGAGGTTTCTAACCACAATGGGAGAGAGTATTTCCCCAGACTAGTCTGTTTCCTTAGTAGTGATTTTGACAGCCTTTTAAGACATTTTCTCCTCCTAATAACCCCCACCACATCTGAGGTGGCATTTTGTGAATAGAAAGTGTGAGAAAACCCATGTAAAGAAATGATTCCCGCTAGGTTTGTGCCTCTGGGCATGTGTAGAGTGCATTGTCCTCAGCATGGAGTAACCATGGGCAATTCCCCACACCAGAAAAGTTTTTAAAAGGTTGTCATTTCCAGGCAGCTTGCTTTCATAGTGTGCGCTTGTGGGAACTCTGCTAACAGTGTAGGTTACAAAAACCGGGCATCCCCTCCACCTTTCTCCACCCGGTGCTCAAAACCTCCAACCTGAGCAATTAATCCCCTGAAAGTGTCAGTTTTAATCTCCCTTCTTCTAAAAAAGCAAGCTTATTGCCTCATTGCTGCTGTCCCACAATGCAAGCAGGGCCTAGCCTTGCAACTTTAACCACGTACGCCATGAAGATGGGGAGGGTGAGAAAACACACATTTAATACAATCTTCCTCCTTTCCCCACACAAATAAGCAGTTTTAGCAGGTGCTTTCCTAGGATCGGAAGCTGGCTTATTTCTCAACTGAGGGAAACAATGAGCTCATTCAACCTCTATCCTAGTCTTGGCGGCTTCATTTAACAGCGTTTAATGATGGCGGTTGTTTTTCTTCCTGGCTGCTTTGTTGTTTTTATTTATTTATTTGCTTTGCTTTCTTTGCCCGTTTCTTCATGCTTGCTGGCGTGCCCAAACGGGATAGCATAATAAGAACAGCAGGCTCCGTGTGTCCCCCCATCTAGTTCAGTATATTGAAAGCACATTTTCCACCACAAGGAATCCTGGGAACTAGTTTAAGGGTGCTGGGAAATATAGCTCTGTAAGGGGGGTAAACTACAATTCCCTTTTTCTTTCTTTTTTGTGTGTGGCAATTTCCTTCACTCCTGGGATGTTCACAAGCAAAGCATGATGGGAATATCCATCCCTGTTTGAAAATGCAAGGTTGTGGGGAGGACGTGGGTGAGGAAAGCTCTCAGTCTGTCAGTTAGCCTCTTTTTTATTTTAATTTCCCCTCGCCCTGAAAATTTGGATGTATAATCTCACTCTATTTCTTTCTTTTCTAATCTTCCAGTCAGGGAACACAGGGAGCTGCTATAGGCTGGATCACTCTATTGGTGCCCAAGGGACAAAGGTGGCCCTCCAGGCCTCTATGCCTGGCCCTTTGGACTCTACTGAGCTCCCTTCCCACCTCATAAGCCATGCCCCATCTCCCTAGTCCACACCCTGACCAGCCCTGCTCCACATACATGGAAATTAGCTTATTGTTCACCAACTTTTGCCTCAGGCCTCACCCACCACTAAGGTGTGGCCCCTGAAAGGTTGCCCAGATGGGAATGTGGCCCTTGGTCTGAAAACTGTTCCTCTCCCCTGATCAAACCTAGCGTAATTTCCTTTGACTGACAACAGCTACGGAGTCTCTGACAGAGAGCATCCTTCCCTGTGCTTTTAGTTGGACCTGCACAGATTGAAATGTTTATTATTATTATTATTATTATTATTATTATTATTATTATTATTATTATGGCATACAAGGCTCAAAGTCTACCACTGCGACCTGAGCCCTCTTGAATTGTGGACCTTATTAGATTTTAAGGGAAGGAGGAACCCCTATTAGGTACTGAATGATTTCCATTAGTGGCTTAAAGAAATGATTAGACCTGAAGAAAAACTCAAATTGCAAGAAGGTTACATGTAAGAATTCTGAAGTATCACCAGATTTCGAATTGGTGCATTGTTTTTCTGCCCTAGCAAAGGTGTCCTGTCTCTCAATATTGAGGGTTGTGTTTCTGGGTGCTAGACGTTGCCAGGCCAGTTCCTGTTTACTTCAAATCCCCAATTCCCCAAGTTTCTAGCCTTTGAGGTCTAACCATTTTTTTAAAGCCACTGCTCACACTGCAAAGGTGGGTTGCCTAGGGTAAAACATCCAAATGGCGCCCTCTATAGATCGAAAAAATATATAATGCATGATTTTAAAAATCCTCGGTTTTCGGACGTTATCCGTTCCAGAAGACTGCTCGACTTCTGAAATGTTCAAAAACCAAAGCATGCATTTCCGGAAGCATTTACTTACGGAAAACGCAATATGGAAGCACATTCGACTTCCGAAAAGTGTTCGAAAACCAAAGCAGTTACTTTGGGGTTTTCGGCGTTCGAAAACTGAAACGTTCGACTTCCAAGAGTTTGGAAACCGAGGTGCTGTACGACTGTATACATAATGGAACCTGTTGAATGTCTTTCAAGGGCAACCCAGATGTGATCCCTGAGGTGACCATCTCCGTTCTGTTCCAGCGTAGGGCTGGCCCTATTACCCAGATCCACAGATCTCGGCACGTAGGCGGCAGGGAGATATGCTGCCGTTCACGAGGTCTTTCACATGCTCGCCCACTAAGCAGTTGGTGCTTGTGGTGCCGCTGTGGGCGTAAAGAGATCCGTCCAGGAAGATTGAGCAAACCGTTTGGAAGGGGAGTAAAGTTTCAACAAAGTTTGAGAAACCCTTTTGAGTGCTAAATGTCCATCCAGCACCACGAGAAGCCCCAGGCAATCAGTTCCTATAAGTAGATATATCTAGCTTGGTAATGTTTACCCTGACTGGTATCAGCTCTCCTGGGTTTTACTTAGGAAATATTCCCAGCCCTAACTGTAAATGCCACTGTGGACAAAATCTGGAGACTTCTTGCATGCAAAGCAGATGTTCTATCACTTGACTTACAACCCTTCCCCAATGGAGAGGTATACAATTTGCTCTTTCATCATAATTCTGCAGCAGAGCCCTAGTTTTTGTAACAATTTTTAATATGTACACAATCAAAATAGATCATAATTCAGGGAGAAGCTGTTCACGATCCCAAGAATCCAAATGTGCCTATAATATCCAGATCATTTGTTTTGACTTCCACTAAGCCAGAGTTGGGACGCTGGTGGCGCTGTGGGTTAAACCACAGAGCCTAAGACTTGCCGATCAGAAGGTCAGCGGTTCGAATCCCCATGACGGAGTGAGCTCCCGTTGCTCGGTCCCTGCTCCTGGCAACCTAGCAGTTTGAAAGCACGTCAAAGTGCAAGTAGATAAATAGGTACCGCTCCAGCGGGAAGGTAAACAGCGTTTCCGTGCACTGCTCTGGTTCACCAGAAGCGGCTTAGTCATGCTGGCCACAGGACCCAGAAGCTGTATGCCGGCTCCCTCGGCCAATAAAGCGAGATGAGCACCACAACCCCAGAGTCGGCCACGACTGGACCTAATGGTCAGGGGTCCCTTTACCTTTACCTCAAGCCAGAGTACTGACCATAATAAACCTAGCACTGCCTCCTATTCTGGTTAGTGGGATTTTGCCACTCATTGCCACAATTTTACAAGCGTAACTTCTTCACAGCCTTGAGGGTGAGAAACTTTTTCACTTGGTGATGGTGGTAAATGAGAGAGCTGATTCTGGGCCTCAGATTCTTAGAAATGCAGAATTTGCAGCTAAACTTACAAATGCAGAATATACACCTTCCTCTGTCCAAGGGATTTGTTATGCTAAAGAATCATCATCATTTTTAATTTACACTTGTCTTTTGGCCATTTCCTCTATTAAAAGTAGAATAAAATTGATGTGAGATTTGCGTTTCTTGTACCATTCAGACAACACATGAGCTGTGAGTTCCAAGCCGCTATGGACACAAGTAAAAAACCAAAACAAACGAAACAAAAACTGATGCCCCCAAACATGATGATTTTATGTGTAGCGCACACACACACACACACAGAGAGAGAGAGAGAGAGAGAGCTTTCTGCCACCATTTGTTCCAATTGCAAATACAGAGAAGAATCAGGAGTTGTGTTTTCTCACACTTGCTTCTATAACAGATCCCCTTCTAGCAAGCCTGCGCAGGCCTTATCTCCCTTAAAATATACCATTTGATGTTGCCAGGGGCTTGTTTTCTAGTTACAGCAGCAGCAGCTACTGTTTCTGTTGGGACTAAATTTCAGGCATGCTAGAAATGGAACAACAGCCATAACCCCAGGTCACCAGTGTTTTGCTGAGTCTGGCTTCTTTTTCTGCAAAGCAGTGTTGACATTTTGCTATCAACAGACCAGACACTTTCTTCTTCTTCTTCTTTGCAAAGTTTGATCCGAAGGAGAGCTCAACTTGGAAAAAAAATACATCAGCCAAGGCAAGCACATTCAGCGGTGGCCAGCAGGACCTCAGAGAGATGAGGTGACTTCTTTGGAAAACTGTAACTCACAACTGGATCTGTCAGCATTGGGATCTTAAGTAAAAAAATATTTTTGAAGGTCAGAAAGGGGGCAACAATGTTGTGATGTATCACAGCCCTTCCCCTAAAACTAAGATTCTAGTCCTTGTGGTTCTGAGTTAAACAGGACAACAGGAGACTACTTTATTGTCTCTAAACTGACTGGTAGCAGCTCTTTGGGATTTCAAATGAGGGGGTCTGTCCCTGCAGTACAGTGGTACCTCGGGTTACAGACACTTCAGGTTACAGATGCTTCAGGTTACAGACTCCGCTAACCCAGAAATAGTACCTCGGGTTAAGAACTTTGCTTCAGGATGAGAACATAAATGGGGTGGCGGCAGCAGTAGGCCCCATTAGCTAAAATGGTACCTCAGGTTAAGAACAGTTTCGGGTTAAGAACAAACCTCCAGAATGAATTAAGTTCTTAACCTGACGTACCACTGTACCGGGAAATTCAAGGGATTGAGCCTGGGTTGTTCTGCATGCAAAGCAGATGCTCCACCTCTGCACTACGGGCTGTCCCCAACTGCATGTTCTTTTATTCAGAAGCACCGCCTGATTTTGTAGGGAGTGGAGATGGGAGTTGGGAAGAGACATTATTTACTTATTTTGAGTCTTTCTTCTGCACCACCAGGTGGGCCTCTGCAAGAAAGAGATCAGCTGCAACATGATGAAATGATAAAACAGCAACCGGTTTGCTTGTGGGTTTTTTTTGGTGTGTTTTTTTTTTAAAACCCTAAAGTCAAACACATTCTTTAAACAGATTTGCATTAGGGTGTATTCATCACCTCCCCCAACTCCTTTGTACTGTATTATGAAATGGTCTGGTGATAATTTCATAATAGGCGGTGAATGTTCTCCCTTCCTCTTTTATTTATCTGTTAGCAGTTGCTTTGAAACCTGATCCTTAATAAGGAATCATGGTTGGGCTTGAGGTTGGGGAGGGGGCAGAGAGAGGAGGAGGAGGAGGAGGAAAATGCCTCTGTTTTTCTTTCCTCCTGCACCACCCCCTCCAGTTGTGGTTTTGGTGGTAGTGGGTTGCTGGCTCATGAGCACCCAGGGCGTGTCTCCCTACGTCAGCCAATGACTCAGTTTTCGCCTGCCAGTCTCCAGCCTTATAAAAGAGCACAGCAGCAGCCAGCAAACCGGCAGCAACAGCAGCTCAGGCAAGAAGAAGGAGCAGAGAGGAACCACCTGGAGTCACAACCCCTGAGAGAAGCAAGACTCCACCTGACTCGGGACGGCTATGAAGATGCTGGTCCTTTTCCTGGCCTCTTGGCTAGTCCTGGCGCAATCCGCCACTCTTGCGCCCGAAGGTAAGCCTACTCGAGAACCCATCACTAACTATGACAAGTTGGGACCTTGCTTGCTTACTTGTTTCCTGACCTCCCTTTCCCTGTTGCAAACTAGGGCAGATGTGTGCAGGGCAAGGTGACAGCTGCGGAGCGAGATCTGCAAGCTGGCATGGCGGCAGTGAGCTTCAGGTTGGCACTTTCCTCGCGCCCTCCGTGCTGCCTGTTAGCCGGGAACAACCGGTGCATTAGACTGCAAGCGCACCATACCTTTAAAGCACATTTATTCCTCTATAAATGGGAAATGTAGTTTGCCCCCATACAGGCCCACAATTCCAAGCACCCTTGAGAAACTACAGTTTCCAGGAGTTGTGGGTAGGGAGAGCCATGTGCTTTAAATGTATGGCATGTACACAGCCTTATGTGTGTTAGTGCCACGCTCCTATAAAGCGGGGGGTGGACATTTTTAATTTCTGGATCCTTCCCTGCTTGTGCAAGTCTTCTCTGAAACTGCCTATTCTCCCCCCCCCTTCCAGCTGTTTCAGAGAGAGTACCTTATTGTCACTGCAGGGAAAAACCGCTGGCTGCATAGGCACCACACATTTCAGGCACACCCCCACCCCGAGATAACTGTAGTTTGTTTAGGGTTCTGGGGTTTGTAGCTTTGTGAGTTGGCAAACTACACTTCGCGGGATTATTCGTGGTTTGTGTGCTTTAAATGTAGGGTGTATGAATACACAGGCAAGAGAACTTTCAGCATACTGTACACACACACACACACACACACACACACACACACACACACCAGCCCCTGTTATCTCCTTCAGACTCCCTGAACTTTGTTGAGATGTAAATCAAAGATTAAGCCATTCTGAGGCCTGCAATCTACCTCAGTTTTCTCAAAGGTTTGGGTCTCCCTACCTTTTGAAATTTCAAGACAGCTCTCATTTTATTCTCTGAGCACAGATCCAGAAGCTATTCACAGCCTCTACTTTATCTTTTTATGTTTATTTGTGTCGCTGGGTGCTCCCAAATCAATCAACATTGTTGCTCTCTTTCCTTAATCGTGTTTCAGAACTGCTGTTGTCTTAGTGGCTCAGGCTGCATAAGGCTTCAAAACAACACATCTTGTGACTGGGATCCAAAAACCAATTATTTACACACTTGCTGACCCTCTTAAGTATTTGACAATTTTTTCAAGGCCTCCGGGCAAAAAACCCCAAACACTCTAGGCATTGTGAAATCTAGCACAACTGGGTGATAAATCATGATTTTCAGTAGCTTTAACTGGAAAAAAAATGTGACACTGGCTTTGGATCTGAAAAATCTCCTGATTAACCTTGTGAAATCTGTCGTCTTGTTTGGTGTTGGTTTTTTCCAGCCAAATCGTGTTGCAATGTTTTAAAATTTAAACGATTCCTTCCCTCTGCAAAAAAAAAAAGAGGGGGAAAAGAAGAAGTAGTATCAGATAAAAGAACAACTCTAGATTGAAGGGACACATACCATAACATAATAGATTGTAAAGAATAGTACTGTACTGCTGTGTCCAAGATGCTGTGTGTATCTTGAGTTACAGAGAAAATACAGCCCTCCCAAAATGCATGTGTGTGTACCAACCAAAAATTTAAAACCCAGAACCCAAAACAGTGCCTCACAATAACCCTTTCTAATAGGCCACTACAGATGTTCCCATTTTACATATGAGGAAAACTGAGGCTGAGGCATTGGATAATTTGTCCCATGGCAGAGCCAAGCCCTGAGATCCAGGCCTCTGAGGTCTCCAAGCTTAGTTCTCTGCCTAGTGGAGCGCAGTGGCTCTGATTTTCCACCATGCACTCCATGTTCCCCCGAACCTCAAAGTAAACAAAGGGAGTGCAGAAGCTGGTCGTTCGTTTTGGAAGGTCTGTTGTTTCTTGGTGATTGCTTGGAGGACAAGCTGGCTTGCGGGGAAGGAAGGAAGTGAAGTTTCTGCTATTTATCACCTGGGATGTTTGAAAGCATCGGTGTGGCCAGGCCAATTGCACAGCATAAACAATTGGCTACAGAGACCTTTTCAACAGTAGCATCCTTGGGAGCAGCGCAGGTCTATCATGGCCTACTGGGGGATTTGCAGTAGTTCAGCAAGAGCTCCTGATCCGCAACAAGAATGACCCAAACACCAACACCCCCTATTAGATGCTGAAAAAGAACGCTCTGTGGTAGGGTGACCAGAAGTAGAATTTTGAAAGGAAGGACTTCTTATCTTGATTCCAGTACTGACCATCTGGTCTCAGTACATGCCCAGAGACATATGTCCACCAGGCTCAGTCTCTATTGTGCACCTGTCTCTTGTTGTTGAACTTCGGGGTTTTTTAGTTAAAACAAAAAAAAAAGCACACAAAAAACCCCACACACCACAAAGTAGATCCCACAAACCTAAAGTCCATACCAAACCTAGAACCCCCTCCCTTGATGTGAGGGATTTTGGCTGTGCAAACTGTACAAAAGCGCTGCGCTGGCTGTGAGAATGAACTGTTACTTGTTTTGAAAAGGGGTGTACGTGTTAAGAATGCACATGTCAGGTGTAGCCCAAGACCTTGTGGTGGGTGGCTTCCTCTAGATCTCATTCCCTCGGCATGCATGATACAATATTTGCCTTCCCTAAGCAGGGAGTGGATTCTGAGGCCATTATTTGCAGAGAACTTAAAGCAGCTCTTGATGCCAGAGGACTTTTCCCTGCCACAATGGCAACCTCACCCTGCAAGACCAGAAGAATAAGCTGGCTTTTCTCGTTCTGTTCGTAAACCAACTAGACTCGTCATACATGCATTTAAAGTACATCACTCCCCACAAAGAATCCTGGGAACTGTAGTTTGTTAAGGGTGCTGGGAATTATAGTTCTGTGTTGAGGTAAACTACAGTTTCCAGGATTCTTTGGGGGGGGGAGTATGCTTAAAATGTATGGTGTGTATGCAGCAATCTTCTTCCTTCCTTCCTGGTTGCTATTGACACCCTACACAATGTGATACTGTGTTTATGGAAGACAATCTTACTTGACTCCGAGTGATCGCCAAAGAAGAAGATTACATGGGAGGACACACATTTGCCAGAGACTTGCAATGAAATGTTGAATGTGGTGATGTCATATAGCACATATAGGTGATCACATAGATCAGGGGTAGAGAAGCATCTGTGTGGCCTGCCAGATGTGGAACTGAAGAACTCAACAGGGGCCATTTCTCTCTCTCTCCGCCCCCCCAATTGCTGCACCTGTAGAATCTCTGCCTGCCCAGCACCTGTTTTTGAAGCTGCAGGAGCTATGCTGCAAAAGAACGGGTAGAAACCTTCACAGGAAGTCAAGGACAAAATATGTACAAGACAGATAAGGTAGTCAGGCTGAGTCTGCCCAGGAAACTGGCCCCACGGAGCGAGCCAGACTTCCATCATTGCCGCAAGTGTTAATTAGCGTGTGGCAGAGTGTATTGACTTCCTCTTCTTTTGGAATTGATTGTGCTTACTCATCCATGAGAACTGCGCTTGTACTTGACAAGAGGAAGTTGATTAACCAGGCTGATTAACTGTAGCAAGAAATATTTGGTTCCGGCAGCACATGGCTGGCCTTCCCGCCCATAAAAGCAGTTTTGCTGGAGCTGGCAACGTGTGCTAAATCATTTTTGTATTCTGATTTCCAAATCTACTTAAAAAAAAAAATCTATCCGACACAATGAGGCCCCTGGGCAAAACAATTTAAAATATTGGGGTTGTGTGTTCAGTGTTAATCCTACTCGGAGTAGACCCATTAGAAATTGAATGGGCATGACGTGAGCTAAGCCCACCATTCTCAATTGGTCTACTTTGACTAGAACCTGGTTTGATACCACCCATAGGTCAGTATCCTCCACTGCTCACACGGAAATTCGGGGCCAACACCTCCTTGCCGCTGTCTACCTGCCACTAGAGGCAGCCACGTCTAATAGTAGGACCGGCCTCAATCAAAGTCCCCCTTCTATTTGAGCTCTGCCCCAACCAAATCTGGGCAGAGTGGCCACATGACTTAAGTCAAATATTAAGGAAGTCACATTCTTGTGCTATGGTTGCTTGTTTTAATTAGGCCTTGATGCCCTGGGGGCCAAGTCCTGACTTCTCCTAGTACAGGGTACAATTATTTTTTTGGTATTTGTGCAACTTCCTGATCAACACACCACTTCCACTCTGGAGTTGCGGTTCAGCGTACCTGCTACTGAGCCATGGCACTCCCCCTTTAAAATAAAGTAAGGCTCCAGTCCTCATGGTTCTGAAAAAAGATAGGAAGGAAAAAAGATAGGAAGCTGTCTATGCCGAGTCAGAACATTGGTCCCTCTAGCTCAGTATTGTTTACAAATGCCCGACAGAGGCTTTCCAGTGTTTCAGGCAGGGGGAATTCCCAGCCCTACCTAGAGATGTCAGGAATTGAGCTTGGGAACTTCTGCATGCCAAGCAGGTGCTCTGTCCCATAGCTATTGCTTTTTGCCAAACTTTCTTTTGTCCTTGCAAACCAAGACTATATGCTCTTGAGAAGTCCCAAATTAAATAAGGGGGGAAATTTGTGATGCTGGATCTAGTTTGACTTTGCTGATATAGGTCCTGGCAACTCCATGATTGTTAGATGGAAGCATGTTTTCAACTGAAACTGTTTTTTTTTTTTTTTAGAATGTTCTGTTTTACAACGTTTTTTTTGCTTTGTTTTTAAATTGTGTGTCTGTTTGCCGCCCTGGAATCCTTAGAGATGAAAGGCAGGGGTATCAATTCAGTAAAAAATGTTGTTGTTGCTTAAAAACATCTTCTAATCCCTCCTCCCCAATTCTCTCTTTAGTTATTGAACTTGGGAAGCCAATTCTCCAAGAGGAAATCCCTCCGGCCGAGATCCCACGGGACGTTCTGCTTCAGAGGACACTAGATAATGATGAACTGGAAGGTGAGGGTTCAAGGTTTTCCATTCTAATTACAATCCATGCTGGGGATTGGGGCCAGTTTCTCCAGGAAAAGGTTATTCAGAAAACCTTGGGCTGTGCAAGAAGAGAGAATTGTACAGGGACAGATTGATGTATTTGTTTTGAATAGGTAATACCAACCTGGGGTAACTCAGTCAGTACAGCATGTGACTCCTAATTTCAGGGTTTGAGCCTTGTGATTCCTTCCAACTCTAAGGTAAAGGTAAAGGGACCCCTGACTATTAGGTCCAGTTGTGACCGACTCTGGGGTTGTGGCACTCATCTCGCTTTATTGGCTAAGGGAGCCAGTGTACAGCTTCCGAGTCATGTGGCCAGCATGACTAAGCCACTTCTGGCGAACCAGAGCAGCACATGGAAGTGCCGTTTACCTTCCCACCCGAGCGGTACCTATTTATCTACTTGCACTTTGACGTGCTTTCGAACTGCTAGGTTGGCAGGAGCAGGGACCGAGCAACGGGAGCTTACCCTGTCGCGGGGATTTGAACCGCCGACCTTCTGATCGGCAAGTCCTAGGCTCTGTGGTTTAACCCACAGCACCAGTCTGAAGGGAAATGTATCACCACACAGCGACCCAAATAACGACTGCTGATGTCTCGGAAATTCTCAAACACCTGCATTTATCTTTACATGGCACCTGATAATGAAATCTCCCATAGAGTAAGAAAGAACGTTCATAGACTTATACTTCCCCTGCCTCCAAGATAATAAAAGAAAAAATTAGAAATATTTAAAGCTTTAGTTTCAAAACGGGCACTTCCCAGCTAATGCATGTGAGGTGTGAGTGCACCTTGTTTGATTTCCATCCCTCTCTTCCCCAGAGTTTGATCTCCCGCTGCTAGTCAATGGAGAGCCCCAGACACGGTTATCCTCTCCCCTCAGCCCAAGGGGCAGGAGGCCCAGCTGCAGCAGTGCCTTTGGGTGCACCCGGCTCCCCCCTCGCTACAGACTGGACGAATTCCCACCTGCCCAACCTAACATCAGTAATATTGACAACATCTGCAATGAAGGGAGGAGCAAGCTCTACTACGGGCCCTGGAATGTGCCCCAGACGGGTTTCAGTCACCTCAGCCGCCAGGGAGATGCCCTCAACAACATGGAGTCCGGGGTTGGCCAGTGCTGCAAGCTTCCTGACAGCGAGAAGCTCCCTTGCTGTCAGAGTGTGGTGAGTTGCTAGCGTTGTTGTTCCTGGTCTGACAAAAATGACATTGCTGTGATAACGGGCGCACTTTTCTTAGGTACATTACAGGGCAGGAGCTGCAACTCCTAAGACACATTGTGTTCCTAGCCGCTCTTTGGAAAACTGGTTTTGAGCTTGAATTCTTTCCACCATTTATTTATATTTTTGGGAAAGTCTAAAAAACCTTTCTTCTACGCTTTGTCGGTGTTGAAATCACCCTATTGAGAATTTTGGTGAAAACGTTTAAAAAGGGACTGTTGGTTCGGTCCCAGTCTCTGAAGGCCGACAGTTCTCAGCCCAGATCTGTAAATCTTACGTGTCTATCAGGGCTGGAAAACACCTGTAGCCCTCCAGTTGTTGCCTGAATCCAGCTCCCACCATAATCCAGCCATGCTGAATAAGGGCTGATTGGAGTTGCAGTCCGACATCTGATCTACCATTGTTGCTGTTGGTCTGACAAATATGGCAACTGCTGTAATATGGGGGCCTTGTGGGGGCAGTGGCTGCTGCTCTTAGGCATATTTTTGTTGTTGTTTAGTCGTCTAGCCATGTCCGACTCTTTATCTCTCCTTGGAAAGACTGGTTTTGAGCTTGAATTCTTTCCACCGTTTTTTTAAAAAGGCAGGAGGAGTCTTGCATGCATGGATTTTGTGGGTGCTGAACATGCCCTACGGAGCATTTTGGTGGGAACCTTTTAAAAAAGGGATAGTTGGCTCAATCCCAGTCTCATTCTCACCCCAAATTTGTTAATCTTATGATCTTATCAGGGTTGGGATTGTCTGTGGCCAAGACATTGTATTTCCTCATGCAGTAAGAGGAACTCAGAGAGGTATTCTATTCTGTAAAAGGTGACTTCTACACAACTGAGATCGGATGAGATTCTGGGCACTTTGTCTGGGCTGTGTGTATGTAGTATAGCATACCCCTCGGTGGTGGTTGTGACATGCTCAGATACTGCACTGGTTTTGAAGGCCAACAATGCCTTTGTATGACGCATCCTCAGCTTTTCAATGGTTGCAGCATAAAACCGAGCCTCTGTGGGACTCTAGTGGGACTCCTTTCAAAGGGCTTTTGGGCTCCACACAACTTTGCACAGATTTGGTCTCTCAAGGTTAGCTTTTGAAGCTGCTTCTCCTCTCCCTCCAGATCTGTTGGTAGGGCATGCTGTGGTTGAGGCAAAGTCACTCTTTATACCATGGGTCGGCAAACTAAGGCCCGTGGGCCAGATCAGGCCCAATTGCCTTCTGGATCCAGCCTGTGGACGGTCTGGGGATCGCCACGTGGATCACCAATGCGCGTGTTCTTTCCCTCTCCTTCCCTCTCCCTCACATGGCGGCAGTGGCGATGCCTCCTCCCTCCCTCCTCCTGGCTTCTCCCTGCCCTGCCTAGAGGAGGGAGGGGGCTGGGCTTTGTTGGTGCCAGCAGCAGCCACGCTCAAGTGGCTGCCATTTTAAGCAGCCCCTCTCCGGAGCCCTTTCGCGCGCCGCTCATAGTCCCTCTGCCGCCACCAGCCCCTGCCGCTCTCAAGACACAGGTAAGCAGCCACCGGGGCTCGTGGGGCTCTTGCATCATCCCCCCCCCCAATATAGTCCGGCTCCCCACAAGGTCTGAGGTACAGTGGACTGGCCCCCTGCTGAAAGTTTTCTGACCCCTGCTTTACACAGCCAGTATTTGTCCTCTTCTCAGTCTGGTGCTGCCTTGCACATCCCAGGACAGACAGAGAGACATGTGGTATCAAAAGCAGACTCTTGAGTTTGGGCCCAGACTATAAAAACTCTGGTTCGCCATCTGATTGACCCGTTCATCTCTCCCCACCCTGCTCCAGTGGTCAGATGTTCTGGAGCAGTTCTGCGACGCGGAATTCTCGACAAAGACCAAGCCTTACCACTGCTGCATGCTGGAAGGTGCCAGCCGGGATCGCTGCTTTGACGAGGATTCCCTCTTCCCGAATTATGACTTCAAGAGCTCTGATGGTCAAGGTCCATCACAGCCGGTCGCCTGCAGCAATCCTTCCCAGTGCAAACCCTCAGAGCAGGTCAACCCACTGAAGCTTCTAGAGGTCACCTTTCCTCCTGGAGAGCCCACCAGCGCCAACATCAAAAATATTTGCAAGCTGCGTAAATTCCGGCCCACCTACCTGGCCAGCATCTTTCCAAAGTCACATTTTGGCTGGTTGGTGCGCCGAGCCCAGGCTGTGAACCGCTTGGAAAATGAGTTTAAGAAATGTTGCCGAAAGGAGGATGCCGTCTGTGCCCGCAAAGGGGTGAGTGAGTGAGTCAGGAGGGACTCCTGGAATCTCCTGCTTGGGTCTTTTCCCAGCATCCCTTTCTCTCCCAGCATTCCATGCTTTATGGTCTGTTTCGAACACAAGCTGCCTCTCCCATGCAGCCAAAGTATCTGAGCAGTTCACAATGAAGGATTTGTCCTTGATTTGGGGATAACACCCAGTGTGGCATTTTGGAATTTTGCAGCCCAGCAGGCTAACCATTGGGAAGTTTGTCGCTTCTTCCAACCAAGGAACAGATGCGTAAATTGTGCATATAATGGTCTATATTAGCAAATGCAAAAATGCTTTGTATTGGGGAAATTGCAAACACATACATAGCATACAAAAATGTACATATTAGGAAGAAACTGAAAAGAAAGTGCTGGCGAATTTTCATGAGAACTGAACTTAAGACTAGTAGACCGCAAGGAGCTGCAAGAAACGGATGGGTTTTCATTCACCTCTAGAGGGTGTCACTCCCTCATGACCTCCCCCTGTTTTGCTTTCCTTTCCAGTGGGAAAAGGTTCTGACCCAGTACTGCAAACAGGAGTTATCTGTGAAGACCAGGCCACACTTCTGCTGTAAAGTCCCTGCAGGGGAGGCCCGTTTTGGTTGCTTTGCCAATTTGGCTCCATACCCAGCCTACGACCAGGAAATTCAACAGGTCAACCTCGGTCAGGTCACCCCAGACCTCCTGGACTCGCTCTGTGGCCAATTCACGCTTCTCACCAAGCAGTAAGTATGGTTATTTATTCCGTTTCAGTTACTTACCTGCCCTTCCCCTTCAGGTCCCCGGTCGAGCTACAGCAATTTAAAGTTCAGTATCACAAACAGTTTCCAACAAGTGGCAGCCACAGGAAAAGGGTGGCTCTTGTAAAGATATATACAGTGGTACCTCAGGTTACATACGCTTCAGGTTACAGACTCCACTAACCCAGAAATAGTGCTTCAGGTTAAGAACTTTGCTTCAGGACGAGAACAGGAATCGGGCTCCGGAGGCGCGGCAGCAGCAGGAAGCCCCATTAGCTAAAGTGGTGCTTCAGGTTAAGAACAGTTTCAGGTTAAGTACGGACCTCCGGAACGAATTAAGTACTTAACCTGGGGTACCACTGTATCAGGTATCAAAGACCAGGTTTGAAAGGTGCATCTTCTTCCAGTACATGGCAGAAACTGCATAATGTTGGTGCTGGACGCAGCTCTGTGGGGAGGGAATTCCTTGACTTAGGGGCTGTCACACAGAACTCCCCAACTTCTGAGGGCAGTGGAATATCAAGAGGGTTTCAGGTTTCTGCTGGGCTGTCAGGAATTAGATTGCAGGGGTGGTTGGAGAAGTTTGGTTTTCCGATTTGTGCCATGCACTTCTCCAGCTAAAAAAAGTGTGTTTAAGAATTCCTATACTGGAGGCGGGTGGGGTGGGAGTGTGAAAAGGGCATCTGTCAGTAGCAAGTGGTATAAAGACGCAATGACTGTTATTCCAACTGGGCAGAATATAGATTGCGGAGATTGCAGCCACCTCTGGTATCAACCATTTGCTTGCAGGCAGCAAACAAGCCTTCTGTGTATCTTTAAAAAAGTTAAACTGTGCTGTTCAGAAATAATTAATTTAAGGAAGGCTGGATAATTAATTCAGACCTAGGGTTGTTGCTCCCCCTTGTGGCTGAAACCCAAAGTGATTTCTCTCTTCTCCTCCCCCTTACCCAAACCATTCTCAGTCTACAGTTCAAGATCCTCTTCCTCCTCCAGTCTATGTAGTCTTATTAGCTGAAGACAGGAAGGAATGGGAGAGAAATTCACTCCTGTTTGCTTTTTCAAATAAGCCCAATTTGCACTTCCAGGAATGATATGTGAATTGAACCACCGACAAGATTCGTGCTTCTTCAAATTTTGCAATGTGTAGAAAATTGCAAATATTTTGTTGACGTATGCTAATAAAATCCCATATTTTAGTGAATGTAACATACAGGTGTGCATTATACTAGAGGAAATTGCTTTGCAAAGATGTGCATGTTAGGACAAATTCACACTGAAATTCTGATGAACATTCGTGAGGACATTAAAGGAAAAAATATTTGCAAGCTGAAGTGGAAACATGGTGAACTGAATGAGGGAAACTGAAATTTGATAGAGTTGCCAGTCTCTAAATACAGATAATAGAAAATTTCGAGGAAGAAAGAAGAGAATTTGCCATCTGAAATGGTTGACGTGTCGATCAAGACTTATGTCTGGCATAAATATTTAACTGTCCTTGCTGAATTGCAGGGTATTTTCCATTAGTATATTTTTATAACCACAACCCCCCCCCAACTTTTTCACATTGTTCTCCAGGAAAAACATCCCTGCTTTGGTCCAGAACATCACAGAACCCTGTTGCAAGTTGCAGGGCAGTGAGAGGACACAGTGTGCTGAGGATGTGGTGAGTAATCGGTTGGAGGAAGCAGTTATTCATCTGTAAAGAACAAGGCAAGGGTTGGAGGGGGGGGTTGTTGGCAAGGATCTTGATTTAGGAGCAGCCTAGTATGAGCTGAGCACGAGGGGTTCCGCTTTTAACTTGTGTTTCACCCCTCCCTCCTCTGCCTATAAACGAGGGATGGAGACCTGTGACCCTCCAGGTGGTGGTGGGTGGCAATGATGTCCCACCGTTTCAGAAAAGAGAGTAACACTGACATCCTTGATCCTTTAACTTTATGTGGTTATTTCTTCTCCCTGCAGAAATCCCAGTTCATTGTGGCACTCTGCAGCTCCCAGAAGAAAACGTGGAAAGACCCCAAGAAATGTTGTTCCCAGTTGGAGGGCGAGGCCCGGAGCAACTGCTTCAACGCCAACTACCTGAACAACGTGTCTCTCGCCAGCTCCGTGCAGATCACCCGCCCAACGGTGCCGTCCGTGTGAATCAGAAACAGACTCGCCCCCTACTGCTGAAATGCGCCTCTTCCCTTCCTCTGTCCTCTCCTCTCTCTGGCTGGTTCCAGTTCCATGCTTCCGGGAAGTGGGTTAGCTTCTTCCCTGACCTATAGACTATCAACTATCTAAGACGTTGCTCCCTCCCCAAGACAAAGCAGAGTGGGGGGTGGGGAGCGAAAAGCAATCTGCACACACTGACCTCTCACTAAGGGGGCCTCTGGAAGCCCTCACTGGTACGCACTTTAAATTCTAGGCAGTCGCGACCCAAGAAAAACATCTCAGTCCTTTTTTTAAAAGAAAAAGTTCTGTCTGATTTTTGTCTTCCGTCACCAAAGTGCTAAAAGGCGTTTTGATTCAAAAGGGGAGTTTGGGAGAAAGCAAAGAGAGGATTTCTCTTGCTAGGGAGTTGCCTCCTCCTCTCCCCCCCCCACCACATTGGCCAACTGGCAAAGTTTAATCCATTCCCTTCAAACCAGACACCTCCAGATCTTCATGAGATATCTGGAAGGTCTTTGTCGCCATCGTTATTTGGAGCTTTGCCTTCTGTTCCCAAAAGTCTGCTTTTGGATTTGTGCAAAACTTAAGTTGATCAGGATGGTCTCCAGTTAGGTAGATGGGTGCCAGTGCTTTGGGTTTTTTAGTGAAGAAAGTAGAGCAGGAGCACAGAGCCTGAAGGACTGGAGAAGGGGAACTTCTATTTCTGAGTAGCTTTTCTGCTGATCTTAGGCAGGTACAGCCCTACCAACAAGGCTCTAGCAATCAGGAATGATGGTGGGGACGGTGGATAAAATAACAAGGGAAGGGTTGGTGTGGTGTAATGGTTATTGAAACATGCCCAGAAAACACACTAGCCCAGAAGGAAACACTGTACAGGGGAGTTTGTGGGTTACTCTGCCAAGTCACACCATTGCATCTCGATCTTTGTTTCCCAGCTGTAACTGAGCTCACAGAACATGTTTTCATATCGTAGTGAAGTGCTTTGTATGGATGGATATCTGCCCAAGGCAAAGGGCTCTAATAAACCACTTTTTAGATGAATCCTTTCCTTTATCTGACTTCTTTATTTTACTTATATATTTGGGGAAATGGGGGGGGGGGGAGTCGGAATGGTCTACCAGCTCTGTTCCTGGTCATAGAATCATAGAATCATAGAGTTGGAAGAGACCACAAGGGCCATCGAGTCCAACCCCCTGCCAAGCAGGAAACACCATCAGAGCACTCCTGACATATGGTTGTCAAGCCTCTGCTTAAAGACCTCCAAAGAAGGAGACTCCACCACACTCCTTGGCAGCGAGTTCCACTGTCGAACAGCTCTTACTGTCAGGAAGTTCTTCCTAATGTTTAGGTGGAATCTTCTTTCTTGTAGTTTGGAACCATTGCTCCGTGTCATCTAAATAAAACTACAAAACAAAACAACAACAAAGCAAAACAAAAGAGAGAGAAATTAGAATACATTACAAGGCCCTCTCTCAAAAGTAGATTTTAATTCTTGTCTCACACAGAAGGTGTGTGACACCCTCCCATCTCTTACCTGGGAGCTTCCTTTTATCCTCCCAGCCTGGGAGATCTTCAGAGCAGACCCAATTAAGTTAGTAGACCTAACTACTCTGGATCTCCTCTGAGCAGAACTTTGTGGAGACAAGCCATTGACCCTACACCTTGGTGGTGGTCATGGGAGGATAGGCGTGTGTGTATTTGTATACAGGCAGGGATATGTAAGGGTTCAGGCAGTTCTTAAGGTAACGTGGCTTAAGGGAAATCCGATGCCCAGCCCTGCCTGTGCACTGCACCTTTCAAGCACTTCAGGGTCTCGGTGCTGCAGATGTCGACTGTCATGGTGGAGAGCTGCTTTTCCTTCAGCTCTATCTGGTCCTCGGAACGCTTGTAGCAGAGCAGCTCATCAACCAGGGACTGCGGCTGGACGGGGAGGGAGAGAAAATGAGAGAGATGTGGATTCCGTCAAGACACAAAAATGGAAGCAAACTGATTTATGAAGCTGAAAGTACTTTGTGGTGAGGCAGGCAGGGAGAGAAGAATGCAGTGCAAATGCTTCCAATTCTTGGTGGCGGGGGGGGGGGGAGTCCGACTTGTGTACAGAAAGATGGGAAACCGTTGCAGGTGTGGGGCACGCAAGACATTTTTCTAGGGTAGCTTCTGTGCCCCTCTCCCCACCAACACCCAATTTCCCTGACCTCCCTCTCATGTACAGTGCTGATCTCTGACCTCTTGACTGCCATCTCGACCACCAGGACATCACACTGTGTGGCAGTGGGCAAAAGGTGACCGTTAAATACACACCCAGCAACAAGAACACACAGGCCCCGGATATGCCCAGGATTCAGCATCTCTCTTCCGGTTGACCAAGCTGCTAACAAGGCTCCAGGATCTAGACTTTGGCCCTGCAGCTTGCAGCATAGTCTTGCCCTGCTATTCTGGCACATGCACCCCAAAACAAATTGCCTTTGTAATACGATTTCCAAATCTGTCCCTTCTAATCTTTTTTAAATATGTGGATATGTCAAAATACATCCAAACACATGACCGGTTAGTGTGTGAGAGAGAGAATGAATGAATGAGCAAGACATGCTAGATTTTATGTTTTCAAATAGAGGGGACTGGCCATATTTGTGCTGCTTCCAAAACAGCACTTCTTCGTGGCTTCTAAAACTACAGAATACCCTCTCACTGAGGTAGTTAGAATCATAGAATCATAGAGTTGGAAGAGACCACAAGGGCCATCGAGTCCAACCTCCTGCCAAGCAGGAAACACCATCAGAGCACTCCTGACATATGGTTGTCAAGCCTCTGCTTAAAGACCTCCAAAGAAGGAGACTCCACCACACTCCTTGGCAGCAAATGCCACTGTCGAACAGCTCTTACTGTCAGGAAGTTCTTCCTAATGTTTAGGTGGAATCTTCTTTCTTGTAGTTTGGAACCATTGCTCCGTGTCCGCTTCTCTGGAGCAGCAGAAAACAACCTTTCTCCCTCCTCTATGTGACATCCTTTTATATATTTGAACATGGCTATCATATCACCCCTTAACCTCCTCTTCTCCAGGCTAAACATGCCCAGCTCTCTTAGTCAGGGATAGCCATTTGTTAAGTGACCTTGAGGTCAGATTACTGCAATGCGCTCTTGGTACTAGTTCTGAAATCCTCTCAAAACGGATATGTGGCAATGAAAATTAGAAGGGGAACAAAAGTGTTGGCTGTTCCTCCTCCTCCTTCTAAATCACGCAAAGAGACAGGACATGCCATTGAATGAAAAAGACGTACGTTACACAGACACACAAAGAAAGCCATCCACAGCAAGTAATTTTGCCATTGTTTTGGGTATAAGGAAGAAAGCAGCCTCTGATCAAAATGGCAAGAACAGCCACGAAATGGGTTTTGAGTGCCAACGCATTTAGCAAAAGTCATGCTTAATCTAGAACATCAGGGACACCCAGAACTCTGCCAAAACACAAATGGCACAACAGCCCAGTCTGTCTGTAACAAAGTCTTACATAACGTGCAAAAGAGACCCTCCATGGAGCCCAAAAAGGACATTGGTGGGGGTGGAGAGGGGCTGCATTTTGGTTTCAGTTGCTCAGCCTCCCCGCCGAACAACTCCAGTTGAAGAGACGAGTTCTGTGGAGAGACAGCTGGGTAGCAAGGGGGAAAACAGGTGTTTAGAGGGTTTTTTAGAGAGTACTCAACACTTAGGATACGGGTGGTGCTGTGGGTTAAACCACAGAGCCTAGGGCTTGCCGATCAGAAGGTCTGTGGTTTGAATCCCTGCGACGGGGTGAGCTCCCGTTGCTCGGTCCCAGCTCCTGCCCACCTAGCAGTTCGAAACCATGTCAAAGTGCAAGTAGATAAATAGGTACCACTCCAGCGGGAAGGTAAACGGCGTTGCCGTGCACTGCTCTGGTTCACCAGAAGCGGCTTTGTCATGCTGGCCACATGACCCGGAAGCTGTACGCCGGCTCCCTCGGCCAATAAAGCGAGATGAGCGCCGCAACCCCAGAGTCGGCCACGACTGGACCTAATGGTCAAGGGTCCCTTTACCTTTTTACTCAACACTTACGTGATTTTGGGGCCCAGAATGTAACTCTCACATAAGTGAGAGGAGGGACACTTGTACAACACTTCACATGTGGTGGGAGTGTGTTTGCAAATAAACTAAAACCCAATTTAGATTAGCTAGATGTGAAGGACGCTCAATTTTTGTGGGGGGTTGGGTGGCCGTTTAATGCACCAATGTTAATGCATTAGAAATGCTAAAATTGAATTATATGTTATTGCCTGTTCAAGGTTCAATAGCGTACCCACTATTTGGATTTTCTGCCTCAAGTAACAGAGCATTTTGGGCAGGCAGGATACATAATCTATTTCCAAATAGAGATCCTGACTCCCCCCCCCCCATTCAAAACATTTTATCTTCATAGTTACCCCATAGGACTTTTCCTTTTGGCCAAAGGGGGAGATTTATAAACTTTTCTCTTGCACTTCCTAGTCTTTATGTGAGTATCTGTGGCTTGTAATCTCAAGGGAGATCAGCTGGCCCGTAGAAGGATAAAAGAACAAAATGTTTTAAAGTATATATTAAAAAATCCCTAAAGCCACAAAGACCTTTAAACAGAATTGTATTTTGGGTACACTCAGCAACAGTTTATCATTCTCCCCCACCCCCACCCCCCAGCAGCTTATAAAACCAGCAGCAACTATAGCAGAGAGAAGGAGAAGGAGGACCAGAGAGGAACTGTCTGGAGCCAGAACCACAAACCAGGAGAGAGAAGCCAATTCCGTCCGACTTCAATATGGCTATGAAGATACAGGTCCTTCTCCTGGTCTCTTGGTTCGTCCTGGGGCAATCAGCTCCAGGCTCAGGTAGACCTACAAGAGAATCCATCACTAACTACAAGCTGAGATTTTGCTTGCTTTGCTTCCCACTCTCTTTCTTTGTTCCAGACTAGGGCAAACGAGTACAGGATGTTCTGCGGGGTAAGGAGAGAGCTTGCCGAGCGAGATCTGCAAGCTGGCACAGTGTGGGTGGGCTTCAGAATGGCCCCTTGCAAGGCAGGCTTCTTGGAAGAGGATGACACAGTGTTGGTTTCCCTGAGCATCACGGCAGGGCAGACGTTATTCAGAGGTTGCCAGGCAGTGCATCAAAGCTCTTTGGGTACCAAATCAGACCTGAGGCTGGATGGAAAGGGGGTCCAGATATTCCTTTTCCTCCAAACATGTCTGAAGCTGACCAGCCACCACTGTGTCAGCGACCATGCCCACAGTCACCCCCCCCCTCTCTCTCTCTGTGTGTGTAAAGGTAAAGGTAAAGGTAAAGGGACCCTTGACCATTAGGTCCAGTCGTGGCCGACTCTGGGGTTGCGGTGTTCATCTCGCTTTATTGGCCGAGGGAGCCGGCGTACAACTTCCGGGTCATGTGGCCACCAGGACTAAGCCGCTTCTGGTGAACCAGAGCAGCACACGGCAATGCCGTTTACCTTCCCGCTGGAGTGGTACCTATTTATCTACTTGCACTTTGACATGGTTTCGAACTGCTAGGTGGGCAGGAGCTGGGACCGAGCAACGGGAGCTCACCCCGTCGCACAGATTGAAACCACAGGCCTTCTGATCGGCAAGCCCTACGCTCTGTGGTTTAACCCACAGTGCTACCCGCATCCCTCTGTGTGTGTATAAAACCAAAATTTAAAATGGCTTTAAAAGTAAATCAAATTAAATTAAATGAGCCTGCCCTCTCCCACCCTGCCTCAAAGAGAGAGAGAGACAGAGAGAGAAACAGAGACTTGTCTTATGCTGTCTACCACACAAGAAAATAAAATTTGAGAGAGAGAAGTGAAGGAAGAAGCCTGGGACTTTGCAAGGGGTGGTTGTGTCTGAGATAAAAAGCAGAGGAGACAGAGGCTGCATTGCCTGTGTCCACTGAGGTCTCTGAGTCTGGGTGATGGGACAGTATCCACTTGAGCACCAGAGAGCCTTTCCTGTGGGAAGGGCTTGACGTGTGGGGCTTGTAAGGTAAAAAAGGGAAGGCCCCCTGGCGGTTAAGTCCAGTCAAAGGCAACTATGGGGTTGGGGCGCTCATCTCGCTTTCAGGCCGAGGGAGCCAATGTTTTTCCACAGACAGCTTTCGGGGTCATGTGCCCAGCATGACTAAACCGCTTCTGGCACAATGGGACACCGTGACGGAAACCAGACTGCACGGAAACACCATTTACCTTCCTGCCAGAGTGGTACCTATTTATCTACTCGCACTGGCGGGCTTTCAAATTGCTAGGTTGGCAGGAGCTGGGACAGAGCAATGGGAGCTCACCCCGTCGCGGGGATTCAAACCACCGACCTTCTCATCGGCAAGCCCAAGAGGCTCAGTGGTTTAGACCACAGGCGCCACCCGCGTCCCTGTGGGCTTGTAACTGTGGGGAGTTGCCTTTTCTCAGGTTTCTTCATATTTATTTAGCCAATTTATGGGCCGTTTGACGTGGCCGTTTCTACATCCGTATGAAACTCACACAAAAAGGTCCCATAATTTTTTAGGGACTGTCAAGTTTGTAGAGAAGATGCTGCACTCGATGAGCCTTCTTGGTCCCTTCCAGCCCTACGAATCTATGTCTACTAGGATCATTCGCTATGCCTGGCGTAGGACCCCCCCCCACATCCTCCACTGGGCAAGATGGAGGGCAGGGCAGCCCCCCCCCACCTCCCTGCGCCAGTCCACCTGCCGCTGGGAGCAGCCATGTCACTCTGCCTAACGGTAGGACCCACCCTGAACAAAATCTCCCTTTCTAGTGTTGCCGGAAAAATCCGAGGGCTCCCTTGAACAAAAAGTAAAGACACCAACCAGAGCAAATTGAAGCAAATCAGCAGCCTGTAGGCTTGGTCTTTATTGAAGAAAGACTGTCGCGACAGGGTGCTCCCCTCACTTGCAGGTGAGAGGAAAGACACAGAAAAATGGTGTGCAAGGTCTTATAAAAACTTTTGGAATTCCCATCCTGTAAGTCAAGCCCACCCCCAGAAACATCATGCATACATTACAGAAAGGAGGGGTTGAGGGAGGAGTTGCGGTGGTAACCTGAGTGTCCTGTCACCTGGCTGGTTCCCTTCTCTCCCCCTCCCCATGAGTCGCTTCCAGGAGACAAAGGGGAGTTGGCAGTTTCCTGCCCCCAGAGGGAAGATCTGATCAGTGTCCTTTGTTTCAGTCCATGCTGAATCCACTCCCATATGCAAGTTCTTTGTGATCTTGATTGTCTTCTGTCTAGGACCATCAGGGTTGGCATAGCAACTGGGCAGGGCTCCTGTGGATGTGCTGGGATGGTGAAGGGATTATGGCTGCCCTGTATCAAGCCTTCCCCATTTTGTAGTCCTTCCTTCATGGAGTAAAATAAAAGTGGAACAGTGCAAATCTGATGCATGGTTGATTTTCTATGAATTTATAACAGAAGCGTAGCGTATGTCGTGTGTGAGTGTGTGTGAAGTTTGTACAAACTGGATGATGGGGCGGGGGGCGGTTTCCTGCTACACTAGCTAAGCCCCATCCCACCCCAATCTGGGAAGAGGCCACCGCGTCCCTTAACTCAGGTATTAAGGAAGTTGTCAAGGAAGTTCTTTTGGTACGGTTGTACGGTGCCAGGGGTCGAACTGGGAAGCTCCTTTGTGCAAAGCAGGTTTTCTGCCGCTGAGCCGTGGCACTCCCCTTTTAAAATAAAGTAAGTCTCTAGTCCTCATGGTTCTGAGGAAAGGGCCGCTTCAAATAGGAACACCGGAAGCTGCCTTTGCTGAGACACACCAGTGGTCCCCCTGACCGGGGTGTGTGTGTGTGTGTGTGTGTCTGTCTGAGTGTTCAGGCAGGATGTCTCTCAAAGCCCCGCCTGGAGATGCCAGGATCTGAATTTTGTTGTTTTGTTTTTTTAGAATGATCTAACTGTTTTACACTATTTTAGCTTTGTGTTTCTGTTTGCTGATCTGGGTTCCTTGGAGAAGGAAGGGAGGGATTTTAATAATAATAATAATAATAATAATAATAATAATAATAATAATAATAATAAATTTTTAAAAACAAGACAAAACACCAAATTTTAATGTATCATTATCTTTTTTTCCCTGATTCTCCCTACAGTTGATATGCACCAGCGACCGATACAGATTTCTGGACAAGGTTAGAGGGTTTCTTTTCTAACTTCTATCCGTGTTGGGGGATGGGGCTAGTTTCTTAGGAAAACAGTCATTTAGAAATCTTAGGTTATGCAACAAAAGAAAATCATATACTAACAAATCAATGTATTTGATATGAATTGGCATTACTACGTATTTTATTGTTTTATATGTCACTTTGAGACTTTGGTAGGAAGCGGTGAACAAATGGAATACAGTGGTACTTCGGGTTACATACGCTTCAGGTTACAGACTCCGCTAACCCAGAAATAGAACCTTGGGTTAAGAACTTTGCTTCAGGATGAGAACAGAAATCGTGCTCCAGCGGCGTGGCAGCAGCGGGAGGCCCCATTAGCTAAAGTGGTGCTTCAGGTTAAGAACAGTTTAAGAACGGACCTCTGGAACGAATTAAGTACTTAACCCGAGGTACCACTGTAATGAATAATAATAATAGAGAGATAAGGAGGGCGAGAGAAAGATTCTTTCTTTCTTTCTTTCTTTCTTTCTTTCTTTCTTTCTTTCTTTCTTTCTTTTTCTTTTCTTTTTTCTTTCTTGTATTTTGAAACAATTTATTAATTTTATGATAAAAAACAAAAAACCCAAAGAACATCACAATCAAAATCATACATCTTAATTGACTTCCCTCCAACTTCCCCTCCTTATACCATTTTAAATTTTTTTTTACTTATTTATACACATCTGCAGAATCTTATACTCTTAACTATCCAATTTTAAAACCTTAATAATAATAATAATAATAATAATAATAATAATAATAATAATCTTTATTTATATCCCGCCCTCCCCAGCCAAAGCCAGGCTCAGGGCAGCTAACAACAATCATATAATCCAACATTCTAAAAACATTTCATTATAAAAATTAATTAAAATCAAATTGATGGCAACCGTTCAGCAAAATTCTGTGCAGATTGCCAGAGGAGGGAGTCAGGCTGTGCCCTCACCAAAGGCCTGGTGGAACAGCTCTGTCTTGCAGGTACTGCGGAAAGATGTCAGGTCCCGCAGGGCCCTAGTCTCTTGTGACAGAGCGTTCCACCAGATTGGAGCCGCAGCCGAGAAGGCCCTGGCTCTAGTTGAGGCCAGCCTAACCTCTCTGTGGCCTGGGACCTTCAGGATGTTTTTATTTGCAGACAGTAGGTTCCTCTGTGGGACATATCAGGAGAGGTGGTCCTGTAGGTACGAGGGTCCTTGGCTGTATAGGGCTTTAAAGGTTAAAACCAGCACCTTAAACCTGATCCTGTACTCCACCGGGAGCCAGTGCAGCTGGTATAGTACCGGATGAATGTGATCTCGAAGCGAAGACCCCATAAGGAGTCTTGCCGCGGCATTCTGCACCCGCTGGAGTTTCTGGGTCAGTCTCAAGGGCAGCCCCACGTCGAGCGAGTTACAATAATCCAGTCTGGAGGTGACCGCTCCATGGATCACAGTGGCTAGGTCAGGGCGAGAGAGATAAGGAGCCAACTGCTTAGCTTGGCGGAGATTAAAAAATGCCGCCTTTGTTATAGCTGTAATCTGTGCCTCCATAGAGAGGGAGGTATCGAAGATTACACCCAAACTTTTAACGGACGGTGCTTTCACTAATTGCGCCCCCGCAAGAGATGGGAGTTGCCCCCTCAATCCCATATCGTCCTGTCCTAGCCAGAGGACCTCTGTCTTCGAAGGATTTAACCGGCTCCCACGTAACCATCCAGCCACAGCTTACAGACATCTGGTCAGTATGTCTGGGGCCGAGTCAGGATGGCCATCCATCAACAGATAGAGTTGGGTGTCATCGGCATACTGATGGCAACCCAGCCCAAAACTCCGGACAAGCTGGGCGAGGGGGCGCATAAAGATGTTAAAAAGCATTGGGGAGAGTATTGAACCCTGAGGCACTCCACACACCAAGGAGTGGCGCGATGACAATTCCCCCCCAAGCGCCACCCTCTGTCCCCGACCAGAGAGAAACGAGTGCAGCCATTGAAGGACTGTGCCCTGGATCCCCACGTCGGCAAGGCGGTGGTCCAGGAGTTCGTGATCGACCATGTCGAAGGCTGCTGACAGGTCTAGAAGAATCAGAAGCCCCGACCCGCCTCGATCCAGCGGAGATCATCTGTTAGGGCGACCAGAGCCGTCTCGGTCCCATGACCAGTGCGGAAGCCGGACTGGAATGGATCCAGAGCCGATGTTTCATCCAGAAACCTGCCAAGCTGTTCAGCAACTGCTCTGAAAGGAGAATGTTAGCCGCTTTGAGACTCCTTTAAGGGAGTGAAAGGCGGGATATCAAATCCAAACTCCTCCTCCTCCTCCTCAGTCACCTTACCCAAGAATGGAAGATTCGAAACCGGGCGGTAATTGGATAGATCTAAGGGATCTAATGTTGTTTTCTTTAAGAGCGGGCGCACCACTGCCTCCTTCGGTTCCCCTGGGAATATCCCGGTGCCAAGGGACAAATTGATGATATCCCCCGGGGGGGGGGGGGGCGCACCTCATCTGGACACGCTCTAATCAGCCAAGACGGGCACAGGTCAAGAGGACAGGTGGTGGGCTTTCCAGCTCGGAGGAGTCTGTCCACAGCGGCTGGGGATATCCGGTCAAAGTGGACCTGAGGACCTGAGGACCTGAGGACCAGTCAAGGGGCCTCCAGTTCCTTTATTGTATCCAAATTGGCAGGGAGGTCATGGCGGATATTATTACAAGTGAGCTTTTAAAAGTTCGACTAATGTAGAAATCAATGCACAAAGCTTACTGATTATGCCTGAACATTTCTCCCCCTTTTTTTTTTAAAAAAAAGGGGGGGGGATTGTCTGGTGTGTCCAGTATAGTTCATCAGTTTGTTTTGCCAATCTCCTTCGTCATCTTTGGCGGTGTCGTCTTCCTTCTATTGGGATGAGTGTAGTTTGATTTCCATCCTTCTCTCGCTCTCATCTTCCCCATGAGCTACTTTTAAAATGAGGTTGCATTTTAAATTGCATTTTAACCTGTAATTTAAATTGTTGTTTTTTTCTTCCCCCTATTATGTTTTTACTGTGATTTTTGCTGTTGTTAGCCACCCTGAGCCTGGCTCTGGCCGGGGAGGGCGGGGTATAAATAAAATTTATTACTACCACTATTATTATTATTATTATTATTATTATTATTATTATTATTATTACTATCACTAGCAAAGGTTGAAGGAGGGCCAGAAAAATTCCCACCTGCCCGCCCCAGCGCCAAGAATATCGGGAACATCTGCAAGGATGGGAGTAAGAAGCTGTCCCAGGGCCTGAAAGCCTCCGGTTACTCAAACGTCTATGACAAGGCTAATGTCCTCGTGGATCTGGGAGACGCACTGGGCAAGTGCTGCCGGCAGTCTGAAAAAGAGAAGCTCCCTTGCTCCCAGAAAGCAGTGAGTGCTTCTCATTGTCCTCCTTGGCCTGACAAATATGGCAACTGCATTAATATGGGGGCCTTGTGGGGCCAGGGGGGCGCTGCTCTTAGATATCCTTTGAAAGACTTGTAATCTTTCCAACTTTTTCATTCCTTCCTTCCTTCCTTCCCTCTTTCCTTCCCTTTCCTTCCTTCCCTCCACCTCCCTCCCTCCCTTTTCATCCTTCCTTCCCTCTTCCCTCCCTCCCTCCCTCCCTTCCTTCCTTCCTTCCTTCCTTCCTTCCTTCCTTCCTTCATTCCCTTTCCTTCCTTCCTTCCTTCCTTCCTTCCTTCCTTCCTTCCTTCCTTCCTTCCTTCATTCCCTTTCCTTCCTTCCTTCCTTCCTTCCTTCCTCCCTCCCTCCCTTTTTGTCCTTCCTTCCCTCTTCCCTCCCTCCCTTTCCTTCCTTTCTTTCTTTGGAAGGGGGGTGGGTCTAAAAACCTTCCTTGTGTGCTTGGATTTTGTTGGTGTTGAATATGCCCTATCAAGCATTCTGAGGGAATCCTTTTTTTTTTTTTTTAAAGGACACAATTCCTGTCTCCGAGGCCCAACTGTTCTCACCCCAAATTTGTTAATCTTATCAGGGTTCGGAACATCTGTGGCCCTCCAGATGTTGCCTTGACCATAGTGGCTGGGGCAGCTGAGAGCTGGAGTCCATCAACATCTGGGCAGGTACAGATGTTCCCCACCCCTGCATAGGTGGGTCAGGATCTCCCAGTGTGATGAACAAGGAACCAGACATTGTGAAGACTGGCGGTCGGGGGAACGTCGGTGGTGGTGGTTCTGAAACCCACCCCTTCCCAAATTAAGACAAGTTTGCATTTTTTATACTAGCTCTTGCTCCTGACAAGAGTGCCTTCATTTCCCAACTAATAATAATAATAATAATAATAATAATAATAATAATTTATTTATACCCTGCCCATCTAGCTGGGTTTCCCCAGCCACTCTGGGCGGCTTCTAACAAAGATTAAAAATACAATAAAACATCAGTCATTAAAAACTTCCCTAAACAGGGCTGCCCTCAGATGTCTTCTAAAAGTCTGATAGTTGTTTATTTCCTTGACATCTGATGAGAGGGCGTTCCACAGGGTGGGCACCACCACCAAGAAGGCCCTCTGCCGGGTTCCCTGTAACTTGGCTTCTCGCAGTGAGGGAACCACCAGAAGACCCTCAGCGCTGGACCTCAGTGTCCGGGCAAAGTGATGGGAAGTGATTGGGAAGGCAATTAGGATTCAGTTGTACAGTGGTACCTCGGTTCTCGAACGTAATCTGTTCCGGAAGACCCTTCAGGTTCCGAAAACCGAGGCGCAAAGAAAGGGCAGGCTGCAAATTCAACGGAGAAAGCTGAAAAACACATGGCGGAAGCCGTTCGACTTCCAAGGCATGTTTGAAAACGGAAGCCTTTGCTTCCGGGTTTTCCAAAACGTTCGTCAACGGAGACGTTCGAGAACTGAGGTACCACTGTACAGAGGCAAAAGAACAGCCTCGTCTCGAATGCCAAATGTGATCGTTGGTTATTTCGGGACGAGAGACTGCTCTGCAGACAACCCAAAGCTGCCCTCTTCTCAATCTGTTGCTGTTTTGTGTGCAAATCCACACACACACACACACACATTTTGCAAAACAGACATTCGGACACATATTAAAAAGAGGCTTTGAGTTTGGGCCCAGATTAAGAAACCCTACTTAGCCATCTTATTGACCATCTCATCTGTCTCCCTCCTGGTCCAGTGGTCAGCCCTCCTGAAGAAGATGTGCGAAAAGCAAGGTGCAGTAAAGATGGAACAGAATAAGTGCTGCCTAATGGATGGTGCCGCCATGGAAAACTGTTTTGACCAGAAGTCCCGCTTCCCAAATTATGATTTCAAGAATTGATGGGTGATTCCGTAGTGACCAATGTAACATTTGCAGCTTCTTTGCATACAGTGGTTCCTCGCAAGACGAATGCCTTGTAAGACGAAAAACGCGCAAGACGAAAGGGTTTTTCGTTTTTTGAGTTGCTTCACAAGACAATTTTCCCTATGGGCTTGCTTCGCAAGACGAAAACGTCTTGCGAGTTTGTTTCCTTTTTCTTACAACCGTTAATACCCAGGGAATCCGCGCTCCGCAAGACGAAAAAAATCGCAAGACGAAACAACTCGAATTAATTTCGAGTTGCGAGGCACCACTGTATATACTGCATGTGATTTGACTAGTATTATGTAACTCCAATTAATATGAAGCTGTTTCTTAACTGCCTTGATCCTTCCCTATAAAAACAATCGATCATTATGGCCGAGGTTGTTTAAATGTTTTCTTTTTATTGTGTTTTTTCACAAAGATGTAGCCAATGTAACAGCTTTGCAACCTCAAGAACGTATCTGTAATGTGGGCAAGCTTTTCCTCTGAAAGTATGAATCAATTTTTCTTCTGTTTGTGGCACTATACTAACGTTTGACGGCCAAGTGCCAAATCGGTGGTAATGTTTATTTGAAAAGTGCAGAAAAGAGGTTTTCTGGCAAATGAAATGTGCCCAACGTAACATGACCAATGTAACAATGTGACAATTCTTTCCTAGACAATCACAAAATAAAGGCCTTCATAGCATGTGACATCTTGTATAGTTGGCCAAGTTTAATTCAGATACCTCCAAACCAGATACCTCCAGATCTTGGTGAGATTTCTAGACAATTATTATTATTATTATTATTATTATTATTATTATTATTATGCACTGCCTTTTGTGCCACAGAACCTGCTTTTGGATCTGTGTAAAATCTAAATTGATCAGGATAGGTGGCACTGGTGTTTTTTTACAACTAATCCAGAATGGGGCAGCTAGACTGGTGACTGGGAGCAGCCACTGAGACCGCATAACACCGGTCTTGAAAGACCTACATTGGCTCCCAGTACATTTCCGAGCACAATTCAAAGTGTTGGTGCTGACCTTTAAAGCCCTAAAAGGCCTCGGTCCAGTATATCTGAAGGAGCATCTCCACCCCCATCGTTCTACCTGGACACTGAGGTCCAGCGCCGAGGGCCTTCTGGCAGTTCCCTTGCTGCGAGAAGCCAAGTTACAGGGAACCAGGCAGAGGGCCTTCTTGGTGGTGATGCCCAACCTGTGGAACGCCCTCCCACCAGATGTCAAAGAGAAGAACAACTACCAGACTTTCAGGCGACATCTGAAGGCAGCCCTGTTTAGGGAAGCTTTTAATGTTTAATAGGTGACTCTATTTTAATATTCTGTTGGAAGCCGCCCAGAGTGGCTGGGGAAACCCAGCCAGATGGGCGGGGTATAAATAATAATAATAATAATAATAATAATAATAATAATAATAATAATAATAATAATGTTTTATTGATGGTAGGGATGTGGGTGGCGCTGTGGGTTAAACCACAGAGCCTAGGCCTTGCCGATCAGAAGGTCAGCAGTTCGAATCCCTGCAATGGGGTGAGCTCCCATTGCTCTGTCCCTCCTCCTGCCAACCTAGCAGTTTGATAGCACGTCAAAGTGCAAGTAGATAAATAGGTACCACTCTAGTGGGAAGGTAAACGGCATTTCTGTGCGCTGCTCTGGTTTGCAGAAGTGGCTTAGTCATGCTGGCCACATGACCAGGAAGCTGTATGCTGGCTCCCTCGGCCAATAAAGCGAGATGAGCACCGCAACCCCAGAGTTGTCCGCGACTGGACCTAATGGTCAGGGGTCCTTTTACCTTTACTAGCACTGATGGTGACTGCCGTAAAATACAGTATTCTTATTCTTATTCTTAATTGAATTTATATACAGTCATACCTCGGGTTGAAGACGCTTTGAGTTGAGCGCGTTCAAGTTGCGCTCCTTGGCAACCCAGAAGTAACGGAGAGCGTTACTTCTGGGTTTCGCTACTTGCGCATGCGCAGGTCTGAGGCATCTAATCATAAGCCTGCATTTTTATCAAAGCTTCTATATGTTTAATCAGGGCTTGCATTTTAAAAATGAGCTTAAAAAAAAAAAGGATTTTCAAATGTTTCATGCCAGGCAAAAGACCAGCTGCCTAAAAGAACCTTGGCAAGATGTTTTTCCTCCTAAGACAAGAAGGGCCCCATTGATTTATAGTAGAAAAACAATTCTCAAAGTCATAAAAAGGGAGAATTACATATGCTGCCCCAAGGCTGAGAAAACACCATTAGGAATGGGGAAGATAATACCAATGTGCCTCCCAGTAAAATGAGCCAGATCTTCTTTCTAAGGTTAAAAGGCCAGGAGCAAATGGGGAGAAACATTTAGCTGGAAAGAGAACATTTTTGAAGAGGCTTCTTTTAAAAGCTGTGTTTTATTGAGTTCCTTCCTTTTCACTTTGAGAAGCTTTATTCTTTTAAGAGGCTACCTATGATAAATGTATGAAATATATTAGCTTAAATATATTGGCTTAAATGTAATTATGCAAAGGATTTAAGGAATGCTAGATTCTTATTTCATATGGTTGTAAGAGTTGTATTTATCCTGAAATTAAGTCAGCCACCAGCCCCCCCCCTGCCAGACAGAAGACGCCATCCGGGCAGTCTTGATATATAGTTGTCAGGCATTTTGTTTAGAAACATTAAATGAAGGAAATCTTTCAATGTTGATGTGAAACTCAAGATCCTTGACATCTGTTGAACATAAAATGTAAGATTAAACCATTTGTTTTAGAAGGCAATAGGGCAAGAAGGGCAAGAGGTGAGCTGGTAATTAAGATTCCATGTAAGATATATTATTACTTATTTGTCATTTATATATAGCTCTTTGTCTCCCATATAAGGGCAAGGAAGTGGGTGTATCTTTTGTGGGTGTATCTTTTGTGATTGGTTCTAGCAAACAGCCAATAGGAATTTCAACCAGGCTGATTGGACAGAGGCAGCCACAGGAGGAGCAAAGGGGGCTGGATTAAGGGAATATAAGTGCTGGCCAGAATGGCAGGAGGCCAGGCCAGAGCTTGGTAACCACGTACCACTGAGCCTCTTATTTATTTGTCTGACAAATAAATTACTATTTTAATTTCTCTATTGCTGCGTTGAATATTTCATTCCAGCTAAGCGTTAACCACAAGCAGGGTGCTACATTTTATGGTGCCCTGTGACTCGGATAAGTGGTCTGCTGGAACGCAGCCCCTTCGCCCTACTGGGCAGGGTACAAGAGAGAGGACAACTGCTTACCCAAAGCGCGCACTGGTAATTTTTTCCAGGGGGAACGCAGAAGACTCGTCTGTCTGATACCCTGCTCACTGGCGGCGACGGACCGGGGGAAACAGGGAACCAACCAAGGGTAAGTGCACAAAGGGATTTTTGGCCCTCCAATTAATTGGGAGGAAGAGAAGTCTTGATCAAACTTCTGCGTCTCAGTAAGGGGAAACTGAGTACGCTAGGTGGTTGGGTACATCAGATGGTGATCTGGTGTAGGGAAAGGGAAAAATTGGGAGGTAGAGTGTGGTGAAGTATCCAGCGCATTGTATGTGTGAGAAAGTACAGAGCAATCTGTAGCTGACCCGAGTGTGGAGTGGGCAGTACTTCGGTTCCTAGTAAGGCGACTTCACTAGGCAAGGAAACCCACGAAGCGCGTCTGTGAGTGACTGAGTGGATACTTCACAGGGCCATACAATGGGAGTTGGGGGTTCAAAGGGGGAAAATACACCTCTTGAGTGTATGTTAAATAATTTTAAGAAAGCCTTCTCAGGGGCATATGGTGTCAAAATGACGCCAGAGCGCTTGAGAACGTTATGTGAACTAGAATGGCCAAAACAAATTACTGGATGGCCATCCCAGGGAACCTTTGATATAAATTTAGTAAGCAAACTTTGGACTGATATCGCCAAAGAAACTGGAGGGTGCCCAGAACAATTTCCATATATAGATTCCTGGCTGAGCACATTAAATAAAAATCCTCCATGGATAAGGGAATGCAAAGTCAAACGATGCAAATTATTGGCTGTAAAAGCCGAAGCTAGGAAAGGAATCTTGCCAAATAAACTCAAACCCATTTTTGAGGGGCCAGAGGAAGAGGTGCTTCCACCTCCACCCTATGCTCCACATCGAAGGGAGCTTAATCCAAACACTCCACCAGTTGTAACCCCAAGGCAAGAAACTGGAATGAATAATGGGAGTGGAGTCACAGAGCTTGATTCCTTGATAGATTATGATAAATATCTTCAGGAGGCATTGGAGTTCTATAATAAAGCCCAAGCAGAAGTGGTTATTCCACCTGTGACTCCTAATAGACCTCCATCTACAGTCTCCTTTAGTGGAACAACTGATTGCCCACCCCAAACCCCTGTACATCCAAGTCCCAGAGAAATGTTACAGAAGTTACAGGGAGACCTTGCTCGGTCAGCAAGCAATACAGCCAGGCGTATAAAGCTGCTAAAAGAACGCCTTGCGACAGATACCATCCCCTATGATTTGAGGCCCCTAGAGCAAAGTGAAGAGAAAGGTCACGTAGTAGCCCCTCTTAGAAGAGTATTTGATGCACTTGAGGAGCCTGCGCTGGTTAATGGGCAACCCGGACCACGGCCACCTCGAACTTCGACCCTGCAATATATTCCATTCACAACTACAGATCTGATGAATTGGAAAACACACACCCCATCTTTTGCAGAAAAACCTCAGGCTATGATGGACTTGGTGACTTCAATAGTAAATACTCATAGCCCTACTTGGACAGATTGTCGCCAGCTCCTAAATACTCTGTTCACCACTGAGGAAAGGAGAGACATAATTGAAAAGGCACAGATATATTTGCGTGAGCAGGCCAGAGCGGGAAATATTTATAATGTTGACCGTCATCTCCAAGATAACTTTCCCTTGGAAGATCCTAATTGGGATCCAAACAATGCAATTCACCTGGCCAGACTCACCACCTACCGCCAGACACTTGTGCAAGGTATCCGCAGGGCATGCCAGAAGCCCACTAATATGTCTAAAGTTTCAGAAGTAGAACAAAAACCAAATGAGAGTCCGGGAGACTTTTTAGAGAGGCTGCAAGAAGCCTATCGTATATGGACTCCTTTTGACCCTGAAGCCCCTGAAAACAGCAGAATGATTACTGCTACATTTGTGGCCCAGTGCGCTTCTGACATTCGTAAGAAAATTCAGAAATCAGAAGGATGGGAAGGGATGCTGATGAGCCAAATTATGGCCATTGCACGCCGAGTTTATCGGAATAGGGATGAGGCTGAGAAACAAGAGAAGAAGAAGTGGCAGAAGGAAAAGATGGTAATGCTAGCCACAGCAGTGAAGCAAGACCACCGCCCCTTAAATGGAGGGCGAGGGCGAGGAAGGAATCCACCACTGGGAAGGAATCAATGTGCAAATTGCAAGAAGGAGGGTCATTGGAAGCGGGAGTGTCCTGAACCCCTGAGGTTGGAAGAAGTACGCCCAGGCCCAGGCCCAGGCCCAGGCTCCGGCCCAAGAAACCAGGGACGGGGACGGGGAATGATCCGAGATGGAAGATATCAGAGACCAGGACAGGGACGGAGTAGAGACAATTTCATTGGACTGGCAGAAGAGGATTTTACCCAAGACTAGGAACGACCGGACTCCATAAAGTTAGGCTTCCAGGAGCCCACGGTCACGATTCAATTAGGGAGCCATTTAATAGATTTTATGATTGATACTGGGGCTGAATACTCAGTACTCCCAGAACTATTGCAGAAAAAGGCATCTAAAAGTGTAGTCATTAAAAGTGCCACTGGACAGTCAGCCAAGAGGTCTTTCCTCCAACCTTTGGAATGCCAGATTGGGGGACATCGTTTAACCCATCAGTTTTTGTATATACCTGAGTGTCCAATACCTCTCTTAGGTAGAGATATGCTGTCCAAATTGCAGGCCCAAATCACTTTCACTCCTCGAGGTCCAGAAATGAAACTGCCATCAAAAGCAGCAGGAATAATTACCCTCTCAGTACCTAAGGAACAATCATGGCGCCTAATGTCAGCCTTGCAAGTCCAACCCACATTGGATACAGAATTAAACAAGCTCCTCCGAACTCTACAGGTGCCACCAGGAGTATGGGCTGAAAATAGCCCACCAGGAATGGCTAAGAATATAGCTCCAATTGTAGTAACCCTAAAACCTATGGCTACCCCTGTATCTGTAAAGCAATATCCCTTACCCCGGCGAGCAGCGGAGGGCATCCAGAAACATTTGGACCGCCTATTAAAATATGGTCTGCTTAAGCCTTGCCAATCAGAATGGAACACACCCCTTTTGCCTGTTCGAAAACCTGGGACAGATGAATACAGGCCAGTGCAGGACTTGAGGCTCGTAAACCAGGCTATCGAGACCTTGCACCCAAATGTACCAAACCCATATACCTTGCTGAGTTTGATCCCACCAGAAGCAACATTTTTTACTGTATTGGACTTGAAAGATGCATTCTTCTGTTGCCGGCTGGCACCACAGAGCCAACCTATATTTGCCTTCCAATGGGAAGATCCTTTGACAGGAACAAAAGGCCAGCTAACCTGGACAAGATTGCCCCAGGGATTCAAAAATTCCCCAACTTTATTTGGCACTGCCTTGGCGAGGGATCTAACAAGTTACCCCTCAATACCGGGAGAAAAGGTGGTTCTGCAATATGTGGATGATCTTATACTAGCTGCAAAGGATTTTGATACCTGTAAAGAAGGGACAGAGGAACTGCTCCACTTGCTCTGGGAAGCTGGCTACCGAGTTTCCCAGAAAAAGGCACAGTTATGTTTAGAAAAGGTCAAATATTTGGGCTTTGACATCTCACACCAACAACGAGCATTGAGACCAGAGAGGAAAGAAGCTATTTGCCTTATCAAGGAACCTACCACAAGAAAACAACTTAGGGGATTCCTGGGAACAGCAGGGTTTTGTAGACTATGGATACCTGATTTCAGTAGTCTGGCCAAGCCCTTACATGAAAGCACTCGAGGTGCAGAAAAGGACCCATTCGTATGGGGACCTGAGCAGAAACAAGCCTTTTTAGTAATCAAACAGCGACTTATGGAGGCACCAGCCCTTGGATTGCCTAATTCGGAAAAACCCTTTCAGCTGTATGTACATGAACAGAATGGGATTGCAGCGGCAGTCCTGACCCAGAGATTAGGAAGTTGGAACCGTCCAGTAGCTTATTTGTCTAAACAATTGGACTCAGTAGCAAAAGGATGGCCTCCATGCCTAAGGGCAGTAGCGGCCACTGCGAGCCTTGTCAAAGAAGCTGATAAATTTACCTTTGGCCAGACGATGTATGTGAATGTACCTCATGCTGTTTTGACACTCATGGAATATAAGGGTAGTTATTGGCTAACGAACCCAAGGATGGCTAGATACCAAGGCCTATTGTGTGAAAATCCCAGGATTCATCTACGAGTAGTGAATATGCTCAATCCAGCGACTTTGCTGCCCCTACCAGAGGTAGATGATGAGGAATCACATGATTGTCTCCAAGTAATGGATGAAGTTTATTCCAGTAGACCTGATCTGAAAGATGAGCCATTAAAAAATCCAGATGTTGTATATTATACTGATGGTAGCAGTTACCTGCATGAAGGTGCCAGACGAGCAGGATATGCTGTGGTCACCAATGAGGAAGTTGTGGAAGCTGAAGCTTTGCCTGCTGGCACCTCAGCACAAAAGGCTGAACTTATAGGTTTAACTAGAGCTCTGCAATTGGCAGCCGGATGTAAGGCAAACATCTATACTGATTCAAAATATGCCTTCTTAACCCTGCATGCACATGGAGCTCTATGGAAAGAAAGAGGTCTAATCGGAGCCCACGGGAAGGCTTTGAAATATGGACCTGAAGTAGAAATCCTGTTAGAAGCAGTATGGGCTCCAGAACAGATTGCTGTAATGCACTGCAAAGGTCATGGACGAGGAAGGGATCCAATAACCAGAGGAAATCATGCTGCTGACAAAGCAGCCCGAGAGGCAGCCCAAAAGCCTGTGGGAGGATTTATAGCAGCCCTCATACCAGAGGTAGTTCCAGAAGAAGTTAAACCTCACTATACCCCAGAAGAGAGGAAGTGGGCTGAACAGGAAGGAGCGGTTGTGAGGGACGGTTGGATGATCCTGCCGGACAATAGGATTTATGTACCTCATCATCTAGCAGGCACAATTGTAAGAAATTATCATGAATCTACTCACCTTGGCGGTACTGCAACTAGAGAGAGTCTCAGTCGGAAGTTGTATATTATTAATCTATCACAATTAGCAACTTGCATTTCACAGAAATGTGTTCTTTGTGCTAAAAACAATCCCAGGCAGGGACCGGTACAACCTCCTGGAATTCAGCATGTGGGATACGTCCCCATGGAAAGCCTAATTGTGGACTTCACAGAGCTGGTCCCTTCTAAGGGATTCAAGTATCTCCTTGTGTTTGTAGATACTCTTACCGGATGGGTTGAAGCTTTTCCCACCCGAACTGAAAAGGCACGAGAGGTAACTAAAAGACTCCTCACTGAATTGATCCCAAGGTTTGGATTACCTAGATGCATTGGAAGTGATAATGGGCCAGCGTTCATTGATCAAGTAGTACAAGATGTATGTCGAGTCCTACAAGTAAAATGGAGACTGCATACAGCATATAGGCCTCAGAGTTCAGGGAAAACTGAAAGAATGAATCGGACTCTGAAAACCCAATTGGCAAAATTAACCCAGGAAACGGGATTGGGATGGGTAGATGTGTTACCCATAACACTGTTTCGTGTTCGGTGTGCACCCACAAAAAGACTTAAGTTGTCACCTTTTGAGCTCCTGTATGGGAGACCGCCCTCCTTTGTTCAGGATATTCCAGCTGACCTTAAACAAATAGGAGACCATGTGACACAGGAACAAGTGCAATCTCTCTCCCGTGTTTTTGTTTCTCTTAACAGGTGGGCCCTCGAGCGCACGCCGTGCAGCATTGCCGAGCCGATTCATCAGTTCCAGGCTGGCGATAGCGTATGGGTGAAAGAGTGGAAACGCGATCCACTTGCACCTAAGTGGCGTGGACCTTACACCGTCTTGCTCTCTACTCCAACAGCGGTGAAGGTAGCTGAGGTGACCCCCTGGATTCATCACTCTCGTTTGAAGAAGTCTGAAGGCAGTTGGACGTGCAAAGGTGACCCCTCTAATCCTTTAAAACTAACTCTCTCCAAAAACCCCTGTATCTAGCCCTACCGGGAACGGGCTAGGTCACGGGCAACATTTGACGACCGGCCTGCTGCAGCCACAACCTGGAAGCTGGCTGACCTGCGCACGCCTGAAGCTTGAGGAGCGTCTGAACCAGCGACTGTGAACGGAAAGATTCTCTAATACAATTGATTGACTGCCCCCCTTGTGGAACAATTATCAGAGATATTACTCATTGGGGATCCTCGGGATATATGTTTTGGTCTTGGTGGTTCCCCATTTCTGTCACTGGGGGAATTATATTGGGGCTAATAATTATTTGCTATCATAATAAGGTAATCTTTTGTGGAAGGAATGTATATACTAGACATCAACATGATTTTATTATTAATCCTGATCCCTTGGGAAGGGGAAGGGTCCTTGAATCTGACCAAATTGGCTAAATATGGATTCAGCCATGACCACAATATGTGGGTAGGTTTAGCTGAAATGGTAGCTAATGTTGCAAATAGGACCAATTGCCTTGTTTGCTCTCTTGGGCCAGATGATTCAGAGGGAGGTATGCCCTTATTACCGATACCATTAGATGCTATTGGTATGGTAAGCGAAATGCCACACCAAACTGAAATACAGAATTTCCCCGGATGGAACTCAACTAAACCATTACGAGTTATACCTGTACAAGGGGAATTCTGTGTACATAAATCATCAGATGCAGCTGATTCTCCCATGATAGGCTCTTCTCATTGTCACTATACTTGGGATTATAAGAAGAATAGTCATACCTGGGCACACGGTACTACCTATCGAACTCGGAATGCCTTGCCCTGTGCACCTCCTTTTATTCATGCATGGAAAGTGGTGTGGAACATAACTGTGACAGAAGAAGGCAATCTAACATACTGCACTGTGAACTCTCTACCCCTTTTGGTATTTCGCCTTCTGTATTCCCCGTACCAAAAACCTCAGACCCGATGGTTGTGGTGGATATGTGGAGAATGGGCATACAAGAAACTCCCTTCCAAATGGAGTGGGACTTGTTTCTTGGGTTGGGTATTACCACCAATGTGGATTATGCCCACTAGTTCGGCCAGGCGAACACGAAGGAATGCTGATATTTCTCATATAGCAGGAGGAAGTACCCAAAGTTGGAGCGGTACTGATGATTGGCCGCCAGAGCGCATTATAGCCTATTATGATCCTGCCTCCTGGAATCCTGGTGAGCTCATACAAGGGGCACGGGATCCTATTTATAATCTAAACAGAATAATTCGATTGCAAGCAGTAGTGGAACTTGTAACCAATGCAACGGCCCAGAGTTTGAGACTTATTGCACAACAGTTGGATGAAAGTAGAGCCGCCATTTTGCAGCTGAAAATGGGAATGGATTATGTACTTGCCAGGCAGGGAGGCCTATGTGGAGTCTTGAATTTGACAGGGAATGCCTGTTGCTTTAACATTTCTGATAATGGTGAGGCAATCCGTGTGTTGGCCACAAAGATGGAGAATATAGCACATGTCCCAGTACAAACATGGGAAGGATGGGATATGGGATGGCTCACCAATTGGTTACCTAATGTCACAGGACTCAAAGGGATACTATTGTCTTGCTTGTTTTTCTTGACAGTAGTAGTATTGGTTTTATGTATGATGCCATGTATCATTTCATGTTTTAGAAGTACAATTAGCAAGATGGTTTCAAATGAAACTCTACCTCATATCATGGCCCTATACAGAGCTTTACCTCAGGAATATGATGAAGGTCAAGCTATCAAGGACACTTGGGATGAAGGTCCTTGAGCTTGAAAGGGGGGAATGAGGCATCTAATCATAAGCCTGCATTTTTATCAAAGCTTCTATATGTTTAATCAGGGCTTGCATTTTAAAAATGAGCTTAAAAAAAAAAAGGATTTTCAAATGTTTCATGCCAGGCAAAAGACCAGCTGCCTAAAAGAACCTTGGCAAGATGTTTTTCCTCCTAAGACAAGAAGGGCCCCATTGATTTATAGCAGAAAAACAATTCTCAAAGTCATAAAAAGGGGAAATTACATATGCTGCCCCAAGGCTGAGAAAACACCATTAGGAATGGGGAAAGATAATACTAATGTGCCTCCCAGTAAAATGAGCCAGATCTTCTTTCTAAGGTTAAAAGGCCAGGAGCAATGGGGAGAAACATTTAGCTGACAGAGAAAGAGAACATTTTTGGGGGAAGTCTTTTTCTAAAGCTGTTTCTTAAACTAAGAGAGTTAAAAAAGGTTAAAATGTGTTAAATGTTGGAAAGGCAACTGGCTTGGCAGAAGAAGCAGCTTCTTCCTATTTTATTTTGAGGCTGGAGAGGAGGGGGAAAGGGGGAGGTGCAAACTGAAGAGGCTTCTTTTAAAAGCTGTGTTTTATTGAGTTCCTTCCTTTTCACTTTGAGAAGCTTTATTCTTTTAAGAGGCTACCTATGATAAATGTATGAAATATATTAGCTTAAATATATTGGCTTAAATGTAATTATGCAAAGGATTTAAGGAATGCTAGATTCTTATTTCATATGGTTGTAAGAGTTGTATTTATCCTGAAATTAAGTCAGCCACCAGCCCCCCCCCCTGCCAGACAGAAGACGCCATCCGGGCAGTCTTGATATATAGTTGTCAGGCATTTTGTTTAGAAACATTAAATGAAGGAAATCTTTCAATGTTGATGTGAAACTCAAGATCCTTGACATCTGTTGAACATAAAATGTAAGATTAAACCATTTGTTTTAGAAGGCAATAGGGCAAGAAGGGCAAGAGGTGAGCTGGTAATTAAGATTCCATGTAAGATATATTATTACTTATTTGTCATTTATATATAGCTCTTTGTCTCCCATATAAGGGCAAGGAAGTGGGTGTATCTTTTGTGGGTGTATCTTTTGTGATTGGTTCTAGCAAACAGCCAATAGGAATTTCAACCAGGCTGATTGGACAGAGGCAGCCACAGGAGGAGCAAAGGGGGCTGGATTAAGGGAATATAAGTGCTGGCCAGAATGGCAGGAGGCCAGGCCAGAGCTTGGTAACCACGTACCACTGAGCCTCTTATTTATTTGTCTGACAAATAAATTACTATTTTAATTTCTCTATTGCTGCGTTGAATATTTCATTCCAGCTAAGCGTTAACCACAAGCAGGGTGCTACAGGTCCTCAAAATGGCATCACGCGCCTGCGCAGAAGCGACGAAAAGTGACACACGCATGCGCAGATGCACCGTCGCTAGTTACGTTTACTTCTAGATACGAACAGGGCTCTGGAACAGATCCCGTTCGTATCTAGAGGTACCACTGTACTGCCTCAGGTCTCAGGTCGGTTCCCAGAACAAAATCAAAATATAAAACCACAAAACATATAATCAAAATAAAAACATATATACGTTCGTTCATATGTTTTATTTGTACAAATGCCTCCAACAAATGCCCAAAGTGGCAAGCTACAGAGAAAGCAGGAATGCTTTGCAGCACCAGACACTGTAAAACTGTTTCAAAACGTAAGAAAACAACAGGAGAGGAAGCATAACAACATGCAAAACAACAGCGACATCCTTTCGGCACGGTGAATATAAGGCGATTGCATGAACAACATCCAATAACAGCAAAAACAGCAGAGGGATTTAACCACCAGGGTGCGCCTCTGCATTGGCACTGGCCACTTGCAGTCGGTCTGCAGTGCCAGATCTTTTAGACACGGTTTAATTTGCACCTCAGCAGGACTGGGGTTTTCCTGGCTCAGCCGCACCTCTGACACATCACTCAAGATAGGCGCTCAGCCATTTGTTTGGGGAACAGATTTTTTTTTGGGGGGGGGGGTTGTCTCTTCGCCCCCTGGAAAGCTGGAGGAGTCGGAGAATGACAGGACACATCTGCCTCATGTTCTGGTCATATAATGAACATGATTCGACATCCTAAAGGACACAAAGTCTCCAGGATAAAGCATTTAATTGGGAACCGGTTTAAAAAGAAGAAGAATTATTATTTTCTGGCAGGGGTGGAGGCAGTGGAAGGTTTATTATGAGCTTTAGGGAGTCAGTGGGGGAGGCCAAAATCCATTCAACAGAGTGGGCCTTAGTTGTGCAAGCTGTGCAATGGGTGCAAAAACTTGTGCCTCAAGAAAAAAGTTCATAAGGGGTCAAACAGGCCTTTTCTTATTTTATTTATTGACCATGTTTCTGGACCAATCAGTCATCTAATCTAGGCACATCCAACGGGTGTCTACTGGTAGATCACCGGACGTCTGTGGTAGATCACTGGTAGATCACTGGCTCCCGCCAAAGAAGCTCAAGAACTTAGGCTCCCCTAAAAAAAGCTAATTTTTACCCTACACCCCCAAAACAGGGCTTTCCTTCCTAAAAAAGTTCAACAACCTTGACCTAAACCCCCCAAAAGGGGTTAGATCACTGCCAGTTTTTAACTCTGTGAGTAGATCACAGTCTCTTGGGAGTTGGCCACCCCTGAAAAAGAGCGTACGGCATTTTAAAAAATGATATGTGGATCCATAAAACCAAATGAACTTGTGTTGATGCAAGCTTACCTTTGCAGTTCTCTCTGAAATACTACTCTTTCCCCTTTTATGGCCATCAAAATTAGTGACCATTGCCACACCTTGTGGCAATGAGTTCCGCAAGCTAAAGGCGCGTGGAGACAATGGCCCCCAGCATTCCAAACAGGCTCAGGGGGTTGAGCCTTTCATACACGGCCGTCGTCTCAACGCTTCAGAACAGTTTCAGAACAGACCTTTACCTAGATTTGGCCTGTTTTTAATTTCTCAAGGGCTTCCTGCGGCAACCTTACCTTGTCCAGGTTCCCTCCAAATTTAACCTGGACTCCAACCCCCAAGCAGCCAGGATGACCAGTGGTCAGTGGGAGATGGGGCCAGCTCAAGATATTTTGGCACCTGAGGCAGACCCCCAAAAGGCGCTATCTCAAGGAAGAAGGGGTGAGGGAAGATCTACATCAAGAACAAGGGCAGGGGGGAGAGAAAGATCAGCTCTGGGATCTGCCGCTGCAGGGGATCTTGCCGCCCAATGGAGGCACTTCATCTTGTCTCAGTGAGTTCCACTGGCAAAGTGAGAATTTGGGGCCTCGTCTCTCCCAGGTCCTAGTCCAGGGGTTGGCAAGGTTTACCTCGCCGGGGCCAGTTCACTCCAGCGAAGAACCCTCCATGGGCCAGATCATGTGTGTGTGTGTGTGTGTGTGTGTGTGAGCGCCCACGCCCACGATTTCTGGCAGATGTGATTTCCGGCGCCACAGAAGCAGGTCCCTGCACTGCGCCGGTTTAGTGCAGTGTGGGGGAACTCTCTGAGTGGGTGTCTCAGTTTGGGGGCATCTTGTGGGCCGGTTAAATGACCCCTGTGGGCCTCTTGTGGCCCACGGGCCTTAGGTTGCTGACCTCTGTGCTAAAAGGTAAAGGTGAAGGGACTCCTGACTGTTAGGTCCAGTCGTGGCCGACTCTGGGGTTGCAGTGCTCATCTCGCTTTATTGGCCGAGGGAGCCGGCGTTCAGCTTCCGGGTCATGTGGCCAGAAGGACTAAGCCGCTTCTGGCGAACCAGAGCAGCGCACGGAAACGCTGTTTACCTTCCTGCCAGAACGGTACCTATTTATCTACTTGCACGTTGACGTTTTTTCGAACTGCTAGGTGGGCAGGAGCAGGGACCGAGCAACGGGAGCTCACTCCGTCGCGGGGATTTGAATCGCCAACCTTCTGATCGGCAAGTCCTAGGCTCTGTGGTTTAACCCACAGCATCACCCGCGTCCCGACCTCTGTGCTAGTCCAACGCTAATTTTGGAGGGTCCCAGAGTTGGGAAGGAAAGTGCTAGCTTGTGGGGAGACGCTCTCCCATGGCTTCAGCTCTTGGGGGCAGCGAAAAACAAACCATGTCAGATATTGATCCATCTCAGAAATGGGACCTTTCCCTCGGACACAGATTTGGGTTTCTTTTCTTTTGGTTCTAAGAAGACGTGCCGCTGAGCTAATCCTTGGCTTCTTGTTTCAAAGCTGACCTGTTTTTTCCAGTGACCAAAATAATCCCAGTTCCTTTGGTTTGGAATGGCGAGAGAACGGACTTGTTTTGTGGGGGGTGTGTGTGCAGGAGTGGGCGAACGAAACTTTGCACGACGGCAGCGAGGGACTTGGCACCGGCTGTGTTTAAAACAAACAGGCCCCGGGGGCCTCCTGGTCACATATTGAGGAGGGTGGGGCTGGGCACCGGGCAGCTTGGCCAGAAGGGTGGGCACCTATCCTAAGCAAACAGCGCATAGCTGATACAAGGCCCCCTTTTAACAACATGTCCCCCTTTCAGGCCGCAAAGTTCACAGGGGAAAGAAACACAGAGTGTGTGGTGTTAGAAAAACCTAGGCTAAGATCACAGGGATAGGTCCTGCTAGGCCTGGACTAAACAATGGCCCCCTGGCTGGGGGCCTGATCCACCCCCACCCAAGCCCCAGCATTGCCCCCGCCACTCCAAAGCCAGTAAAACAATGGCTGGTTTCGAAAGAGAGAAGAGTTGAATTGGAAGGGGGCAGAGGACGACAAGAGCGGATGTAAGCTGTGTCCATTTATCCTGGCAACTTGTTTGGTGGGGGGGGGCTGTGTGTGACTTTCGAAGGAACGCCAGAAGATGTTCTCCCCCCCTTTTTTTTAAAATAGTTTTTATTAAAAATTTCAACATGACAATGATCAAAAACATATCATCTTCATTCCCCCCATTTCCCCCCTCCCCAAGAAAAACCTTCCCTTCCCGCAAGACCTCCCTCAGTTCCTCTCTCTGATTTTTCAACACATGTTATTCTCTGCATATTGTAAAATTGTAAAGATCTTTAAATTATCTGTCTATTGTATTAACAATAATAAATTTGTGTATGGTTATTCGAAACCTGACAAGGAGTCCAATTAATTTTGTTGGGGTTTTTTTAGTAGTTTGTAAAAAGTTCCCATTCTTCTTTAAAGTCACAGTTGTCCTTGTCTTGCAGTTTGTATGTCAATTTGGCCAATTCTGCATAATCCATCAATTTCTCTTGCCACTGTTCTTTTGTTGGGATTTCCTCATTCTTCCATCCTTGTGCTATTAAGACTCTTGCCGCCGTTGTCGCATACATAAATAAATTCTCTATTTCCCTTGGCAGGTTTTTTCCTACAATCCCTAAGAGAAATGCTTCTGGTTTTTTTTTACAAATGTTAATTTAAACATTTTCTTCAACTCATTGTATATCATTTCCCCAATTTATTTTTCTCTACATTCCCACCACATATGGTAAAAAGTCCCTTATCAGAACACTAGTGTGCCTGCCTTGGCCCATCTATGCCCCCTGACCCCTCCGATCATAGCCGTCAACTGTCCCTTATTTGGCGGGAAAGTCCCTTATCCCAGCGCTGTATCCCGCTGCTGTCCCTTATGGATGATGTCCCTTAAATTTCCCGGCTTTCAAAGGAAGCAGCTCCTCTCCCTCCCTCCCTCCCTGCCGGCCAGGGAGGAGGGAGGCTCCAACAGTGTTGCTTGGCTGCATTGCTCACCCAATAAGAAGTCTGAGAACGACTGGGGGGTGGAGCTTGCATGCCTTGTGCCGATCAAATCGGCCGCGTTGCCTGGGGACTCGCCTTTGCTCAGCGCTTCCCAGCGGAGAGGGGACGGGGGTTTCCCTTGCTGCATCCCCTTTGCCGGGTTGCTGCGCTGTGGGAACCACCGCTTGAGGCTTCGTTTGGCTTCTGGCTGGGCTTTCTGCCTTTGGCTTGGAGGGACTCAGAAGTCGAACATACCTGTGCTAGGAAAACCACTTATTTTGGTTGCTGATCCCTTATTTTCGAGGCTGCTGGTCCCTTATTTTCAAATCTGTAAGTTGACAGCTATGCCTCCGATCTGCAGAACCGGTGCTGCTACAGCTCCCCTGTAATACCCGTTCTGCATTTGTATGCAATGGAGCTTTTAGAGGGGCTTCAGCCACACTTGGAACTCTCTCTTTTTTAAAAAAATAATATTTATTCAAATTTTTAAAATTACAAAGAAAATATTAGAAAAAACAGGAAAAAAAGAAAAAAAATACAGAAAAAATACAAACAGTTAAAAAGAAAAACAGCTCAAACCTTTACATAGCTTTCTTTCCTTTGCTTATTTTCTTGACCTCCTCACACCTCCCTTTTTTGTATTCTAGTTCAATTAAGTATTTCAGCAAATCCTTTCCAGCTTTGTTTTTATCCTAATAATTTATCTTAATATACTGTAATTTTACATTCTCATCTTTCACCAATTAAAAAGTCAATTTTTACCTAATCCTTTATATCATTTCTGCTAAAACCACATTACTTCATTCCAACATCCTTCCAACACTCCTGGATTTTACAATGTTTCTGTAGATAAACTTCAATTTTTTCCCAATCCTCTTTATCCCAATAATTTACATTAATATACTGTAATTTTACATTCTCTTCTTTCACCAATTAACCTTCCATTTTTTACTTTATTTAATCTTACTTCTCCTTAAAATTAATATATTTGAATTTAATCTCTTAAGACATTTCCCCTAGGGTCATAAAAATTTCATTCCACGATTTTTCCAACTCTCATCAATTTTTTTAATTTTTTTTTAAATCTCCATATATACATTTTAAATTCCCAATTTTCTTCCACCGTCCCCCTCCCCGGTCTTGGCCCCTATCGTCAGTTCCATCAACCTCCAACAGTCCATCAACACACTTGGAACTCTCTGCTGTTTGACATCACCGTCTCCACTGTCCTCTTTGGGGCACTTGCTAAAAACGTTTTTGTTCAGGCAAGCCAACCCAGACGTGTGTGTAGAACACGGGGCATGTGCTTCGCTCTGGTTTTTAGCTGGTTGTTGATTTTCAAAAGAAGGTTTTAAATTGCTGAAATTACTGATAATTTCATTCCCCCTCTCAGAACCACACTTCGCTGGGGAGAGGCATTGGTCATTAAACTGATCAATTAGAATTAGATGGTCTATCAGGAAAAAATAAAGAATAAACCAAAACAGGAATTTGTTTCAAAATGGGAGGTTTTCAAAGAATATTTTAAATATAATTACAGTAGTTTAAATTCTATTGCAGCATTTGAGGAATTTCAGTAATAGTTGCAAGTTAGACATGAGAGTTAAGATATATTAAGAAAAAGTTAAATTATGATAAAAGTGTGTATTGGCAGTAAGTAATATGAAATTAAAGTAAGGAATAGACGGGAGGCTGGGTCTATAGTGTTAAGACCAACTTATGTTTTATTGTTTGTTAAGAAAATTGTTTGTTTATTGTTATTCTTGTGTGTAATTCTGTATCTGTTTTCCTTTTTTGTTGTACAGTGGTACCTCAGGTTACATACGCTTCAGGTTACAGACTCTGCTAACCCAGAAATAGTGCTTCAGGTTAAGAACTTTGCTTCAGGATGAGAACAGAAATCGTGCTCCAGCAGCGCGGCGGCAGCAGGAGGCCCCATTAGCTAAAGTGGTGCTTCAGGTTAAGAACAGTTTCAGGTTAAGAACGGACCTCCAGAACGAATTAAGTACGTAACCCGAGGTACCACTGTATCAATAAAAAATAAAAAATAAACTGCTCTGGTAGGCAAATAAGGGTCTCCGCCTAATAACTCTCAGCACCCTTAACAAACCACAGCTGCCAGAAGTTGTGACAATTTAAAGTGGTATTGTAGAAGTTTTCATGTATGGTAAAAGGTAAAGGACCTCTGGATGGTTAAGTCCAGTCAAAGACGACTATGGGGTTGCGGTGCTCATCTGGCTTTCAGGCCGAGGAAGCCGGCTTTTGTCCACAGAAAGCTTTTCTGGGTCATGTGGCCAGCAGGACTAAACCGCTTCTGGCGCACAGAAACATCGTTTACCTTCCTTCCGCAGAGGTACCTATTTATCTACTTGCACTAGTGTGCTTTCGAACTGCTAGGTTGGCAGGAGCTGGGACGGAGCAACGGGAGCTCACCCCATTGTGGGGATTCGAACCGCCGGCCTTCCAATCGGCAAGCCCAAGCGCTTTAGACCACAGCGCCACCCGTGCTGTATGAACGTGGCCATAGTTAGGCTGCATCCCCTGTGATGGCAAGCGGTCTGTGCGCTTGCAACGACCAAAACCTCAGCGCGCAATAATCAAATGCTCTGCTTCAGCACATGCGAGGGCGTTGCAATAAAATTGCGGTGTGCAATCGTCACGTTTGCCGTCCTCTCTTGAGGCATCGACATCCTGTGTTTTTCTTTCCTGGGGAAAGCGGAGAAGAGCTAGATGGAGCCCAGTTTGCTTTGGCAAGTGGCTGTTGCCACTTTCCCACTGCCGAAGCGACGTTTGCTTTGGCCCGGCAGTGATCTGTGAGGAGCAGGCCGCCCTCCCCGGGCCGTCTCCATCCCTTCGGCCTCAGCTCCGTGAGCCGGCCTGCCTTTCCCTTCACACCTGCGTTCCCTCCTCTTGGCCCACAGGGCTGCCAGAAATCTCTTTTCATTCCCACATTTCTCCCCCCCCCCTTCTCTCTCTCTTTCCTCCCACTCCTTTCGGATTGTTTCAGGCTCAAGTTAATGAAGCAAGGCGAAGAAACAGGCAGGCTCAGAGCATCGCGAGGCCGCTATGGGGTCACTGGCTACCTGGGCCAGGTGCAGCTTCCGGCCCCACATCACCTGCCAAAAGACTGCCGGGCGGAATTTTCATACATAGTTTGGAAACAAGGAGGTTGAGGGCTTCTCAGATGGCTGCAGTATAGGCTTCTGGCTGGAGCTGAGAGCCGCCAGCTCAGCTTTTCAGCTCTGCGGAGAGAGGCCCGAATAAATCCCCACTTTGAATGTTCAATTGCTGCTGGGCTGTCCTTTTTTAATTATTTTTTGCTTCCTCTAGCTGCCTCGAAGTTGTGCAAAATACCAGTTTTTGGTCACAGAGAAGGTTGGTTCCTCACACCCCTCACTTCCTGGTGCAACTGGACTTCTCCGCGACCCTTCCCCTCTGCAGGGAGGTGGGACCAATTCGGATGGTCCGCCCCCGCCACTTAATGGATCCAAATGGTTTCCAGAGAGTGGTAGGGGATGCTTTATCCCATGTTGATGGCCTTTCAGCTGATTCCCTGGTGGCCCACTGGAATGCGGAGTTAACCAGGGCTATCGACTGTCTGGCTCCGAAGCGCCCTCTCCGATTGCATGGAGCCCAGACAGCTCTGTGGTTTTCTTCGGAGCTGAGGGCGATGAAACAATCGCTGAGACGGCTAGAGCGTCGGTGGCAAAAAACTCACTCCGAATCTGACCGGACACAGGTTAGAGCTCAACGTCGAGCCTACCAAGTGGCGATAGTGACGGCGAAGAAGACTTTCTTCACCGCCTCTATTGCATCTGCAGAAAATAGTAGCAGGAGACTTTTTTAGGTGGTTCGTAATTTAACGGAACCACCTTTACCACCGGGGCTTTGTAAAGACCCCAAGATCTCCTGCAACGATTTTGCAAAGTTTTTTGCAGATAAAATCACTCATATTCGGAAGGAGCTAGACACCACCGTGGGAGCAGGGCTGGGGCGGGAGAGTGCTAGAGCTCTGTCTGGTCAAGTTGCATGGAATCGATTTCAATCCATTACCCCCGAGGATGTGGACAGGCTGCTTGGACGCGTGAAACCAACCACCTGTCTCCTGGATCCTTGCCCATCCTGGCTAATAAAAGCAAGCCGGGAAGGGCTGGGCGATGGGCTCTGCGGGGTGGTGAATGCTTCCCTCTGTGAGGGAGCATTCCCAGATCCGCTGAAAGAGGCGGTCATCAAACCGCTTCTTAAAAAACCATCTTTAGACCCGGCCAGTATGGCCAACTATCGCCCAGTCTCAAATCTTCCATTCTTGGGCAAGGTGATTGAGCGCGTGGTTGCTGAACAACTCCAGGCACGCCTGGAGGATGCGGACCATTTGGATCCCTTCCAATCGGGATTCAGGCCTCATCATGGGACTGAAACTGCCTTGATCGCGCTGGTTGATGATCTCCGGCGAGCTAGGGACAAAGGTGAGAGCTGTTTCCTAGTTCTGCTGGATCTCTCAGCGGCCTTTGATACAATCGACCATAACATCCTTCTGGACCGCCTAGAGGGGCTGGGAGCTGGGGGCACTGTTATACAGTGGTTTCGCTCCTTCCTCCTGGGCCGTGTTCAGAAAGTGGTGGTGGGGGATGAGTGTTCAGACCCCTGGGCCCTCACTTGTGGGGTGCCTCAGGGTTCCGTCCTCTCCCCCATGCTTTTTAACATCTATATGAAGCCGCTGGGAGAGATCATCAGGGGGTTTGGACTGGGTGTCCATCAATATGCAGATGATACCCAGCTCTACCTCTCTTTCAAATCAGAACCAGTGAAGGCGGTGAAGGTCCTGTGTGAGTGCCTGGAGGCGGTTGGAGGATGGATGGCGGCTAATGGATTGAGGTTGAATCCTGACAAGACAGAAGTACTGTTTTTGGGGGACAGGGGGCGGGCTGGTGTGGAGGACTCCCTGGTCCTGAATGGGGTAACTGTGCCCCTGAAGGACCAGGTGCGCAGCCTGGGAGTCATTTTGGACTCACAGCTGTCCATGGAGGCGCAGGTCAATTCTGTATCCAGGGCAGCTGTCTACCAACTCCACCTGGTACGCAGGCTGAGACCCTACCTGCCCGCGGACTGTCTCGCCAGAGTGGTGCATGCTCTAGTTATCTCCCGCTTGGACTAGTGCAATGCGCTCTACGTGGGGCTACCTTTGAAGGTGACTCGGAAACTACAACTAATCCAGAATGCGGCAGCTAGACTGGTGACTGGGGGCAGCCGCCGAGACCACATAACACCGGTCTTGAAAGACCTACATTGGCTCCCAGTACGTTTCCGAGCACAATTCAAAGTGCTGGTGTTGACCTTTAAAGCCCTAAACGGCCTCGGCCCAGTATACCTGAAGGAGCGTCTCCACCCCCATCGTTCTGCCCGGACGCTGAGGTCCAGCGCCGAGGGCCTTCTGGCGGTTCCCTCATTACGAGAAGCAAAGCTACAGGGAACCAGGCAGAGGGCCTTCTCGGTAGTGGCACCCGCCTTGTGGAACGCCCTCCCATCAGATGTCAAAGCGATAAATAACTACCTGACATTCAGAAGACATCTTAAGGCAGCCCTGTTCAGGGAAGTTTTTAATCTGTGATATTTTAATGTATTTCTGGTTTTTATGGAAGCCGCCCAGAGTGGCTGGGGAAACCCAGCCAGATGGGCGGGGTACAAATAATAAATTATTATTATTATTATTATTACTTTTTCCAGTTGCAATTTCTGGCACTGTGTGATGGCAGCAAAATGTTATCTGGGCCGAGCTGGGTACATAACTGAGCAGAGGGCCAGAAGAACCACATACCTTTTGTTATGGAAAAATTCCAGGGTGAGAACTACTTTCACTAGCCCAGCTCAAACGGGGTGCAAGTCCCCCACAAGTCTATGTGGTCAGTAAAAGAAGGAAGTTCCAGCTAAGTAATTTGGAGCAAAACAGCAGTCAGTAGACCACAATCTTTACTGTTGCGCAACAGGTCCCCACAGGAGTAAGAACCCCGAGCCTGTGGAGACATCCTCTTTTAAAACTTCCCTCTTCCCCCCAGAATACACTTCGAGAGGCATCATTGATACATCATCACTACATCACTAGCATGTCACAAATGGGGAGGGGTATACAAGGATTACGGGACGCGGGTGGCGCTGTAGTCTAATCCACAGGGCCTAGGGCTTGCCGATCAGAAGGTTGGTGGTTCGAATCCCTCGCATTATTGGCTGAGGCAACCAGTGTACAGCTTCTGGGTCATGTGGCCAGCATGACTAAGCCGCTTCTGGCGAACCAGAGCAGCACACAAAAATGCTGTTTACCTTCCTGCCGGAGTGGTACCTATTTATCTACTTGCACTTTGACGTGCTTTTGAACTGCTAGGTTGGCAGAAGGGAGCTGCAGATGTCAGGAGTGCGTGCAGGAGCCAGGCCCTGTGACCAGTAGGACTTTGCAGGACTGGGGCCTTCCTAAGTTTGTTCTGAAGAGGCAAGGCGCGGCCGCACAGGTGAGGCTGATCGGTAACTCACAGCACCTGGTTGCAAGAGCCGGGAAGGGATATAAGGTCAGCATTTCCCCTTGGCTCTTTGCCACAGCAACTCGTTTCTGGACTTGCTGGGTTTGGCTCCTTGAGCTCTTACTTCTTGATCCTCGGACCCTTGACTTTGTGACTCCTGGCTTCCTGACCCTCGGACTCTTGGCTTCCTGACTCCTGGCTTCTGGACCCCCGTTCCTGCTCCCACCCCGCCATCTTGCCCCCGGTCCCGACGTCCCCAGCCAGGACTTTGATCGCCCCTGAACCGGACCCTGACAGCAGAAAACAGGCTTGTGACAGCCCTTCCGATATCTGAAGATGGCTGTCATATCTCCTCCCAGCCTCCTCTTATCTAGGCTTTTGCCCAAGAGTTGGGAGTTAAACTATTCGTCCCCCTCTGGCCATTTGAATTTGGTTCATGTTTTTGGGGTGTGGGGCTCAGAGACGCCGTTCCCATACACCCCAGATTTCCGAGAGACTGAGATCTCTGCGGTCGTGCTTTCTGTAGGGAACAGTGTCTTCGAAAGCAAAGCAAGCAGGCAAAAGATGCTTTCTAGAAACCTTCCACCCCTTTCTCCCCCCTCTCCAGATGTGGAGGCTTTTGCCGGCAGCTGCCTGGACCTGTCTCGGCCCAGGCGCTGCTGGTCTGAAATGGCTGAGTCGTAAATCTCCACATTTGGGATAGACTCTAAGAGAGGTTGTCAAGGCCTGAATGGGTCGATGGGAAAGGGCTAAGGAACTGAAGGCCTTTGGAAGTAGCGGGTTGGCCTGTTATCAGAGAACTGTAGGAAGGGCTGCCGAAGGTCATCTGGTCCGACCGCTTGCAATGCATCCATGACAGAAATTACACCTATTTATCTTTGGGTAATGAAATATACTCTGAGTCGAGAGTGGATTTCATGCTCTTTGTTCAGCTCATAGTGGTAAGGAGGAATGGAAGTTCCCCCAGAATGTCTGCTTTATATACATTATTTACACAATGGGCCCCACGTGATTGGTTAATTCCAGGATTCACCTTTAGGCCAATCAGGTTGCGGATTCACTTCCACCTGGAGCTGGATTGGGTGGCTCCTGTAGACCAATCAGACTGCTGAATTTTGGACCCTATTGTTCTAGGACCGATCAGACTGCTGCATTCTGGACCCTCTTGTTCTAGGACCAATCAGACTGCTGCCTTTTGGATCCTATTCAACTCAGTACATAACAGGTATGTATGTCCTACTCTGTTCCAGGCCCTACAAATAACCCAGAGGTGCATTTTAAATAAAAGGACACATTCTACTCATGTAAAAACACGCTCAATCCCGGACCGTCCACAGGCCGGATTGGGAAGGCGATTGGGCCAGATCCGGCCCCCGGGCCTTAGTTTGCCTCCCCATGTCCTAGTCTGACTCACCAACCGCTGCACCACACTGTCTCTCAAAACCAGCTTGTTCACTGAAATCTGCATACAGTGGTGTCTCGCAAGACAAAAAGAATCCGTTCCGCGAGTCTCTTCGTCTAGTGGTTTTTTCGTCTTGCGAAGCAAGCCCATTGACGGCTTAGCGGATTAGCGCTATTAGCGGTTTAGCGGCTTTTAGCGGCTTAGCGGCTTAGAAAAAGGGGGGGGGGGAAAACCCCGCAGGAACTCGCAAGACACTTTCGTCTTGTGAAGCAAGCCCATAGGAAATTCGTTTTGCGAAGCACCTCCAAAACGGAAAACCCTTTCGTCTAGCGGGTTTTCCGTCTTGCGAGGCGTTCGTCTTGCGGGGCACCACTGTATCTCCTCTGAATTTCGCACGCATGTAACGTGTACAAATGTGCCTGTATTGCGGTAAAGCATACATAAAATGTATCAGTCGGTGAAAATAATGTACAAAGATGCATAAGGATGTACGAAGAGACCTGTAGCTGGACCAGCCCCAAAGGGGGCGGGGCTACCTAGTCCAGCATCCCTGTTTTCACAGCAGCCAGCCAGATCTCTCCAGATGCCTTTCAGCTTCACCTACCTTGCAAGGTTGTTGTGGGGATTAAATGAGGAAGGGGAGAACCTTCCGCTGCACCTTGAGCTCCTGGGGGGGGGGGGGAGTGGGATGCAAACCCAAGAAATAGATACTGTATTTTTCTGTGTACAACACGCCCCCTTGTATAAGACGACCCCTATTTTGGGGGGCCCCATATTAAGGAAATGGGGAAAGATTGCCCAGAGTTGTTCAGCATTTTTTAGGGGGGATTGCCAAGAATCACTCACCCACCTCAACCCCGCTGACAATCGCCCGCCTAAAAGAAGCCACCAATCGTCTGCCCGCTCACCGCCAGCAGCCGCCAACCACCCGTCAAATTGCTGCGACAGCCAATCGCCAGCAGGCTGACCATCTCCTGCTGGCGACTACAATCGCCCCCCCCCCTGCACTATCCGTGTATAAGACGACCCCCGATTTTTAATGATAAACATACCTTGTCTTATACATGGAAAAATACGGTACATAAAATTTCAGTTCCTGTATTCGTTTACGAGGAGCGCAATTAGGACGATTGCAGCACAAAGCGACTCGTGTTTACCCCCCCCCCCTCGATTTCTGGGCATACAATTACCTGCTTTCTTTGATTTCAAATTGAGGGTAGAGTTGCTTTCCTTCTCCTCCCCCCCCCAAAACGGAACTGAGGAAGGCAGTTCTAAAGATGTAATAGCTGTTCGTAAAGACTGTACGACGACTCTTGCTTCTGGTTTGTGAAGTTTTTGTGTGTGTGTCCTCTCCCCTCCCCAAGCCTGTTTGATCAAAGGTGAGAGGAGGGCAATAAAAATGTTCACGTGTATTGCAGGGTGTTAGACTTGATGGCCCTTGGCAATAATAATAATAATAATAATAATAATAATAATAATAATAATAAATTTATTATTTATACCCCGCCCATCTGGCTAAGTTTCCCCAGCCACTCTGGGCGGCTTCCAACACAATATTAAAAAAATAGTAATGCCTCAAACATTAAAAGCTTCCCTAAACAGGGCTGCCTTCAGATGTCGTCTAAAAGTCTGGTAGTTGTTTTCTTTGACATCTGGTGGGAGGGCATTCCACCGGGTGGGTGCCACTACTGAGAAGGCCCTCTGCCTGGTTCCCCGTAACTTGGCTTCTCGCAGTGATGGAACTGCCAAAAGGCCCTCAGAGCTGGACCTCAGTGTCCGGGTAGAATGATGGGGGTGGAGATGCTCCTTCAGGTATACTGGGCCTTTGAGGCCGTTTAGGGCTTTAAAGGTCAGCACCAGCACTTTGAATTGTGCTTGGAAACGTCCTGGGAGCCAATGTAGGTCTTTCAAGACCGGTGTAATGTGGTCTCAGTGGCCACTCCCAGTCACCAGTCTAGCTGCCACATTCTGGATTAGTTGTAGTTTCCAGGTCACCTTCAAAGGTAGCCCCATGTAGATCGCATTGCAGTAGTCCAAGCGGGAGATAACCAGAGCATGCACCACTCTGGCAAAACAGTCCACGGGCAGGGAGGGTCTCATCCTGCGTACCAGATGGAGCTGGTAGACAGCCGCCCTGGACACAGAATTAACCGGTGCCTCCATGGACAGCTGTGAGTCCAGAATGACTCCCAGGCTGTGCACTTGGTCCTTCAGGGGCACAGTGACCCCATCTCTCCCAACTCTACAATCCTGCGTTATGCATGCATAGCACACACCACAGGGAGCGAAAACACGCTCAGATTCTCAATTCATTTTTAGAACGACCACAGCGATAGCCTGTCTGCGACCCCAGATGCGATAACTGCTCGGGGAAAAAACGCAGCCGTCTTGCGGATGAGATTTGGCTTTTCATCAGCGGCTCCATTATTCTGCTTTCATTTCCAAGCGAGCTTGTTGGAGGTGGCTCAAGCCCAGGCCTGTTCTGTCAGTGTCTTTTTCCAGGAGAGCTTCTTGCGAGATTTAGAGGCGCCATTCCGACCAAGTTCTTCTGGCAAAATCTCTTTCCCTCCTCCTTCTCCACTCCCACCTCAATTGAATCTCTTCCATGGATCTCTGGATCAGATCCTGACTGATCCTGGTGGCAGGGCGCCAGCACCAACATGCAGTGACCCTATTTTTGCCCCAGTGGGGGCAAAATGTTATTTTTGTCTTGAGAAACAACTTCTTGAGTGCGACAATCCATTGAAATGTGCAGGTCTCTGGATTTTGTGTCGTACTAAGATTGCCGACGTTAGGGGAAAGCATGCATAAAAATGGACCCGCTTGTGAAAATAATGTGTAGATCACTTGCAAAAACATGTGCAAATTAGTCAAAGCTGCAAATGTGTGTCTTGGGAGGAACATTTGCAAATTACTGGAACCTGAATTTAAGACTGCGTAAATGGGTAGCGCTGTGGGTTAAACCACAGAGCCTAGGACTTGCCGATCAGAAGGTCGGCGGTTCAAATCCCTGCGATGGGTAGAGCTCCCGTTGCTCTGTCCCTGCTCCTGCCAACCTAGCAGTTCGAAAGCACGTCAAAGTGCAAGTAGATAAATAGGTACCGCTCTGGCGGGAAGGTAAACGGCGTTTCCATGCGCTGCCCTGGTTCGCCAGAAGTGGCTTAGTCATGCTGCCCACATGACCCGGAAACTGTACGCCGGCTCCCTCGGCCAATAAAACAAGATGAGCGCCGCAACCCCAGAGTCCATGACTGGACCAAATGGTCAGGGGTCCCTTTACCTTTACCTTAAATGGGGAAACAAAAAACTAAAACTGATTGATTGGCAGCTGTGCCCTGCAACAAAGGAAGGTTTCAAGCTGTCTTCAAGGGCAGCCCCATAAACAGTGCATTGATGTAGTCTAACCTGGAGGCTACCTCAGCAAGGATTACTGAGGCCACAATTTCCCTTGATAAACAGGCTGAGAACAGAGTCTGTTTTTAAAAAGAAAAAGTATAAGAGCAGTCCTGCCAGATCAGGTCTAAAGGTCAGTTTAGACCAGGGGTTGGCAAGGCTTAACAGCCATGGGCTGGATCACTCCCCCAGAGATCCTCCGTAGGCCAGACTGGCGCAGCACGATGTCAGAAATCGAATCTGCACATGCCCAGACGCCGAAAACCGCACCTGAGCAGAAGTGGTTTTTGGCGTCTGGGCATGCGCAGATGCGATTTCTAGCACCGCTTGGCGAGTCCCCATGCCATGCTGCACCGGTTTAGAGCAGCGTGTGGGGAACTCACCAAGTGGACAGCTCGGTTTGTGGGCGGTTTGTGGGCTGGTAAAACGGTCTTCATGGACCTCATCCGGCCCATGGGCTGCACATTGCCGACCCCTGGTTTAGACTCACCCCTGACTTGGGCAACCAGATACAGTGGTACCTCAGGTTACATATGCTTCAGGTTACAGACTCCGCTAATCTAGAAATAGTACCTCGGGTTAAGAACTTTGCTTCAGGATGAGAAAAGTAATTGTGCAGCAGCGGCGCAGGAGCAGCAGGAGGCCCCATTAGCTAAAGTGGTGCTTCAGGTTAAGAACGGACTCCGGAACGAAGTACATAACTAGAGGTACCACTGTAATGCAATTTTATTTTAATTATTTGTGTTTCCTTCAGGAATGAAGCACAGCGGAGACTGTGTTGTCTTTAGGATATAGGGCTTATTTACACATATATACAACCTGAGCCTTATATACAACCTGGAGTTGCTCGCAGCATTAGCACCCCCAGTAAGTTCTTGCTTCTCCCATAGACGCTGTTTGGATTCAAACAGGCCTCGGTCCTGTATACCTGAAGGAGCGTCTCCACCCCCATCGTTCAGCCCGGACACTGAGATCCAGCGCCGAGGGCCTTCTGGCGGTTCCCTCATTGCGAGAAGTGAGGCTACAGGGAACCAGGCAGAGGGCCTTCTCGGTAGTGGCGCCCGCCCTGTGGAACGCCCTCCCATCAGATGTCAAAGAGATAAAGAATTACCTGACGTTCAGAAGACATCTTAAGGCAGCCCTGTTCAGGGATGTTTTTAATATGTAATGCTGTATTGTTTTTAATACTGATTGGGAGCCGCCCAGAGTGGCTGGGGAAACTCAGCCAGATGGGCGGGGTATAAATAATAAATTATTATTATTATTATTATTATTATCAAGCATGTCTCTCGTTCACAGGCCTGTGGCCTGCTCCAGGCTCTCTGACACCTCAGCTCTCTGTCCCATTTCCTTTTTAACAACAACCAGGTGAGGGAACGGGATCCACCCTTTTTATGATCTGGCACAAAGCCACCTCCTTTGTTACCTTAATGACCCATATTTAGGGGGTCCCATTACCAAGAAGCTGTCCTGGCTATTCCCACCATTGAATCCTTGCCGGATCCAAAAATTAAGAGGCACTCATATGCGGGTTAAACCACAGAGCCTAGGATTTGCCGATCAGAAGGTCGGCAGTTCGAATCCCCGCGACGGGGTGAGTTCCCGTTGCTCGGTCCCTGCTCCTGCCAACCTAGCAGTATGAAAGCACGTCAAAGTGCAAGTAGATAAATAGGTACCACTCCGGCGGGAAGGTAAACGGCGTTTCGGTGCGCTGCTCTGGTTCGCCAGAAGCGGCTTAGTCCTGCTGGCCACATGACCTGGAAGCTGTACGCCGGCTCCCTCGGCCAATAAAGCGAGATGAGCGCCGCAACCCCAGAGTTGGCCACGACTGGACCTAATGGTCAGGGGTCCCTTTACCTTTACCTTTACAGGCATACAGCCTAACTTCCCCGCCAAACTGACAACACTGCGTATATTTTTTAAAACCTGGAACGTAGAGCTGATACCAGAATCATGCACCTCAGTTAGGCCTTAGCCTGACCGTACCAGTAATTTTTCGCTGCTCTTTCAGACTGTCCTTTTCCCATCTGCAGGCCCAGGGAGCAGAATCCGACCCAAGGAGTGTGAGCTTTTGCTTCCCAACCATAAAACTGCTTTTTTCCACCCTCTCCCTCTCTTCCACGGTATGTTAGCTTAAATATTTGCACATGGTGTGCGGCAGGAGGTGCCAGCAACCAGAACCTTCCCTCTTGCCAAACCCAGAAGCCGCCAGCCTCCTGCCAATTGGTGTGAGGTTACAGGAAAACAGCAGTGTGGCAGCCAGTTTTGGGGAGCCCAGGCAGGGCCCAAAGGGGAGACCGCCACCTGGCTGGCCTTGCTGAGCGGCCCGTGTGGGGAAGGAGGCCTCTGGGCTCTCCAGGGTGTGAAAAATAAACGGGTCTCTCTGTAGGAAGCCCCTCTGTAGAAAGCAGGGAGGCCAGCCAAGATTTCGAGGCTCCCTGCATCCCCGAGCTGATAGAAGGAGAGCTCAGGGTCAACGCGAAAACGCACCGTCTCTGTTTTCGTGTGTGTTGCATTAACTCTGCTCTGAATGTGGCTGAGTGTGTACCGACGAGAGAGAAAGGACCGTCCTTCACCCAGTGGCGTAGCGTGGGTTGTCAGCACCCGGGGCAAGGCAAGTAATTTGTGCCCCCCTAACCCGTGGATTTGCGCCCCCTAACTCTAACCCCCAGATGTTGCGCCCGGTGCGGCCGGCCCCCCCTGCACCCCTCACGCTACGCCACTGCCTTCACCAGAGTTCAAAGGAACAGGGCAGCATGACCACAACCCCTGAGGTGGAAATCCCAGCCTTGCATGATGCAGAAGGAAGCCTCATGTTGCCTGTGTGTGCATGTGTGCACACCCTCCAGAGTTTCTCCGAAGAAAATACAGTGGTATATAATAATAATAATTGGGTTGCCCTGGACACTCTGGGTGGCTTTCAACGTATATAAGATGCTGATGATGTGAGCTGGAGTCCGTCAACGTTGCGTGCTGCCCTCGATTGTCACTTTGCTGTGTAAAGAAGCATTTGGCTCACCTTCAGGAGAGTTGAAAGGCCTAAGGAGATAAAGGGATTAAATTGGGAATATTAAGAGCATCCTGCTGGGGACGCAACTGCTCAGAATAGAAGGCATGAGGGCAGTTCTGCTGAATCAGATCACCATGACCCATCCATCCATTTACAGTGGTACCTCGGGTTACATACGCTTCAGGTTACATACGCTTCAGGTTACAGACTCCGCTAACTCAGAAATAGTACCTCGGGTTAAGAGCTTTGCTTCAGGATGAGAACAGAAATCGTGCTCCGGCGGTGCGGCGGCAGCAGGAGGCCCCATTAGCTAAAGTGGTACCTCAAGTTAAGAACAGTTTCAGGTTAAGTACGGACCTCCGGAACGAATTAAGTACTTAACCTGAGGTACCACTGTATTTTTTAGATTTGTTCATTCGTTTTAAAGTTGCCATCCTTTTCTTTTTCTTTTTTTTAAAAAAAGCTGCTTACCCAAATAGGGGAGGGGGCTGTTTAAAAGTACTGGGAAAACCATGGCTTTAACTATACGGACCTTTGTTGGCAAGGTGATGTCTCTGCTTTTTAAGATGCTGTCTAGGTTTGTCATTGCTTTTCTCCCAAGAAGCAGGCGTCTTTTAATTTCTGCTGTCACCATCTGCAGTGATCATGGAGCCCAAGAAAGTAAAATCTCTCACTGCCTCAATTTCTTCCCCTTCTATTTGCCAGGAGGTGATGGGCTCAGTGGCCATGATCTTCCTTTTTTTGATGTTGAGCTTCAGACCATATTTTGCGCTCTCCTCTTCACCCTCTTTAAAAGATTTTTTAATTCTTCCTCACTTTCTGCCATCAAGGTTGTGTCATCTGAAAATAGCTTAGTGGAACCTAAATGGACAGTGATAGTCTACCTCCAAATACCTCGTAGGGACAAGTGACAGGGGACAGTCCCCTCTGCTGTGCTTTGAGGACTTTTAAAAAAATTGGGCAAACTCACAGCGGGATATGCCTACCAACAGATTTCAGGCCTGGCAGATGAACAGAACCTCCCTGTCCAGACACAGTGTACCTTAAATATTAGCTGGGGATGGGGAGAAGGGGGTCGCTGAAGGATGGAGCCCATCGTTGCCTGATTGGGCCTTCCTGGGGGCATCTGTCTGGCTGCTGTCGAGTAGAGGACATAAGAAGACCCTTGTGGATCTGGCCCATCTGGTCCAGCATCCTGTTCTCACAGTGGCCAACAAAATGCCTCTTTTAGGAAACCCACAAGCAGGATTCTAGCGCAAGAGCAAGTCTCCCCTCCTGCGGTGTCAAGCTATTGGGGTTCAGGAGATTGATGCCTCCGAAAGTGGAAGCAGATCATACTGGGCTTTCGTTGCAGAAAATCCTCAGGTTCGAAACATGGACCAATTATAAACGCCATCTCCAACTCCTCGAAAGATTCCATCAATGGTGTCTCCTAAAAAATTGTACACATCACTTGGGAAGAGACAGGTGAACTAATACCAGTGTACTGGAAGAAGCAAAGATCTCCAGTGTCGAAGCAATGATTCTTCAACATCAACCTCGTTGGACTGGTCATGTTGTGCGGATGCCTGATGATCGTCTTCCAAAGCAACTCCTCTATTCCGAACTTTAAAATGGAAAGCGTAATGCTGGTGGTCAACAAAAGAGGATTAAAGACTGTCTCAAGGCAAATCTTTAAAAATGTAGTATAAACACCGACAATTGGGAAACACTGGCCTGCGAGCGCTCCAGTTGGAGAACAGCCTTTACCAAAGGTGTCATGGGCTTTGAAGACACTCGAACTCAGGACGCAAGGGAGAAATGTGCTAAGAGGAAGGTACGCTTGGCAAATTCACACCGTGATCAACTCCGGCCCAGAAACCAATGTCCCCACTGTGGAAGGACGTGTGGATCCAGAATTGGCCTCCACTGTCACTTACGGACTCATTGTTCAAACCGTGTTTATGGAAGACAATCTGACTTGGCTACTCGGCGAGGCGGGGAGGGTGTGTGACATTTTAAAACATATTAATTGGCATTGGGACGGAAGTCTATTTCGGGGAGGTAGGCACAGCCAGCTATAAATAGCAGGTTGGATGTGGTTATATTTTTATTTTATTTTTTTTGTTCCGTTGACTCTGACGGATGGCAAATCAGTGGTGGGGGTATTTGTGATGCAGTTGAGAGCATGCTGGACTCCTGCCAAGCCGAATCCTTTCTGCCTCATTTTTCCTCCGCTGTTTATCTTGGGTGTGTGCTTGTTGATGTTCAAAACCGTACATGAGAGAAATACAAAAAAAGAGCATTGAAACTGGGATGCGTGGGAGAGAAGAGGTTAGCAGTCCTAGTTTCTAGCCAATGCAACAGGATCTCCTCTTGTCTTTCTCTCGCTTCCACCCTTCTTTTGCTGGCTTCTCCAAGACAGCAATTTTGCACCCGAAAGTCAAGCTGGTGTGTCTGACCTTCTCGAAAATCTCCAACAAGTCACAGCAAGCTGAGAACCTGCTACAGATCATGCCCTCAAATTCCTGTGCTGGCAGGGAACAGTGCGTGGAGTCAAGCACTCATGACCACAACTGCAACTCAACAGGGGGGAAAAATCCAAAAATCTCACACTGGATGCTTGGTAACACTCACTCTGGAATATTGCTCTAATGGAGAAAATCATGCACAATTTGAGATTTCAGCAAGGACTTAAGAACCCAGGGTTGCCCTGTTTAACAAAGTAAAAACAACCAGGACACCCCAAAATTTGTTGAGCTTTTTTTTAGACAAACCCCAAAGTTATTGAACTTTTTTTTTTTTAATACAAAAACGCCAAAAACCCACACAAAACCCCGCAATTTGACTTCCTAAGATCCAGGAGAAAGTGTGAGATTCCCCACAGACGTCAATTCCACCTCTGAATTCGCAGTAATGTCCAGGAAAATCTGGCGTTTTCTATAGAACTTCCAGGCATTTGACATTCCTTTACTACATATACAAGAGAGCCACCATTTTAAAGACTAAAGCACCAATATTCTTTACTTGGGCCGTGTTATTTTATCCCATTTCATTGTCTGTTTCCCTTGTTTTGATTTTCATCTGCCGTTGTTACTGTTCTCTCTATTTATTTCATTTTTACAATGTATATAAAGCAAGCTTCTTCTTTTTAAATAATAATAATTAATAATAATAATAATAATAATAATAATAATAATAATAATAATAATAATAATTTATTTGTACCCCACCCATCTGGCTGGGTTTCCCCAGCCACTCTGGGCAGCTTCCAACAAAGATTAAAAATACATTAAAATTTCACACATTAGAAACTTCCCTGAACACTAGCCTCCCAAAAAAATTGTGTGTCATTTTGTCCCGTTTGCTTGTTTCGTATCACATTTATTGAAGCTTTAAACTTATAAGAAAAGGAGGATTTTTAGGGAAGGAAAATGAAAGAGGGAAGATACAGGAAGAGAAGCATTATACAGCATAGACACAGACGTGGAACACAAGTACTGCAGAAATATTGTTGAGGTTTAACAAATGTTCCTACATATTTGGATAAGAAAACGCTGCGGCATTTTCCAACATGTGGACTGGATCAAATAAAAACGGGCTGCGCTTCATTCCCCTGCTTTTCCTATCATGTGCGCACCATATGAATAGAGATGCGATATAAAATAATATAACATAAAATACGATACGAAATAAAACAAAACAAAAGGGCATGGGTGTGTATGGATTGTACTTTCATGTAACCCATATTATAGCATTAGTTGGAGGGACTTACCGCTGCCTCCTTAATCATAAACGATATTTTTGTGGGGTGTGATCCATGAGAGGCAGTCAAGTACAACATTCCTTGTAATGTATGGTGACCAGACGTCCCCATTTCCCAGGGATAGTCCCCAGATTTACAAATCCATCCCTGGAATGTCCCCGGATTTCATTTAATGTCCCCGGATTGATATTTTAAGTGTTGTAGATTTATTAGTAGGGAATGAATGTTGCGCGATTGGTTCAACGGCACAAGACACATCATATGGGGACTTCCGGAGAGGCAAAATGGCGGGCGCTATGACAGCAAGCAGCTCCTGAAGCCGGCCAGAACCAATTGCGCTACCAGTCTGGCTCTGGGCTGCTGAGGCTGCCGCTACAGCTGCCGAGAGGAAACCAGGGACACCTGGTGTGTCAACTGAGGGAGCCCCTGACACACACACCCAGGACCCAATCAAGGAGGGAGCAAGAGCGCCCGGCCACTCAGCCAACTGCCCAGCAGCACTCCAGGGCCGGGAAAACCCCGGAGCCGACGCAGGGAGGAGAAGGAGAGGAGAAAGAGAAGGAAGAGAGAGAGGAAGGAGAAAAAAAGAGGGGAGCCCCGACCTTGCTGCACCACCGCCGCCGCTGAGGAGGAGAGGTAGGAGAGCGCTGGGAGGGCAAGGACATGTGGCTGAGCCCAGGCCTGATCCGAGCCTACTCCATGGCGGCTAGCGCTCCAAGAGAGCAGGCTGGGACCCAGAGGAAGGCTGTGCGACAGAGGAGACCACAGAAGAGAAGATATTACTTCTTCTTTTTTAAAATAACTTTTAAAAAAATAACTCTCCCCCCTCTTTTTTTTTAAAAAAAGTGTCCCTGGATTCTTTGAAAAAAATCTGGTAACCTTATTGTAATGCTAGAAAAGACATGTGAGGGAATGTTTGGTCCAGCCAGTTGAAAACTTCCTGTTCCTCCTGGCTGGAGCATCCTTCCTTTTTGCATGTGATAGAAGGTGGGCGTGACCTTACCTGTGCAGGTAACAAAAGGATGAGTCACTCACCACACCTTCTCTCTTTTTGACTTCCTTCTTCATTCGACCAACTTTTAGCTAGGACTGCTCTGCTAGCTCTCAGCCAGCGGAAGCACTGGGATTATTCCCCCATTTGGGGTAGATCCATATGTACATAAAGTCATACCTCATGTTATGGATGCTTCAGGTTACGTGTTTTTGGGTTACAGACTGCGGGAAACCCAGAAGTACCGGAACAGGTTACTTCCGGGTTTTGCCACTCGCGCATGCGCAGAAGCACTAAATCGCTCTTTGCGCAGAAGCGCCAAATTGTGCCGGCGCCGGCACATACGCTTCAGGATGCAAACGCTGCGGGTTGCGGACGTGCCTCCGTCACTGAACGGTATAGTTTCTGTAAAATATGCAGGGATTTGTGATATGTAAAATGAACCATGGAAAGAGAAGAAGGGAAGTCATTGATATCTTAAGGATGTAAAAATGAGTACATTAAATTGTAAAACAGATACACACACACACACACACAGTGGTACCTCGGGTTACATATGCTTCAGGTTACAGACTCCGCTAACCCAGAAATAGTGCTTCAGGTTAAGAACTTTGCTTCAGGATGAGAACAGAAATCGTGCTCCGGTGGCAGCAGGAGGCCCCATTAGCTAAAGTGGTGCTTCAGGTTAAAAGTTTCAGGTTAAGTACGGACCTCTGGAATGAATTAAGTACTTAACCTGAGGTACCACTGTACACACACACACACACACACACACACACACACACACCTGGCTTGGGGGCTTTGGTCCAAACTGGAGGCCCCTTCACTCCAAATTGGCTGGTGGTAGTTTGGTGTTCTGTCAGCAACAGGCTCTCAAAGATGATGCCTTTTCCTTCCTCCCTCGGTCCAGACCCCAAATAATCGCCCCAGAACACCTCTGCACTACCAGTTCCTTCCGCCTGCTCTCACGCCCGGTGGCCCGTGTTGAGAGAGGCCATTCTGAGGAGCTGTCATCGCGCCCAGGCGGTTGGTCTGATGTCTTCCAGCCTTCTAGGTTGTGGGACTAGGGACATCTCAAAGCTTTCCATGTGTTCCTCAAAGCTAAGCTTATACCAAGAACAAACTTACCGTATTTTTTGCTCTATAAGACTCACTTTTTCTCTCCTAAAAAGTAAGGGGAAATGTGTGTGCGTCTTATGGAGCGAATGCAGGCTGCGCAGCTATCCCAGAAGCCAGAACAGCAAGAGGGATTGCTGCTTTCATTGTGCAGCGATCCCTCTTGCTGTTCTGGCTTCTGAGATTCAGAATTTTTTTTTTCTTGTTTTCCTCCTCCAAAAACTAGGTGCATCTTGTGGGCTGGTGCGTCTTATAGAGCGAAAAATATGGTAGTTGGTCTCTAAGGTGCTACTGGACAATTCATAAATTTTTAAAATATATTTTGAACTGCATCAGACCAACACGGCTACCTACCTGAATCTACCCCACCCATCTGACTGTGTTGCTCCAGCCACTCTGGGTGGCTTCCAACATATATAAAAACATAATAAAACATTAAGCATTTTTTTAAAACTTCCCTCTACAAGGCTGCCTTCAGATGTCTTCTAAAGGTTGTATAGCTACTTATCTCCTTGGCTGGGGAGTTGCACACCATATATTTGAATATTTCTCCGATGAAAACGTCCTACCATAGCCTCTAACATTTCTCCGATGAAGATAGGCATGTCCTAAGGAAAGACATTTTGGGAATCAAATCAGAAACCGGGACTGTAAATCTGTAAATCCAGGAATGTCCCTGGAAAATAGGGACACTTGGAGGGTCTGGAATTTGCCAGTTTGTTGTTGTTATTTTAAAAAATAAAAATAAAATGACCATTAGTTAAAACAAAAAAGGGAGGTTGGAAAACCCTGGCACTCTGAACATGTGCAGAGTGCTGTCAACCTGCAGCAAGCTCTCCTGCAGATCCCAGTGCATTCAAGAAAAGGCCCTAGAGGGGGAGCTGCATCTGAGCATGTACAGAGTACACAGGAAATACAGCTGCCATTTAAAGATCACAAGGACCTGAGTTCTGTACCTGCAGGTTTTCTTCTCTGACAGGTTTATAAAGAAATAGGTGTGTGCATGTGTAATCCAAATTGCCCTCCCTCTGCCCACAAAAGTTACCTTTAAAAAAAAACAAAAAACCACAAGGGCATCTCTCAGTGCAAAGCAAAATAATAATGAAAACAGTCAGCAAAACATCTCTCTGACTTTACCTCTTACATTTTAAAGCCAGAGGGTGAATTTCTGCTTAAGCCAGGAAAAATCCTGGCTTAGCAGAAAATTGTCTTTCTGATTCCAAAATCTGATCCTCATCTGATTCTGCCTTTCTTCCGATCAGCTTCCACCTTCACTAAAAGGTTATTGCAGCAAATAAGTTTATTCCAAGACGAGAGAGAGAGAGAGAGAGAGAGAGAGAGAGAGAGAGAGAGAGAGAGAGAGAGAGGGAGGGAGAGAATCCTCTTGAAATGATGGCAAGTAGAAATTAAAAGACACCTGCTCCTTGGGAGAAAGGCGATGGCAAACCTAGACAGCATTTTAAAAAGCAGAGACATCACCTTGCCAACAAAGGTCCGTATAGTAAAAGCTCTGGTTTTCCCAGTAGTGATGTATGGAAGTGAGAGCTGGACCATAAAGAAGGCTGATCGCCGAAGAATGGATGCTTTTGAATTCTGGTGCTGGAGGAGACTCTTGAGAGTCCCATGGACTGCAAGAAGATCAAACCTATCCATTCTGAAGGAAATCAGCCCTGAGTGCTCACTGGAAGGACAGATCCTGAAGCTGAGGCTCCAAGACTTTGGCCACCTCATGAGAAGTGAAGACTCCCTGGAAAAGACTCTGATGCTGGGAAAGATGGAGGGCACAAGGAGAAGGGGACGACAGAGGACGAGATGGTGGGACAGTGTTCTCGAAGCTACCAGCATGAGTTTGACAAAACTGCGGGAGGCAGTGGAAGACAGAAGTGCCTGGCGTGCTCTGGGTCACGAAGAGTCGGACACAACTAAACGACTAAACAACAACAACAAGAAATTAAATACCTTTCAGCCATCAGCCTCCTCGCAATGTCCTTACGATAACAATAGACTCTATCCGCTTTGATCCTCATTTTTATTGGAAATGCAACCCTTTTTGCAATGAGGTGTTTATTAAGAAAGCTGGCGCGGATGTTCTCAACAATACGATACGAAGGGAACTTTTGTAGCCACGGATGCTCTGGAAGCAATTCTAGCATGGGGGAAAGAATGTAAGGTTTGTCTTTCTGGGGGCAAGCGAAAGTCTCTTTCATCCTGCTTTCTATGCTGGCTGGTCAGATGAGTCCAGGAAAATTGGGCGCAATAGCTCCTGCCTTCGATTTGCCCCTTCAGCATATGGTGTTAAGGGGTAAATTACCCCTACATACCCTACAACAATTTTCAGCATCTAGGTCCAGTCACAGACGACTCTGGGGTTGCGGCGCTCATCTCATTTTACTGGCTGAGGAAGCTGGCATTTGTCCACAGACAGCTTCCAGGTCGTGTGGCCAGCAGGACTAAGCCACTTCTGGCGAACCAGAGCAGTGCACGGAAACACCGTTTACCTTCCGCCGGAGTGGTACCTATTTATCTACTTGCACTTTGACGTGCTGTCGAACAGCTAGGTTGGCAGGAGCAGGGACCGAGCAAGGGGAGCTCACCCCGTCACGGGGATTCGAACTGCAGACCTTCTGATCGGCAAGTCCTAGGCTCTGTGGTTTAACCCACAGTGCCACCCGCGTCCCCTACCAATATACCTTGGGTTACATACGCTTCAGGTTACATACGCTTCAGGTTACAGAATCCGCTAACCCAGAAATAGTACCTCGAGTTAAGAACTTTGCTTCAGGATGAGTACAGAAATCGTGCTCCAGTGGTGTGGCGGCAGCAAGAGACCTCATTAGCTAGAGTGGTGCTTCAGGTTAAGAACAGTTTCAAGTTAAGAACGGACCTGCAGAACAATTAAGTTCTTAACCCGAGGTACCACTGTATATAACAACACAATAAAAGTTTAAACGCTTAAAAACTTCCCTGTACTGGGCCGCCTTCTTCTGTACCGGGTTACCTATCTCCTTGGCTCACGGTTTACATAACTCCACACCCTCCCAACATTTCTCCAATGAAAATAGGGACGTCCTAAGCCAGACGTTCCGGAATCAAATCAGAAACCAGGACGGCTTCTGTAAATCCAGAACTGTCCCTGGAAAACAGGGACACTCGGAGGGTCTGTGTTATGTACGGAGTTGAATAGGATCCAGAATGCAGCAGTCTGATTGGTCCACAGGAGCCACCCAATCCAGCTCCAGGTGGAAGTGAATCCGCAACCTGATTGGCCTACAAGTGAATCCTAGAATTAGCCAATCACGTGGGGCCCATTGTATAAATAACGTGTATAAAGCAGACATTCTGGGGGAACTTCCATTCCTCCTCACCACTATGAGCTGAATAAAGAGCATGAAATCCACTCTCGACTCCGAGTATATTTCAGTCTGCCCCTCAACATGGAGGTTCCATCTGAACATGGGCGTCCCGTCATCGCAAATAGCTGCTTCTCCTCCTTCACGAATCCATCTGATCCCATTTTTAAACCGGTCCGGATGCTGGTGGCCACCATCCTGTGGCAAGGCGTTCCACAGGTTAACCGTGCGCCACATTCAAGGTGGGCTCTCCTTCATCTGCCCCTGGATCTACCGCCAAACAAATCTCTCTCTGCCAGAACCGCCCTCCCTCAGCATGCCAGGGATTGCGACGCTAATGATCCGATGAATTAGCCTTTTGTAGGTCACCGCTTAATTTTCTAAAGATAGACGAGGCGGCGGGAGCGGGGGAGGCAGTAGCCAAGGCTCACTTTCAATTCACTTCAACGGGAAGGTCGAAAGCAGACTGAGGTTTCGTAGGGGCAGGCGGAGAGGCCTGCTGGTTTTGATAAGATCTGGTGGATCCATGACCTGTCCTCAAATGATCCAGGGGTTCCCCTCTGGCAAGCCTGACGTCGCCTCAGTTGCCGGGGACTTGGCGAGGTTATCAGGGCAAGAGGGAATGCAGAGTACGGCGGGCATGCTTCTTCTTCCTGAATTGGAAAAAAAATAAACACACCTCAAGAAAGACTCCTGGGGTTGAAGGTGACAACATTTGGGTGCTTTTTTAGAGGGCAGACAAGTTAAGAGGGGACATGATAGATATTCATATACAGTGGTACCTCGGGTTACAGACACTTCAGGTTACAGACTCCGCTAACCCAGAAATAGTACCTCGGGTTAAGAACTTTGCTTCAGGATGAGAACAGAAATCACGTGGTGGTGGCAGCAGCGGGAGGCCCCATTAGCTAAAGTGGTGCTTCAGGTTAAGAACAGTTTCAGGTTAAGAACGGACCTCCGGAACGAATTAAATTCTTAACCAGAGGTACCACTGTATTGGGGTGGAGAAAGCAGATAGGGAAAAGTTTTTCTCCCGCTTTCGTAATGCCGGAACTGAGGGACGTCCAACGCAGCTGAATGCTGGAAGAGACAGGACGACGGAAAGAAAGGACTTCTCCGCGCAGAACACAGTTAAACGGTGGAACTCCCTGCCACAGGAAACAACGATGGCCACTAGCCCAGATGGCTTTAAAAGAGGATTGGGCAAATTCACGGAGGAGGAGAAGGGCTATCGATAGCTACTAGGCCCAATGGCTATGTTCTGTCTCCACGCTCAGAGGCAGCAATGCGTCTGAAGACCAGTTGCCAGGAACTGGGAGGAGAGAGAGTGATCCTGTGCTTAGGTCTTGCTTGAGGGTTGGCCACTGTGAGAACAGGATGCTGGGCTAGTCTGGGTCCCCTTTGGCCTGATGCAGCAGCCGTGCTCTTTCAATGTTTTAATGGAACCTCCAGGTCCAGAGCCAGTCTATCTGCATCCTGAGGTTTCAATGGGGTATTTTTGAACCACTGTCAGAAAAGGAAGCTGGACTTGATAGACTGTTGACCTGATCCAGCAGGTTCTACTTCCTTGGAGGTTTTTAAGCAGAGGTTGGACAGCCATCGGTCATGGACACTTTAGCTGAGATTCCTGCATTTCAGGGGGTTGGACTAGATGACCCCCTGGTGTCCCAACTCTACAATCCTATGATTATGTTCTGTGATTTTTATGTTCTTATGGCAGGCCAGAGAGAGCCTCATGAACTGAATTTCTGCTTGTGATACCTAACACTACCTCTATTCTCTGGGCAAGGGCTCCTGTGCCTTTAACACTTTTTTAAAAAACAAAAAACAAAACCGGGCAGATATTTGGACCTGGAAGGGACGTGGGTGGCGCTGTGGGTTAATCCACAGAGCCTAGGGCTTGCCGATCAGAAGGTCGGCGGTTCGAATCCCTGCAACGGGGTGAGCTCCGGTTGCTCGGTCCCTGCTCCTGCCAACCTAGCAGTTGGAAAGCACGTCAAAGTGCAAGTAGATAAATAGGTACCACTCCGGCGGGAAGGTAAACGGTGTTTCCGTGCACTGCTCCGGTTCACCAGAAGCGGCTTAGTCCTGCTGGCCACATGACCCGGAAGCTGTACTCCACCTCCCTTGGCCAATAAAGCGAGATGAGCGCCGCAACCCCAGAGTCAGCCACGACTGGACCTAATGGTCAGGGGTCCCTTTACCTTTTTATTTGGACCTAGGGAACAACATAGGCACCTCTGCAGCTTTGATGCCACTGTGCTAAACAGGGGTGCTTCTCTGCAGTCTCCCTGGTGGGAGACCGCCAAGACACCTTGTGCACTTATTCATCAGTTTGAGTGTGGCTGCATATGCGCCACACATTTAAAGCATTCCCACCGAAGAATTGTGGGAAGTGTAGTTTGTTAAGGGTGCTGCGAAGGATGAACTACAGTTCCCAGAATTCTTTACAGGGGAGCTTTTTGCATTAAATGTACAGTGTGCATGCAGCCCGCCTGTTAAATGGGGCCTTGGCACCGAATTAGGCAGCTGGCAGCAGTAACAAAATAAAGAAAAACGAAACTAATACTGTAAATGAGATGGATGAAACCCTGGTCAAAAACAAGCACCTGAGATCAGTTGCAAAATATTTACAAGTCATCTTGTAAAAGAGGTTCAGCAGGTGAGACTTTATCTCTCTCCAACACCACCCCGCTCATTATTGCATCTCTCCATCTGAATAGCATCACCTGTTGGATTTCTGCCTGCCACACACCTGTGTGGAGAAGGGGGAAATGTCAGAAAACCTCCACCAAAAAACAAACCTTTCTTTTACAACATCAGGCCTTTAGCCTCTAACTATCTGTGGTCTTTTAAAAATGGGTGCAGTGTTTTCAACGTATTTTTCTCCCCTTGGTTTTAATATACCATATTTTTCACTCTATAAGATGCACCAGACCATAAGACGCACCTAGTTTTTGGAGGAGGAAAACAAGGGAAAAAATTATTCTGAATCTCAGAAGCCAGAACAGCAATCCCTCTTGCTGTTCTGGCTTCTGGTATAGCTGCGCAGCCTGCATTCGCTCCATAAGACGCACACGCATTTCCCCTTCCTTTTTAGTAGGGAAAAAGTGAGTCTTATAGAGCAAAAAATACGGTATTTATGTGGTAGTTTCCCCCCCTTTCCCCCCTTTCCCCCCTTTTCCCTTTTGATTATAAGTCACCTTGCACAAGACAGAGCGACTAACAAATTTATTAAACAACAGTCATAATAAACTGAAATGATAAGGGGTACCTGAGCACGTGCAGAGTGTTTCCCCCCGGCCAGCCTTATTTTAGCCAAAGGGTGAGGTCATTCGCTTCCCATAGGATCCCTGCAGGAGCATCCCAGGAACTCTGAGCCAGTGGGAAGACCGGGACGTCGGAAGCAAAGTCCGGCTGATAAAACAGATCCTGTTATCTCGCTGGAGACAAATTGTACACCCACTGAGGTTTCTGTGCGTATTTCGTGGGCTAATCTTAGAACATTTTTGTCCTGGTTGCTTTCCTGTTCCGTAGCAAAGGAAATAGGGATAGAGTGAGTCACAGACACCAAAAAGGGTTTTTGTTGTTTTTAGTGTGTGTGTGTTTTATTTTAGGAGATGGAGGGGAAGGTCTTAGGGCTTAATTACTGGGACATCTCCCCAAGGCTGAGCCTCTAGCATCCCTCCCCAGTATCAACTCTTCAGCCTATGGAATGAGACGACCACCCACGAGCATGTGCAGAGTGCATTATTACTCTTAATCAACTGCTCACCAGGTCTTCATATGTTAAGATTTAGGCGAGTCGGGGAGGCCTTTCAGACCAGAGAGCGATGTTTCCAGAAATATCCAAGTCCTCATTTCTCCTTCTGGAAATTAAGCACCACAAATTACTTGCATTGGACAAAAGAGCTTGATTATTTTGGGAGCCAGCGAATGTTCGGAGAAAATAGAAAGCGTGATATTTAGGACCACCCTAAGAGCAGTTGCATGGGAAGCTTGGACTACGGCCAGCTTCTAGCAAGAGGGCCAGAGCTCAGTTTTGGAACAGCTGCCTTGCATGGAGAAAGTCCCGGGTTCCAGTCCCCCGTGGCATTTTCAGGTAGGGCTGGGAATTGTCCCCTGTTCCTGAAACCCCGGAAAGTCACTGCCAGTCTGTGCAGACAATATTGAGCTAGATCGACCAAGAGTCTGACTCTTCCTAAGTCAGCCCTAGATTTAGGACCATGAGGACTGGAATCTTAGGACAGTGGTACCTTGGTCCTCAAACTTAATCCGTTCCGGAAGTCCGGTTCCAAAACTAAAGCGTTCCAAAACCAAGGCACGCTTCCCCATAGAAAGTAACGCAAAATGGATTAATCCCAGACTTTTAAAAACAACCCCTAAAACAGTAATTTTTACTTGAATTTTACTATCTAACGAGACCATTGAACCGTAAAATGAAAGCAATAAACAATGTACTGCAGTCCCACAATCAATCAATCAATCAATCAATCAGTAGCTGAACTGGGTTCCACACAGTTGCAAAAACAAAACAAAAAAGAGCTGCAAAAATAAAAAACGCAAAATAAATAGCAAAAACAGACAGACCTCAATGTAACACTCAAAACAGAAGTGTGGCAACTCAAAACGGAAGTGTGGCGCTCAAATTGGAAGCGTACCGCTCAAAACGGAGCATGTTCGGCTTCCGAAAAAAGTTCGCAGACCAAAACACTTACTTCCAAGTTTGGTTTGCAGTGTTTGGGCTCCAAGTTGTTTGGGCTCCAAGTTGTTTGAGAACCAAGGTTCCGCTGTATTCTTTTAAAAGCTAGCCACAGAGTACCTGCTTCACATGCAGAAGGTCCCGGGTTCGATTCCTGACATGGCATCTTCAGGTAAGGCTAGGAAAGCCCCTTTGCTGGGAGCCCTGGGGGGCTGCTGCCAGTCCGTGTGGACAATACTGAGTTAGAGAAACAAAGGTCTGATGCTTCATATGCACCCCGAAGACGGAGTAAATTGGGGGGGGGTGCAGGGCAGTTAAACCTGTTCTTCTCACAGCAATTGAGAGGGGCTGCGGTGAAGCCCCAAAGGCAGGCCGCCATCCACTAGGGTAGTCTCCTGCGTTTCTGGGGTGCCTGTGATTCATGGCTCCCCAGATATCACCAGGGCCCAACTCCCATCCACAAAGAAGGCATCTGGGAACTCTGGAACAGAGAAAGCTGCCTTACCCTGAGCCAGACCATTGGGGTCCATGTAATGCAGTGCTGCCTACACGGACTGGCAGCTGCTCTCTCCAGGGTTTCACCTGGGAGGTTGCCATAGGGGTGGTACCCGCGACCGTCTCTCCTCTCCCCGTCTCCCCTGAGACAGCCTCTGTTGCTTTTCTTGGTCTTTCTGTGTATATCGGCTGTAATCTTTTAAGTCCTGGTATTATAAATATTATTAATACTATTCCATAAAAGGAAAGTCTCTCTCACTCTGTTTTTGTGGGAATCGTTCCTCCCTCCTCCCCATTTTCTCCTGACGACAGAAAGCAATGCTGTCTCTCTCCACCTGTGAACCCAGTGGGCCAGATGTGGTCCTTAGAACCTAGGAATGCAGATAGACTGCCTCTGTGCGTGGAGGCACCATAGGAACGCCAGAAGATCCTGGCTGTGGATCGGGTCCAAAGGGGCCTAAGTAGCCCAGCACCCAGCAGGAAGAACTACCGACGAAAGAAAAACGGAGGATGAAACTGATGGACTATGCAGAGTTAGATAAACTAACAGGAAGGATTCGAAACCTGCGGGACCAGAGATTCTCAGAAGATTGGAGTAAATTTACAGACTATTTGAAAAGTAATTGCGATGAACAGATTACGCTACTAGGTTTGCCAGAGGTTTTGTAAGGTAAATCATTTGAAATATTGCAAAAAAGACAATGAGGAGAATTTTTAGTTAAGGAGACTAAAGGCAATATGAAATTAAGAAATGCATAATGTGTGATTAAATAATGGGAAATGACCAGAGGCATTGATGGAAGTCCAAAAATATTGTATCGGAAGAGAAGTTAAGTTGTATGAATGCTGGAAATAATATGTTAAAAAATATATAAAAATGTATATATATATATTAAATAATAAGTAGCCCAGCACTCACCTCTTTGGAAGCCCACAAACACGATCTCTGCCCCCACTTCGGTTTCCCCCAGAACTGGGGTTATTCACAGACATTTACTGCCTCTCCTACATTGAAGTCATCCCTTACTGAGCTGCCCTGTTCCGAAACCCAGAGCGATGTTTTACTTTTTTTTCTTAAAAAAATACATCTATATCAACTCCACTCTCTAATCATAACATAACCGCCCCTTCCAGCCACCCCATTCCCCTTTCTGCGCCACAATCAAATATTTGGGGCTAGCAGATGGGGTTGTTTGGCAGCTCAGACTTGTGATTATGGCCAGGGGATAGGGAGAGAGGGGTGTCTTCTGCTTGCATCTGTTGGTTCTTGGGGCGATGACAGGGTAGGGGAGAGATTGCGAGCTTTCAGATCACACAGCCTGCGGCGCACGTGGGTAACCAAGCAATTGCTAGTTCAAGAAAAACCCCGGAAACCTCAGTGGCCTGCGGGAGATTCTGAGCTGGCCTAGGAGCAGGTGTCTTGGAAGAAGAGAGCTACTGAGCTCAAGTCTGGCTTGCAAGCTTTCCACCACGGAGGCTTCCAGGTGGTCATTGTGAGAACAGGAGCCTGGAGGAGATGGGCTTTCGGCCTGATCCAGCGAGGGTTCTTCTGGTGTCTTCCATGAGGACTAAGGTTTCCACGAGGAGCTCTGGTTTTCCCAGTAGTGATGTATGGAAGTGAGAGCTGGACCATAAAGAAGGCTGATTGCCGAAGAATGGATGCTTTTGAATTATGGTGCTGGAGGAGACTCTCAAGAGTCCCATGGACTGCAAGAAGATCAAACCTCTCTATTCTAAAGGAAATCAGCCCTGAGTGCTCACTGGAAGGACAGATCCTGAAGCTGAGGCTCCAAGACTCTGGCCTCCTCATGAAAAGAGAAGACTCCCTGGAAAAGACCCTGATGCTGGGAAAGATGGAGGGCACAAGGAGAAGGGGACGACAGAGGACGAGATGGTGGGACAGTGTTCTTGAAGCTGCCAACATGAGTTCGACCAAGCTGCAGGAGGCAGTGGAAGAGAGGAGTGCCTGGCGTGCTCTGGTCCATGGGGTCACAAAGAGGCGGACACGACTAAATGACTAAACAACAACAAAATGAGGACTAGAATCTTACTTTATTTTTAGGGAAGGACTGCGGCTCAGTGGCATGGAATTCCCCAGGCTCAATCCCCAGCCAGATCTCCAGGCAGGGCTGCGAATGCTCCTTGCCCAAAACCCTGTAGTGGCTGCTGCCAGTCAGTGTAGACATTATTGAGCTGTTTGAGGTAACATTTGCTGAAACCCAAAAGGCAAAAAGGGCGTTGGCTGAACTTCAGGAGCGATTTACGGAGACTCTGTGTAGATTTAATCTTGCGGGTTGTCAGTGGGCAGCAAAGTCCTCTCCTTGTTGCCACAAGAGTGAAGTCTTTGTCGATCCTGTTTCCAAAAGGTGGGGAGGCGGCTGCCTTTTTCCGTCCAAAATTCCTGGACCTCTGTGCATTTTTTAATTTTTAAAGCGAAGGAGCCCGCACAGTTGTCTTCTGTTCCTGGGGACGGCGCATGTTTTCCTTCCTCTGCGAGAGTGTTGCGAACAGTCCGGCCTTTATGTGCAGAGGTGCTCAAAAGGGCATTAACCTGGCGTCCAAAACCCACAGCGCCTCGGCCAGCGCTAGAGCCAGGAAAAGGCTGTGTGTGTGTGTGTGTTTTAAAAAAACTAAAACTCTGGAGTTTGCCGTTCTAAAGGGTGGAGGAGATTCTGCTCCCCGTCTTCTTCTCAATCCCGGGATTTTTTTGGAAACCCTCGAAGCAAGGGTCACCTCAGGGGCGAGAGAATTCCATCAGGGCTTGCAAAATTATCCTTTTCCAAACTCAGCCTGCATCAGGGGAGGCCTGGGACATTTTGCTGCCCAAGCTAAAGAGCCACCCACTTTTGCATGCACCCAAAGCCAACTTTGGGTGAGAGCTGGACCATCAAGAAGGCTGATCGCCGAAGAATGGATGCTTTTGAATTATGGTGCTGGAGGAGACTCCTGAGAGTCCCATGGACTGCAAGAAGATCAAACCTCTCCATTCGGAAGGAAATCAGCCCTGAGTGCTCACTGGAAGGACAGATCCTGAAGCTGAGGCTCCAAGACTTTGGCCACCTCATGAGAAGAGAAGACTCCCTGGAAAAGACCCTGATGTTGGGAAAGATGGAGCGCATAAGGAGAAGGGGACGACGGAGGATGAGATGGTGGGACAGTGTTCTTGAAGCTACCAGCATGAGTTTGACCAAACTGTGGGAGGCGGTGGAAGACAGGAGTGCCTGGCGTGCTCTGGTCCAGGGCCTCACGAAGAGTCGGACACGACTAAACAACAACCTCAAAGCCAACTGGACTTTGTAAGGATGAGCAAACTTGCCCATTTCAGTTTCCGTCAGTTTCTCATTGGGTCAGCAATTTTTTTCAAAAAGTCCTTGTGAAAACTGATTCAAGGGGCAAGCTTCCACATGCACAACACATCTCTGGGTACATTTCTGTCACTAGAGGCTCACATTTTTTCAGTAGCTAGGAGTTGTGTGAATGTTCGGGGAGGCAGGAGAGGATATGTTGTTTATGTTTATGTTGTTAATGTCCTTCGTAACTTGCTTTAGCAAGTTCTATAACTTAGCAGAGTTTTACATTCCCCTTTTAAACACACAGCGGGTAGCTGATTGCAGGCTTGTTTAAGCCTCTCAATATTAGGTTCCTGGTAAGTTGCCTTATATCCCTCTTAAAAGAATAAACATGCCACAATCTTGTGTAAAGTATATAAAAGAAGTTTACTCACATCATCAGTTCACAGTTGAATCCCTGAAGGCAGACTTAGTTTCAAACAGATCTCTCAAAAGACCTGTTGATGGCATTTTACCTTTGTACCGTTGAGAGTGTATTAAATTATGGTCTGTGTGCGTGGTTTGGGAGCTGCATGGTCAGGGAAAAACAGTGCTGTCCAGGGTTGTAAAGGCTGCGGAGAGAATAATTGGGTGCGCTCTTCCCACCTTGGATCAAATCTACGCTTCCAGGTGCCATAAGAAAGCTGCAGAGATAGCGCAGGATAGTACGCAACCCGGAAATGATCTCTTTCAGCTCCTGCCTTCTGGAAGAAGGTCCAGGGTTAGAAAGACTAGGACTAGCCGCCTGAGAAACAGTTTCTATCCAAATGCGATTTTGGTTTTAAACGCAATGTAAGGAAGTCTCTGTGGGAGTATATTGTATTTAATTGGGGGGCATCAGAGTTTTTAGGGGGTTAACCAGGTTGGGATAGCTGGGATAGCAGGCTTGTTGGTTTTTGAATGTCTGATGTAGATTTTTTCAATTTCGTTGTTCTGTATGGGACAATGACAATAAAGATTATCGTATCGCAAAGTATATACATGTGGATCTATCCCATATGGAGATAATCCCTGTGTCCTCTGTTGGCTGAAACCAGCAGAGTATTTCTAGCTAAAAGCTGCTGCTCCAATGACAGAGGAAGTCAAAGAGAGAGGGTGTGCTGCGTTATTTGCCTTTTTGTTAAGGTCAGGTCACGCCCACCTCTAGTCACATGCAAAGAGAAGTATGTCTCAGCCAGGAGGAAACAGGAAGTTTCGACTGGCTGGACCAAACATTCCCCTGCATGTCCATTCTAGGAAAACTAGGAATGTTGTACTTGACTGCTACTTATGTATCACAACTCACAGAATGCCTCTTGCCTCGTCTGGTTCACCAACTATGGTGTCTATATGTTGATCACCTCAAGACTAGATTGCTACAATGTGCTCTGTGTGGGGCTGCCCTTCGGGCCGCTACAGAAACTCCAGCTGAATTTCCGAAACTGGGCCGCTCATCTGCTAGGTTCGAGGTTCTTCAATTAATTTGCAAAGCTCTGAACAACTTAGGCCCAGGGTACCTGAGGGATTGCCTGAACCCTTATCCATTCCAGCTCCATCCCTGAGATTATCCGCAGGAGCGTCGCTGGTCGTTCTCCAAGCTGGTGAAGCTCACTGGATAACAAGAAACCTTTTGTGCCGCTGGCCCAGTCCTGTGGAACTCTCTGCCACTAGAGATTACACAGGCACCTTCCATTTCAACATTTTAAATGCCCGCTGGAAACTTTTCTAGTCCACCAAACCTATTCAGGCAGTACGTCCTTCCACAATTTTTTAAAAGGCTTTTTTATTGTGTGGTTTGTGTTTTTATTGCTGTAAAACTCCTTCGTATATTTTTATGGGCAAAGCAGTATGCAGATTTTTAAAAACAAACAAATAAAAATAATAATGATGCACACTTATTTTTTGCAAAGCAACTTTCCGTACTAATCATGCATTTTTTTGTAACGTTATTTTCACTTTACCCCAGTGTGTGTGTTTTAATCAGAGAGGGAGAGGTGAGACGCATAATAATAATAATAATAATAATAATAATAATACTGCTTTCTTGTTGCCCTGTCTTGGTGTTGAATAAGTGATACCCCGAGGGAAGGCTGTTGAGTGAGGTCTTGGGTCAGTGCCCTTGCATTTCCCCTGGGGGTGACAATAAATTGAGTCAGGGCTCATTTGGGGCCTCGTCAGAGCGGCTTTCATCTGCTGGTGGAGCGTGAGACTGGCCGAGTCAAAAAAATAATAATGCGTAAACGGAGCGCAGAGACTGACCCTTTTAGCAAATGACTAATTAAAGGCTACAGACAAAGTGGGGGCGGCTGGTGGGGAGAAGAAGAGAATCATTTCTCCCTGTCTGTGGGAGAAACTTTCTATGGCCAGGCAGACATAACAGGCACCCCCACCCCCCAAAAACGTCTGGAGGGCTAAATCTGGCAGACTCAATTTGTGGATTTTAGCCGGGATTAGCTGTCCTCCTCGCCCCCACAAGCCGATGGATATTCCAGTAAATAGACTGAGCAGAACCTCATGGGTGAACACGGGTTGACTGCAAAGTTAGCTCTACCTAGAGTAGACCCATGAAAAGCAATGGGCAGGGCAAGCCAAGATCCGTTAATTTCAGCTTCAGAGCAAAACCCGGTTGGGCACAAACCCCGAATCTCCATCTCCAAACCCTAGTTCCTAGCTACGCTTTTGTCACATTTTGGGAGGTTTGCCTCCTTCTGACTGCCCCATCGAACACCCCCCCCAAGATGGCACTGAATTTATTAAGATAATACAGATCAGTGGCGTAGCGTGGGGGGTGCGGGGGGGGGCCGGCCGCACCGGGCGCAACATCTGGGGGGGGCACTCGCACTCGCAGCTCTCTGCACCTACCTGGCTCACTCTCTCTCTCTCAGCGCTGTCACAGATTTCGCGAAAATTTCGCTATTGTCACACGGATCCTCCTCCTAGCCAATCAGGAAGTGGGATCCACTTCCTCATTGGCCGAAAGGCGAATGCATGCAATTGGCTGAGCTGCCGAGCAGGAGGCGGGAGGACTCGAGGAGACGCGGGGAACTGAGTAAAAGCCGCCGCTGCAGGTAAGTCTCTCTGCATTGAAAGGGGGCACGCTGGTCATTCTGCATGTTGAGCCGACCAGATGGATTGATGTTTGGTTGGTTCAACAGTGACGAGACAGATTTCGATCCACATGTAGCTGCTCCAGCTCAACGTAAGTTGATGTAAGCCAGTGGGTCTAGCAACCTTTTATTTATTTATTTATTTTGCTGAAAGAGTAAGGCAATAGGCATGAAGGTGAATAAACATTATGTTAAGAGTAAAGAAATGGTTAAGGGGACGCAGGTGGCGCTGTGGGTTAAACCACAGAGCCTAGGGCTTGCGGATCAGAAGGTCGGTGGTTCGAATCCCTGTGACGGAGTGAGGTCCCGTTGCTTGGTCCCTGCTCCTGCCAACCTAGCAGTTCGAAAGCATGTCAAAGTGCAAGTAGATAAATAGGTGCCACTCTGGCGGGAAGGTAAATGGTGTTTCCGTGCGCTGCTCTGGTTCGCCAGAAGCGGCTCAGTCCTGCTGGCCACATGACCTGGAAGCTGTACGCCGACTCCCTTGGCTAATAAAGCGAGATGAGCGCCGCAACCCCAGAGTCGGCCACGACTGGACCTAATGGTCAGGGGTTCCTTTACCTTAAAGAAATGGTGATACGATGAAGGGGTGCTAAAAGTGCAGCAAGGCAAGAAAGTGATTTTCTTTTTTTTCTTTTTATAGAATTTTAGCAGAATACTACACCTATATCATGCCATACAAAAAAGAATCTGGTGCACAAGGCAGGAAAAGGAGAAAGATAGAGACAGAGCAACAAGCTAAGTTAGCTGGAAGCCTTCACCGGTTTTTGGTGAGTACTGCTGAAATTACAGCAGGACCATCAGCAGCACCACAAGAAACTCATAATCCCAGTACTAACCGAAGTAAATGATACTCAGATCTACCTGCAGCAAGAAGGACTTTCGCTTGATCAATGCGTGCAAAAGTTAAAAGAATTGGCTTTCTTTTGTCATTAAAAACGTGATAGTCTCGTGTCAAAGGCAACTGAGAAAGCTCTGCAGGTATGCAAAACCTATTGCATACCTACAGAGAGAAGAGTTGGAAGACGCAAGAAGATGGATGGTGAGAACAGTTGCGATGCTGGCTTGACCTTAATACAGGAAACAAGCAGGGAACAACTGGAAGCAATTGATCAGCTTCAGGCAGAAATTAAAAAACGTACTATGCAGATGAATACGCTTCACCAGCGATTTGCTTTTTTGCAAATCCAAACATTGTTGGATACTGGAAAAGATGATTTTATTAAGAAACAAATTCAGCACATGTGTGTGCTCAGTACACAGAATTGAATGCTGCATCTATGCTCACCGAAATAACTCGACTTTGGCACCACATTATCTTGTATAAGGAGGTCAATCCTGATGAGCAGGTTGCAAACTGGTCAGCTTTAGATTTGCTTCGCTGGGTTTGTAAGTGGAAGCTGCAAGAAAGTTTAACTAACTTTGTTGTCACATTAAGAATCTTTCTTACTATCACTGTTTCTACAGCGAGTTGTGGAAGAAGTTTCTCAAAACTTAAACTAATTAAAACATATCAGAGATCTTCAATGAGCCAAGAAAGACTGAGTAATGTAGCAATACTGTCCATTGAGAGAGACTTTAATGTAGATTTCAATTCCGTTGTTGAAAAATTTGCGCTAATTAAAAGCAGGCGAATTTAAATTAAACTGTATATACAGATTGATATCTTCTATTAAAGAATTACAATTAGAGGTACAGGATTGAGGAAATTTGCTCCATCTAGCCCAGTCTTGGATCATCTCCAGGGTATGGCTCCATTTTGATGTTTAGTTTTTGTTCTTGATATTATTTGTCGTTTACGATGGTTGTGAGACGACATATAATAGCATGGCCCATGCTAGGTTACTACATTTGTAGATTTGTATTCATAGACCTGCTGAAAAGGTGGGGAATGTGTCATGCATGTTCGCACTCAATAAAGTGTTTGAAAATAAACTTGTATTTAGATGCATTTTACTTTAATTACATCAGTATTTTCATAACAAACAATACATGTGCTTAGGGGGTAAGGGTTTCTTTAACTAATCTAGTGGAAGAGACTTGAGTGCTAAAATCCACGGGTTAGGGGGCGCAAATTATTTGCCTTGCCCCGGGTGCTGACAACCCACGCTACGCCACTGATACAGATAAATTGTCAAAAGGTTTTCTGTTTTTTTGAAAGCTCTGAATCAGGGGCTTCCCAGTGGTGCTCCAGAGAGGATATTTGCTCCCGATGTGGTATGCAAGGCGTTGGTGGCAACTTAGGGGTCTGGTGGTGGGGTCAGGTACTCTGCGCATGCTCAGGAGTAAGGATGGTCATGCCTGTCAGTTTTGGTTGCTCAACCTTCAGTTTTCCATATCAGTTTGTGATTGAAAAAAGGTAAAGGTAAAGGGACCCCTGACCATTAGGTCCAGTCTTGGCCAACTCTGCGGTTGCAGCGCTCATCTCGCTTTACTGGCCGAGGGAGCCAGCGTACAGCTTCCGGGTCATGTGGCCAGCATGACTAAGCCGCTTCTGGCGAACCAGAGCAGCATACGGAAACGCCGTTTACCTTCCCGCCGGAGCGGTACCTATTTATCTACTTGGACTTGACGTGCTTTCAAATTGCTAGGTTGGCAGGAGCAGGGACCGAGCAACAGGAGCTCACTCCGTCGCGGGGATTCGAACCGCCAACCTTCTGATCGGCAAGTCCTAGGCTCTGTGGTTTAACCCACAGCGCCACCCACGTCCCTTTTCTTTTATTAAAAAAAGTACTTTAAAAAAAGTACTTGTGGGTAATTCTATCTGTATTTTAGTGCTCATTTCAGCTCATCTACACATTAGACACTTAATCTTAAGGTTGTGGGTTCGAGCCCCACATCGGGGCAAAAAGATTGCAAGGGGGTGCAACAGTTGACCCTGGTGGTCCCTTCCTACTCTGTGATTCTATAATTCTATGAGAGATAAACATTTTTTGGCAAGCTGTTTCCCCCAGTATGTTTCATTTCTCATGACGTTTTCCTGTATATAAGCCTTTTCCACACACTTGCCCCTCGCACGCATCTCTCTTACATCATTTCCACACTTCCTTTTCCTACACACTTTCTTTCCTCGAATAACTGCAATTTTCGTACGTGTCCTTGGCGGGAGATTTCTGGGATTGCAAAATTCAGAGAAGTACGATTATTTTTTCAAAGGCTTGCTGCGTTTCAGTTTGCTCACTGCTTGGGAAAGTGTGGGTTAGTTGGGTTCTCGCCGACCACATTTCGCCCCAATCTCTGCTCGGAAGAGAACCTATTTCTTAGCTCCCGAAAACAGGGCAATAATAGCTTTATTGGGCCAGCTTCAATGTCACCCACATTGTTCTAGCTTCTGGGCCCTGCAGAATTCTTCATCTGAGTAGAATGGCAGATGAAATGAAGTCTGAGAGGAAAGAAGGGGGAAATCTAACTGGAAGAAATTTAAAGACTATTTGAATAAATATTGTAATATTAAAGATATGTAACCACTTGAAAGAAACTGTTAGGCGTAGGATTAAACTATAAATAAGAAAATGTAAGATAAGGAAAGTTGTGTAATATGATTAGGACTGTGATATGGCCTTTTGAAATACTGATATTGGAAACTGCTGCATATAATTACTAAGAAACTCAGATGGAAGAGATTCTAGGAAGTCAAAAACTATGTCTATGAAGATGGATGGTACTTAATTTTAATTAATTAAGTGGTAATACGCTGTATGTATCTTTTTTCTTTCTTTTTTCTTTCTTCTGTTTTATTCTCTGTTTGTTTTTATTACTGTTAATTTTTTTAAAATTATGTTTATCTATTGAAAATAATAAATATTATTTGGGGGGGGGGAGAAGAAGGGGGACATCTGCAGTCAGTGGCAAAGTTATCCATAGCCGGTTCTGACACAGTCGCTTTGCATGTTCTAGGAATGGGGAGGCTGTATGGAAAAAAGATTCAAGGATAATCCCTGATGATGAGCTTTGACTCAAACTAAGGCCTAGTTGCATGAACATGCAAATACATCGCTCCTTCATCTGTGCAAGTGATTCTACATTCCAGACATGCAACTCTCCCAAAAAACAGTATGGATTCCTGAGAGCCTTATAGCTTTCACCCCTGGCTTCGAGAATCTGTTATTTCTTACATGCTTCTCACCACCACCCCACCAGTGATTAAATTAAATATTTGAATTACTGTAACTTTTAAGCATTTTATTGATGCCTAGCGGGCTGTAAATAGATTACTGTATTTTTCGCTCTATAAGACGTACCAGACCACAAGACGCACCTAGTTTTTGGAGGAGGAAAACAAGAAAAAAAAGATTCTGAATCTCAGGAGCCAGAACAGCAAGAGGGATCGCTACACAGTGAAAGCAGCAATCCCTCTTACTGTTCTAGCTTCTGGGATAGCTGCGCAGCCTGCATTCGCCCCATAAGACGCACACACATTTCCCCTTACTTTTTAGGAGGGAAAAAGTGAGTCTTATAGAGCAAAAAATACGGTATATTCAGTTCTTCTGTTTAGCTCTCGAGTGTCCTGTCCTCCTCCCTTTTGCATCTATTTTGTCTTGGCAGACAGAATTCATAAACCTCTCTCTGTGTGTGTGGTGAGAGAGACGGGAATTTAAAAGCAAGAGATTCGCCGTGAAACCGTGCAATCTCACAATTGCTTCTCACGAAATTAGGGCTGCGACTGAATTAAAGAAGCCTTAGGCTGCGATTCTAGGTGTTCCTTGCCTGGGACAGAAAGCTCCCTTTAAAAATAACAAAAATTGTGCAATCTCGTACGTGCCCTTCTCAGATGTAAGTCCCATGGAGTTCAGTGGGGCTTCACACCAGGAAAGTGGATATGAGACCGCAGCTTAATTTTTGGCCAAAACGTCCTGTCCCGATTCATCAATTCATTACATCCCTACGTGGAATAATGCAATTAAAATCCTTTGCTTGCAAGCACACTGAAATTGTTCCCTCTCTATATGTGTGGATTCAGTACAAATCATGGGGCTTACAGTGCTATTAAAGGAATTCATGATTTCGTTGGAATTTTTTTTAAAAAATTCTTACATTGCTTCTAAAAATGATCGTTCCTTTCACTCTGCAAACAGATTGGAATTTTTGGAGCAGCTTGTGTTGTGTGTGTGTATATATATCTCTATCATTACTGTGCTTTATTAATTGCACTGAGCTCATGAGATTCCAACACTCCCCCCCCCTTATTGTTCCTTTGTGAAAACCTTCACACATGACTGTCACAATTCCTCTGGGAAGTTGCCAAGAGAGCTCTGAAACTGGGCATATCCCGTAAATGTGGCAAAACAGTCTTATTGGGAATGATTGTCAGCGGAGGGGAAGCCTTTTGGCATATTTTCTGTGGGCCTTTATCAGCATTATGCATAGCCTGCCCAAACTGGCACAAAAACGACATTTTTAATAATAACAATACTAATAAATTAATTATTTCGGTCACATTCTAGATGTCCATTTTCCAGGGGAGAAGCACCTCCCTATTACCCATTTCCACACTCATTTCTGAACCTCTGAGCACGTACAGAGAGCCTTCCTCCCCAAATCCCAGAGTATTGTCAGGTTGCAATTAATGAGGGAGGAGGTCTCGGCTGCCAAGACCATATAACATCAGTCCTGAAAGACCTACATTGGCTCCCAGTACGTTTCCGAGCACAATTCAATTTGTTGGTGCTGACCTTTAAAGCACTAAACGGCCTCGGTCCAGTATATCTGAAGGAGCGTCTCCACCCCCATCGTTCAGCCTGGACACTGAGATCCAGCTCCGAGGGCCTTCTGGCGGTTCCCTCACTGTGAGAAGCAAGGTTAAAGGGAACCAGGCAGAGGGCCTTCTCGGTGGTGGCGCCGGCCCTGTGGAATGTCCTCCAATCAGATGTCAAGGAAATAAACAACTATCTAACTTTTAGAAGACATCTGAAGGCAGCCCTGTATCGGGAAGATTTTAATGTTTAAGGTTTTATCATGGTTTTATATCTGTTGGAAGCCGCCCAGAGTGGTTGGGGAAACCCAGTATAAATAAATAAATTATTATTATTATTATTATTATTATTATTATTATTATTATTATTACTATTACTACTACTACTACTACTACTACCTTCCTTTTAAGGAAGAAAATACAGTGGTACCTCAGGTTAAGAACTTAATTTGTTCTGGAGGTCCATTCTTAACCTGAAACTGTTCTTAACCTGAGGTACCACTTTAGCTAATGGGGCCTCCTGCTGCCGCCGCGCCGCCGGAGCCCGATTTCTGTTCTCATCCTGAAGCAAAGTTCTTAACCCGAGGTACTATTTCTGGGTTAGCGGAGTCTGTAACCTGAAGCGTATGTAACCTGAGGTACCACTGCAGTGTTTCCTGTCTCCCGTGACTGCATACAGAGAACGCAGCCCCCAAATTCTGTTTTTTCTTTCTTTCTCCTTTGCAGTTTCTGGCTCATCATAAGAACATTGCTGGATCAGGGCCAAAGGGGACCCATCGAGTCCAGCATCCTGTTCTCAATCAGATACCTCACTGAGAAGCCTGCAAGCAAGTGGAAAACACCCCTTTTCTCCCAGCTTGTGACCCTCAGTGACTGGTACCCAGAAGCATATCGTCTCAAATCCTGGACGTAACATGCAGCCATTGTGACTATTAGCCATTGATGGTCTTATTCCCCCCGAATTGGCCTAATCCGCTTTTAAAGCTGCTTAAATTGGTGGCCGTTACTTGCGGGGGCAAATTCCATCCTTTAAAACGAGCCGTTCTTCCGAATGTTGCAGAGGGGCACAGACCCAATTATGCTGAGCTTTTGGGGCAGTGAGAACACACCTTGTTTCTCCCCTTAAAAGGCATATCAGTTTCCCTCCAGGTTTTACTGTCACACTCCAAATAATAAATACGCAGGAATGCACATTTGTTGTTTAGTCGTGTCTGACTCTTCGTGACCCCCTGGTCCAGAGCACGCCAGGCACTTCTGTCTTCCACTGCCTCCCGCAGTTTGGTCAAACTCATGCTGGTAGCTTCGAGAACACTGTCCCACCATCTCGTCCTCTGTCGTCCCCTTCTCCTTGTGCCCTCCATCTTTCCCAACATCAGGCTCTTTTCCAGGGAGTCTTCTCTTCTCATGAGGTGGCCAAAGTCTTGGAGCCTCAGCTTCAGGATCTGTCCTTCCAGTGAGCACTCAGGGCTGATTTCCTTCAGAATGGAGAGGTTGGATCTTCTTGCAGTCCATGGGACTCTCAAGAGTCTCCTCCAGCAAGGAATGCGCATAGGCCATACATTTAAAGCACACACACCCCTCCCCAAAATGAAATAATTCTGGGAACCCCTCACAGAGCTACAGCTCCCAGGGTCCACAACAACAACAACAAAAACAGTTCCCAGGATTCTTTAGAAGGCGAGGTGTACTCTGTTTTATTTCATAAAATTTGTGTACCGCTTGATTGAAAGGAAAGAAAAGCAATGACAAACCTAGACAGCATCTTAAAAAGCAGAGACATCACCTTGCCAACAAAGGTCCGTATAGTAAAAGCCATGGTTTTCCCAGTAGTGATGTATGGAAGTGAGAGCTGGACCATAAAGAAGGCTGATCGCCGAAGAATTGATGCTTTTGAATTCTGGTGCTGGAGGAGACTCTGGAGAGTCCCATGGACTGCAAGAAGATCAAACCTCTCCATTCGGAAGGAAATCAGCCCTGAGTGCTCACTGGAAGGACAGATCCTGAAGCTGAGGCTCCAATATTTTGGCCACCTCATGAGAAGAGAAGACTCCCTGGAAAAGACCCTGATGTTGGGAAAGATGGAGGGCACAAGGAGAAGGGGACGACAGAGGACGAGATGGTGGGACAGTGTTCTCTAAGCTACCAGCATGAGTTTGACCAAACTGCGGGAGGCAGTGGAAGACAGGAGGGCCTGGCGTGCTCTGGTCCAGGGGGTCACGAAGAGTCGGACACAACTAAACAACTAAACAACAACAACAACAATGATTGAAAGGAAACCAAAACCTCAAAGCAGTTTACAAAAAGAAAGAAATAATGAAATTATCCTTAAAAAAAACAGTTGAAAGCAACTATTAAGCTAAAACCTGATTATAGCACATGGCTGTAAAGGCTTGCCTGAACAAAAATGTTTTTAGTGCACAATGAAGGTGCCTGTTGGACATCAATAGGCAGGGAGTTCCAAAGACCGTTTTCTTATGTTATTTTTGCATTAAATGGGTAGTGTGAATGCAGCCCTGGGTTTCAACTTTGATGACAATGAGGTTCTTAATTTGCCCCAGTGGGAGAGAAGGCGGTTGGCAAACAAGTCCTGAGAGACTACAATCTGTTTGGAAAGATTGGTGTTAAATCCATCTGCAGAAACCGGCAGCACAATTATGCCCAAACGAATCTTGGGGGAAGGATGAATCTATGGAAATGATAATTTGGACGGGCTTGTAGCCAATGCTAGTCCTAGTCAGAGGAGACCCAATGAAATTCATGGGCACGTCTTCACTTTACTCCATTGAAGTCAATGGGCTGTATCTCTGACAAGTCCATCTAGTTCAGTATTGTCTACACTGACCACCAGCAGCAGCTGCTCTCCAGGCTTTCAGGCCTTACCTGGAGTTGTCGGAGGAACTGAACCCAGGACCTTCTGCATGAAAAGCAGGTGCTGAACCATCTGAGCTTTGGCCTTTTCCCCTTTAAAAATACAATTAAGGTCCTCATTATTCTGATTAATGAGCTGATTTAAACAGAATCGCAGACGTACTGAAACAGACAACAATTTAGCCATGTCTATTCACTTCAATGGGCCTACTCTGAGCAGGAACTTTAAATGGCTTTAAAAGCTGTCCGCGATGGTTTTCAAACTATTAAACCGAATCCCAACCCCTATTCAATTTAAGTGCTTGCAGGCGATCATTCTGGGATGGGATGGAAAACAAGCAATGGTTTTTTAAAAACTATTTGCAATGGTTTTTTTTAAAAGCGTTAAGCTGAATCCCAGCCCCTGCTTAACCATTTACAAGCAATCATTATGGGATGCGAATCTAACAGTGCTTCTGAGCCATCACCCAGCTGTTCCCTTCCAGCCAGATTCCAATCAGAGTTTTTATCCTGAAGTTGTTCCACCCAACGCCCATTCCTTTTACTTTCTGTTTCTGATGGTGGGGAGAAGGGGGGGTTCCTTTCTCTCCCCCCCCCAATCCTCAGCACCACCCTGGGCTATATATTAGCCTGGCAAGGGGGGGGAAGGGAGGAGGGCTTGCCAGGAGCAGAGAAAGGGGTGGAGCTACTGGATTGGGGGGGGGCGTGGTGGAAGGGAGGGAGGGAGGGAGGTGTTGCCAGAGCGAGGAAGGGAGAGGAAGAGTGAAGGATCGATGAATCTGAAAAGGGGAAGGGGCCAGAGGCAGGCCAGGGAGGGGGGCGGCTTGCGGGCAAAGTGACCGAGCAGGAGAAGGAGGGGGGCAGAAAACGCGGAGAAGAGACAGTCTCTGTGTTCAGTCCAAGCTCTCTGCCTGCCGGATCAGCCCCCAAGTTTCACTCCCGCTTCTCCAGGAAAACAAGACTTTCTGGGACCAGCAACAGAGGTGCAGAGAGTCCAGGAGGGAGGTGGAAAGTGGGGAGGGGGGAATCTCTCTTTACAAGCTCTTCTTGGGGTCCCCCCAAAAATCTGCAGCCCGGCCACGCGCTCCGTCCTGGAAGAGGCTGGAAGAGGAGGAGCGGCAGCAACAACAGACTTGGATAAGACACCACTACCCCACTCCCTCTGGAGAGAGAAACAGAGAGAGAGAGAAATCCATCAGGTTGGGGAAGGCAGGAGAGCTACACCAGGAGAACTTCCACCTGTTTCCAGGGGCTCAGGTGAGTCTTTTGTTTCGCTTGCCTCTGCAGCTTTATCCCGGGGTGCTGTCATAGGAAGACTTCAAGGCAGGGGACACTGTAGACATTCCCCCACCTCCCAAAAAATTCTTAACTTTGGAAGTACAGGGGTACCTCTGGTTACGTACTTAATTCGTTCCGGAGGTCTGTTCTTAACCTGAAACTGTTCTTAACCTGAAGCACCATTTTAGCTAATGGAGCCTCCTGCTGCTGCCACACGATTTCTGTTCTCATCCTGAAGCAAAGTTCTTAACCCGAGGTACTATTTCTGGGTTAGCGGAGTCCGTAACCTGAAGCGTCTGTAACCCGAGGTACCACTGTAAAGGAATGGAACTTCCCTCCTCACTGACATCCCCCTTCCGTTTACTTGCATTCAGGAAAGTTGTCAAGTCATTATTATTCTGAGCTGGTATTTCGGTTGGGGTGGGGCTCAATATACCTTCATGAAGCTTTCACACTGTTTTTCCTAACTGCCTCCTGCGAGACAGAGTTTTGTTTTTAAAGCTGCTCTTTACAAAACTCACGTTATTGTTGCGACGAGGAAGGGCAGGTGGGAAGTTTGACGTGATAATTGTGTGACTATATAACCGTCTGAAGAAAGGAAGCGAAGGGGAGGGGGATATCGGACCTTAAATGTCCAGATTCTAAACTGATCTCACCAAATCTCTGAATCTCCCTCCCTTCTTGCCATGGGCATCTATCTATCTGCTCCAAAGTCCTCTGCCCACATTTCACGCTTGCTCCCATATCACATTTCTAAATTCCGCCTGCCTGTCACTCAATCGCTCTGCTTGACTTGCTCTTCCATCCACGCGTCCAACTCTTTTATCCTTAGCCGTCCCTCGTTGGACGGCTCCGATTCTCTGCCCATCGCTCCACCAGTCCGCTAAGTGGGACTGCCGTCGAATGTGCTCCTGTCCAGGGGTGGTTCTGAGTAGGGTTGCAGCCCTGGGGATGGCAATTAAATTCCGTTTGCATTCCGACAAGGAGCTACCCAGTTCGCGCTTCTCAAAACCCGGTTAGTCTTTGAAATTTGCACCCCTGCAAATTTCAAAGGACGCGGTTCCCCCATGGAAAAATGCACACCAAAATGCACTTGTGCATTCCCAAAAATGCATGCGTTCATGAAGATGCCGTACAGATGAAAACATAGGGGGAATTTGCTTGTGAATTAAAACTGCATGCAGAGATGTGTGTCTCAGGAGAAATTCTCCCTCAAGCAGTGGCGAATTTTTCACAAGGATTGAAATGCGGAATTTAAGACTGGTGAAATGAGCAAAATGGGACTGATTTGTCATTCTCTAGACCAGACTCCCTGGGGTCTTTAATCCTAAGCTTTTGCTCTGTGGTGTTGGTAATTCCTACGGAGCCAATCTGTTATTCTCTCTCCTACTCATCTAGGTCTGCAGCTATCTACTGAAATGTCCATTTCCCTGTTCTCCCACTTCAGTGTAGAGATCCTTGTCTGAGGCTAAATTTCCTTTCCTGACCCCCTTTCAAAATCTAAGCTCGTATCTCTTTCCACCTTGGAGACATGCTATTCCTCTCTTGACAGCCTTCCTGAATTTTCTGCCTTCTGCTTCCGCAAAAATTTGACTCTTCATCCATCTACGTTCCTTCCGCTAGATCACCTGCACATTTAAAAAGACAGGCGTCCATCTGTCCGTCCTACAGCCAAGACTTCACCTGCATCTGCTGTTTTTCTGAACTCATCTCTTCACTCCAAACCGATGGCCGGCAGGTTAGTGCCCTTTCATTTTTAACTAAGCAAAAAAAGATTTTTTTTAAAAAGAATCAATTGTGGTTTTATTTATTTACCTGCTTGATTTAAATTTGGGGCAAAGAAAAGGTGGCTGAGGTCAACCCTGTGGTTGAGAAAGCGCAGGGTGATTGTGGTTTCTTTTGCAGTTGGGGAGAGCACTCTGCAGATGCTCAGAGGTAGAGTCTTCTGAGGAGTCAGACCGAAATGATATCCAGGGCCGAATTCGCCCCATCAGCAATGGTGGTGGTTGCCACTGTGGACTGTTTTAACTTTATGTCAAAGTTTTTAAAACTGGGTTGCGGGGAGAGAAGGGGGCTCCGTTCATGTCTTGCGATGACATCGTGGTTTGGAAATAGTTTGGGTGCGATCCAGCAGTGGCTCGGGACAATTTAAGTCCTGTTGGCTTCAGAGGGCGAGTCAAATCTTTCCGATTTAAATCAATGAGACTTTCTTCTTTCTTTCCTTCCGTCCTCCCCACCCCCTTGTTCCTCGTGCCTCTGCGTTTTGAATAATTTTGGCTTCGGACCACCCACGACAGAGAATGCTTAAAAAACAGAGATAAATGTGGGGAAGGAGTTCAGTGTGGCAGATGAACGGTGACGGCGGGCTTGTAATGTAGGTAGTCGTATCGCATGCAGATCTTCCCAAACTGAGCTGCCCTTTTAGGGAGAGAGGAAATGGCCTATTTTTATTTATTTTATTTTGCAAAGAATCAGGCCCTACCTAGAACTCAGTATTACCAACACTGTCTCCAAGGTTCCAGGCAGAGAGTCGTCACCTGGAGATTCCGGGAACAGAACTTGCGAACTTTTCACGTGCGAATTGTGCACTCCGCACAACTGAGTTTTTATTTTTTCAAAAGCCCCCTTTTTATAGCGCCTTGTCAAATGGTGTGCTTTCGTTACCATTGTCTCTCCTCTGATCGCCAGAGGTTAGTAACCTGATAGGGGAGAGAATGACATTCCTCAGAGCTTTGGAAAGCCTAAAGCAGCTGATTTTAATATGTGTGTGTGAGGGGGTGCGTCCTCTTCCCCCCCCCCCAAGTACTTTTCCATCCAAGCCTGAGAAAGTAGGTGGAGACGTTTGTGTACAGTACTTGCATTCTTATATAAGAATCCAAGTACTGCTGGATCGCTGGTGTTCGCTGAGCCCAGAGCGAGGCTTCGGGTCAGCCAGACGATTCCAAGAATCTCACAAGCAAAGCAGGAAAGCGGCTCCCTTCCCTCGTATTCCCCCCCCCCCCCCGTTGCCCAGTGCTGCAGAGGTAGACTGCCACTGCACCTGGAGGTTTCACTCACCTATCGAACCTTTAAAGGGCCGGATAAAAATCCCTCTAATAAAGAGTTGGGTCAACCTGCCACTTTATTTCGGCTTCGCAATCCCCTCCCTGCCAGCCTTTCTTAAGTTTCTTTTGAACCATTTCCAGCATCACTTTGCAAACCATTTTTAAAATATAATATTATTATTTGCAACGGATTTATTTTTAAAGCAATTGCGAAAGCTTCCTGATCTTTTCGCATTTGTAGCTGCCCCTAGATCTCAGGTTTGGGACCTGAAATCTCAGGTTCTGGGATACACCTGACTGTATGGGCCCAATCCGGCTGAGCAAAGAGGAAGCGTGTCTCCTTGCACTGAACTGCTTCCTGTTGTCAAAGGCTCCCTTATTAACCATCCCCTTTTCAGAGCTGGAGGGGGACACACACACAAACAAATATTTGGCATTCTTTTCATCCAATGGCTCTGTGGAAGAAAGCGACGGGGTTTGTGTTTGTGAGAAAGACTTTTTACCACCAGCAATATCATGTTAACAAGGTCTTGGGGCCGACCCAGCTGGCTTAAGTGATTGCATAGTGCAATTTCCATGCGTGTTTACTCAAAAGTCAGCCCCACTGAGTTCAGCAAGTCTTAAGGGAGCAGGCCACTCACTGGTCACTAATTGAGCCAAAATTGCAGTTTTACTCCTGATGTGAAAAGCCATAAAGGCTAGAGGTGGAGGCATGGTTCTGAATGGGTGTGGCGAAAGACAGGGGCAGTTCTAAATGGGTGTGGCCAAAGACAGGGGAAGTTCTAATGGGTGTGACCAAAGACAGGGGTAGTTCTAATGGGTGTGACCAAAGACAGGGGCAGTTCTAAATGGGTGTGGCCAAAGACAGGGGAAGTTCTAATGGGTGTGGCCAAAGACAGGGGAAGTTCTAATGGGTGTGACCAAAGACAGGGGCAGTTCTAAATGGGTGTGGCCAAAGACAGGGGAAGTTCTAATGGGTGTGACCAAAGACAGGGGTAGTTCTAAATGGGTGTGGCCAAAGACAGGGGAAGTTCTAATGGGTGTGGCCAAAGACAGGGGAAGTTCTAATGGGTGTGACCAAAGACAGGGGCAGTTCTAAATGGGTGTGGCCAAAGACAGGGGAAGTTCTAATGGGTGTGGCCAAAGTCAAAGGGGAGGTTCTGAACAAGCCTGGTCAAAGTCTGAGAGAGGGTTCTGAATTTAGTTTGTTTTTTATTTATTAAATTTCTATACTGCCCTCCATCCGAAAATCTGTGGGTGGTTTACAATATGAAAACGCAAAAATATATAAGTCATAATAACAAATGAAAACAATACAGTTTAAAAGCCTAGAGATTGTTCACCAAAGGCTTGGGAGAAGAGGAATGTTTTCCCCTGGCACCTAAGTAATGAAGGCATCAGGTGCGCCTTCCTCGGAAGAGCATTCCGCAAGTGGGGAGCCACTGCAGAAAAGGCCCTGCTGTTGCCCTCCAGACCTCTTGCGGAGAAGGCACACAAAGAAGATTTGAGGGTCTGGGTTGGTTTTACATGGGGAGAGGCAGTCCTTGAAGTATTGTGTGGGGTGTTTCAATAGCTGAGCTTTTTTTAGGGAACCCTCAAAGTTGTCGAGCTTTTATTACAAAAAGCGCCGCTTTCCAGAAATTCCCAACGGACATCAATTCTGCCTTTGAAATCTCATATGCCTGCCCTAGTATTAGGGTCCTGATCCTCATAAGAGGTCAAAACCAGCACTTTGAATTGGGCCCAGAAACTAATTGACAGCCAGTGCAGTCGGACCAGGATCGGTGCAATATGCTCAAACCATCTAGCCCTGGTGAGCAACTGAATTCTGCACCAGCTGAAGTTTCCGAAGCATCCTCATGGGCAGCCCCGCGTAAAACATGTTGCAGTAATCTAGCCTAGAGATAACCAGAACATAGACAACAGAATGGGTCTGGCCCAAGACAGAGGGGTGGTTCTGCAGGAGATGGAGGGGTAAGGTCTCGTGTATTCTGGTGGCCTTCCTTCACCTACCTGCCCCTTCCCACCTCGTTACGCAAACGAGATCAAGCCGGTGATTTTCCACGATGATTCCCGCCACTCTGGAATTCCCTTCTGAGGGAGAGCCTCCCAGATTGATCCTTCCCAGCGCCGCCCCGTCCGCCAAGCTCCTACTTATATCAAAAGCCTTTTGTCTGCCTGTCTTGTGTGTGTTTTGTTTTAAAGGAGAATAGAAAATCTTTCACGGGTATCTGTGGCTTTGTGGCTTGGCGGGAGATCACTCGAGAACCTTGCACTGTGGCGGCGAATTCCTTGAGCTCCGAGGGCGTTTCGGGATTAGATGTTTTAGCAGTTCCAGGCTTTTTGTATATAATTGCAGCATATATGTTTGGCTGTGGGATTTTGCCCAGAGAAAAGCTTTGGCTGCGATGCTGGAGTGTACAGCGCATGTAGAAAAGTGATATATCAACACTGAGAAAAGGGTCCAAGAGCAACATTCCTTATGTGTGTTTGTTTCGCCGCTTAACATTGCTGAAGGTTAAGGACGACTCTCCCAGTTTTTAAGCAGTGCAGCCCGTGGTTATTCTGGAAATGTAGCCCTTGAATCTTTGGCAACATGCTCACCACAGGGAAATCCTGGGAACTCTAGTTTGTTAAGGGTGCTGGGAATTGTAGCTCAATGAGGGGTCAACCACAGCTACCTGGATTCTTTGGAGAAGCCATATGCTTTAAATGCAAGTTTTGCGGACATGGCGTTTGTTATCGTGAGCAGTTCTGTAGTACGTATATATTTCTATCCTTTGTTTTGAATCAAACACAGGCCACCACACACCCTCCTTTTGCAGACTGGTTAGGGAGGTGTGTTGTTGACGTCACAGAGCCTTGCCAATAGGTCCTCATCACAGCTGTAACAGAATCATGGCATAGATGGAATCTGCTTTTCAACACGAAATCTGGTTGAATTTTCGTAGGGAACAGTGGTGAACCACAAGCCTGAGGGTCTCTCCTTTGCACAAGTTCTTCAGAGGCGACTTGCTGCTGTCCCTGAACTGCGGCTAGAATCATTGAGCTGTTGCTCATTCCAAAAACCAAACCCTTGCCAGAGATTTCCTTGAAACTTCCTGTATTTGCCCTAGAGGTTGTTAATTTTGCAGAGGCAAACATGGCCCTGCTAGATTGATCTCTGCGCTGAAAAACCTATCCGCTGGTTTGTGCAGCCTGATTGCTGCTACTTCAGGAATTGATGGACTAGCACTCCGCGCATGCCTAGAGGAACTAACCAATATAACAGCTCAGGACTGACACAGATTCTGGGGCCAAATCCTGAAGTCATGCATCCCTGCACTATAGATATAGTGACGGTGAAGACAGAGAAATGATATAAGGGATGATTTGCTTGCCTGATGCACAGTTTGGAGAATCAGAAACGAGCTATGGGCTTCTAAACCAGCAGTATTTTTCAAATTCATTTATGGAATTATTTCCAGCATTATCTGCAAACCACCTTTCCACCGCCCAGTAGTTGCTGAGCAGTTTGTCAAAGTTTGCAAGCAGTGTGCTGCCTCTTCCAGCACAACTGTTGGCATTATAAAAAAAAAGAGTTCAGTTCCAGGTTGCAGAAGGGGAGGGGAGGGAAAAGATGGGTAATGTTTTCCAGGTATTAAAAAAAACACACCCTGGTGCAGAGCCAGGGTGTGTGTGTTTGGCTGACACGTTGAAAGCAGTTGCGACGCAGTGGAAGAATTGCTTGCCTCCCCTTTTCGCAGCCTCCCTGGGTGTCTGCCGTCTGAAGGGATGAGCAAGCCTTTGGAGAGACCTGCCCAGGTGCCGCAGGGTGATTTAGAAAGCACAGGCAGAAGAGCCCAATGGGTGTGTGTATGTTGGACAGGGAGGAAAGAATCAAGGAGAAGATGAAAACAGCGTCTCCAACGCAATTGGTTACAGTTATACCTTAGACATAACTGTAACCAATTATACAGTTATACCTCAGTTATACCTGAGGCAAGGGACGCAGGTGGCGCTGTGGGTTAAACCACAGAGCCTAGGACTTGCCGATCAGAAGGTCGGCGGTTCGAATCCCCGCGATGGGGTGAGCTCCCGTTGCTCGGTCCCTGCTCCTGCCAACCTAGCAGTTCGAAAGCATGTCAAAGTGCAAGTAGATAAATAGGTACCACTCTAGCGGGAAGGTAAACGGCATTTCCGTGTGCTGCTCTGGTTCGCCAGAAGCGGCTTAGTCATGCTGGCCACATGACCCGGAAGCTGTACTCCGGCTCCCTCGGCCAATAAAGCGAGATGAGCGCCGCAACCCCAGAGTCGGCCACGACTGGACCTAATGGTCAGGGGTCCCTTTACCTTTACCTCAGGCTGAAGTTGCTTCAGGTTGAGCGTTTTTGGGTTGTGCTCTGCAGCGACCTGGAAGTAACGGAACGCGTTACTTCCGGGTTTCGCCGCTCGTGCATGTGCAGCCGGTCAAAATGACATCACTCGCATGCGCAGAAGCGGCGAATCGCGACCCAGTTGGAAGCTGCGCCTTGGTTTCCGAATGTTTTGGACCATATGGTCATCCAGATTGCTGTTTCTACCTTGTGTCCTGTTTTGTGTCCTCAGGATGCTTCAGGTTTTTTCTGTCTGTGCATCAACAAGCAGTGCCAGAAATAAGTTCCCGGACAAGATTGGTTATGTGTGTGTTGTTGGTTATTATGAATATATGAAGAGGTTTCTGCACCACAGTCTTAGGATCAAGTTCTTTGACTGCAAGGTCTGGGGAGGAAAAACTTGTATGACATTGAAGAGATTTGTTCCCCAAAAGCAGAAATTTAAAAGGGCCAACTCTCTTCTAGCTTGCAAAATATTAATAATAATAATAATAATGGGGAATTATTTTTAATTTGTGGAATGCTCTCTCCAGGGAGGTTCGGCTGGTGCCTTCCTTATACACCTTATACACTGTTCCTCTTTAACTAGTCTTTTGGCTGATTGACATTCAATGCCCTTTCAAAATATGTTTTTATTGTGTGTTTTGAGTTTTTATATTGTGATTTTATGTTGCAACCACCCTGAGACCTGCAGGTGTAGGGTGGTATATAGATGATATTATTATTATTATTATTATTATTATTATTATTATTATTATTAAATCATAAATGGCCTGGTCGCTTGTTGCCATTGATGAGTCACCACTGGTGACTAGGCAATTCAAAAGCCCTGGAGTGTGTTTGACATTTCCATGCACGTGAAATGACAGAACTCTTACAGCTGCGCCCCAGCCAAAGGGAAGGGATGGTTTTGACCCAATTTTGTGTGTGTGTGTGTGTGCGTTTACATGGGAGAAACCATTACTCATTCCATTGGCCATGGGTCTCTCTGTGTGTGCTTGCCAGGTGCTCTGTAACAAAGAATATTCTTTTCCCTTCTCCATCCTCTCTGAAGTTTGCTGCTGCTGCAGCATTAGTTGTTTAACCCTCGATTCGCACCCGTGCCCTACCACTGTTTGCATTCGCGCCGTCCGGTCCCCACGGGGAACAAAGCTTTGGCTGGTCCTCAAGCCTTCCTTTAGAGCGCAGCAGCAGCGATGAAGAGCGCTCGAAATTCTCCCTTTCCCTCGACGGAGAGCGAAAGAACAGCCCTCATTGCTTCATCGGTTAACAATGAACAGATGGACCATCACGGCTGGACGGGGAGCCTCCCATCTGCAGGAATTGTTGAGCGGTGGAAAAGAGAATCCCAGGCTCACTCAGAACGTTTCTTGGCCCCGCCGTGAGAACGTAAGAAGAAGCCCTGCTGGATCAAGGCCAATAGCCCGTATAGCCTAGCCTCCTGCTCTCACGGGAGCCGAATGCCCTTAAGAAACCTAGGAACGCAGATAGACTCCCTCTGGACCTGGAGGTTCCATTAGAACATAAAACGAGCCTGCTGGATCAAGGCCAATGGCCTATCTAGTCCGGCATGCTGTTCTCACAGAGGCCACCCAGATGCCCGGAAAACCCTCAACTAGGAAATCCCATCACAAGAGCCCTTTCCCCACTGTGGCTTTCAACAACTGGGATTCAGCAGCATTTGTTGTTGTTGAGTCGTTTAGTCGTGTCCGCCTCTTTGTGACCCCATGGACCAGAGCACACCAGGCACTCCTATCTTCCACTGCCTCCCGCAGTCTGGTCAAACTCATGCTGGTAGCTTCGAGAACACTGTCCCACCATCTTGTCCTCTGTCGTCCCCTTCTCCTTGTGCCCTCCATCTTTCCCAACATCAGGGTCTTTTCCAGGGAGTCTTCTCTTCTCATGAGGTGGCCAAAGTCTTGGAGCCTCAGCTTCAGGATCTGTCCTTCCAGTGAGCACTCAGGGCTGGTTTCCTTCAGAATGGAGAGGTTTGATCTTCTTGCAGTCCATGGGACTCTCAAGAGTCTCCTCCAGCACCATAATTCAAAGGCATCCATTCTTCAGCCTTCTTTATAGTCCAGCTCTCACTTCCACACATCACTACTGGGAAAACCATAGCTTTAATTATACGGACCTTTGTTGGCAAGGGGATGCCTCTGCTTTTTAAGATGCTGTCTAGGTTTGTCATTGCTTTTCTTCCAAGAAGCAGACGTCTTTTAATTTCGTGGCTGCTGTCACCATCTGCAGTGATCATCTGGAAATCGGCTGTATGACAGAGGGAGGTTTTGCACCAAGTTCAAGGCACTAGTCCTCATTTTTCAATAGGAGGCACCTGCTAAAAGCTGTGTTGTTTCAGCAAAGTCTTCTCTTCTCATGAGGTGGCCAAAGTCTTGGAGCCTCAGCTTCAGGATCTGTCCTTCCAGGGAGCACTCAGGGCTGATTTCCTTCAGAATGGAGAGGTTTGATCTTCTTGCAGTCCATGGGACTCTCTAGAGTCTTTATGGTCCAGCTCTCACTTCCATACATCACTAGTGGAAAATCAGAGCTTTAACTATATGGACCTTTGTCAGCAAGGTGATGTCTCTCCAACTGAGAAGGCAGAGAATATCCATCAAGACTAGTAACCATCAATAGCCCTCTCTTCCTCCGCAAATTGGTATAATCCTCTTTTAAAGCCGAATAGGTGTGCAACTATTACTGTGTCCTGTGGAAAGGAGTTCCAAAGTTCCATGCCGCATGAAATACTTTATTTTAACATCCACAAATTCTAGTGTTACGAGAGAGGAAGAAAACACATTTCTCAGACCCTCCAAGTGCCCCTATTTTCCAGGGACGTCCCTGATTTAGAGAAGGTTTCTGATTTGATCCCAGAATGCCCCGCTTTCCCTGAGGATGTCCCTATTTTCATTGGATAAATATTGGAGGGTACGGCATTATCCAACCCCCTAGCCATCTGAATACAATCCTGTTCCATGTTTTTAAAGGCAGCTCTCACATCTGAAAAGGCTAGAATGGCGTGGGTTGGGACACCTCTGCAACTCTCAAGATTTTAAATATATATATATTCTTTTTTGCAAGAGAGAGAGAGAGAGACTGAATGCCTGTATTAATTCCTTCTCCCACAGGCTGGTGGGCTCTGGAAAGCACCAGCCTTCCAAGGGTTAAGACCCCAAACCTTTTATTTTAGGCCCTAATCCTGTGCGCAAACCCTTTTAAATCCCTTTCCTGTGTCAGACTGAAGCTAGCACGGAAAAGAAAGGAGATCTCTTTTCACAGGAGCTAAAAAAACGAAGCACAGCAAACCGATTGTGGCTCTCTGCTAGACGTCCTTCCCCAAACCAGATTTTTACCCTTGCACCTTAATCTTTCATCAAGTTTTTTTTATTATTATTTAAGAAAAGACATTGATCCAACAGCACATCTTTTGTGCGAAAGCACCGTGCCTTAAATAAATACGTGTGCTTGAATAAGCGTCACCTGTTGGGTTTCTGCCTGCTCAGCAGCTGTTAAAGGAATGGAGCCTTATGTCTGCTATTCCCCCCCCCTCCTTCAGTGAGCACAGAATGGTAAGCTAGACAGAAAACATGACTCAGGATTTTCCCCCCCCCACTCCCGTGAAATGCTGAGTCATATCCAAAAACAGAAGCCCTGCCCCTTGACCCATAGGGCTCTGCCTCTCAACTGATGGACATTTCCACAGACCTCATTCCAGCATTCATAGGCGGGGAGGGAATCCAAGCTGGTAGCAGTCAATGGCTTCTGTGGAAGTGAGTTCCACAGTTCAGCTATGCGCTGTGTAAAGGACTTTCTTTTACCTAGGACCCATGTACCTACGGGACCTCCTCTCCTGGTATGCCCCATGGAGGACCTTAAGGTCCACAAATAACAACACTTTGGAGGTCCCGAGCCTCAAGGAGGTTAGATTGATCTCAAATAGGGCCAGGGCCTTTTCAGCGCTGGCCCCGCTGTGGTGGAACGCTCTGTCACAAGAGACTAGGGCCCTGCAGGACCTGACATCTTTCCGCAGGGCCTGCAAGACGGAGCTGTTCCGCCTGGCCTTTGGGTTGGACTTGGTCTGATGCCTGTTTTTCCCTCCCCTTATGGTCTTTATTTATCAGCTACTTTAAAATGAGGCTGCATTTTAAATTGCATTTTATCCTGTATTTTAAATTGTCCCCCGCCCCTCTTTCCGCGCATTATGTTTTTCCTGTGAATTTTATTGGTGTTAGCTGCCCTGAGCCCAGCTCTGGCCGGGGAGGGCAGGGTATGAATATTTTTTTTTATATTATTATTATTATTATTATTATTATTATTATTATTATTATTATGTGAATCCTCCATGATCAGCTGCATTGGATGCCCACGAATTCTAGTGTTAAGAGAGAGGAAGAAAACGTCTCTCTTTTTCCACTTTCCATGCATAATTTCCAAAACTTCCATCCTGCTGCCTCTCGCTCACCTTTTCTCCACATTAAGAAGCCCCAAGCGCTTGACGGATCAGCTTGCCCTTTCCTGAACCTTTTCCCAAACTCCCCCATTTCCATTTTGAGGCAAGGCTTTCTTTCCCTCCCCAAAGGGACCTCAAATTCCAGGGACAGGCCGCGCCCTGGCAGGATCGCATTGGCGAAAGTATGAGAAAGGCAATGGCCAAGGGATGCGATCCGCGTGGGGAGGAGACGTTGCTTGCCAAGACCTCTGACCTAGCTGGCAAGTCCCTTCTGGCCCTTCCTCCTCCTCCTCCGAACGTCGACACCGGTCTTCTGGGGTCTCTCGGTAGCCGTCACACCAAAGCGTGACCAACGGAGGTGAGCTCTGTCAGCCGGCCTGGACGCCTCCACCCCAAAAAACTCCTCCTCATTCCCTGCGTAGGTCGGCAAAGCTTGGCTCCCCGAGGACAACAGGATGAGCTGGAATGTTCCAGCCGAGCGAGGAGCACGGATCGGAGCCTCTCCGAAGGCTCTCCGTTCCAAATTTTGCTTTTTAAGACTTCTTGTGGCGTAATTCCTCCCAGCGCATCAGCCGCTCGTTCTGGCAGAGATCTCAAGCTCTGGAGCAGGTGCCTTGGGGGGGTGACTCCTGCACCTGGAGGAAGAGGGGGTCTTCAACATCCCATAATACACCAGGCTGGAGACAGAGCCACCCAGGCTGCGCCAGATTTGCAGGCCCTCTCCCCATCGCCAGCAGGACGCTTCTGTCAGAGGGTCGGACTAGGCAGACCTGAGTTCGAATCCTCACTCAGCCGCAAAGTGCACTGGGTATGACCTTGGAGTGGGCGGCCAGTCGCTAACTCTCAGCCCAACCTGCCTCGCAGGGTTGTTGTGGGGGGCTAAATGATGAAGGGGAGAACCACACATGCCACCTTGGAGGTGGGGTGCAAATGCAATTGACTGAGCGTTCAACCTCCAGGCTGCCAGCTGCCCCCATTCACCCAGAGCAGCCTTGCCAGCAGAATAAAAGTAAAGGTAAAGGGACCCCTGACCAGTGGCGTAGCGTGGGGGGTGCCAGGGGTGCCGGCCGCACCGGGCGCAACTTGGGCAGGGGCGCACTCGCACTAGCAGCTCTCTGCCCCTACTAAAATCCACTGGTTAGGGAGCCCGCGCTCGCTCGGCTTGGCGAGGAGGTCGCAGAAGGGGGAGAGCAAAGCCTTCTGCCGCTGGCAAAAAAAGGAGAGGAAGCCGGGCGGGCGGGCGGGCTGGCTGGCTCGCGGGGGTCTGGCTGCGCCTGCTGCTGCCGTTGCCGCTGCTGCCGGGCTTTGACAGCTTGGCGAAGCGGAGGGAGAGGTAATTGCGTCTCTCTTTCCACTGGCCGCCTGGGTAGTGAGCCAGGGAGCAGGGAGTCTGGCGAGGGGGCGGGAAGAGACTTTCCCCCCTTTTTCCCACCTCGCCTGGTCAAAAAGGAGAGCGGAGTCTCCTCAGGGTGCCCTCAGGCAGGGCAGGGCAAGGCAAGCAGAGCGAGGAGGAGAGAGAGGGGAAGGGGGGGGGAGCAGCCAGGAAACGACGCGGTGTGGAGGGGGAATCAATTAAGGAGAGAAGCCTCGCTGCTGCTGCTGCTTGGGAGAGTAAATTACTGTACTTGCCTTGCCCCGGGTTAGGGGGCGCAAATTATTTGCCTTGCCCCGGGTTGGGGGGCGCAAATTACTTGCCTTGCCCCGGGTGCTGATAACCCACGCTACGCCGCTGCCCCTGACCATTAGGTCCAGTCATGGACGACTCTGGGGTTGCGGCACTCATCTCGCTTTATTGGCCAAGGGAGCTGGCGTACAGCTTCTGGGTCATGAGACCAGCATGACTAAGCCGCTTCTGGCGAACCAGAGCAGCACATGGAAACGCCGTTTACCTTCCCGCCGGAATGGTACCTATTTATCTACTTACACTTAGACATGCTTTCGAACTGCTAGGTTGGCAGGAGCAGGGACCAAGCAACGGGGGCTCGGCCCATCGCGGGGATTCAAACCGCCGACCTTCTGATTGGCAAGTCCTAGGATCCGTGGTTTAACCCACCGCGTCCCTCCAGCGGAATAGGAGACCCTTAATCTCATGGGTCACGGGTTCGAGTGCCATGCAGAGCAAAAGATTCCTGCATTGCAGGGAGGTGAGCTAAATGGCACTTGTGGTCTTCTCCGACTCTCCAGCACTACGCTTCTATCCCCATGCAACCGTTTTCGGCTCCCGTGACCCAAGGAAAGGGTGGCTTGAGGGGTCAGTGGGGGGATGCTCAGGAAATGCCCCCCACCCAGTTGAAAACTAGTTTGAGAAATGTGGCATTGGCAGAGGGCAGGACCTTTCAGCAGTAGAGAACCTGGTTTGCATGCAGAAGGTATCTTTCTTCAGAAACATGAGGACTGGAACCTTGCTTTATTTTTAGATAGAGGGCCATTGTTCCGTGCTGGGACATCCAGCACGGAATAAAGAATCTATCTATCTATCTATCTATCCACGCTGCATCCAGGAGGTGCCGTTTTATCGCTTTGATTGATTGCTGGAAACTGCAGGAGAGTTTGAATCCTGCCATCAGATTTCCCACCTGGTTGGCCACGGTGAGAACACGATGCTGGACCCCTTTGGCCTGATTCTGCAAGCTCTTCTTAGGTTCTGAAGTTCGGTTAAGGGTGATCAGGGCTTTGAGTTGCAAGGCGTCAGGGTCCTTGGTGGTCTTTGCAGCACCTTGTGCTCCACCCCGCCCCCATGGTGAGCAGAATAAATTATGCCCAAATGAGTTTAATTTGCATAGATTATTCAGGCCATTGCATCTGAGTTATGTCTGTTTCGGGGGCACGGTATGCAGATGGACTTTGTGCTCAAAACTCAAACCTCCTGCTCCCGGGTTTTCCCCAAATACTGCACAAGGAAAATCCAGATTTTGCAGCTTGCATATATTAAGCTAAATGGCACACATTTGCATGGTTTTTTTCTAGCTACAGCTGAATGGCTCCGTATCCCAGCTGATTCCTTCTGTTTCCATGCCCTTTTGAGCCTGCTTTTGCAACCATGTGGATTAGAAGCTTGGATCTTCAATGGGGAAAGCTGTTCATCTGTGGAACTGCCTGGCTCATGATGTGGTGGGCTCTCCTTTGCTGGGGATGCTTAAATAGTGCAGTGGGGGAGAACCGCCCTACCCCACTATGGGCCAAATTTGACATCACAATGCTTGGCAGGTGACGTGGAGCTTTGAAGTCCCAACAACCAGCTGGTGGTCGGGACTTCAAAGCCCGATTGATATGCTGATCAAGGGGAACTTCAGAAGCTGAGGTTTTGTCAGCCCTAATAATAATAATAATAATAATAATAATAATAATAATAATAATTTATTATTTATACCCCGCCCATCTGGCTGAGTTTCCCCAGCCACTCTGGGCGGCTCACAATCAAGTGTTAAAAACAATACAGCATTAAATATTAAAAACTTCCCTAAACAGGGCTGCCTTCAGATGTCTTTTAAAGATAAGATAGCTGCTTATTTCCTTCACATCTGAAGGGAGGGTGTTCCACAGGGTGGGCGCCACTACCAGGAAGGCCCTCTGCCTGGTTCCCTGTAACACCGCTTCTCACAATGGGGGAACCGCCAGAAGGCCCTCGGCGCTGGATCTCAGTGTCTGGGCTGAACGATGGGGGTGGAGACGCTCCTTCAGGTATACAGGACCGAGGCCGTTTAGGGCTTTCAAGGTCAGCACCAACACTTTGAATTGTGTTCGGAAACGTACTGGGAGCCAATGTAGGTCTTTCAAGGTGTTATGTGGTCCTGGCGGCAGCTCCCAGTCACCAGTCTGGCTGCCGCATTCTGGATTAGTTGTAGTTTCCGGGTCACCTTCAAAGGTAGCCCCACGTAGAGCGCATTGCAGTAGTCCAAGCGGGAGATAACTAGAGCATACACCACTCTGGCGAGACAGTCCGCAGGCAGGGAGGGTCTCATCCTGCGTACCAGGTGGAGCTGATAGACAGCCACCCTGGATACAGAATTGACCTGCGCCTCCATGGACAGCTGTGAGTCCAAAATGACTCCCAGGCTGCGCACCTGGTTCTTCAGGGACACAGTTACCCCATTCAGGACCAGGGAGTCCTCCACACCCGCCAGACCCCTGTCCCCCAAAAACAATCAGCTGATTGTCAGTAGTTTCTAGACTGCTGATTATCAGCTGGTTGTTGTTGCTGTTTTCAGACGGCCTTTTTACCTGTACACACCTGGCATCATAGGCGCTTTCAGGTGATTGGCAGGGTGGGTTTGGCCTGGCAAAATGGGGAGCCCTGATGCACAAGCCAGAGATCCCCTGAAAGAGATGTTAGATCCCTGTCGCCACCAGAATCCCTTGTGGGTTTGATTGGATGACCTCAGTGGTGTCCCTTCTAAACTAAAAATAAATAAAAATAAATTCGATGATTCTTGTTGTTGTTTAGTCGTTTAGTCGTGTCCGACTCTTCGTGACCCCCTGGACCAGAGCACGCCAGGCCCTCCTGTCTTCCACTGCCTCCCGCAGTTTGGTCAAACTCATGCTGGTAGCTTCGAGAACACTGTCCAACCATCTCGTCCTCTGTCGTCCCCTTCTCCTTGCGCCCTCCATCTTTCCCAACATCAGGGTCTTTTCCAGGGAGTCTTCTTTTCTTATGAGGTGGTCAAAGTCTTCGAGCCTCAGCTTCAGGATCTGCCCTTCCAGTGTCCTTCAGAATAGATCGGTTTGATCTTCTTGCAGTCCATGGGACTCTCAAGAGTCTCCTCCAGCACCATAATTCAAAAGCATCCATTCTTTGGCGATCAGCCTTCTTTATGGTCCAGCTCACTTCCATACATCACTACTGGGAAAACCAGAGCTTTAACTATATGGACCTTGTTGGCAAGGTGATGTCTCTGCTTTTTAAGATGCTGTCTAGGTTTGTCATTGCTTTTCTCCCAAGAAGCAGGCGTCTTTGAATTTCGTGGCTGCTATGATTCTATGATTCTATACAGGTTAAAATTGGGAACATAAAGGGCACCCAGCTGGCAACTAGGGTGCGTGTCTATATAAGAGAGGGCAGAAGTTTAGGCGTCTTTGTGGTGTGCTTTTCGAAGGAACAGTCCTTCTATCCCCAGGGACTAGTCTCTTGATCGCTCTGAAGCGCGACCTCTGCACTCGCAAGCTGCTTGCCAAATCGCAGAAGAGCTGGGTGGGGTGTTGAGTTGGCCCGCTCCATCGGAGAGGGAATGGTGTGGTGTGTTTAACCTTGGCTTTCAAGTTCCCCTCGGCTCGCTGCTCTTTTATTTCCCAAGGAACGAGAGCGCTCCGTTCTTTTCCAAACACCCCGGCCAAACAGCTAAACGATTTCTGCTCCTTCTGGTGAAGTAATACGAGGGGAATGTTACTGTAACTGTTCAGGCCAAGAGGAGGAAGAACTTACGCTGGTTCAGCCTTTTTTTTTTTTTTTCTTTCCCCTTTCTGTAAAGCTGAAGTTCAGGAGTTTAGCTTAGTTTAAATATATACAGTGAGGTGGGGGGGGGGAGTATTTGATCCCCTGCTAAATTTGCCCGTTTGCCCTCTGACGAAGAAATGACCAGTCCATAATTTTAATGGTAGGTTTTATTGTAGCTATGACTTTTGTCTTCTGGGTTTCTGGGCGTCTTCCTGTTGTTATTCTGTCTCTCACAGCTACAATAAACCTACCATTAAAATCATGGACTGGTCATTTCTTCGTCAGAGGGCAAACTGGCAAATTTAGCAGGGGATCAAATACTTTCCCCCCTCACTGTGTGTGTATACATACACACACACACACACACACACACAAACACACAAACACAAACACACAAGCAAATGCCTTCAGAGGCTGACAAGTCTCTGGGAATTCAACCTGATACAGTTGCCCTCCCTTGTCCCACGTTTATTCCTCCAGTGAAAAACAGCAGGCACTCTGCACGTCCTCAGGAGCACCATTATTTTTGGTTGCTACTCGCCACCCTCCAAGAGGTCTGAAATATACTCAGAGTCGAGAGTGGATTTCATGCTCTTTATTCAGCTCATAGTGGTTGAGGAGGAATGGAAGTTCCCCCAGAATGTCTGCTTTATATACATTATTTACACAATGGGCCCCACGTGATTGGCTAATTCTGGGATTCTCCTGTAGGCCAATCAGGTTGTGAATTCACTTCCACCTGGAGCTGGATTGGGTAGCTCTTGTGGACCAATCAGACTGCTGCATTCTGGATCCTATTGTTCTATGACCAATCAAACTGCTGCATTCTGGATCCTATTGTTCTAGGACCAATCAGACTGCTGCATTTTGAATCCTATTCAACTCAGTACATAACAAGGTGTTTTTGCTTCAAAATCACCCGTGCCAGGATGCAACCTTCCACCCTGATCCAAATTAGGGTGTGCAGGTGTCCTCTTTTATGGGAGCAGTCCTCCTTGATGGGGAACTTTTTTCCAGCCATATTGGGCAATCTCCCAAGGGCCATGTGGCAATGGTGGGCGGGGCCAGAGGCAGAAGTGGGTGGGGCGACGAATGTGAAAGAAAGTTCCCTTTGGGCAGGAAAACAAAATGTCATGATTTCTGCTTTCCCTGTGGGACTTTCACACGCTCTGCTCCTCTGGGTGTTCACCCTCTCATGTCAATGTTTCCCTTTTTTTTAAGGGAAATCCCCTTATTCCAAATAGGATTCCTCGCAAGAAAAGGGGAAAGTTGACAGCTATGCACCCTCTCCAACTTGCTCCAGAGGGTATGGGGAACCCCAAGAGCAGATTTAAGGGAAAGAAAAAGCCTGTTGTACAGAGAAATCCTTGCAATGTTGGGACACATTGCTCATTGCCACTCTGGATACAGCGCATTATTTTGTCGTTATAAATAGTCATCCTTTTTTTATATTATTTTAGCAGTTGGCTAAATATTTGTTCTATTTATTTATTTATTTTAAATGCTCTGCTAGGTTGTAAGAAAACAACAACCTCAGGGGGTTTGTGAAAAAGATACAACAATAAAATTACCAGGGGGAGGGGAAGCAATAATTCAAGACTTTAAAAACAGTTAAAGCAACATTATACTTTTTTGAAAGACTTTAAAAACCGTTAAAATAACTGTATACTTAAAAACTAGCTTCAAATTTCCAAACAGCTTGAGTAGGCCTGCCTAAACAAAAAACGTTTTTTAGCAGGCACCGAAAAAAATACAGTGTGTTACGAAGTATGTGTCTGAACTCAAATGCGTGTCCAGCGCTCACAAGTATTCATGCACAAGAGTTTTAGGATGTAGGATTCACTGAGAGCGCTGACTAAGTTCCTTGTCGCAGCTTGAAGAGAGCTAACTAACCATTAGGATTTTTGTACTAATTTTAGCCAATGTGTTCTAATGGAGGGGGGGGGGCTTGAGATGAGCAATTCCTCTAATTCCAATAATTCTGTTGTCTCTTCCCAGAGTTCCCTGCCCGTTTCTTATTTTGTTTATTCTGCTCCATGAAAAGTTGAAGGAATATAATAGCAGTCAGCAAAAACTGATTGTCCTCGTTTGCTTTTTCCCTTTGCCTGTGGAGCAGCCTTTCCTTAACAGGAGGTGTTGATTAGATTTTACTGGTAACTAGATTACGAGTGCTGATCTTTATACAAGGTATTAGGAGCTCAGGACTCTTCAGGGCACCTTTGAGATAAGACTGGTACCGGGGTCAAGGAAGTTCAAAATGGGGAATCTCCTGCGATATTAAGTTGTTGTTGTTGTTTAGTTGTTTAGTCGTGTCCGACTCTTTGTGACTCCCTGGACCAGAGCACGCCAGGCACTCCTGTCTTCCACTGCCTCCCGCAGTTTGGTCAAACTTATGTTGGCAGCTTCGAGAACACTGTCCCACCATCTCGTCCTCTATCGTCCCCTTCTCCTTGTGCCCTCCATCTTTCCCAACATCAGGCTCTTTTCCAGGGAGTCTTCTCTTCTCATGAGGTGGCCAAAGTCTTGGAGCCTCAGCTTCAGGATCTGTCCTTCCAGGGAGCACTCAGGGCTGAATTCCTTCAGAATGGAGAGGTTTGATCTTCTTGCAGTCCATGGGACTCTCCAGAGTCTCCTCCAGCACCAGAATTCAAAAGCATCAATTCTTTGGCGATCAGCCTTCTTTATGGTCCAGCTCTCACTTCCATACATCACTACTGGAAAACCAGAGCTTTAACTATACGGACCTTTGTTGGCAACGTGATGTCACTGCTTTAACTATACGGACCTTATAGTTTAACTATAACTATACGGACCTAACTTAATATTGCAGGACTCTATCTCCTGCGATATTAAGTTAGGCCGACCTTTTTACTCACGTCACGATCTGCAGCAGTAAACCACAGAAAAAGTTGTGATTGACACACACACCCATTCACAAGCAAAGGCGCCTGCCTGATGTCAACAGGAAGGGAGTTCCAAAGTTACACAAAAAAATCAAGTTCTTCCAAATGCAGAACATGGTACCTGTAGCAGTACCAGTTCTGCCAGTCAACATGGCACCTCGCAGAATCATAGAATCATAGAGTTGGAAGAGACCACAAGGGCCATTGAGTCCAACCCCCTGCCAAGCAGGAAACACTATCAGAGCACTCCTGACATATGGTTGTCAAGCCTCTGCTTAAAGACCTCCAAAGAAGGAGACTCCACCACACTCCTTGGCAGCAAATTCCACTGTCGAACAGCTCTTACTGTCAGGAAGTTCTTCCTAATGTTTAGGTGGAATCTTCTTTCTTGTAGTTTGGATCCATTGCTCCGTGCCCGCTTCTCTGGAGCAGCAGAAAACAACCTTTCTCCCTCCTCTATGTGACATCCTTTTATATATTTGAACATGGCTATCATATCACCCCTTAACCTCCTCTTCTCCAGGCTAAACATGCCCAGCTCCCTTAGCCGTTCCTCATAAGAAAAACTGGTCCCAAATTGTTAATGGCTCTATATACTAATAACAGCACCTTGAATTCGGCTAACAGATTGAGGTTGAATCATGACAAGACAGAAGTACTGCTTTTGGGGGACAGGAGGCAGGCAGGTGTGGAAGACTCCCTGGTCCTGAATGGGGTAACTGTGCCCCTGAAAGACCGGGTTCGCAGCCTGGAAGTCATTTTGGACTCATAGCTGTCCACGGAGGCGCAGGTCAATTCTGTGTCCAGGGCAGCTGTTTATCAGCTCCATCTGCATGCTCTAGTTATCTCTCGCTTGGACTACTGCAATGCACTCTATGTGGGGCTACCTTTGAAGGTAGTGTTTTTTTGGTCATCTTGTGAGTCTAGCTTCTGAGATATTCTGTGTCCAGGGCGGCTGTTTACCAGCTCCATCTGGTACGCAGGCTGAGACCCTTCCTGCCCGCGGACTGCCTCACCAGAGTGGTGCATGCTCTAGTTATCTCCCGCTTAGACTACTGCAATACGCTCTACGTGGGGCTACCTTTGAAGGTGACCCGGAAACTACAACCAATCCAGAATGCAGCAGCCAGACTGGTGACAGGGAGCGGCCGCCGAGACCATAACACCGGTCTTGAAAGACCTACACTGGCTCCCAGTACATTTCCAAGCACAATTCAAAGTGTTGGTGCTGACCTTTAAAGCCCTAAATGGCCTTTGTCCAGTATACCTGAAGGAGCGTCTCCACCCCCATCGTTTTGCCCAGACACTGAGGTCCAGCTCTGAGGGCCTTCTGGCGGTTCCCTCGCTGAAAGAAGCCAAGTTACAGAGAACCAGGCAGAGGGCCTTCTCGGTGGTGGCGCCCTCCCTGTGGAACGCCCTCCCACCAGATGTCAAAGAGAAAAACTTTTAGAAGACATCTGAAGGCAGCCCTGTTTAGAGATTAGAGAAGCTTTTAATGTTGAATAGGTTATTTTATTTTAGTGTTCTGTTGGAAGCCGCCCAGAGTGGCTGGGGTATAAATAAATTATTATTATTATTATTATTATTATTATTATTATTATTAGATATTATATTATATTTGATTTTTGTGGGGTGGGGAGGGCAGAGGGAAGCATTACCTGATATGACCAGACCTTTCCATTTCAGTCGAGGTCTTGTCATCTCCTGAGGCCAAGATCCTGCATTTGCCTTCCAAAATATTCTTGCACAGGGAGTGAATGAGGACCAGTTGTTCTTCAGAAACAATGTTCCTTCAGGGTTTCCCCACACTTCCAAAAAAATACAAAATATTCCCCAACACCAGCGATCTTGGCAGCTTCGAGGGTTGCTTTTAATTGCTCCTTTTTCAAAGAGGGTTTTTGGACAGCTGGCCATGTCCAAACCTGATCTGTGATTCGTCTCACGGTTTTGGATGTGAAAACATCTGCCTTCATCTGTTCCTTTGGCTGGGTGTTTTAATTCTGCTGGGATGTCTGCCTGTCCTAACCGCTGTATGCCAAATCTTGTCCTCGAGTGCTGGGAAACAGAGAGAAATATATCTCCTCTCTTTCTCCCTTCCTCTGGATATCAACTCACCCTTTTTAAAACACCTTTCTGTAAACTGAGGCAGCATGTGCAGAATCAATGTCAAGCTCCTAGTCCTCATTGTTTAGGGTTGCCATATTGTTCACCTTATATATATATATACAGAGAGAGAGCATGTGCGCTTTTTGGAGCTATTTTTTAGGACAGCCCTAAAATCTCCTATTAATCCCTGTTTCCTCCTCCTCATCCTCTATTCTAAGCTAGTCTTCCCCAAAGCCTCTTGAAAATTCTTCTGCATTTCCATAGAATCACGAAACTTTAGGGTTGGAAGCGATTCCAAAAGTCATTTTGTCCAACCCCCTCAGATGTAGGACTCACAGTGCAAATTTCTCCCCACAAACACATTTTTGCAAGCCGTTCCCCCGATATAATGTGTTTTGTGTTTTATTTTTACTCTTATATTAATCTATACAGTGGTACCTCGGGTTACATATGCTTCAGGTTACATACGCTTCAGGTTACAGTCTACGCTAACCCAGAAATAGTGCTTCAGGTTAAGAACTTTGCTTCAGGATGAGAACAGAAATCGTGCTCCAGCGGCGCGGCAGCAGCAGGAGGCCCCATTAGCTAAAGTGGTGCTTCAGGTTAAGAACAGTTTCAGGTTAAGTACGGAGCTCCGGAACGAATTAAGTACTTAACCCAAGGTACCACTGTATGTGCACTTCCCACTAATATATCCATCCCCCCCCCAAAAAAAACCCCCACCTCGTTCTGGTTCTCAACATTTTGGGAAGTGCAGATATGGTGGATTTGGTTTGAAACATGAGCTGAATCGAATTCCATCGCCCGCTCCTCCTCCTCCTAGGCTCTGCTTGCAAACTGGCTGAAATGCGGCAATAATTAAAAGCCTTAGGACCGGCTAATTGTCATCCTTAGAAGGTCATTAGAAGGTCAAAAGATAGCCTCCCCCCCCCCCTTCTTGACTTCTTGGGTGAAAAGATTACTGCTTCTGTTCTTAGTTCGCCTTGCAGCTGAGGGCAGCCTTGCTTGGAGAGGGCCATTTGTTTGCAAACAATCCCATCTGATTTACCCATCAACCTTCACTTTCCTAGGCTCCTTGCCAAGATCCTGCCAACCTGTGGCCTGCGCCCACTCGGCCCCCGCTGAACGGATTAGCACGGGGTGGGGTGGGGATGCTGCCATGTCCTTAAGGCCCCGGCGACATCTTTTTTTCAAGAGGGGTTTTAAAAGCTACTTTCCATGGATGTAAACAACAACAAAGTCCCCAACCCCAGACCAATTGCATTTCGCCTTAAAAACCACATCGCTTGCTGAAATGTTCGTGTGCCGGGGGTGCTTTTTCGGGGTGGGGGAGATTGTGTTTGTGAAAGGCAGAAATCACGTCCCTGGGCCAATGCTAAAATTAAGGCGCAAGTGCAATGAAGTTGATTAAAACAGTGTGGCATTTGGGCGTGTTGTGTTTTTCAGTTTTCGGATTCCAAAAAAGGTGGGGCATTCATTGCCTTGAGCCAATACCAACTCGATCTGATTTTAGATTGCAGATGGTGGAGAATTCAAAAGAAATTGTAGGTTAAATTGATATAATTTTGTTTTGCTTTGTAAGTAAAATGTGTGTAAAGTTGCATGTTTTTTAGTCGTTTAGTCGTGTCCGACTCTTCGTGACTCCCTGGACCAGACCACGCCAGGCCCTCCTGTCTTCCACTGCCTCCCGCAGTTTGGTCAAACTCATGCTGGTAGCTTCGAGAACACTGTCCAACCATCTTGTCCTCTGTCGTCCCCTTCTCCTTGTGCCCTCCATCTTTCCCAACATCAGGGTCTCTTCCAGGGAGTCTTCTCTTCTCATGAGGTGGCCAAAGTCTTGGAGCCTCAGCTTCAGGATCTGTCCTTCCAGTGAGCACTCAGGGCTGATTTCCTTCAGAATGGAGAGGTTTGATCTTCTTGCAGTCCATGGGACTCTCAAGAGTCTCCTCCAGCACCATAATTCAAAAGCATCCATTCTTCGGTGATCAGCCTTCTTTATGGTCCAGCTCTCACTTCCATACATTGCTACTGGGAAAACCATGGCTTTTACTATACGGACCTTTGTTGGCAAGGTGATGTCTCTACTTTTTAAGATGCTGTCTAGGTTTGTCATTGCTTTTCTCCCTTTTAATTTTGTGACTGCTGTCACCATCTGCAGTGAGTAAAGTTGCATAGAAACCATTAAAAATGATTACCAAGTACTTAAAGATATGATGATGATGATGATTAAGATTCAGCATTACGAGACTTTTCAGAAGGTAAAATTAAAATTCTTTGGTTTTCCAAAAGCAGTTTATGTATCTGGATAACTCAGTTGATTAGACTAGAGGATTATCAAGGCCTCTTCCAACACTACAATTCTTTGACTCTATGATTCATCAAACGTAGTCTTACCAAGCTAAATGTTGCACGGTCACATAGTAGCAAATTTGAATCTCTCACACCTCAAAATGTATTTTTAAGACTGAAGAAATGTGCAAAAATTAAGTTCCACACCTGTAGTGATAGCTGTGTTAGCAACATGGGTTTTAAACAGAGGAGAGAGAGGGGGGGAGAGAGGGGGGGGGAAGAAAGAAAGAAAGAAAGAAAGAAAGAAAGAAAGAAAGAAAGAGTGTTTGGTGGGTGCTTACTCAGGTGCAACGACCTTCCAGGCGTGTTTTGATAAAACAGCATGGCTTTGTTAAGTTGCTAGTTCTCATTGCAAATTTGCCTTTCCACGGTGATACTTAACGTTAGCAACCTGTGGGTTTTAAAAGGAGAAGAGAGAGCGAGTTTGGCATCTGGGCTGAGCGTTCTCTTGGGTGCAGTGACCTTTTCAGACATGTTTTGATTCCACAAAGCGGTGACCTTTCCTTACACAACTCCCAGCCAAGGATGCCTTTTTTTTTTTAATGTAGCCGATGTAACTGATTTAGAAAGATAAGTGGGGAATGTGAGCGGGTATATTTGGACGGTCCACTCCATACGGTGCCAACGCAACAAAGATTTGGATGGTCCCTAGCCGGATAAAAATACCTGCCACTGGATTAAGGAAAGTTTGACTAAACAAAGGGAGTGGGCCCAGACCTCACAGGGCTGTCACTCTTTGAGGCTCCATGACAACCTTGTGCCCGGCGAGAGGAGGTATCCGGTCTCTCCTCTTTATCCTGTGATAACCGCAGTAGCGGGACTGGTCCATGCGACGTCGAGACGTTTTGGTTCAGGTGGGTGATGGTGATGCTCAGAGGAGGATGGAAAGGTGAGAGCGGAGCTCTTGGGAGGCGTTTTTTCAGTGTCAGCTTGTGATAAATAATGATATTTTTTTATAAACGAGTTGATATAATGAAATGAAGAGGCGACTGGATGGTTGGTGCCAAGCTTATGTCGGAAGGTTGTTGCTGAGGACTTGAAACCTAGGGCCAAATTCAACTAATGGGTCCTGCTGGAGGATGTAAGGACATTGGCGCAGTGGGGCTTTCCCCCCTCTCGCCTCCCCCTTGCACCGCCCCCATTCCCCCAAATTGGCTCGGGGTGCCAGGAGAACCCCGACAACGGTGCCTTGGGGTGCAGAGCGGAGTTGGTTCTCCCAGGCAAGCAGAAACTTGCCCGAACTTTTTAAAAACATAAAAATAAAGCTGGGAGACTCTGCTTTCTTGGAGGTTTTGAAACAGAGCTCAGTTGGTCACCTGTCAAGAGTTCTTTAGGGCTGATTTTTGCATTGCAGGGGCTGGGACTTCCAATGACAGTGGAACCTTGGTTCTCAAACGCCTTGGTATACTCAAACAACTTGGGACCCAAACACTGCAAACCTGGAAGTAAGTGTTCCGGTTTGTGAACTTTTTTCGGAAGTTGAATGTGCTCCGTTTTGAGTGTTATGCTTCTGATTTGAGTGCCAAAATTCCAGTTTGAGTGCCACACTTCCGATTTGAGTGTTACGCTGAGGTCTGTCTGTTTTTGCTATTTATTTTACATTTTTGTGGCTCTTTTTTTGTTTTTGTGACTGTGTAGAACCCAGTCCAGATACTGATTGATTTGTTTTGTGACTGCAGTACATTGTTTATTGCTTTCGTTTTATGGATCAACGGTCTTGTTAGATAGTAAAATTCATGTTAAATTGCTGTTTTAGGGATTGTTTTTAAAAGTCTGGAACGGATTAATCCATTTTGCATTACTTTCTATGGGAAAGCATGCCTTGGTTTTGGAATGCTTTGGTTTTGGAATGGACTTCTGGAACATATTGAGGTCAGACCTCACCTGGAGTACTGTGTCCAGTTCTGGGCACCACAGTTCAAGAAGGACACGGACAAACTGGAACGTGTCCAGAGGAGGGCAACCAAAATGGTCAAAGGCCTGGAAACGGTGCCTTATGAAGAACGGCTAAGGGAGCTGGGCATGTTTAGCCTGGAGAAGAGGAGGTTAAGGGGTGATATGATAGCCATGTTCAAATATATAAAAGGATGTCACATAGAGGAGGGAGAAAGGTTGTTTTCTGCTGCTCCAGAGAAGCGGACACGGAGCAATGGCTCCAAACTACAAGAAAGAAGATTCCACCTAAACATTAGGAAGAACTTCCTGACAGTAAGAGCTGTTTGACAGTGGAATTTGCTGCCAAGGAGTGTGGTGGAGTCTCCTTCTTTGGAGGTCTTTAAGCAGAGGCTTGACAACCATATGTCAGGAGTGCTCTGATGGTGTTTCCTGCTTGGCAGGGGGTTGGACTCAATGGCCCTTGTGGTCTCTTCCAACTCTATGATTCTATGATTCTACGATTCTAAGTTTGAGAACTAAAGTACCACTGTATACCATTCTATGGTTCTCTGTGTTATAAGAAAAAACTGCTCCTATATACCTTATTGGGTATCCAAGAGCCTGTACAGAGTCCTTATGTAGGTTCTCTATCGGTAGGAGAAAATAACAGTGGCCAACCAGAGAATATTGAGAAGCAAAGCGGCTAGTAAGCATGATATTTATTAAACGGTTGTAACAGAGTCCCCTGCTCCGCCCACACAGGGAGGGAAGAGAGGAACCCAGAACATTGGTGTGCGAGCTCTTATTCAGTGGTACCTCGGGTTACATACGCTTCAGGTTACATACGCTTCAGGTTATAGACTCCGCTAACCCAGAAATATTACCTCAGGTTGAGAACTTTGCTTCAGGATGAGAACAGAAATCGTGCTCCGGCAGCGCGGCGGCAGCGGGAGGCCCCATTAGCTAAAGTGGTGCTTCAGGTTAATAACAGTTTCAGGTTAAGAACAGCCCTACAGAACGAATTAAGTTCTTAACCCGAGGTACCACTGTATACAGTAAAGGCTTTTGAAATTGCCTCCCCTGTAGCTCAAGACCACCCCCTCAAAATATCATGCATACATCACAGAAAGAGGTGGTCCTCAGCAGAAATACATTACAGGGGGCGGTCTACAGCAGAATACCTGTCTGTCAGGGTACCTGATAATGGTCACTGATTGCTTTACCTGGGCAGCCAGGCCATTCCTTTTGAGATGCTCAATAGTTCCTGAATCCAGGTATACACAAATACGCCCTAAAGACGGGAGTTGGGAGCAAAGAGACAATGGGGAGAATATTTGAGGTTGCTGGAAGAGTCAAAATGGCTTCAGGGTTGCTCTCCTGTACTATTTCAGACACGTGGTTTATATACTTACGTATGTGTTTGCCTTGTAAATTTATGAACGTTTATTACCGGTATATATGACCTTAGAATTTCTGTAACAATTGCCTGGTTCCGTATTCTGCTCTTTCTCTTTTGCAAGTCTTGTGCATGGGATAATTCAGCTCAGAACATGAGTTCTATATTTTTTCATTGCCTGCGGAAGGGTCGTCCCCAAAAAGATCTGAGCGCTCGGTTCCTCTTTCTTTCGTTTTGCAAAAAAATCCAGCCTTTGAGGCACAGAGGCGAAACGCGGTTGGCACGATGGAGCCCGCTTGATCGGAATCTGTTGCACATTTTTATGAGCCAATTTCCTCTTCTGGTTCTTCAACCCCCCCCCCCCCAACAAAAAATGCACTGAGTGACTGATTTATGAGTCACCCAAAACAAGAGTCTGGGTCAGCTTTCCCCCCTCTTCCTTTCAGAAAGGTCAACGAGGGGTTACGAGTTCAGGCATCGTTCAGGGGGCTTTTACGAGAGGCAAGCCCACCCACCCCCAAAATCCCCCCGCCAGCCTCCTTTTACAGGCCCACTTCTATAAGTCAACATTTAAAAGTGGCAGAGACACACAAAAGAGGTTCCAAGCTTCCGTTGTTGACTTTTGAACGCTGACATTTTCCTTTTTTTAAAAAAAATAAAATTTGTTTCTTTAGGGAGCTGGAAAGGTCTTGAAACTGGGGGGGGGGGGGGGTCTCACCCCACCCCAGGAGAAGAGGGGCTTTGCGGCAGAGAGAACAGGCTGCTACGCAGATGGTGAGGTTGCGAAAGGGGTCTGGTCTTCCCTAAACCGACGGCACGAATCAGGAGGCGATGGGGTCAGCAAGCCACGGCCAGATTGGCAGGTAAGTAAGGGGGCAGCCCTCATTTGGGGGGGGGTCTGGGGTGGCAGGGTGTCTGGATGGGCCGTAGGTAGGGAAAGACTCCTCCTCTGAACCCTTGAGAGCTGCTGCCAGCCAGTGCAGGCCGTACAGAGCTTCCTAAGTCAGCCCTGCATTTGGAACCATGAGGACTGGAATCTTGGCATTATTTTAAAGCCACTGGTAGAGCGTCTTCTTTGCATGCAAAAGATCCCAGGTTTGATCACTGGCAGATCCCGGTAAGGCTGGGAAGGACTCTTGGCCTGAAACCCCGAAGAACCGCTGCCGACGGAGAAAAAGGGATGCCATGGTCTGATTCTCTAGAATGCGGCTTCCTGGGTTCCATATGCGCATAGTCTTCTGTGACACGTGACCTCTGCCCCATGGCGCTTACAGAGCAGGAAAGGAGGCCAGGGAGAGAACTGAGCAAAAAGGCTAACGCATTGTAGTCATTAGAGTGTTTGACTTAGAGCCTGCGAGCCCAGGGTTCGAGTCTCACACGCTCAGCTACATTTTTTAAATTTTTTTTAGCCTTTTTTTTCTAAATAAACAAATCATGGGTTTTTAGCTAGCTCCTTGTCTGTTCTAATTATTTTGGAAGGTTTTAAGTTGTTGTTCTGAATTGGTTGTTGCTTTTTACTGGTTCTGTTCTTTTTTTTAGTAAACCGCTTTGAGGGTCTTTTTAACTATCATAAAACAAATTTTATGAAATAGATAAATAAATATGTTGTAACCTTCCCTCCCCAAAAGAGATAAGGGCATCAAACACAAGCATGTTAAAACAATACAGTTTAAAAGTAAGCAAAAATGTGTTTAAAACTTTTTTAAAAATCCTTAAAACTATCTAAAAGCAATTTACCAACCACGTAAAAACATTTGAGAGCACTTAAAATTCTTTTAAGGGATGCGGGTGGCGCTGTGCGTTAAACCACAAAACCTAGGACTTGCAAATCAGAAGGTAGGCAGTTCGAATCCCCGTGACAGGGTGAGCTCCCGTTGCTTGGTCCCTGCTCCTGCCAACCTAGCAGTTCGAAAGCACGTCAAAGTGCAAGTAGATAAATAGGTCCCGCTCCGGCGGGAAGGTAAATGGCGTTTCTGTGCGCTGCTTTGGTTTGCCAGAAGCGGCTTAGTCCTGCTGGCCACATGACCTGGAAGCTGTACGCCGGCTCCCTCGGCCAATAAAGCGAGATGAGCGCCACAACCCCAGAGTCAGGGGTCCCTTTAATGGTCAGGGGTCCCTTTACCTTTTTAAAAATCCTTTAAAAAGCGAGATGCAGACCCTCACAGTTGTCCATTATCAAGTAGTTTTCATGAGGCCTTCCTGGAACTACGGTCTCTCAACCTTGAGCCTACCTCACAGGGTTGTTGTTCTGAAAAAGGAAAGGAAGAGGATTTGCTCCTCTAGCTCCTTGGAGGAAAAGGATGGCTATAAATGTCACGATAAATAAAAATGAACAGAGGCAAGTTGGAAAGGGAGGCTAGGGCTTCAGCCAGGGGGTGGGTGACTGTGGCAGTTATACAGACTTAGCACTGAGAATTAGGGCTAAGCAATTGGGAAAGAGATTTAACAGGAGAAAGGGAATCTGGAATAACAAAGTCCCCGCATATGCACTTATTTAAACAATTTGCAAGAGTGCGTTTAATCCCACATATGCATTTATTTAAATAAGAATGCTCTTATTTCCACATACGAGTTTATTTAAATTGCCCTGCTTTCCAAAGGGTTTTCCAAACGTACAATAAACGGAGCCTGTTTTACGGCAAGTTCAGCCAGAGGGCTGGACCCAGTCTCCCTGCGGAACCCCTGCAAATCTTTGCCTATTAATTTCACCATTTCAGCAATATCCAGAGGGGTTTTTTTGCAATACCTTTTTCTTTGATTGGTACGACTTGTATTGTTTATTTATTGAAATTATATACTGCCCTGTACCCGCAGCTCTCAGGGCGGTTTACAGAATAAAGTCAAAATATAAAACCATAAAATCCATAATCAGAATAAAATAAAATAAAAATTTAAAAGGGCATAGGATGTCAATCAATGGCCAGTAAAGCCAGTCTTTTAGCATGTTCTGTTTGGGGAGCCTGGATTTTGAAAAAAGTGACCCTTACCTCTCTGGGCTTTTGTTTCTGCTTTTTGTTTTTGTTTCACGAGAACTAGAAACTTGCCCTGACTCCCCACATATTCCTGGTTTGTGGCATTTTTGTACTGAGGCAGTTTGAGGTCTTTCTGTGTGTGTGCTTGTGTTTAAAAGGCTTCTGGGCATAGATTTTGGCAGGGTCAGAAAGGAATCCATCTCTCGCCCCCAGAAGCAGAAGCCAGCCAGGTGCGCCCTGGTATTTATTGATTTCCTCTCTTGTCTGGAGTGTTTCAGGTAACAACCTTCCCTGCGGGGCAAAGATAGCAGACTCGGTCCAGGTGTTGCACTGATCTGCTTCGACAACTCCGCCCCCCCCCGCCCCCATACGGCCCTAATTGCAAGGCAACGGACAAATTCATTCCCCCCCCCCGAAAACAAAATGGAGGCAGCAATGTTCATTGTTGTTGTTGTTTAGTCGTTTAGTCGTGTTGTAGCACCCTGCTTGTGGTTAACGCTTAGCTGGAATGAAATATTCAACGCAGCAATAGAGAAATTAAAATAGTAATTTATTTGTCAGACAAATAAATAAGAGGCTCAGTGGTACGTGGTTACCAAGCTCTGGCCTGGCCTCCTGCCATTCTGGCCAGCACTTATATTCCCTTAATCCAGCCCCCTTTGCTCCTCCTGTGGCTGCCTCTGTCCAATCAGCCTGGTTGAAATTCCTATTGGCTGTTTGCTAGAGCCAATCACAAAAGATACACCCACAAAAGATACACCCACTTCCTTGCCCTTATATGGGAGACAAAGAGCTATATATAAATGACAAATAAGTAATAATATATCTTACATGGAATCTTAATTACCAGCTCACCTCTTGCCCTTCTTGCCCTATTGCCTTCTAAAACAAATGGTTTAATCTTACATTTTATGTTCAACAGATGTCAAGGATCTTGAGTTTCACATAAACATTGAAAGATTTCCTTCATTTAATGTTTCTAAACAAAATGCCTGACAACTATATATCAAGACTGCCCGGATGGCGTCTTCTGTCTGGCAGGGGGGGGGGCTGGTGGCTGACTTAATTTCAGGATAAATACAACTCTTACAACCATATGAAATAAGAATCTAGCATTCCTTAAATCCTTTGCATAATTACATTTAAGCCAATATATTTAAGCTAATATATTTCATACATTTATCATAGGTAGCCTCTTAAAAGAATAAAGCTTCTCAAAGTGAAAAGGAAGGAACTCAATAAAACACAGCTTTTAAAAGAAGCCTCTTCAGTTTGCACCTCCCCCTTTCCCCCTCCTCTCCAGCCTCAAAATAAAATAGGAAGAAGCTGCTTCTTCTGCCAAGCCAGTTGCCTTTCCAACATTTAACACATTTTAACCTTTTTTAACTCTCTTAGTTTAAGAAACAGCTTTAGAAGAGACTTCCCCAAAAATGCTCTCTTTCTTTCTAGCTAAATGTTTTTCCTTCCATTTGCTCCTGGCCTTTCAACCTTAGAAAGAAGATCTGGCTCATTTTACTGGGAGGCACATTAGTATTATCTTTCCCCATTCCTAATGGTGTTTTCTCAGCCTTGGGGCAGCATATGTAATTCTCCCTTTTTATGACTTTGAGAATTGTTTTTCTACTATAAATCAATGGGGCCCTTCTTGTCTTAGGAGGAAAAACATCTTGCCAAGGTTCTTTTAGGCAGCTGGTCTTTTGCCTGGCATGAAACATTTGAAAATCCTTTTTTTTTTAAGCTCATTTTTAAATACAAGCCTTGATTGAAATATATAGAAGCTTTGATAAACATGCAGGCTTATGATTAGATGCCTCATTCCCCCCTTTCAAGCTCAAGGACCTTCATCCCAAGTGTCCTTGATAGCTTGACCTTCATCATATTCCTGAGGTAAAGCTCTGTATAGGGCCATGATATGAGGTAGAGTTTCATTTGAAACCATCTTGCTAATTGTACTTCTAAAACATGAAATGATACATGGCATCATACATAAAACCAATACTACTACTGTCAAGAAAAACAAGCAAGACAATAGTATCCCTTTGAGTCCTGTGACATTAGGTAACCAATTGGTGAGCCATCCCATATCCCATCCTTCCCATGTTTGTACTGGGACATGTGCTATATTCTCCATCTTTGTGGCCAACACACGGATTGCCTCACCATTATCAGAAATGTTAAAGCAACAGGCATTCCCTGTCAAGTTCAAGACTCCACATAGGCCTCCCTGCCTGGCAAGTACATAATCCATTCCCATTTTCAGCTGCAAAATGGCGGCTCTACTTTCATCCAACTGTTGTGCAATAAGTCTCAAACTCTGGGCCGTTGCATTGGTTACAAGTTCCACTACTGCTTGCAATCGAATTATTCTGTTTAGATTATAAATAGGATCCCGTGCCCCTTGTATGAGCTCACCAGGATTCCAGGAGGCAGGATCATAATAGGCTATAATGCGCTCTGGCGGCCAATCATCAGTACCGCTCCAACTTTGGGTACTTCCTCCTGCTATATGAGAAATATCAGCATTCCTTCGTGTTCGCCTGGCCGAACTAGTGGGCATAATCCACATTGGTGGTAATACCCAACCCAAGAAACAAGTCCCACTCCATTTGGAAGGGAGTTTCTTGTATGCCCATTCTCCACATATCCACCACAACCATCGGGTCTGAGGTTTTTGGTACGGGGAATACAGAAGGCGAAATACCAAAAGGGGTAGAGAGTTCACAGTGCAGTATGTTAGATTGCCTTTTTCTGTCACAGTTATGTTCCACACCACTTTCCATGCATGAATAAAAGGAGGTGCACAGGGCAAGGTATTCCGAGTTCGATAGGTAGTACCGTGTGCCCAGGTATGACTATTCTTCTTATAATCCCAAGTATAGTGACAATGAGAAGAGCCTATCATGGGAGAATCAGCTGCATCTGATGATTTATGTACACAGAATTCCCCTTGTACAGGTATAACTCGTAATGGTTTAGTTGAGTTCCATCCGGGGAAATTCTGTATTTCAGTTTGGTGTGGCATTTCGCTTACCATACCAATAGCATCTAATGGTATCGGTAATAAGGGCATACCTCCCTCTGAATCATCTGGCCCAAGAGAGCAAACAAGGCAATTGGTCCTATTTGCAACATTAGCTACCATTTCAGCTAAACCTACCCACATATTGTGGTCATGGCTGAATCCATATTTAGCCAATTTGGTCAGATTCAAGGACCCTTCCCCTTCCCAAGGGATCAGGATTAATAAAATCATGTTGATGTCTAGTATATGCATTCCTTCCACAAAAGATTACCTTATTGTGATAGCAAATAATTATTAGCCCCAATATAATTCCCCCAGTGACAGAAATGGGGAACCACCAAGACCAAAACATATATCCCGAGGATCCCCAATGAGTAATATCTCTGATAATTGTTCCACAAGGGGGGGGCAGTCAATCAATTGTATTAGAGAATCTTTCCGTTCACAGTCGCTGGTTCAGACGCTCCTCAAGCTTCAGGCGTGCGCAGGTCAGCCAGCTTCCAGGTTGTGGCTGCAGCAGGCCGGTCGTCAAATGTTGCCCGTGACCTAGCCCGTTCCCGGTAGGGCTAGATACAGGGGTTTTTGGAGAGAGTTAGTTTTAAAGGATTAGAGGGGTCACCTTTGCACGTCCAACTGCCTTCAGACTTCTTCAAACGAGAGTGATGAATCCAGGGGGTCACCTCAGCTACCTTCACCGCTGTTGGAGTAGAGAGCAAGACGGTGTAAGGTCCACGCCACTTAGGTGCAAGTGGATCACGTTTCCACTCTTTCACCCATACGCTATCGCCAGCCTGGAACTGATGAATCGGCTCGGCAATGCTGCACGGCGTGCGCTCGAGGGCCCACCTGTTAAGAGAAACAAAAACACGGGAGAGAGATTGCACTTGTTCCTGTGTCACATGGTCTCCTATTTGTTTAAGGTCAGCTGGAATATCCTGAACAAAGGAGGGCGGTCTCCCATACAGGAGCTCAAAAGGTGACAACTTAAGTCTTTTTGTGGGTGCACACCGAACACGAAACAGTGTTATGGGTAACACATCTACCCATCCCAATCCCGTTTCCTGGGTTAATTTTGCCAATTGGGTTTTCAGAGTCCGATTCATTCTTTCAGTTTTCCCTGAACTCTGAGGCCTATATGCTGTATGCAGTCTCCATTTTACTTGTAGGACTCGACATACATCTTGTACTACTTGATCAATGAACGCTGGCCCATTATCACTTCCAATGCATCTAGGTAATCCAAACCTTGGGATCAATTCAGTGAGGAGTCTTTTAGTTACCTCTCGTGCCTTTTCAGTTCGGGTGGGAAAAGCTTCAACCCATCCGGTAAGAGTATCTACAAACACAAGGAGATACTTGAATCCCTTAGAAGGGACCAGCTCTGTGAAGTCCACAATTAGGCTTTCCATGGGGACGTATCCCACATGCTGAATTCCAGGAGGTTGTACCGGTCCCTGCCTGGGATTGTTTTTAGCACAAAGAACACATTTCTGTGAAATGCAAGTTGCTAATTGTGATAGATTAATAATATACAACTTCCGACTGAGACTCTCTCTAGTTGCAGTACCGCCAAGGTGAGTAGATTCATGATAATTTCTTACAATTGTACCTGCTAGATGATGAGGTACATAAATCCTATTGTCCGGCAGGATCATCCAACCGTCCTTCACAACTGCTCTTTCCTGTTCAGCCCACTTCCTCTCTTCTGGGGTATAGTGAGGTTTAACATCTTCCGGAACTACCTCTGGTATGAGGGCTGCTATAAATCCTCCCACAGGCTTTTGGGCTGCCTCTCGGGCTGCTTTGTCAGCAGCATGATTTCCTCTGGTTATTGGATCCCTTCCTCGTCCATGACCTTTGCAGTGCATTACAGCAATCTGTTCTGGAGCCCATACTGCTTCTAACAGGATTTCTACTTCAGGTCCATATTTCAAAGCCTTCCCGTGGGCTCCGATTAGACCTCTTTCTTTCCATAGAGCTCCATGTGCATGCAGGGTTAAGAAGGCATATTTTGAATCAGTATAGATGTTTGCCTTACATCTGGCTGCCAATTGCAGAGCTCTAGTTAAACCTATAAGTTCAGCCTTTTGTGCTGAGGTGCCAGCAGGCAAAGCCTCAGCTTCCACAACTTCCTCATTGGTGACCACAGCATATCCTGCTCGTCTGGCACCTTCATGCAGGTAACTGCTACCATCCGTATAATATACAACATCTGGATTTTTCAATGGCTCATCTTTCAGATCAGGTCTACTGGAATAAACTTCATCCATTACTTGGAGACAATCATGTGATTCCTCATCATCTACCTCTGGTAGGGGCAGCAAAGTCGCTGGATTGAGCATATTCACTACTCGTAGATGAATCCTGGGATTTTCACACAATAGGCCTTGGTATCTAGCCATCCTTGGGTTCGTTAGCCAATAACTACCCTTATATTCCATGAGTGTCAGAACAGCATGAGGTACATTCACATACATCGTCTGGCCAAAGGTAAATTTATCAGCTTCTTTGACAAGGCTCGCAGTGGCCGCTACTGCCCTTAGGCATGGAGGCCATCCTTTTGCTACTGAGTCCAATTGTTTAGACAAATAAGCTACTGGACGGTTCCAACTTCCTAATCTCTGGGTCAGGACTGCCGCTGCAATCCCATTCTGTTCATGTACATACAGCTGAAAGGGTTTTTCCGAATTAGGCAATCCAAGGGCTGGTGCCTCCATAAGTCGCTGTTTGATAACTAAAAAGGCTTGTTTCTGCTCAGGTCCCCATACGAATGGGTCCTTTTCTGCACCTCGAGTGCTTTCATGTAAGGGCTTGGCCAGACTACTGAAATCAGGTATCCATAGTCTACAAAACCCTGCTGTTCCCAGGAATCCCCTAAGTTGTTTTCTTGTGGTAGGTTCCTTGATAAGGCAAATAGCTTCTTTCCTCTCTGGTCTCAATGCTCGTTGTTGGTGTGAGATGTCAAAGCCCAAATATTTGACCTTTTCTAAACATAACTGTGCCTTTTTCTGGGAAACTCGGTAGCCAGCTTCCCAGAGCAAGTGGAGCAGTTCCTCTGTCCCTTCTTTACAGGTATCAAAATCCTTTGCAGCTAGTATAAGATCATCCACATATTGCAGAACCACCTTTTCTCCCGGTGTTGAGGGGTAACTTGTTAGATCCCTCGCCAAGGCAGTGCCAAATAAAGTTGGGGAATTTTTGAATCCTTGGGGCAATCTTGTCCAGGTTAGCTGGCCTTTTGTTCCTGTCAAAGGGTCTTCCCACTGGAAGGCAAATATAGGTTGGCTCTGTGGTGCCAGCCGGCAACAGAAGAATGCATCTTTCAAGTCCAATACAGTAAAAAATGTTGCTTCTGGTGGGATCAAACTCAGCAAGGTATATGGGTTTGGCACATTTGGGTGCAAGGTCTCGATAGCCTGGTTTACGAGCCTCAAGTCCTGCACTGGCCTATATTCATCTGTCCCAGGTTTTCGAACAGGCAAAAGGGGTGTGTTCCATTCTGATTGGCAAGGCTTAAGCAGACCATATTTTAATAGGCGGTCCAAATGTTTCTGGATGCCCTCCGCTGCTCGCCGGGGTAAGGGATATTGCTTTACAGATACAGGGGTAGCCATAGGTTTTAGGGTTACTACAATTGGAGCTATATTCTTAGCCATTCCTGGTGGGCTATTTTCGGCCCATACTCCTGGTGGCACCTGTAAAGTTCGGAGGAGCTTGTTTAATTCTGTATCCAATGTGGGTTGGACTTGCAAGGCTGACATTAGGCGCCATGATTGTTCCTTAGGTACTGAGAGGGTAATTATTCCTGCTGCTTTTGATGGCAGTTTCATTTCTGGACCTCGAGGAGTGAAAGTGATTTGGGCCTGCAATTTGGACAGCATATCTCTACCTAAGAGAGGTATTGGACACTCAGGTATATACAAAAACTGATGGGTTAAACGATGTCCCCCAATCTGGCATTCCAAAGGTTGGAGGAAAGACCTCTTGGCTGACTGTCCAGTGGCACTTTTAATGACTACACTTTTAGATGCCTTTTTCTGCAATAGTTCTGGGAGTACCGAGTATTCAGCCCCAGTATCAATCATAAAGTCTATTAAATGGCTCCCTAATTGAATCGTGACCGTGGGCTCCTGGAAGCCTAACTTTATGGAGTCCGGTCGTTCCTAGTCTTGGGTAAAATCCTCTTCTGCCAGTCCAATGAAATTGTCTCTACTCCGTCCCTGTCCTGGTCTCTGATATCTTCCATCTCGGATCATTCCCCGTCCCCGTCCCTGGTTTCTTGGGCCGGAGCCGGAGCCTGGGCCTGGGCCTGGGCGTACTTCTTCCAACCTCAGGGGTTCAGGACACTCCCGCTTCCAATGACCCTCCTTCTTGCAATTTGCACATTGATTCCTTCCCAGTGGTGGATTCCTTCCTCGCCCTCGCCCTCCATTTAAGGGGCGGTGGTCTTGCTTCACTGCTGTGGCTAGCATTACCATCTTTTCCTTCTGCCACTTCTTCTTCTCTTGCTTCTCAGCCTCATCCCTATTCCGATAAACTCGGCGTGCAATGGCCATAATTTGGCTCATCAGCATCCCTTCCCATCCTTCTGATTTCTGAATTTTCTTACGAATGTCAGAAGCGCACTGGGCCACAAATGTAGCAGTAATCATTCTACTGTTTTCAGGGGCTTCAGGGTCAAAAGGAGTCCATATACGATAGGCTTCTTGCAGCCTCTCTAAAAAGTCTCCCGGACTCTCATTTGGTTTTTGTTCTACTTCTGAGACTTTAGACATATTAGTGGGCTTCTGGCATGCCCTGCGGATACCTTGCACAAGTGTCTGGCGGTAGGTGGTGAGTCTGGCCAGGTGAATTGCATTGTTTGGATCCCAATTAGGATCTTCCAAGGGAAAGTTATCTTGGAGATGACGGTCAATATTATAAATATTTCCCGCTCTGGCCTGCTCACGCAAATATATCTGTGCCTTTTCAATTATGTCTCTCCTTTCCTCAGTGGTGAACAGAGTATTTAGGAGCTGGCGACAATCTGTCCAAGTAGGGCTATGAGTATTTACTATTGAAGTCACCAAGTCCATCATAGCCTGAGGTTTTTCTGCAAAAGATGGGGTGTGTGTTTTCCAATTCATCAGATCTGTAGTTGTGAATGGAATATATTGCAGGGTCGAAGTTCGAGGTGGCCGTGGTCCGGGTTGCCCATTAACCAGTGCAGGCTCCTCAAGTGCATCAAATACTCTTCTAAGAGGGGCTACTACGTGATCTTTCTCTTCACTTTGCTCTAGGGGCCTCAAATCATAGGGGATGGTATCTGTCGCAAGGCGTTCTTTTAGCAGCTTTATACGCCTGGCTGTATTGCTTGCTGACCGAGCAAGGTCTCCCTGTAACTTCTGTAACATTTCTCTGGGACTTGGATGTACAGGGGTTTGGGGTGGGCAATCAGTTGTTCCACTAAAGGAGACTGTAGATGGAGGTCTATTAGGAGTCACAGGTGGAATAACCACTTCTGCTTGGGCTTTATTATAGAACTCCAATGCCTCCTGAAGATATTTATCATAATCTATCAAGGAATCAAGCTCTGTGACTCCACTCCCATTATTCATTCCAGTTTCTTGCCTTGGGGTTACAACTGGTGGAGTGTTTGGATTAAGCTCCCTTCGATGTGGAGCATAGGGTGGAGGTGGAAGCACCTCTTCCTCTGGCCCCTCAAAAATGGGTTTGAGTTTATTTGGCAAGATTCCTTTCCTAGCTTCGGCTTTTACAGCCAATAATTTGCATCGTTTGACTTTGCATTCCCTTATCCATGGAGGATTTTTATTTAATGTGCTCAGCCAGGAATCTATATATGGAAATTGTTCTGGGCACCCTCCAGTTTCTTTGGCGATATCAGTCCAAAGTTTGCTTACTAAATTTATATCAAAGGTTCCCTGGGATGGCCATCCAGTAATTTGTTTTGGCCATTCTAGTTCACATAACGTTCTCAAGCGCTCTGGCGTCATTTTGACTCCATATGCCCCTGAGAAGGCTTTCTTAAAATTATTTAACATACACTCAAGAGGTGTATTTTCCCCCTTTGAACCCCCAACTCCCATTGTATGGCCCTGTGAAGTATCCACTCAGTCACTCACAGACGCGCTTCGTGGGTTTCCTTGCCTAGTGAAGTCGCCTTACTAGGAACCGAAGTACTGCCCACTCCACACTCGGGTCAGCTACAGATTGCTCTGTACTTTCTCACACATACAATGCGCTGGATACTTCACCACACTCTACCTCCCAATCCTTCCCTTTCCCTACACCAGATCACCATCTGATGTACCCAACCACCTAGCGTACTCAGTTTCCCCTTACTGAGACGCAGAAGTTTGATCAAGACTTCTCTTCCTCCCAATTAATTGGAGGGCCAAAAATCCCTTTGTGCACTTACCCTTGGTTGGTTCCCTGTTTCCCCCGGTCCGTCGCCGCCAGTGAGCAGGGTATCAGACAGACGAGTCTTCTGCGTTCCCCCTGGAAAAAAATTACCAGTGCGCGCTTTGGGTAAGCAGTTGTCCTCTCTCTTGTACCCTGCCCAGTAGGGCGAAGGGGCTGCGTTCCAGCAGACCACTTATCCGAGTCACAGGGCACCATAAAATGTAGCACCCTGCTTGTGGTTAACGCTTAGCTGGAATGAAATATTCAACGCAGCAATAGAGAAATTAAAATAGTAATTTATTTGTCAGACAAATAAATAAGAGGCTCAGTGGTACGTGGTTACCAAGCTCTGGCCTGGCCTCCTGCCATTCTGGCCAGCACTTATATTCCCTTAATCCAGCCCCCTTTGCTCCTCCTGTGGCTGCCTCTGTCCAATCAGCCTGGTTGAAATTCCTATTGGCTGTTTGCTAGAGCCAATCACAAAAGATACACCCACAAAAGATACACCCACTTCCTTGCCCTTATATGGGAGACAAAGAGCTATATATAAATGACAAATAAGTAATAATATATCTTACATGGAATCTTAATTACCAGCTCACCTCTTGCCCTTCTTGCCCTATTGCCTTCTAAAACAAATGGTTTAATCTTACATTTTATGTTCAACAGATGTCAAGGATCTTGAGTTTCACATAAACATTGAAAGATTTCCTTCATTTAATGTTTCTAAACAAAATGCCTGACAACTATATATCAAGACTGCCCGGATGGCGTCTTCTGTCTGGCAGGGGGGGGGCTGGTGGCTGACTTAATTTCAGGATAAATACAACTCTTACAACCATATGAAATAAGAATCTAGCATTCCTTAAATCCTTTGCATAATTACATTTAAGCCAATATATTTAAGCTAATATATTTCATACATTTATCATAGGTAGCCTCTTAAAAGAATAAAGCTTCTCAAAGTGAAAAGGAAGGAACTCAATAAAACACAGCTTTTAAAAGAAGCCTCTTCAGTTTGCACCTCCCCCTTTCCCCCTCCTCTCCAGCCTCAAAATAAAATAGGAAGAAGCTGCTTCTTCTGCCAAGCCAGTTGCCTTTCCAACATTTAACACATTTTAACCTTTTTTAACTCTCTTAGTTTAAGAAACAGCTTTAGAAGAGACTTCCCCAAAAATGCTCTCTTTCTTTCTAGCTAAATGTTTTTCCTTCCATTTGCTCCTGGCCTTTCAACCTTAGAAAGAAGATCTGGCTCATTTTACTGGGAGGCACATTAGTATTATCTTTCCCCATTCCTAATGGTGTTTTCTCAGCCTTGGGGCAGCATATGTAATTCTCCCTTTTTATGACTTTGAGAATTGTTTTTCTACTATAAATCAATGGGGCCCTTCTTGTCTTAGGAGGAAAAACATCTTGCCAAGGTTCTTTTAGGCAGCTGGTCTTTTGCCTGGCATGAAACATTTGAAAATCCTTTTTTTTTTAAGCTCATTTTTAAATACAAGCCTTGATTGAAATATATAGAAGCTTTGATAAACATGCAGGCTTATGATTAGATGCCTCAGTGTCCGACTCTTCGTGACCCCCTGGACCAGAGCATGCCAGGTATTCCTGTCTTCCACTGCCTCCCGCAGTTTGGTCAAACTCATGCTGGTAGCTTCGAGAACACTGTCCCACCATCTCGTCCTCCGTCGTCCCCTTCTCCTTGTGCCCTCCATCTTTCCCAACATCAGGCTCTTTTCCAGGGAGTCTTCTCTTCTCATGAGGTGGCCAAAGTATTGGCGCCTCAGCTTCAGGATCTGTCCTTCCAGTGAGCACTCAGGGCTGATTTCCTTCAGAATGGATAGATTTGGTCTTCTTGCAGTCCATGGGACTCTCAAGAGTCTCCTCCAGCACCAGAATTCAAAAGCATCCATTCTTCAGCGATCGGCCTTCTTGATGGTCCAGCTCTCACTTCCATACATCACTACTGCGAAAACCAGAGCTTTAACTATACGGACCTTTGTTGGCAAGGTGATGTCTCAACTTTTCAATAATGTTCATTATTAATCCCTTTATTTAGCAGAATACCACTTTGACTGTAGCAAAACCTCTCAGCCATTTGCAAGAAGTATTGAAATCACCCACCTGGGAAAAGTTCAAAACTTTTAAAGGTATTTAAAGTTAACAGAAAACAACAACAACAAAACAGATTTAAACCCCTCAAATTCTACGCATCTGGGGGCAGGCTTGCCTAAATGACTGCATTTTAAGCAGGCGTTGAAGAAGAGTATAGAAAAGGCATCAAGTGGCAGGGAGTTCCAAAGTTTAGGTCAATTTCTTGCAAACGCAGAACGGATATTATGGGGCGCTGGCTCCACAGGTCGATGCAGTTGAGGGAGCACGTATCGAAAGGTGAGATCCGAGGGCCAGACAGAGACTGCTTGAGGGCCACATTTGGGAGTTTGAGGGCCGCATTTGGTCTAGGACGATGACAGGAGCTGGAAGTGGGGGGGGGCACAGGTCCCACAGCCCCTAGCGTGACCTCTTGGGGTCACGCAAAGGAAAAGGGTGTGTGTCTTTTTTTCCACCAAGATTTATGGGATTCCTTTTCACGCATTTCAGGCAGGGAATTCCCACTGAAAGCTCACGGGGCGCAACCAGAAGACCCCCCCCCCCAGCTGGGGTTCCAGTCCACCAGATGCCTCTCTCTTGGTGGGGTCCGTCTGCGTGATGTGGGGGGAGCCAGGAATTGGTTAGCGTTTCCTACCCCAAAACATATGCAGTCCAGATGGCGTAGCAACAGCTTTTCTTTTTTTAAAAAAAAGGAAATGAGGGGGTTTTCTTTGGTGGGTGGGGTAGTATCTTCTGCAACCTTCCTCTGAAATCGGAGGGCTTTCATAATTGGCGAGTGGCAGAGAATTTCAGAAGATAATTTGGCCCATTTCCCTGCTTATTTTTCTATAGGGGAATCTGGGGCCGGCCCTACTGTTAGGTGGGTGTTGTAAAGCGGCAGCCAACTGCTGTTTAATTTGGCCAAAAACATTATATAAACATTATCAGGAGGTCTGCCTAGCTAAGTATTGTCAACTCAGACTGGCAGCTGCTCTTTCCAGGGGACATTCCCAGCCCTACTTGGAGAGGCTGGTGGGTTTTGAACCCGGGACCTTATGCATGCAAAGCAAATACTCTCCCGCTGAGCTAGGGGGCCTTCCCCTTAAAATGAAGCTAAGGTTCCAGTCCTCGTTGTTCGGAATAGAGGGCTGATTTAAATAGGAACACAGCAAAGGGCTTTCTGTGGAGCCTTTTCAGATCGAAAACCAGGACACACGTCTTCCTGGTCAAGTCACGTGACCCATGCCGTGATTTTGCCCCTACCCAAAATGCTTTTTTGCGGGGCAAGAGCGCAGTGCCAGGGCTCGTGATAACACAGCACCCAAAATGGCAGCCACAATCTCATGCGAAAAAATGTTTTTTCCCGGGACACATGATGGGTATGCAGAGTTCGTCTACAGCAGATCTCCAGGTTTTAAGAAAGTAAATTAAACATCGTAGCCCAGTGGTTCTAAAACTTATTTTCTCTAGGGCACACTTGCAGAGAAAAACTTGCTCGCACCACACCAAATTTTGTATTGCTAAGAAATACATCAGAAGAGAAAAAATAAAAACCCTTAGCAGGGCTTGATTCATGGGACATTCAGAAAGTATAAAGCAAAATGGCTACATAAGAACATGAATCACTCCCAAAATATAATTATAAACGAGCCTCTTATACACGTGCCTGAAGTATGTATACAGACTCAGTGACAGCTGTGAGCTTGCTTTTTCCAGGTAATCTCATTTATATTAGGTCTAATTGGAGACTTATTAACACTCTGCTGTACAGTGGTACCTTGGTTCTCGAACTTAATCCATTCCGGGAGTCCGTTCGACTTCCAAAAACGTTCGGAAACCAAAGCACGGCTTCTGATTGGCTGCAGGAACTTTCTGCACTCAATTGGAATCCATGTCGGACATTCGGCTTCCAAAAAAAGTTCGCAAACCGGAACACTCACTTCCGGGTTTGTGTCGTTTGGGAGCCAAAACATAACAAGTCACAAGGCGTTCAAGAACCAAGGTACGACTGTACTTCACTGACATGTTTAAATGTTTATTTGATTGCCCTTTAATCTTCTTGCCACACAATACTTCCTGCCTTAGCCAATAGATGCTCCAAACTGGGCTATCTAGGCAGCGCACACAGTGCTTGGCTGACGCCATTGTTTCTGTGACATGAGCAGAGGGAACCTGAAGTCATGTTAGTCTTCTTCTTCTTCGGCGATCCCTCATAGCCGAGCAAGATTGTCTTCCACAAACACAGTTTTAAAAGTGAGTCTGTAAGTGAGTGTGGAGGCAAATTCTGGAACCACGCGTCCTTCCACAGTGAGGATATTGGTTTCCGGACAGGAGCTGATCACAGTGTGGATTTGCCAAGCATGCCTTCCTCTTAGCACATTTCTCCCTTGCGTCCTGAGTTCGAGTGTCTTCAACGCCCATGACACCTTTGGTAAAGGCTGTTCTCCAACTGGAGCGCTCGCAGGCCAGTGTTTCCCAGTTGTCGGTGTTTATACTACATATTTTTAGATATGCCTTGAGAGAGTCTTTAAACCTCTTTTGTTGACCACCAGCATTACGCTTTCCATTTTTAAGTTCAGAACAGAGTAGTTGCTTTGGAAGACGATCATCAGGCATCCACATGACATGACCAGTGCAACGAAGTTATTGTCGAAGAACATGGTTGATTGGGAACATGCTACTAACCCCAAATGGGATGTCTGAACTATTTCAGCGAACTAGTTCCTCCCCCCGCCCTCCAGTAAATATGCTAAGGGTATATATCCTTTGTGTATTTGCAGGACCTCCAGTGAAAAGTTTCTGGGAGCAAAAATCCTGGTGAACTCTTGAAATGGGTTGGGTGGTTCAAAATGGCCGGCAGCAAACTTGGCTTGCGGGGGGGGGGGCGGGAATCGAACCCCGAATTCGGGTTTTGATTGGTGGGCAGCTCGGAAGCTTCCAGAACAGCTTGCCTGTGGCCCATCAGCTCTCGTTGGGCGGCCTGGACCAGGATTGCCAGGTCCCTCCTGGGAGAACATTTCCTGCCACACTTTTCAACAGTTGGCCCTCGTGGCTGCCCGCCATGTCCCACCCTGTCTGGAGAGCATAGTTTCCTGCCCTCTCGAGCCCTTGGCTTTGGAGCGATCAAATGCAGAGAGGCTGAACTCTCCCCCTTCTCAAGAGACTTCTTGTTTGTGGAAATAACTTATCTCTCTTCCAAGCTGCGTGGGACCTCTGCAATCGTAATAATCAAAGGGAGAGTTGACCTGTCATAAAGAAGGAATTATTTTAGGAGCAGAGAAACAGAACGCTGAATTTTGAGACAGATCGCAATCTCAGTTCCAAGAAGGCCTGACGGGGAATGAAAGCATTTTCCCGCCCCGTGCGACAGAGGCCTGGGACCATGTCCTGTACCCTCCCACCCAGCGCAACAACAAAGCCAAACATGCACAAAAGAGCCGAATGTCTGCGCACCCGTTATATTTTCGCAAGTGCTTGTTCTCTGCTCCCCGGGTTGTTTGCTAGCCGAGAGCGACGTTTACGATGTTTGGTGACAGTTTTGCCGCGTGGTCAGCGAAGCCTGTTGAGAAAGCTGCTTTGAAAATTGTGCCACCCAGGTCGACGTTTCTGGGGAAAGGGCCTTTCCCCTCCCCAAAACTACAGGTTGTGCATGAGTGATGATGGCTGTGTCCCACCGCCTGTGCTGGAGGCAGTAAATGCCACTGGATGAGAATAGTTGCTGCGGATCGCCAGGGAAACGAGAATTGCCGTTGCACTCAGATCATGCTTGCGAGTTTCCCTAAGTTGACCCCTAGGATGGGGGGTTGCAAGGTTTATCTTGCCTGGGCCGGATCGGTTCTATGGAGATCCCTCCGTGGACCGGATCGTGCCCGTGCCTATGATTTTTGATGTCTACGCATGTGCAGGCGCAATTTTCACACCTGCGCAGATGCCATTTCTGGTGCCACGGAAGCGAGTCGCTGCGCTGGTAGCTCGGTTTGGGAGCGGCTCGTGGGCCAGTCAAACAACCTCCGCAGGCCGCTTTTGGCCCATGGGCCTTAGGTTGCTGACCCCTGCCCTAGGAGGACAGGATTGCTGGACTAGGTGGCCTAGCTCTAGGGCTCTTCTGATGGAACCTCCAGGCCCAGAGGCAGTCTACCTAGATCCCTAGGTTCTTGGGGGCATTTGGCTGCTGTGACAACAGGGCTCCTTTTGCCCTGATCCAGTACCTCCCCCTATTCTTATGTTCCTGGAATCTCATGTAGCAGAAATGGGCTAAAGAACTTTCCTCCGAGATTTAGATTCTCCAGTTTGGCCTTGATCGCCTTGATTCAAGGTATACTGCCTTGAAACAGGGAGGCTCCATATATCCGTTAAAAAATCAGAATACAAGAAGGGCCGTTCAGCGGCTGGATCTGGCCAACGCGAGCCGCTTCTATCATGGCAACCTCTTCTCCCTGCGGCCAGCCAGGTGCCCAAATTGGATAGTCCTAGAGCAGGAGCTGGGCATAACAGTGGTCCTCTGTGATTCCCTCAAATTCTGCCCCTGACAGGAGAGGTAGGACGTATGTTCTAGGCAATTGCCCTTACTGAACCCCAGCTAAAGCCACCATTCATCACACCTTGTGACCATGTTGTTGTTGTTGTCGTTTAGTGGTGTTCACCTCTTTGTGACCCCCTGGACCAGAGCACGCCAGGCCCTCCTGTCTTCCACTGCCTCCCGCAGTTTGGTCAGACTCATGTTCGTAGCTTTGAGAACACTGTCCCACCATCTCATCCTCTGTCGTCCCCTTCTCCTTGTGCCCTCCATCTTTCCCAACATCAGGGTCTTTTCCAGGGAGTCTTCTCTTCTCCTGAGGTGGCCAAAGTCTTGGAGCCTCAGCTTCAGGATCTGTCCTTCCAGTGAGCACTCAGGGCTGATTTCCTTCACAATGGAGAGGTTGGATCTTCTTGCAGTCCATGGGACTCTCAAGAGTCTCCTCCAGCACCAGAATTCAAAAGCATCAATTCTTCGGCGATCAGCCTTCTTTATGGTCCAGCTCACTTCCATACATCACTACTGGGAAAACCATAGCTTTTACTATACGGACCTTTGTTGGCAAGGTGATGTCTCTGCTTTTTAAGATGCTGTTGTGACCATGGATTCTCTAAATTAAGTTTCCACTTCACAAATAAAGAGGTTGCCACAGACGCCGTTCTCCACCTCGACATTTAATCCCCACAGCAACCCTGTGAGGTAGGTCAGGCTGAGAGAGGCAGTGACTGGCAGCCCCTAAGGGTCACCCCCCCCCCCCGTGAGCTCCCAGTGAGCCGAGTGGGTGGATTTGAATCCATGTCTCTTGGGTCTAACACTCAGTGGTGTCCAAACTTTTTTCAAAGAGGGCCAGAGTTGATGAAGTGAAGGGCCGTGGGGGCCAATCAAAGTTGCTGAGCTTCTTTTAGGACTGAAGGTGTTGAGGGTTTTTTGTTTTTTTTTTTAGGATTTTAGCCCAGGAAATAAACTTCCACAGGGGCCGGATTAAACCGACCGGCGGGCCAGATTAGGCCCCCAAAACGGACTTTGGACATAACCACTACGCTCCCACCATCTCTCTCTTGTGGAAGAGAACTAGTTTTGAGGGCACGTTAAAAAACAACTGAAAGTCTGGAAGAATAAGAAATCAAGAGAGCAAACTTTTTGTAAAAGGATGGAATGGTTTACTGAATATTTACAGATAAATTGTAAACAGATAAAAACATTGGCATGATTATTGTAATAACCTGCAGTTTTGTAAGAGCATTTCTTTAAAAAAGATGAATAAATGAGCAAATTAAGTTAATTAGGAGATGCAGAAGATACTAAAAATAAATTTGAGGAACCGCAGAAAGAGGGGGAAGGAAGTCAAGCTTTGAAATGTCAAAATGATTGTAAAATCAGTGAAATGTATCGACCTGAAAAGCATAAATAAAAAATTTAAACAAAAACGAAAAAACAACAACTGAAAGTCCGAACAGCATTGAAGGCTGCTGAACAGGAAAATATTTTTAGTGTCAGCCGCGCTCTGCAAGGTGCATGTTGACGGATTAATGCGCTGCGCACTGAGTACAGAACCATGTGTGCGCGCATTAGAGAAGAGAGTGTTCTTTTATTGCTCTGTTGGAAGAAACTCCAAGGGCTGTCTCATCGTCACGGGCTCCGTCCTGAGCCAGGAAAACCTCTGCAAACATCCCCACCAAATTCCTGTCCAACTTTTTTCTCCCTTGCAAAAAAATAATAATTAAAAAGCGCCCCCGGGGAAAGAGATTCCACAGTCGCCTCCCTGCGTGAGTCACCTTCGCTCGCTTTTGTGGCACCTGATTCCTGCTTGCGTAGGTTGATCTCCGGGCGCGGGGGAGGGGGGACGGACTTTTACTTGTGGGGGTTGTTTTGCCCCAATCTGGTTGGTGACAATGCTGGCTACCTATCTGAGCCAGCCTCTGAGTCATCCTTGGCCTGCCGCGAGAATCTCTTGGCGGTCACACAGGGTAATAAAACTGTTGTACGCTCGTTCCCCTTACTTCCTTTTGTGCACGATGGACGATTTTTCAGGAGAGATGGGGAAGGTGAGAACAGCCTGCCCCCCCCCTTAGTAAGTGACTCACTTCAGCAAAAGGACAGGGCAGCCTGTTGACCTCTGGATAGGAAAGGATTGGAGCCAGAAAGTTTGTGGTGGGAGGGCAGGTGCCCCAAGGGTGAAACTGGGGTGGCTCTCCTGAAAATTTCTTTGGGGAAAATTTTTTGATTTAAATCTGCAGTTAAAAGCAAAACTGCCTAATCTGCAATTTTCGAAACGGGTATGTGAACCGAAGCACGGCCCTCCCTGGAAACCTGCATTTCTCTGAATTTTGCAGGGCAGTTTTTCCAGGCAAGTATCGAAAAATGCATGTAACTAGGGTGAAATGTGGAAATAATGCAGGAAGAATGTGTTGAATTGGGCGTCGTCGCTTTGCAAAAGCGTGTCCGTTCGGTGAAATCACGTTCCGACGTGGGCTTTAGTGGAAATGCGAAATGAAAATGCATCATATATGGGGAAATAGCTTTGCAAAAAAATGTGTCCGTTGGGCAAAATTGCATCAGAAATGTGCGCGGTATGAGAAATTCACACTAAATTCACAATTTGTAGAGTCGTAAGGGAATAAAGGGGTCATTCTAGCCCAGCCCCGTACAATGCTGATGAGTTTTGGGGAGGAGTTAAAAACAAAATCGCAAACTGGTGTGGAGAATTGAACTTGAAATGAGAGACTGAGAGAAATTTGCAGGTGTCCTTCATCTCTAGTACACATTAGCCATTTCACTCTGTCAGGAAGGGTTTTCTTAAGATTGACCGATCTACTATACCTGAGCCATGGAAGGTGCCCAAATGAATGTCATGTATGTTGGTTTGTTTTAGTGTGCTGGTTGTCCCCAGCATTGAGTTTGACAAACATTTTCTTTCTTTCTTTCTTTAAATATATTTTTAAATTTTATTAGTATTTTCCACACAACAACAACACGAAAAATATCGAAAAATAACAATACACAAAACACAAAAACCAACATACAAAAAACCCCAAATCCATATCTTACAAGTTAATAATATAAACACTAAAAAGAAAAACAAACACTGACTTCCACCAATCCTACAACACCTCCTTTACCTCTCATTGTGTCTTCCTGTTTTCCTTATCTCTATCCTAGCATCTAGATATAAATCTAGATATAAATATTTTCATCAGTAGCCAGGGAGTTCCAAAGTTCCACACTAAGAGATCAATTTCGTACAAATGCAGAATGGAGGGATGGAGCTGGCCTAGTAGGGGAAAAGTAGTAGTAGTAGTAATAATAATAATAATAATAATTATTATTATTATTTATTTATACCCTGCCCATCTGGCTGTGCTTCGATCAAAGGGCCCCAATGCTCTCTGAGCAAGGAAGAGCCCATAGTTTTGCCCGCCAGATGTCCCCCACCACCCTCTGGCTCTGATGTGCTGGCGCCGTGGCAGCCAGCGACTGATTCGATCTCGGTGCCTGGTGACATAACCGTTGTACGGTTGATGAGGATCCCCCGGGAAGGGGATGCGAGCGAGAGACTCGGAGGCCGGCAAAGCTCTCGCTGCTTGGAATCTGCCTTGACGCAGTGGGGGGAAGCGCTGAAGTCAGTGGTCCCTGCATGAGATCGTCCTCACAGCCAGCTTTCAAAAGGGAGTTTTCTTATGTATGATTAAATCATAGGGACAGAAGATGCTGAGCTGGTTTTAAGGCACATTCCTTTCTCCACCTACCCCAGATGGTCTCGCAATAGCCAACGCAGCACCCTCAGAGAGCCTTGTACTCCAGCGCTGGGCAGGCAGCAGCGCTCAGTGGTTAGGGACGATACGAGATGTCGCCAAGCCAGACCTGTGGGGCCACTTCCGATTTATTGAAAACATTTTACCCCGCTTTTTAACCTTGTTTTGGAGAAAACAATCCCAGGATTACCAAAAATCAGTGGTAAGAACATCCCGAAACCTGGGTGTCCCGAAATACTGCCTCTGGGTGCAAATAGGCATTTTTGGATCTGAATGGGTGTGTATTTGCCTCTAATGCTAGTTCTTCACAGAGAAAAACCATGGGTGTTTATTACATGACTACCAATGACTGCTAACCACAATGGCTATGTTTTCCCTTGAAGGTCTGATTTTTAAAAATATTATTATTACAGTGGTACCTTGGTTTACAAACTTAATCCATTCCGGAAGTCCGTTCTTAAACCAAAGCGTTCTTAAACCAAGGCGTGCTTTCCCATAGCAGTGGGGGACTCAGTTTACAACACACTCAACAGGAAGCGAAATGTGTTCTTAAACCATGGCAAAGTTCACAAACCAAAACACCTACTTATGGGTTTGCAGCTTTTTTCTTAATCCAAGTTGTTCAGAAACTAAGCTGTTCTTAAACCAAGGTACCACTGTATTATTTCTTTTTTTCTTTTTTTTTTTACCAACAACCAAACCGCAAACAGTGAAAACAAACAATGAAACCCCCCAGGTAGCTGATACATTAGGTATACATAATCATTAATAACATATTCAGATCAACCATATGTACAATTCTATATACCTTAACACTCCTCCCTCTACAAAGTTTATTTAACTTTTAACATTTTAATTGCCATAATTTGTTCAGACCTGCACAAATAATTCAGTATCTTCTGAAATCAATCCTCCTCCTTTCTCACTGACTTTAAACCCTTTCATTCTATGTATCTTCACAGTTAGGTTTTCTAAGATTATAATATTTTTTCCATTTTCCCCTCCATTGGTTCACCCCTAGCTCTTCTGCATTTTTCCAATTATTCGCTATAACCTGTCTGGCTGTAATTAAGGTACCGCTGTATTATTAATTAGATTCAGCAGTGAGTGCAAGGCCTCCACAGCTTGCAGTAAACCTTCCTGTGTTCAGTGAACGGGTCCTCCTTGACTATAAAGTGATGGGGCATTAAAAGCAGGGATATTCCCATCATGCTTTGCTCAGGAACTTTCCTGGAGAGCCTGCCTGACTCAGGAAAAGCCACCATCTTCCTGCCTCGCCCAAAAGCAGCAGCCCCCTGACCACCACCGCCTTATTTTCCTTTCCAGGTTTCCCTTGGCTTCCATCTCCTTGACTCTCTCCGTGATGATGTTGACGGCCAGCCTCTGCCAAGCCGCCGAGAAGGTGAGTCAGTCTGCAGCAATGGGCTTACTCACGAGCAAAGATCTTTTTTGCAAAGATTAACTACCTTTGCTTGGAGCCCAGGTAAAACCTGGGATGTTCCTAGGGGACCAGATTTATCGGACCATACCAGCCCCCTACCTTGCAGAAATCCACTATGTGGAATACCACAGACTTCTTACAGCGGCCAGATTAAATGTCCTTGACTCTGCGATATTGTGGGGAAGGTACAGGGGAGTACCATACGCCCAGAGAACCTGTCATTGTGCTATTGGTGTGGTTGAGTCCACCGAACACATTCTCTTGACTTGCCCTTCTTATGCAGAGCTTAGACAAAACTTTATAGACCCACTCCTATGTCAACTCAGCTTCCTACCTGGAGAAAACCAGGTTTTACACTTGCTGAATAATGTCACTAGAGCTATACCTTTCTTGGTGACCAAATTTCTTTTTTTAGCCTTTAAGCGTCGCAAGATCATAATTGACTGTATTGACATGGGGCTATCTGTTTAGCCCTTTTAGTGTTGGCTAAGCTCTAAAATCTTCCTGGATGTTTTAACTGTGTATTGACAAATGTATTTGTATTTTTTTTCTGACTGACGGTCGAATAAAAAGGTTGTTGTTGCTGTTGCTACCTTCGCTTGGAGAAATCGATTCCCCAAGTGAAGGCGGTTAACCTTTGCAAAAGTTCTGGACGGAGAATAAGAATAGGGAGCCGGAGATTGACAGCATGAGAACTCGGAAAAGTGAGGACTAGCGACTTGGAGTTTGGTAATCTGATTGCCTGCAATCTGATTGCATTAAGGACATCAGAGGAGCTCGGTTGGATCAAGCCAAGGGAACAAGTCCAGTATCCTGTTCCCAGAGTGGCCAGCCAGAAGCACACTAGCAACGCTCTCCCCTCCTTGACTATGTCCAGTTCTCTTTTAAAGCCATCCAAGTTGGTGTCCTGCAGCAGTGAGTTCCATAGTTTAACTATGTGCTGGATGAAGAAGGTCTTTTTCATTTATCTGCCCCGAATCTTCCAGCGTTCATCTTCTTTGGATGTCCACAAGTTCTTTTCGCTCTTTTCAACACGAGGACTGCCTGAGTCACTCAGCCTCTGGATACAGGTTAAGAGACCTCCCAGCCCTCAGTTTTCCCCATCTGTAAAATGGGCATAAGAAGCAGCAGTGGGCGGATTCGGCTTGTTGAAATAGTGTTCTCTTTTCCTCCCTGCAAGAACAGGGGGCACACACACACACACACAGTTTTATTATCTGCAAAACAAAATTGTTTATGGGGTTGTGTGCAGGCCTTTGCCGCGTTAAAAGAACTGTTATTTTTAACATTCTTTGTTTGTTTTTCCTGCCTCTGCTGAAGCCGGAGCAAGGCAGCCAGGAAACTTTAATGGTGGGCAGGAGCTAAAATAAACGGGCTCAAGGCCCCCTCACTCCACACTTTGGGGAAATCCTGTTTCAGTGATGGGAAAATCAAGACTCCGGCTATTTCTGGAAGGTTAAAAGGGAGCCCTGCTGTGTCCGGAGGCCTAAACATCGGCCTCAATTGTAATCAAGGCTCTTATTTGTTCCACAATAATAATAATAAAAGCTTGTTGTTGTTTAGTCATGTAGTCGTGTCTGACTCTTCGTGACCCCATGGACCAGAGCACGCCAGGCCCTCCTGTCTTCCACTGCCTCCCGCAGTTTGGTCAAACTCATCTTGGTAGCTTCGAGAACACTGTCCCACCATCTCGTCCTCTGCCGTCCCCTTCTCCTTGTGCCCTCCATCTTTCCCAACATCAGGGTCTTTTCCAGGGAGTCTTCTCTTCTCATGAGGTGGCCAAAGTATTGGAGCCTCAGCTTCAGGATCTGTCCTTCCAGTGAGCACTCAGGGCTGAATTCCTTCAGAATGAAGAGGTTTGATCTTCTTGCAGTCCATGGGACTCTCGAGAGTCTCCTCCAGCACCAGAATTCAAAAGCATCCATTCTTCGGTGATCAGCCTTCTTTATGGTCCAGCTCTCACTTCCATACATTGCTACTGGGAAAACCATGGCTTTTACTATACGGACCTTTGTTGGCAGGGTGATGTCTCTACTTTTTAAGATGCTGTCTAGGTTTGTCATTGCTTTTCTCCCAAGAAACAGGTGTCTTTTAATTTCATGACTGCTGTCACCATCTGCAGTGATCATGGAGCCCAAGAAAGTAAAATCTCTCACTGCCTCCATTTCTTCTGCTTCTATTTGCCAGGAGGTGATGGGCCCAGTGGCCATGATCTTTGTTTTTTTGATGTTGAGCTTCAAACCATAAAAGCTTACAAGCAAGCAAATCCTGAGCATTATCAGCCTTTAGCCTCATCCCCTTAACCTGTGAAATGGACATATTCCAGACCTATCTGGACAACTCAGTTGTGAAGATCATAGCTGACCTAAGGAGCCCTGCACTTTTAACAGTGTGAGGATAATGTTCGTGAATAAGAAATACTGAACTGAGCAATGCGTATCAGCGGCGGCTCCACCTCCTTGATCATTTTGCTAGCCCTTTTCTGAACTGAACCTTTTCCAGCTCTACAATATCCTTTTTCAAGCGAGGCCAGTGGCGTAGCGTGGGTTGTCAGCACCTGGGGCAAGGCAAGTAATTTGCACCCCCTAACCCGTAGATTTGCGCCCCCTAACCCGTGGATTTGCGCCCCCTAACCCTAACCCCCAGATGTTGCGCCCGGTGCGGCCGGCCCCCCCTGCACCCCCCACGCTATGCCACTGAGTGAGGCGACCAGAACTGTCCTCAAAATGCAGTCCTACCATCCCTTTGTATAATGGCCTTATGATAGTGGCAGTTTTGATTTTGATTCGTTTCCTAATGAACTCTAGCATGGAATCTGCCTTATTCAGGTGTGGTTAAGAAAGTCAAAGGGCATCTTAGGAGCTGAATAATAATAACAATAACAATAATAATATACCCCGCCCATCTGGCTGGGCTTCCCCAGCGTGGGAAGCAAACGCTAGGGAGTTAATGTGGGGCTGGTGTAGGGTTGGCCGGTGGAGCGAGCAGCCCCCTAATATATACATACTTTCCGCAATATAAATATGACAATCTTGATTAATGGCTGTCTAAAAACAGAATCCAAAAAGAATCACAAGATTTGTTCCATCCTTTCATTTCCAATTTAACCTTTTAAATACATGTGCGTAATAAATCAACCTGTCCTTTTGAAAATTATTATTGTGGCCCACGCTTTCTGCGAGACAGCTGATAACCGTTGGCGTGACTTTGGCGTCGATCGGCACGCTCCTGACCATGTCTTTATCCTTCGGATTAACTGTATCTTTAAAAAGTCCAAGGAATATAGCATCTGGTTCGAAGGATATTCTATATATCCTATAATTCTGTCACCACCCCACTCCCAAAATTGGTTTCTTTCTTTTCTACAACAGGAATGAGGGACACCTGTGACCCTCCAGGTGGGAACTAAAGGTAAAGGGACCCTGACCATTAGGTCCAGTCGTGACCGACTCTGGGGTTGCGGCGCTCATCTCGCTTTATTGGCCAAGAGAGCCGGCATACAGCTTCCGGGTCATGTGGCCAGCAGGACTAAGCCGCTTCTGGCGAACCAGAGCAGCACACGGAAACGCCGTTTACCTTCCCACCGGAGTGGAACCTATTTATCTACTTGCACTTTGACGTGCTTTCGAACTGCTAGGTTGGCAGAAGCTGGGACCGAGCAATGGGAGCTCACCCCGTCGCGGGGATTCAAACCCCCGACCTTCTGATCGGCAAGCCCTAGGCTCTGTGGTTTAACCCACAGCACCACCCGCGTCCCTTACCAGGTGGGAACTGGAATCCAATAAAATCTGGAGGTGGTCAGGCTGAAGGGGGGAGATGTATATGCAAGCCACGGGTGCGGATTCTGAGCCCTCCAGATGTTTCTGGATTCCAGCCCTTAGCAAGCCAGTGGGGGCCAACCGGGGTCAAGGGTGATGGGAACTGTAGCACAGCAACATCTGGAGGATGCTAGCACTTAAATAACACAGGGGTAGTCCAGAGACAGAATAAATCCCGATAACACTTTGGAGAGGGAAACTGAACAAAAACAGCGTATGATTCGAATCGAACGAAGCAGAGAGGTTTTGTCCCCCTGCTCTGTGGTGCTTTCCCTCCTCCTCTCTAGAAGTGCAGAATGGGCAAAGCTTTCCCCAAACTGACTCCCCAGGGACGTCTGCCGCCTGCCGGATTTGTCGCTCGTGAAATAAGGCCGCCTTCTTCGGAAGGGGAACAAAGCGAGAGGTTGTTGAAATGAAAGACCCTTCTCTCCGGTCGGCGTGAAAAGAAATGTCTCAGTTTATTTCTCTCTGGGTCATATGCGCTACATCAGCTTGGACCGGCGTGCATTGAGCATCTGGGCTCAATTTTCTAGATGTTGATTTTGTAACTTTAGACGGAGACCCTGGAAGGCGGTGGTTTGGGGTGTTGCATCACGGACGAAATGGAAAGCAGGGGAAATTAGCCCCCAAAGGCCCTTCTAATGCGGATCGCTGGTGGAATCAGAACGGGGAATTATTCCAGCCAGAGGTGGAAAGTCCTTTCTCCTTGTGCTTGGGGTCAATCATCACCTCTTAATTTTTTATTTTATTTTTTCACATAGGAAATTACTATCTGTACAACAAACCTGTAAAGTAGACTGTTGATATTCTGATTTTTACAGACACAGGCTCACAGCTGAGTGATAACCCTACTTGGGGACTTCCCTGGCTTTTTTCTGGCCCACGTAGGACCGGTCTGGATAGTTAGCCTTGGTGAAGACTTGACGTTTTCATCCCCAAAAAAGTTCTTGAGTTTCTGCTGAAATGAGGCTGCATTTTAATGTTGTATTTTAATCTTGTTTTTAAGTTGTATTTCAATCAATCTGTTTTATATTTGGTGTTAGCAGCCCTGAGCCTGGTCTTGGCTGGGGAGAGCAGGGTATAAATAAAATTTATTATTATTATTATTATTATTATTATTATTATTATTATTATTACAGCCTGCCGTCTTTGTAGGTCTGAGGCAGAGTGCCTGTTTGGCATGCAGAACGTATCGGGAAGTTTTTAATGCATGGTGTTTTATTATGTTTTTATATTTTGCTGTAAGCCGCCTAGAGTGGCTGGGAAAACCCAGCCAGATGGGTGGGGTATAGATAATGAAATTATTATTTTTATTATTAACGTTCCTGGTAGTCATCCCCATAAACTCCAGTTAGAATTATCTCAGGTTGCCAGTGATTCCCTGTTTATTTCGTTAAACTGTGGAACTAACTCCTGCAGGACAGTGACGGATGCGAATGTGGTCGGCTTTAAAAAAAGAGGGGACGGATTCATAGAGGAGGAGAAGCCTATTAATGGCTGCTAGCCATTGATAACCTTCTTGACTCCCTCTCTAAAAGCCAGCTTCTGGTTCAGGGTGCAGCCTCAGTTTCCTATTTCTTACAACCAGTTTGGGTGACGCTGGCCCTGCCTCTCAGCTTCCTCCTCAATCTCAGTGTCACCCCTTGCAGAACTCAGCAGAGAGCAGGATGGGAATTTAGAATCACAGAACCACAGTCGGGTGGGATCCCATGGGATCATCTAGTCCAACCCCGGACAATGCAGGAACCATGACTAAAGAACCCTCGAAAAACTACCACCCAACCTCTGATGATTTATTATTATTATTATTATTATTATTATTATTATTATTATTATTATTAATACCCTGCCCATCTGGCTGGGTTTCCCCAGCCACTCTGGGTGGCTTCTAACAAAATATTAAAATACAATGGTCTGTTAAATATTAAAAGCTTCCCTACACAGAGCTGCCTTCAGATGTCTTCTAAAAGTCTGGTAGTTGTTGTTCTCTTTGACATCTGATGGGAGTTCGTTCCACAGGGTGGGTGCCACCACCGAGAAGGCCCTCTGCCTGGTTCCCTGTAACTTGGCTTCTCACAGCGAGGGAACCACGAGAAGGCCCTCGGAGCTGGACCTCAGTGTCCAGGCAGAACGATGGAGGTGGAGACGCTCCTTCAGATATACTGGACTGAGGCCATTTAGGGCTTTAAAGGTCAGCACCAACCCTTTGAATTGTGCTCGGAAACATACTAGCAAGTGAAGAAAAGTCCATCACTTCCCAAGGAAGATAGATAGATAGATAAACTTTACTCGCGTTAGCCAACGGACACGGGTGGCGCTGTGGGTTAAACCACTGAGCCTAGGATTTGCCGATCAGAAGGTTGGCGGTTCGAATCCCCGTGATGGGGTGAGCTCCCGTTGCTCGGTCCCTGCTCCTGCCAACCTAGCAGCTCGAAAGCACGTCAAAGTGCAAGTAGATAAATAGGTACCGCTCCAGCGGGAAGGTAAACGGCATTTCCGTGCGCTGCTCTGGTTTGCCAGAAGCGGCTTAGTCATGCTGGCCACATGACCCAGAAGCTGTACGCCGGCTCCCTCGGCCACTAAAGCGAGATGAGCGCCGCAACCCCAGATTCGTCCATGACTGGACCTAATGGTCTGTGGTCCCCTTACCTTTACTTTATAGCAACATAAAACAAGCAATATATACAATTAAAAAGACAACAATGGGTAAAAAGAGCAATCAAATTACCAAGATTATCGTTCAGATAGTGGCCCTTAATCTGATTGCACCCTCAATAAACCTAGCAACCTTTGCTGTTATCTGATCATTTTGATCTGCTAAAAGAAAGATGGTAAGTAAGAGTGGAGTGATGATCTCATTCCTCAGATCTTAAATAAAGAAGGAAGTCCATTCCCCTGTCTGTCTTTTCTTCGCCTGGCTAAACATACCCAACTCCCTCAAAAATCGAAATTACTTGACTCTGAGTGTCATTAGTTGTGGCGCCCCCTAACTGTTGGACTCCCTGACCTTTGCCCTCTCCCCAGTCCCGACAGGCAGCAGCCACCTGCAAGAGCCTGATTGGTCCATCTGAACCTCCACATTCAGTGGAAGTCTACCTCTGAAAGCCAATTGTGGAGGCAATAATAATAATCATAATAAATTTTATTTATACTCTGCCCTCCTCGGCCAGAGCCGGGCTCAGGGTGGCTAACACCAGTAAAATTATAATAGAAACATAATGTGAGGGGCAACCCGATTTAAAATACAGGTTAAAATGCAATTTTAAATGCAGCCTCATTTTAAAAGTAGCCCATAGATCAAAACCATAAGGGGAGGGGAAAACGTAAGGGTCAGACTGAGTCCAAACCAAAGGCCAAGCGGAACAGCTCTGTCTTGCAGGCCCTGCGGAAAGATGTCAAGTCCCGCAGGGCCCTGGTCTCTTGCAACAGAGCGTTCCACCAAGTCGGGGCCAGCGCTGAAAAGGCCCTGGCCCTAGTTGAGACCAATCTAAGCACCTTGCGACTTGGGACCTCCAAAATGTTGTCATTTGTGGACCTTAAGGTCCTCTGTGGGGCAGACCAGGAGAGGCGGTCTCATGGGTCCTAGGGCTTTAAAAGTCAAAACCAGCACCTTAAACCTGACCCTGTACTCCACCGGCAAATAACCCACAATCCTTTTGAGTGCCTTTTAGAGCAAAAGCAACCCGGGTTCCCTTTCGCCCGACGGACTGGTGCCTCTGTTATCTTCCACCCCAGCGCTATCTCTCCCCACGACTTAGTCCCCACCCCACAGTGCCAAGGATTTGGGTTATAGAGCAGACCAGCCTTTACACATTATTAATAATTTCCTTTTTTGGCTGAAAAATGTGCCCTGTCCAGACCTCTCCAGCTCTGTGCATCCGCGACGCCCTCGCCCAGCGAGGGAGGAAACCAGCTACCCGGTCAGACGGTCAGCAGCTGGGAAGGATCTCCTGGCACCCAGGACAGTTCTTTCTGTGTCTGTTTGGAACAGGGAGGAAATAATTCTGGCAAGCGGGTAGCCAATTCGGATCGGGAAAAGGCAGAGACCCTTTCCCTTCCTTCCCAGCAAGGCGAAAGTTATAGGAACATGATTGGGGGGGTTTTTGTACAGAGTGGTGTGGTGCAATGGTTAGAGTACTGGATTTGGACCTGAGGGAGATCACTTGGCCAGAATAATAATAATAATAATAATAATAATAATAATAATAATAATTTATTATTATTTATTACTTATACCCTGCCCATCTGGCCAGGCCTCCCCAGCCACTCTGGGCAGCTTCCAACCAAATTTTAAAATCCAGTAATGCATTAAAAGCTTCCCTAAACAGGGCTGCCTTCAGATGTCTTCTGAAAGTATGGTAGTTGATTTTTATGGTAAAAGTAAGTATGGTTAAAAAAAGGTTAGAAATTATGATATATGTAAACTGCTAAAGATGAGGTAAAATGAAAACCAGATGGGGGGACTTGGGGAAGCCCACCTAACAATGTTAGGATACGACAAGGATTTGTTTGTATTGTTTGTTTTTTCTGTTTGTGTTGTTTAGTTGTGTTATAAAATGAATAAAAAATTTTGGGGAGGAAAACAAAAACTTAAACTGCCATTCTTCTCTGGCCGGGATTTTGTCTTTTTCCATCTCAGGCTCTTCTTATGTACGTGGAGAAGGGGCAACGGGTGGCAACGGGTGGCGGGTCCCGGTCCCGGCAAGGGCCACCCCACTGACGATGTCTCCCTGCTTCTTCCACCCTCTTCCACCCTCAGGTTCCCCGTAGGAGACCTCGCCAGGCTGCTGAGGACGACGGCCCCGGGAGCCGGGTGCCCGGCCTGTGGAGCGCCTGGGCTTCGTGGTCAGCCTGCTCGCAGCCCTGCGGCCTGGGGGTCATGGAAAGGACTCGGGCGTGCCAGTCCCCGTACCAGCGCATCCCCTGGGCCGGCCGGCCGGAGCTGGCCCCGCAGCCGCTGTACCCTCCGCAGGCCCACGAGAACCGGCCCGCTAGCCCTTACCCGGGCCGGCCATCCTACCCTCTGCACACCGAGGGCAGTGCCAGGCCAGGTCTGCCCTTCCACGGCTCAGCGCTGACCCTCCACGGCCAGGCCCAGCCGCCTCGCGCCTCACGCCTCGGACCCCAGAACCGCCACACCCGCCACCAGGCACTCCCGGCCGAGGAACTGCCCTCGCGAGACGCCGTTGCGCCCCAGCATGGCCGCCGGAGGGACCCTGCTCCCGCGCAGGAGGCTGGGGTCCACCTGCCGAGGCATCAGGGGAACCAGGAATCTCGCCGGACCCCCAACCAGCCCTTCAGGCACAGCGCAGCCGCCCGGACCCCCGTTCGGGACGCCATCCCCTTGTTCAAACCCCTGAGGAGAGACAGTCCTGAGGCGGGCTTGAGTCCCGACTGGCCGCGCCACAGTGGTCAAGGGGACGGTGACCGCCGCAGCTGGGCTGCTTCTCCTACGCCGGAGTCGCAGGTGGCCCGGAGGTGAGTTTGGGGTCTGGTTTAGGGTGGGCCTGGACCCTGATTAAAACAAAATACAAGGCTTGGCCAGCAAGACTCTGGGAGGAAGTGCGGATCATAATCTGTCACACCCTGGCCCAGGTCCCTTTTATTAACAAAAGAACTTTTAACACAGCGTTTGTAGGAACCAATCAGATTTCCTCTGAGCATCTCAAAAAACCCACCATGTGGGGACCAGTTACCGTATTTTTGCTCCATAAGACGCACCTGACCATAAGACGCACCTAGTTTTTGGAGGGGGAATGCAAGAAAAGAAATATTCTTTAAAGGGAGCGCTGAGCAGAGCCTGTATGCATCAGCAAATATGATGCCCAACGCTGAACAGTGATTCCGGATATTTCGAGTGAATGTATATAAATGAAAATACCAAATGCTGTGGAACAGTGCTCATGTAATAATGTAGTCACATAAGATGGGTTTATGAAGCAATTCTATATCCTCCCACCACATTGACGAAGAATTCTATGAAACAGTAGTCAATATCGGGAATCAGTGTTGGACATCATATTTGCTGAATATACAAAGCTTCACAGCTTGCCTTTCATCATACAAAGTCTGGTACCTCACTCATTTAAAGATTTTCAGAGACTTTTAGACTAAAGATTTCATTTTGTACTTTTATGGTTTTAAGGAATTCTCTGAAGATTGTCTATTGCGTATGTACATGGTCATCGTGTTGCCTAGACATTGCTGACGTTCTCTTTGCAACACAGGGCTTTGTTTGGTTTCAAATTCACATTGTGGCACTTTGCCCCCTCAGGTCCCGGGTTCGAGAGGCGATCAAGCCAGGCAAGTACGGCTATGGGAAGCTGCCGTTTGCCTTGCCCCTCCACACAGACTTGGCCGAGGGGACCCAGCCCCGATTCAAGAGGCACCACGGGGGCAGAGGCGGGGAGCCCCCATCCCCGCCTCCCCCTCCTCCTCCACCACCTTCGAAAAAACAGAGGCGTAAAGCTGTCCGCTCTTCCTCCCGCGAGGAAGAGGAGCAGGAGGAAACTGGCCGGGAGAAGGGGCCCGTGAACTCCAGGGCCGAACCCAGGACCCCCCTGAAGCCAAAACAGCCTCTGCTGGCGGACGCTGCTGCCCAGCCCCACGCACAGGCTGGTGAGAGGGTGCAGAGCCATTTGGGGCATGGCCACTCAGAGGGTCATGGGCATATGGCAAATGGAGGGGGCATGGCGGACACAGAGCAGCCCACGGAACCGGGTACGGCCACGCCGCAGAAGAGCGAATCTTCGGGGGAAGCAGAGCATCGTGGGAAGGCAGCAGCAAGCTCTGCAGGGTCGCACGGCGAGGCTCAACAGGCAGGGGGCGCCACAGCACCTTCGGGAAACCAGCATCTCCCAGAATCCTCTGCAAGGTCCCACGAGAAGCGTCTCCCAGAATCCTCTGCAAGTTCCCACGTCAAGCGTCTCCCAGAATCCTCTGCAAGGCCCCACGACAAGCGTCTCCCAGAATCCCCTGCAAGTCGCCACGAGAAGCGTCTCCCAGAATCCTCTGCAAGGCCCCAGGAGAAGCGTCTCCCAGAATCCTCTGCAAGTCCCCACGATAAGCGTCTCCCAGAATCCTCTGCAAGGTCCCAAGAGAAGCATCTCCCAGAATCCTCTGCAAGTCCCCACGAGACGCCTGAAGTGGCAGAGAGTTCCACGGGCGGCTCGATCCCCACGTCAGGCAGTGACGGAGAGGGAGGCGGCCACCCCACAGTGGCCGTGACGCATTCCTCCTCCCAGGGGCCCTCCGTGGCTGGCAGCCCCCTTCCCCATGCGCAGGGGGAGCTGCGGCTGACCCACCACGTCCTCAGAAACAACGGCTCTGCTGCCAAGAGGAAGGGGCCCGGAGCGGGCAAGAGCCACCGGGCCACGCAGGAGCTGCCCCGCCGCCCGGAGAGCAGCTCCGTGGCACAGCCTGATGGGGCGGGACACGCGAACCGCCCGCCCCACGGGCAATCCCGGTCGCGGAACCAGAGGCAGAACGAGCACCAGGCGGGCGGCCAGGGCAGGCGGTCGTCACACAGCCTCTTTGTGGACCAGCCCGTGGCTCCTCGTCCTGCGGAGCCGGACATTTGGCTGCTGCACCGGGGCAACCCTGTTCAGTTCCACGCCAGGGGGCAGCCAGGAGGGGTGCGCCCGGGTGGCGAAGTGCCACAGTGGAACCTCTACTATCCTGGCACCGAGACCTTCCACTGCGAAGGGGAGAGCAAGCAGTTCAAGGCTTGCAGGCAAGAGGTAAGAGATCGGGGTGGGGTTTTCCCGCCCTATAGCAGGGGCTCCCCAATTGTGGTCCACCATTGGCCTGCGTGCTTCATTTTAATGTATTTTTAATCTTTGTTGGAGATGCGGGTGGCGCTGTGGGTTAAACCACAGAGCCTAGGACTTGCCGATTAGAAGGTCGGCGGTTCGAATCCCTGCGACGGGGTGAGCTCCCGTTGCTCGGTCCCTGCTCCTGCCAACCTAGCAGTTTGATAGCACGTCAAAGTGCAAGTAGATAAATAGGTACCGCTCCGGCGGGAAGGTAAACAGCGTTTCTGTGCGCTGCTCTGGTTCGCCAGAAGCGGCTTAGTCATGCTGGCCACATGACCCGGAAGCTGTACTCCGGCTCCCTCGGCCAGTAAAGCGAGATGAGCGCCACAACCCCAGAGTCAGCCATGACTGGAGCTAATGGTCAGGGGTCCCTTTACCTTTAATCTTTGTTGGAAGCTGCCCAGAGTGGCTGGAGAAACCCAGCCAGATGGGCGGGGTACAAATAAATTATTGTTGTTGTTATTATTATTATTATTATTATTATTATTTGGGTGGCCTTTGACATGCCTGAAGAACAGGGCAGCAGTAGCTGTGAGCAGAGGCGGCTCCATCCTTCTTTAAATTGTTTGGTCCACCCAGAAAGTGAGCAGCAATGGAACAGAAGCAACAGATGTAGGAGCTGTTTGAAAGGAGTGGAGAGGATCAACAGCGTAGACAGGACTCGAGAATGAAAGGAGCTTAATTTTAATTCACGGGTGTATATTCCTTGCATTGTGCTTTGCTGTATTGCAGTTTGAATTCCTCGGACTTCAAATTGCTGTACAGTGAGACCTCAGTTTTCAAACGTAATCTGCTCCGGAAGACCGTTCGAGTTCCAATACGTTCGAAAACCGAAAACTTAACATGGAAGCTTCAGTACGGAAGCTGCATTGCATGTTCAACTTCCGAGGCGTGTTCGAAAACCGAAGCATTAATAACAATAACAATACGCCAAAGAATAAATGGACATAAATCCGACATCAGGAACCACAAGACAGAAAAACCAGTAGGAGAACACTTCAATCTCCCAGGACATTCTATACAAGATCTCAAAGTAGCTGTTCTATTACAAAGGAATTTCAGAAATAGACTGGAAAGAGAAGCTGCTGAATTGCAACTTATCACCAAACTTAAAACTATGGAGAGACCTGGTTTGAATAAAGACATTGGATTCTTATCTCATTATACATGACAAAGCCATTTTTCACCTTCTCACCCCTTGCTTTTTCCTGTTAGACCTATTGCAGTCGTTAAGAGTCGTCAACAGGCTCATCGCAGCTATCTGCCAATCACCCATTCCCACCACCCTTCTGAGTAATACCCCTCCCCACCTTCTCACTATATAGAAAGGTCCGGTGACTTCTGTTTCAGTGTATCTGAAGAAGTGTGCATGCACACGAAAGCTCATACCTAGAACTAACTCAGTTGGTCTTTAAGGTGCTACTGGAAGGAATTTTTTTTATTTTGTTTTGACCATGGCAGACCAACACGGCTACCTATCTGTAACAATAACAATAATATATTATTTATACCCTGCCCATCTGGCCGGGCTTCCCCAGCCACTCTGGGCGGCTTTCAACAAAATCTTAAAATACAGTAATGCACCAAACATTAAAAGCTTCCCTAAACAAGGCTGCCTTAAGATGTCTTCTAAAAGTCTGGTAGTAGTTGTTCTCTTTGACATCTGATGGGAGGGTGTTCCACAGGGCGGGCGCCACCACTGAGAAGGCCCTCTGCCTGGTTCCCTGTAACTTTACTTCTTGGAGTGAGGGAACCGCCAGAAGGCCCTCGGCACTGGACCTCAGCGTCCAGGTAGAACGGTGGGGGTGGCTTACTTCTGGGTTTATGGCGTTAGAAAACCGAAACACTCGTCGACGTTCGGAAACCGAGGTACCACTGTAAACAAAAGTACGATATCCAGGAAGCAATAAAAATGCAACCCCAAATTGCACAGCATCTAGCGCAGCGCATTGCGATCGGTACAAGAGGCAGGGGGAAAAAATCATTACGTGGTCTGCCAAGACTCGTTTTATCATTCTTACGGTCTGGTGGTGTGCCCAAAAAATTAGCAGAATGGATCGGAAGTAGCAGGGTTGAAGAGACACTTGAAAGGAGTGGAGGGGGTTAGCAGCAAAGTTATCAGGAGGCTAGAATTAAGGGGTTTAAATTTAATTGTTCTGCCCGGACACTGAGGTCCAGTGCTGAGGGCCTTCTGGCTGTTCCCTGTCTGTGAGAAGCCAAGTTACAGGGAACCAGGCAGAGGGCCTTCTCAGTGGTGGCGCCCGCCCTGTGGAACTCCCTCCCATCAGATGTGAACGAGAAAAATAAACTTTTAGAAGACATCTGAAGGCAGCCCTGTTTAGGGAAGCTTTTAATGTTTAATAGGTTATTGTATTTTAGTGTTTTGTTGGAAGCCACCCAGAGTGGCTGGGGAAACCCAGCGAGATGGGCGGGGTATAAATAATAAATTATTGTTGTTGTTGTTGTTGTTGTTGTTGAATAGATATTCCTCCTATTGCATTTTACCCTGTTAGTTGTGTTTTACTGCAAAACAGCCCTGATTCAGCTAAGTGGGCTTCTTACATCTCAAGTTCAGAAGCTGGTGCTCAAACTGTTGTTTATTTGCTAATGAAGAGGACCTACCCAGCACACATTTAAAGCACGCTTTCCACCCCCCAAAGAACCCTGGGAACTGTAGCTTGCAAAGGGTGCTGGGGATTGTAGCTCTGTCTGGGGGGAACTACAGTTCCCGGTATTCTTTAGGGAGGGTGTTTGAAATGTATGGGGTGTACGTACACAGCCTAAGACTTTCAGAAACGTACGGTGCAGTCTCCTGTTTTTTACTTGTCTTGTAAACAAAGAGTTTTAAAGCAGTGATGGGAAACAGACCTCTTTGTTCAGAGAGATGGCTCCGGCGAATTCTTAGGGACTAGAGCCATGGGCGTTTTGCGGGGCTGCTTCCAAGCTTTCCTGTTTGGCCCGTTGGGACCAGACGAACAGCTGCCTTCAAGTTGGGGGGGGATTATTTGTAGAAGAGGAAGGTTGTCCATGAATAAGTACAACTTGGAATTAAACACACTTGGGCCCTTTCCTCTTTAACTGCTGGATCCAACTCCTAACTTTGAGCCATTCTGGAAGGCCTAGTGGTTAGAGCAAGGAGTGTGTGTGTGTGTGTGTGTGTGTGATGATCTTTCAGAGATGACCTTTGGCTGGAGGCAAGCGATTATTTTTTTAAGAGATCCAGAGGGGCATCATTTGCTAGATTTTTCTCATTTTCTTTTCAGCTGCTCTTGACTCCGGTCAAACAGATCCAGCAGGTTTTGGAATCTACGCAAAAGCCTACACAACCTGTTTATCCACACACAGCAAACCCCTCTTTTAAACCACTTTTAACGCACTGGGAAGAGGCGGAAAGGAAATATTTCTCCCCAATCCTATATGACCTCTTTGGGCGTCCAGCTTCTCTGTAGATAATGCCTCTATTGTTACCGGCCCTTTGAAGTGAGCAGGAGATAAACTCGTGATTGAATTTCCTGCTTAATTTCCCAAACTTCCTTTATCGTTAGTACGAGGGCAGCTTTTTTGTGCTTTTTACGACGGGTGGGAAACCAAACACCAAAAACGTCCACGTTTTCAAAGACTGTTCCGACAACAGCCATTAATGGATTTGCTCTTAGAACAGGTTCTTAGGATGCATTGACCTGATAAAACCGGTTTCAAGGGTCTTAATTTCCTTTCTCCCCTCCCGACAAGAATCAGAGCGGCCTTGCGGCTTGGAGGATGCGAGTTCGAATCCCTGCTTTGATCGCCAAGCTTATTGGATGCCCTTGGGCCTGCTTTCCTCTATGTTTCTTTGTCTCTTTGACCTACCGTGCAAGGTCGGGCATAAAAAGGCCACAGCTTTATTGATTACAGGAATTGAAAGGTATTGGCCTTAGGCATTGGTTCCTATCGACTACCCAGCATGGAGACCGGGAAGGGTTAACCACCAGCCAGGGGAGTCCTGCTGAAGTACGCCAACTAGGATCCCCTGGGTGTCACCGCTCGGGGGCGTGCCTTAGGCCCACACCTCCATAGACTTCGGACAGGGCAACGGCCCCCGCAGTCCTCTGCCGGACTCTACCGGACTGATGGCGCTTCCTCCCCCCTTCATTTGCATAACAATTACCCCTGCCAATGCATAACCGCCAATACCGCAAAGGTTGTGACGTTTGCTGCGAGGTAGGCGAAAAAACCAAATGGCCGGAAATTTGCCAAGTGGAAAAATTCCTACCAGGCCCCTTGTGGCGACCAACCGAAGTCCATAGCAAGGTCAGAGCTAGCTAAACCTAAGGGTAGGTGGGATGGGAAACCTGATCAGGTGGAACGGGGAAGAGAGGGCAGTCCCCGGGGCGCGCCAGCTTTAAATACACAAGGCCACGCCTCCCCGGCCCGCCGATTGGCTGGCCGGGTCGGTGATGCGCCCAAGGATTCCCCTTCTCTCGCGGGGGCTAAGAGCCAGCCCCCGTGTGCGTGGGAGGGGTGGGCCTGCAACCCCACCACCTCTCGAGCTTGGAAGTGACTTTGAGGTCCAGCGCCGAGGGCCTTCTGGCGGTTCGCTCATTCCGAGAAGCAAAGCTACAGGGAACCAGGCAGAGGGCCTTCTCGGTGGTGGCGCCCGCCCTGTGGAACGCCCTCCCACCAGATGTCAAAGCGATAAACAACTACCTGACATTCAGAAGACATCTTAAGGCAGCCCTGTTCAGGGAAGTTTTTAACGTGTGATATTTTACTGTATTTTTGCTTTCTATGGAAGCCGCCCAGAGTGGCTGGGGAGGCCCAGCCAGATGGGCGGGGTATAAATAAATAAATAAATAAATAAATTATTATTATTATTATTATTATTATTATTATTATTACATGGATGAAAGAAGGTCTCGTTTTGTGTGTGTCCCTCAGAGGCTAAAATCCAACACATTTCTACTTGGAGAAGACCCACTGGAATCAATGGGCCTGCGTTAGCCATGTCCATCAATTTTAATGGGTCTACGCTGAGTAATGTGGGATACAGTGCAATGTAAGGGCTGTACACAAATGTGTCAAATTACATCCTTTCTCCGAACTGGGAAGTAAGAGTTTTTGCTATATTGCAAATTCATCTTTTTAAAATCCAGGAATTATCTGACACTCTCTCTCTCTCTCTGCCCCCCCCCCCCGGCCTTCCCCCTTTTCCTTCTGCAGCCGTGCCCGCCCGATCGACCTGATCCTCGGGCCGTCCAGTGTGCGGCATACAACAACCAGGAGTTCATGGGACGCCTGTACCAGTGGGAGCCCTTCACGGACGGTAAGGGTCCCACCTCTCCAAATTTTAAGGTTGCCCCAAACCTATTTTCCAGTGGGGAGTGACTGCCCCAGCTGTCGGTCTGCTGCCTTTGACAGCTGGCCAGCTGGCCGTACATCTTGTGGCAGTGAGTTCCGCAGTTGACCCACAGTGCATGAAGACATGCTTCCAGCTGTTCAATGCTTTGTTGCTATGGTTTGCATGGTGCAGGAGAGAGAGAACCACAGAAAAAAATTCAATGGTTTTTTGGTCATCTTGTGAGTCTCACTTCTGAGATATTCTGTGTCCAGGGCAGCTGTTTACCAGCTCCATCTGGTATGCAGGATGAGACCCTCCCTACCTGCAGACTGTCTCGCCAGAGTGGCGCATGCTCTAGTTATCTCCCGCTTGGACTACTGCCATGAGCTCTACGTGGGGCTACCTTTGAAGGTGACCCGGAAACTACAACTAATCCAGAATGCGGCAGTTAGACTGGTGACTGGGAGCTGCCGCCAGGACCACATAACACCTTGAAAGACCTACATTGGCTCCCAGTACGTTTCTGAGCACAATTCAAAGTTCTGGTGCTGACCTTGAAAGCCCTAAACGGCCTCGGTCCAGTATACCTGAAGGAGCATCTCCACCCCCATCGTTTTGCCCGGACACTGAGGTCCAGCTCCGAGGACCTTCTGGCAGTTCCCTCACTGCGGGGAGCCAAGTTACAGGGAACCAGGCAGAGGGCCTTCTCGGTGGTGGCGCCCGCCCTGTGGAACGCCCTCCCACCAGATGTCAAAGAGAACAACAACTACGGTACCTGACATCTAGAAGACATCTGAAGGCAGCCCTGTTTGTTGTTGTTGTTTAGTCGTCTAGTCGTGTCCGACTCTTCGTGACCCCCTGGACCAGAGCACGCCAGGCCCTTCTGTCTTCCACTGCCTCCCACAGTTGGGTCAAACTCATGCTGGTAGCTTCGAGAACACCATCCAACCATCTTGTCCTCCGTCATCCCCTTCTCCTTGTGCCCTCCATCTTTCCCAACATCAGGGTCTTTTCCAGGGAGTCTTCTCTTCTCATGAGGTGGCCAAAGTCTTGGAGCCTCAGCTTCAGGATCTGTCCTTCCAGTGAGCACTCGGGGCTGAATTCCTTCAGAATGGAGAGGTTTGATCTTCTTGCAGTCCATGGGACTCTCAAGAGTCTCCTCCAGCACCAGAATTCAAAAGCATCAATTCTTCAGCGATTAGCCTTCTTTATGGTCCAGCTCTCACTTCCATACATCACTACTGGGAAAACCAGAGCTTTCACTATACGGACCTTTGTTGGCAAGGTGATGTCTCTGCTTTTTAAGATGCTGTCTAGGTTTGTCTTTGCAGCCCTGTTTAGGGAAGCTTTTAATGTTTAATAGGTTATTGTATTTAGTGTTCTGTTGGAAGCTGCCCAGAGTGGCTGGGGAAACCCAGCCAGATGGGCGGGGTATAAATAATAAATTGTTGTTGTTGTTGTTGTTGTTGTTGTTGTTATATTGGCCTGGCTTAGATCCAGCATCCAATGTACCTGGATCAGACATGCCGTACCCTTTCGCATGTGCCTTTGCGGCCTTGAGGACTAGGAGCTTGCTCTCAAAGCAGAAACAGCTTCTTTGAGAAGCTGAGTTGCTGTGTTGTTGCACAAATGGGTACCCCACACCTTTTAGCATATGACGGGGGCCTTTTCTCTCTGGGGTTTTGGCTTCCCCTCCTGAGTGGACAGCTGGCCTTTGCCTTGTCCAGCTTGCTACGGCCGGCAGATCTTGGCTCTGCCAGTCGGGTGGGATGCCAGACATCCCTGGCAATCTAGAAGCGCGATCTCGAAGGTTTATACGCCGCCCGCCTGTGACTTTTCTCCCCATCTGACCTCTGCAAACAGCAGCTGAGCTCTCCAGCAATCTCAGGGAGGGAGCTGGGGGGGGGTTAGGGAGTGTTTCTTCCCCTCTTTCTCAGCCCCATCCCTATTATTTTAATGAACAATTTATACCAGCATGGGGCCAGTGGGTATTTGTCACTTACATAAGCAGATTTGGAGAGGTCACTGCAAGGACGGCGAGGCTTAGGGAAAAGAAGCTCAGGCGATGCCAGGCTTGGGAGCAGCCAAGCTTGCAACTCCTTGAAGCTGGGGACTGAGGATTTATTATTATTATTATTATTATTATTATTATTATTATTATTATTATTATTTTAAAAAGGCCACACTCTTTCCATTCTGCCCAGAAGGGTCTCCCGGGTTTCCAGACCCGTTTTCTGCAAAACCCTCCCGCTTAAGCTGCGTTACTTGTGGGCCTGCGGAACTCCTTGCCACAGGACACTGAAAGGGCGATGAAAGGCCGGGTGCTGCCGTTTTCCTGCATCGCTGCAGAGGAAGCTTCACCGGTGGGATTTCTGCCTTTCGGGGAAGGTGTGCCGGAACCAGTTTGGAAAGTGAGGCGGGTGGGGAAGGGGACGGCAAACAGCCACCCCCTCATTTCCCACGTGTGTCATTTTTTGAGCTGATCTCATTGGTGGCCCGAGGCCAAAATCTGTATTTATGCTGGGAGATTTAAGGCCTCTCTTCTGGCTTGGAACGGAGTGTGTTTGTGTGTGTGTGTGAGTGAGAGAAAGAAATTTAATTATTGCCAAGGATTTTATATGATATCTTATCTCTTCCACCCATCACACCCATGAATCTGCTTTATCCCTGGGGTCTTCGCCCTCCAACCGTGCCCCAAACATTTGTGGGCGATTTGTGGCGTGGGCAGAATGCCACCGCCCTCTGCTGGCCAGCTGTGGAGAAGACTGCAGTTGTGTCCGTTTCCCTTTTTCCAAAAATACACAACTTGTCAGATCAAAGTACATATTGTGATTTTGTTTTGTTTTTTTGCAGCAAACAGCTCTCACCCAGCTCGAGGGAACACAGTGCTCTGCCCCTTCCCTCACGTCCTCCTCCTCCTGGGAGGACAGCGTCAGAAAAGGGAGCACTCTTGACATGCTCAGAGTCACCCTTCTGAGAAGGCTGATCCTGGAATGGGCATCTGTCTGTCTCCAAAGACCCCTCTGCTTTTAATGTCTTCAGGAAGAGTCTTAATCTTAGCCATGGCATCTGCTTTCTCAGCCTTGGAATTCCTCGTGATGATAATACGAAACAAGATAACTCTGGAGCATGCGCAGAGTGCGTTTCTCTCTCCTTGGTTAGCTACACTATGGGACGCAGTGATGCTCTGAGTCCAGCTTGAGGTTATGGCCTCCAGTCCAACATGTGACCCCCAAGACCGCTATCATCAGTATTAGCCTTTTGGTTCTGGGATTCATAGAATTGCAGCCTTTGAAGGGACCTAAAGGGTCATCCAGCCTGACCCCGCGGCATAATCTCTGAGACTCTGGCATAATCCGAGCCCTTTATCTTTCTGACTATGCTTTGGGCAGGGGCTCCTTCAGTCTCGGTTAGAAAGAGATGGTACAAAGCTGCGCAGCTCGTTTTCCAGGCAAGGCAAATGGCATCTGAGCATGTACAGAGTGCATTTGATTGCAGTCTCCTCTCACATGCTGTCAGTAGGTCTTTCTGGGCCTCGAAACCTCTCTCTCTCTGCCTCTTTGCCTGCAGCCTGAAACTAAATCCCATGCAAGCTTCCAATGAGCTTAAATATTCTTAAATAAACATGGGGGGAGTCTCCAGACAGAGCCGTCTCAACCTCCTTCCTCCCCTCTGCTGGCCTTCTTTGTTGACGTCCAGAGCCAATATTTATGTTTTTAAGCACTTCGGGACGGGGCAGGGCTGGCGGCGGCGGCGATGGGGGAGACTTTGCACAAAAAGGCACTTTGTTTTTCGCTTCCTCCGTTCAGCACAGCCCTGGCCGGCCGGCACAGAGGTCTCCATGCTATAGCAAGGGAAACCAGGAGGGGGCGCAATCGAGCCCTCACTTGCCATCCAGGCCTTCGCTTGCCATTGCGGCCCTCACTTGCCAGCCTGGCCCAGCAACTTATTTTTAAAAACAAAACCTGGACAATGTGAAAAACTTCTTGTTGTTGTTCTTTAGTCGTTTAGTCGTTTAGTCGTGTCCGACTCTTCGTGACCCCCTGGACCAGAGCACGCCAGGCCCTCCTGTCTTCCACTGCCTCCCGCAGCTTGGTCAAACTCATGCTGGTCGCTTCGAGAACACTGTCCCACCATCTCGTCCTCCGTCCTCCCCTTCTCCTTGTGCCCTCCATCTTTCCCAACATCAGGGTCTTTTCCAGGGAGTCTTCTCTTCTCATGAGGCGGCCAAAGTCTTGAAGCCTCAGCTTCAGGATCTGTCCTTCCAGTGAGCACTCAGGGCTGATTTCCTTCAGAATGGAGAGGTTGGATCTTCTTGCAGTCCATGGGACTCTCAAGAGTCTCCTCCAGCACCAGAATTCAAAAGCATCCATTCTTCGGCGATCAGCCTTCTTTATGGTCCAGCTCTCACTTCCATACATCACTACTGGGAAAACCATGGCTTTAACTATACGGACCTTTGTTGGCAAGGTGATGTCTCTGCTTTTTAAGATGCTGTCTAGGTTTGTCATTGCTTTTCTCCCAAGAAGCAGGCGTCTTTTAATTTCGTGGCTGCTGTCACCATCTGCAGTGATCATGGAGCCCAAGAAAGTAAAATCTCTCACTGCGAAAAACTTATTGGCCAAAAAAAAAGTGGGAAGGTCGAGGAGGCAGCCTTGGGACTACATCTGGAAATCGGCTGTATGACAGAGGGAGGTTTTGCACCAAGTTCAAGGCGCTAGTCCTCATTTTTCATAGGAGGCACCTGCTAAAAGCTGTGTTGTTCCAGCAAAGCCTAAACAGGCACAGAGAACGATGAAATGTTATTTATTTCTTTTTTAAAAAAATAATTTTTATTAATTTAAATTACACACATATACAAAGAATTTACAATCTCATACTACAAAAAGAAAATTAAAGAAAAAAAATTAAGAAAAAAGAAAAGAAGAAAATATAGAAAAAAGAAAGAAGAAAAAGCAGATTTATGTGCATAAAAAAACCTAAATCTTCCTAATTAATACTTAAATAAACACTAAAATAAAAAAGACTTCTGACAAAATGAGTCTTCCAATCATTCTCATTGTACTGTTTATACTGTCGTTTTTTTCACACAGTTTTATATTCTTTAATAGTAGACGGGAAATGTATTTCAATCAGGTTTTTAGCATATCACTGATTTCAACTATATTTTGAAGGTTTAAAATGGTTGTTTTTAACTGTCTTGTGATTTCGTTGTATACCTTTTGTTAAACACTTGGAGGGTCCCCCCCCCCCCCATTTCCTTAGGACACATCTACATCGAGGGCTTTTGCAACAGATTTGATAGGGGTTCTCCCGTTACTATTTGGAAAACTTGCAATTCTGCAAGCGGAGATTTTTAGAGATCTTGAACAGAGTATCTTTCACAGTTCCCACCAACCAATTGCTCAGCTATACAGTTGCAAATAAAACGTTTTAAATGTGTTTTAAGCGCAATATACAATGTGACACTAGGTGGCGATGGCGAGCCGTATGGAAAATTCAATGTATTTTTAAAAAGCATTTTCAGAATTAATTTTTTTGTGTGTGTGTGTGTAGATTCCTCCTAATTCTTACCAAGATTCACAAGGCAGGATTGGTATTTAAAAAACCGCTCAGAGTTTGCAGAGCAGCTCTGACTCCTTGTTAATGTTTTGCCTCGGTCTCAAGATTCTAGTCCTCAGTGTGGGAGCTTCTAAACACCACCATCTCCCAACTCCTTTTGAATAATGCTTTCTTGCCCACAGTGTAGGGGATAGTCATGACAACTGAATCAGTTTATTCCTTTGTTAAGAGCAGATGGGGCAAAAGCCTTTGTCTCTCTGTCAAGGCTTTGACTCGGGTTCAAGGTCTAGAGACACAGCCTTGCAGAGGGTCCCCCAAACCCTAAAACTTTACTGCCCCCTCATGAGGTCCGTTTGTTAATTTGCGCTTGCTTCCAGTACTTTCTACTTTCTACTCGCAAATTCTTCTCTGGTTACCTGGAAAGGAGCCCATGATCGCCCCAGGCGACTAAGCATGCACCTAGTCCCGTCCCCCCAATCCTACTGACCCCTTTCCTTCCCTCTCCTCCCATCATGCAGTTCGGGGGTCCCAGCGCTGCGAGCTGAACTGCCGCCCCATCGGCTACCGCTTCTACGTGCGACACACGGAGAAAGTCCAGGATGGGACCCCATGCGAATCCTCCTCCCAGGACATCTGTGTGGCCGGCCAGTGCCTTGTGAGTTGCTCGCTCACTCATTGTTGACTTGTTAACTTGGAATAGATCTGTTTTGTTTGTTTTTTAAAAAATATTAAATTTTATTTAACATAATTATTACAAAATACAAGCAAAATACATACAAATGCATACATACACATTTTTTTCAGATAAGCACATACATATAAAAAAGAACAAAAAAAAGAGAAAAGGAAGAAAATAAAAAGAAAAAATAAGAAGAAAAATCAGAAGAATTTCCTCCAAATTTACTCCACAAATATCTCAACATTTAAACCTTCATTGTTTGACTTCCATCGCATTACACTGCACTTCCTATATACATTTTAAGCAAATTTGCATCTGTTATTCCATATTATTCCCATACAAATATTCTAATCAATAAATCTTTCATAAATCTATTCTAAACACAACCAACACCTTACACTTAATCCTTGCCTACATAAATCATCATTTAAACATTTCCATTGTTTTTGGATTATATTTTTGGGGTTTTGTCTTATCAAATCGGTCAGCTTTGCTAATTCCAAGGGAAGGGACCTGGTTTTTTTAAGGAGGGCTTGGAGGAGGAGGAGGCGGCAGCACCTGAGAGGGAGGAGAAAATATATTTCTGGGCTGCAGGGGAATGAAGGAGGCATCAGAGAACATCTGGAGAAACAGATGTTGCCCTCTGTATGAAAGGGGATGCCCCTTCTCCTCGCTCAAACACTTCGGCTCATCTCTCGAACTCGTTTCTCCTCTTTTCCCATGGTCTCGCCAGACCCCCGGTTGCGACGGGGTGCTGGGTTCGAATCGCACGCTGGACAGCTGCGGGGTTTGCGGCGGGGACCACACCACCTGCAAGCTGGTCGTGGGGAATTTCAGCGACACAGACGTGCCCATTGGGTACCATCGCATCCTGGAGATCCCGGCGGGCGCCACCCGAATCCAGGTTAAAGAGATTACCCGCAGCCCTAACTACCTGGGTATGTGTTTATGCCGTTTAGTCGGGAGGGGGGTTGTAGTTTGTTTAATTCGGTGGGTTTATAAATCCGCTTCTTAAAGATGTTCTCCGTGCATGCACATAGAAATTCAACATTTGCTCTTTTTTTATTTATTTATTTTTATTGATACAACAAGAAAAAAGAAAAAAAACCACAAATACCAAATTACACAAAGAATAACCATAGACACATAATTTTCTTAGAAAACAATAAAACATATATTGGTCTTAACACTAAAGACCCAACCTCCCGTCTATTCGATATTTCAATTTTTATATTACTTCTTGTCAATACCCCCTTTTATCATAATTAAACTTATTCTTAATAAATCTAATTTCTTATATCTATCTTACAACTATTACTGAAGTTCCTCGAATGCTGCAACAGAATTTAAACTACTGTATTTATTTTTCAGATATTCTTTGAAAACCTCCCATTTTGAAACAAATTCCTGTTTTGATTTATTCTTTATTTTTTCTGATAGACCATCTAATTCGGCATATTCTGTCAGCTTTTGGATCCAATCTTGTATAGAGGGGATTTCACTACTCTTCCATTTTGCTGCGATCAAAACTCTTGCTGCCGCCGTTGCATATAAAAAGATACCCTTCCTCTTTTGTGGAATATCCAAATCTGTTATTCCCAGGAGGTAGGCCTCTGGTTTTTTATTGGAAAATAAAAAACCAGAAATTCAACATTGGGACATGTGGAGCCTCTTACCAGTGCAGAGAATTGGGCCATCTAGCGCAGTATAGCCTACTCTGACTGGCAGAGGCTCTGCAGGGTTTCAGGAAGGGGGACTTTCCCATCTGGAGAGGCTGAGGACTGAGCCCAGGGACCTTTTGCCCACAAAGTATGTGCCCTGCCATTGAGTGCGAATCTTCCTGTAAAAATAAAGTAAGATTCTAGTCCTCATTGTCTTAATAAAAAGCTGATTTCACTGGGAACAGCTCAAGCCACCATATTACAAAGCTTGATGTTGGAACCGCCCAGTCAGATGGGCGGGGGAGAGTAATAAATTGTCGTCGTCATCATCATCATCATCATCACCATCCAAGATAGAAGCCCTCTACCCCTTAATGTGCTGGCTTAGGGCCCTCGTATTTACGGGACCGCCTCTCCTGGTCTGCCCCACAGAGGACCTTAAGGTCCATGAATAACCATACTTTAGGGGTCCCGGGCCCTAAGGAAGTCAGACTATCCTCCACCAGGGCCAGGGCCTTTTCAGTGATGGCCCCAACCTGGTGGAATGCTCTGTCCCATGAGACCAGGGCCCTGCAGGATTTAACCTCCTTCCATCGGGCCTGTAAGACAGAGCTATTCCACCTGGCCTTTAATTTGAATTCAGCCTGATCCTTTATTTCTCTTCCCTCCCCTTTTATGAAACTCACCCGCTCTGAGACCCCACAGCTAATTCTCCCCTGGCCTCCTTGCTGGCCCAAAGTAGGACCAATTCAGCCAGCCAACCCTGGGGATTATCTAATTGATTTTTGAATTTTATTGTCATTCATGTTTTTATACTGTATTTTATGCTGCTTTTATAATTAAAGTGTTTTTAATTTGTTGTTAGCCTCCCTGCGCCCAGTTTTTGAACTGGGAAGGGCGGGGTGTAAATAAAAAATTATTATTATTATTATTAATGCCTGATCTATGGGCAGGGAGAAGGCAGGCAGGCTGCGATTCTCCATGGTGACCCAAGTGCACTCTGTATGGGCTCAGAGGCATTCTGCCCTTCCTTCAGAGGTGGCTCCAGGGTGGGGGCCTTCGTTCCCTGAGTTACCCCACCCTCCTTCCCATCTCATGACTCTGTTACAGGTGCCACAAAATACTTGCCCTGCGTTTGTAAGAAACTGATTTTTTTAGCGTGGCAGCGCCCGCACTTCGAAACTCCCTGGCGACTGACACCAGGCGGGTGCCTTCCCCGTCCTCTTTGTGGCACCTGCTAAAAAAATGTTTTTTGTTATAGGCAATGTGTAGAATCTTGACGAGAATTTTAGCCTCGTCGCTGAGTTTGATTTGAGCGTTCCATTCCTTTGACCTGTTTTGGGACATGGGTGGCACTGTGGTTTAAACGGCAGAGCCTAGGACTTGCCGATCGGAAGGTCGGCGGTTCGAATCCCCGTGACGGGGTGAGCTCCCGTTGCTCGGTCCCTGCTCCTGCCAACCTAGCAGTTCGAAAGCACGTCAAAGTGCAAGTAGATAAATAGGTACCGCTCTGGCGGGAAGGTAAATGGCGTTTCCGTGCGCTGCTCTGGTTCTCCAGAAGCGGCTTAGTTATGCTGGCCACATGATTCGGAAGCTGTACGCCGGCTCCCTCGGCCAATAAAGTGAGATGAACGCTGCAACCCCAGAGTCGGCCACGACTGGACCTAATGGTCAGGGGTCCCTTTACCTTTACCTTGACCTGTTTTGACTGCTAATCTTGTAAACCCAATTGAGCGGTTGTCTTTTTGAAAAGCAAGCTGCACCTGGAATGAGTGAATAAAAATAAAAATTGCAAAATTGTACGGGAAATTTTTTAAAAAATGGAAGGTGGTATTATAATGTACGTAAAAATCCTGAAATTAAAAAAAGAGGGGGGAAATAATAAAAGTGATAAAAATTAAAATTGCAATGGCGGTGGATGGGGGGGCCACAGAGCAAGGGGAGGAGGGGCTTTGAACTGGTAGCTCCATGTTGCTGTTGACTCTCTCTCTCCCCCCCTCCCATGCCCCCAAATCTCCCAGCCCTTCGGAGCCACAGTGGCAAATCCATCATCAATGGGAACTGGGCAGTGAACCCGCCAGGGCGCTACGAGGCAGCTGGCACCGTCTTTGTGTACAGCCGCCCAGGAAGCGACCGGAGGGAGGGCGAGTCCCTGACCGCAGAGGGTCCCACGACAGAACCTATAGATGTGTATGTGAGTACGCAGTGGGGTGGGGTGGGGTCTCAGGGAGAGGAAAGGTTGAATCCGGTGCTGCTTGGACGTCTGTGGCTCACCTCGAATGCAGATCTCTGCCTCTTTTGTCAAGGGGCAGGCGGGGCTCCACTTTTGTTGATTTGCTTTTAAAAGCCAAGTTCCTAGTCCTCAGGACTTTCAGATTTCTCTCGGTTTTGTTTTATGCTGGTTTTAACAGGCGTGTGAATTTATTTATTGTCGCAAGTGGCTTTGAGTTGCTTTTGTTATTAAAAAAAAAGGCAGCAACTGATAAGTTTAATAAATAATCATTGATCTTTAAGGCTTCTGTTATGTACAGTCATATCTTGGGTTACAGCCGCTTCTGGTTGTGTTTTTTTGGGGGTTATGGACCGCCGAAACCCGGAAGTCCTAGAATGGGTTACTTCCGGGTTTTGGCGATCACACATGCACAGAAGCGCTAAATTGCGCTTTGTGCATGTGCAGACGCGTCGAATCACAACCTGTGCGTGCGCAGACGCGTCGCTGTGGGTTGTGAACGCTGTAGGTTGTGAACGTGCATCTCGCACGGATCACGTTCACAACCCGAGCGTCCACTGTACTAAGCTTGGATCCTAGAACAATAGGCAAGTAGGATCCTAGAATGCAACAACTGATTGGCCTGCAGGAAAAGACCAATCAGGCTCCAGGAGGGAAGCAGAATCAGCCAATCAGACGGGACTCATTGTGTAAATAATGTATATACAGTGGTGCCCCGCAAGACGAATGCCTCGCAAGACGAAAAACTCGCTAGACGAAAGAGTTTTCCGTCTTTTGAGGTGCTTCGCAAGACGAATTTCCCTATGGGCTTGCTTCGCAAGACGAAATGTCTTGCGAGTTCTTGCGAGTTTTTCCGCTCCCCCCCTTTTCTAAGCCGCTAATAGCCGCTAAGCAGCTAAAGCGCTAATAGCGCTAAGCCGCTAAGCCGCTAATAGCCGTGCTTCGCAAGACGAAGAAACCGCAAGATGAAGAGACTCGCGGAACGGATTAATTTCGTCTTGCGAGGCACCACTGTAAAAGCCTGAGGTTTGGGGTGCAATTCATTCACTGTATTACAAGCTGCAAGAAAGAGCATGAAATCACTACAGGACTCCGAGTACATTTCAGCTTCCATTTCCAGGTTGGAAAAGTGTGGTTTGCAAAGTCATAAGGCAGTCAAGGATTAGAAGTGTGAGATAGGAGCAGAGCCTTCTGTTCAATGCACCTCGGCTCTCCAAAATGCCCGAGTCTATAGAGATGCAAATATAGGCAAATGAAATGGGCGTAGTTTGAAGAAAATCCTTTTCTTTGGGTTATTTAGGTGCAGAGTATCTGGGGAAGGGAATCAGAAATTAGCCGTGGGAGGGGTATGTCCATATTTGGGTGGGAGGGGCCTCCAAGACAGGATCTGTCCCTCCCCTTCTCCACCTAAGGAGCAGCAACAATGGGAAGGATGTGCTTGAACCCTTTTTTTGCCACGCATGGAACTGCAGGAGACGGTGGACGACAATGGGCTGTGTAATAAACGAAAATCTGCCTTTATTCCCTTATGGGGGACACAAGGTTTGCAGGTTCTCCATCGAGAAAATAACAGAGGCCAACCAAAGAATATTGAGAAGCAAAGCAGCTCGTAAGCCTGATCTTTATTGATCTGTTGCAACAGGGTGCTCCCCTCTCACACAGGAAAGGAGGAGGACCCCGAACCAAGGTGTGCCTGCCCTTATATATAGACATTTTAAATTCCCTGTCCTGGAGCTCAAGGCCACCCCTCCATACAATATACATCACAGAACGGGTGTAACCCAAGACACACACCCTCAAACATAATACATATACTTCACAGAAAAGGTGGTCTACCACAGAAATTTGAATGTGGTTTTTTTTTACCTGTCTGCCAGGTGATTATCTGATAGTGCCTTATCTGATTGCCTTTCCTGGTAGTCTGCCCATTCCTTTGAGATGGTGATTTCCCAGTTCTTTCCCTCCCTCCTTGCAGAGAAAACATTCGGTTAGTTTGGGAGTCAAAATGGTTTCAGGGCAGTCTTCCTGTTCTGCTCCAGACACGTGGTCCACACATCTATATATGCGCTTTGTTGGTACAGTGGTGCCTCGAAGGACGAAATTAATTCGTTCTGCGAGTTGCTTCGTCTTGCGATGTTTTCGTCTTGCGGAGTGCAGATTCCCTGGGTATTAACGGCTTTAAGAAAAAGGAAGCAAACCCGCAAGACCTTTTCGTCTTGCGAAGCAAGCCCATAGGGAAATTCGTCTTGCGAAGCAACTCAAGAAACGGAAAACCCTTTCGTCTTGCACGTTTTTTGTCTAGCGAGGCATTCGTCTTGCGAGGCACCACTGTACATTTATGAACATATATATATAGATGACCTGATTTTTTTTATTTCAGCTGAGACGTCTTTAAAGCAGGGAGGGAGTTCAAGGCAGACTGATGATGGGGGCTTGGGGCTGCAGTAGCTAAGTAGAGCCCCCAGGTCCAGACAGAGTCTACCTTCATAATCAGATTCTGAGGACAGACAACAGGGGCTTCATGAAGGTGTTTTTGTTTTTTTTGTTCACACTGGGAAAGGGATCCCAAGGCTCTGTTTCTGCCCCCCCCCAAAAAAGAGGGAGGGAACTGTTAACTCCCAACGGAGAAGGAGACTTAAGGCGCTCATTTTACACTGCCCCCCTTCCTCCCATGCCCTGCTTTAATTCCTTTTCTGCTGCCTCCCACAGATGATCTTCCAGCAAGACAATCCTGGTGTCTCTTACCAGTTCTTCCTGGCCTCTGTACAGCCGGAGACCCCCACTCCTGACCTACGTAACCCCCGGCAGGACTTTGGTGAGTAAACCACCCCCTCCCCTCATGTGGCAGGCAAAAAAAACCCCCAAACCCCTGTGTTTGCTTATTTCCTCCTCCATCCCAGTCCGTTTTCCTTCGCTGCTATGCCTGTTTTAGGTGGTAGGCCTGTGTTTTCCTCCTCCGTCCCAGAGCGTATTCCTTTTGTGCCATGTCTTTTTTAGCCGACACCCTTTTGTGGAGCAAAAAAATCACCTTTCTCTTTCTTCCCACTCCGTACCCACCAGGTGCCTTGACTGTGGTTTCCTCAGGCAACCAGATGGAGTCCCCGCCCAGCCACCAGCGCCCTGTGCCCGCAGATGCCCGGAACCTCAGCCCGGCCCGCCTCCCAGCTTCATCTGGTCAATCGGGGAGGAGCCGTGCTGCGGCTCCGCCCCCTCCCGTCTCGTCCGGTCAATCGGGGAGGAGCCCTGGGACCCTGCAAAGGAACGTCCGTGTCCCGCCCCTCCCGCCCCCTCCGCCTCCTGTCCAGCACAGCTCGGACCCCCTGCAGGACTTCTACTGGAGGCGTATTGGCAACACCGACTGCTCTGCCACCTGTGGGAAAGGTAAGTCCTATTTCCCTTGGCAGCTGGTATTCAGAGGTAGACTGCTCCTGCACATGGAGGTTTGGGTCGACTTAGGGTGGCGCTGTGGGTTAAACCACAGAGCCTAGGACTTGCCGATCAGAAGGTCGGCAGTTCGAATCCCCACGACGGGGTGAGCTCCTATTGTTCGGTCCCTGCTCCTGCCAACCTAGCAGTTTGAAAGCACATCAAAGTGCAAGTAGATAAATAGGTACCACTCCAGAGGGAAGGTAAACGGCGTTTCCGTGCGCTGCTCTGGTTTGCCAGAAGCGGCTTAGTCATGCTGACCACATGACCCAGAAAAACTGTCTGCGGACAAACGCCGGCTCATTCGGCCAGTAAAGCGAGATGAGCGCCGCAACCTCAGAGTTGGCCACGACTGGACCTAATGGTCAGGGGTCCCTTTACCTTTACCTAAAGCGTATTTACAGGCATTTTATTCAGCATCAGGACAAAAGGAAAAACATGTCTTCTCCCCTTTGTGTCCAAGCAAGCATCATAAGCAACAGCTATACACGCAAGGAAGTTCCCAGCAAGCTGTGCTGGAATGTAAACAGACATGTGACGTACAACAACTTCACACATCTGTTTAGATGGAACGGAATATTGTAACATCCTTACCAGCCTCTTATAGCCCATTGGGACAGATAGGGCAGAAGGCAGGGAGCCCAACAGTAGGGGGCGCCAGAGAAGATCGCTCTAGTTTTGTCCCACCTCCTTACTAAGTTGCGTCTGTTGCATGCTTATCCCATCCACGCCGCTCAAAGAGGTGTGTGAGGTTCTCCTTATTTAAATCCCGCCAAGAACTTTGCGAGGTAGGTTAGGCGAAGAGGTGGCGACTGTCCCCCAAGGTCACACCCAGGGAACGGCCAAGTGGGGATTTCTGAACCCCGGTCTCTCCCAAGTCACCCTAACCACTACGCCACACTGCCTCTCGATTCTGCAAGGGCGGAACTGAGACTTAAGGTGGAAGAAGGTGACCGGCAGTGTCACCCGCTGGACTTCGAGGTAAGCAAGAGGTCAGACAGAGGCAGACAGAGTACAGTGAGTGGTTGTCCATGCCCCCAGTGGCCCAGTCCTCTCTCGGCTATTAGCAGTTTTAATCCCCCTCTATGGCTTTATAGAACGCCATGGAGTAGGAAGCTTAGCTGTAAATCAGGAAAATCCCTGGTTTGAATCTCAGAACTGCCACAAACTCACTTGCTAGCCATAGCTGAACCACACGCTCTCGGCCTCAGTTTGCCCCATCTGCAAAATGGGGGGAATTTTAAAATGTATTTGCTTTTATTTAAACGACGCACCTGCCTCTCAGCTACGGCGGTCTCTTAAGCGCTTCACAACACTCACAAGGCCGTTGTGGTGAGGATTAGGCCCGTGGAAAGCTCTGAGAAAGCGCCAAACAAGCGTTGTGAGTTTTTTTTAATCCTCTAAGCTCGTTAGGCGCCCCCGCAGCAATGGCAAGAACAAAGCCACCGCACAAAGGAAAGAGAGAGGCGTTCAGACCATGTGAAGGGACCACATTTGCCAGTATATGCTGAGTTCTGTGGTTCTCGGCCCCTCGATTGCCTTGAGGACTAGAAACTTGATTTTTAAAAGGCAAAAGTGGCTAGTATGCTCCTCGCCGTCTTTCTCTACAGGTTTCTGGCAGTCTGTCTACCAGTGCATCTCTCGCGTTACACAAGAGGAGGTGGGGGAGGAGAAATGCCACCTCATCCCCAAGCCCATCGTGTCGGAGGAAGCCTGCAACACGGAGCCTTGCCCAGCCTAGTGAGTGTCCAGTCCACCCTTGCCTCTTATGGGTCTCCTTTTGAGGCAGCTGCTGCCCTCTGAAGGTCTGGAGGCCTTGTGACAACCTGCCTGGACTCTGGCATCGGGCAACTTCCTCTGTCCCTATTAAAATTTGCATATGTGAGCTTTGGGGAAATGACGGTCTACTTTTGAGTAGGTCACCACCGTCTTGAGGAAGACACCACGCGGGCCCAAGCCGCCTCCGCTTGTCGCAGAGTTAAAGACCCCTCTTTGCAGAAACCCTGGTGCCCCGTGATTTCCCTGTCCCTTGCTCAACGGAGGGTTTCAGCAGCAGCAGCAACCACCTCTGTTGCAAGAATACAGAGTACAATTTGTTCCCAGCGGACGGGGACCACTTGACATCAGGCTGCAACCTCTTCGATACGATAATCCTTATTGTCATTGTCCCATGCAGAACAACGAAATTGAAAAAATCTACATAAGACATTCAAAAACCAACAAGCCTGCCATCCCAGCTCTCCCAGCCTGGTTAATCCCCTAAAAATACCCCATTTTTAAATACAATATACTCCCATAGAGACTACCCTACACTGCGTTTAAAACCAAAATCACATTTGAATAGAAACTGTTTCTCAGGTGGCTAGTCCTAGCCTTTATAACCCTCCAAAAGGCAGAAGCTGGAAGAGATCATTTCCGGGGTGCGCACTATCCTGCGCTATCTCTGCAGCTTTCTTATGGCACCTGGAAGTTGGAGAGAAGCTGAAACGGACAGTCCTGTTCCGACTTTCACCACCAATCTTTGTTGTTGCTATTATTCCTTGTGTAATAAACGAAAATCTGCCCTTATTCCCTTATGGGGGACACAAGAGCCCTTATAGAGTCCTTTGTAGGTTCTCCATCAGTCAGAGAAAAGAACAGAGGCCAACCAGAGAATACAGTGGTGCCTCGCAAGACGAAATTAAACCGTTCCGCGAGTCTCTTCGTCTTGCGGTTTTTTCGTCTTGCGAAGCACTGCTATTAGCGGCTTAGCGGCTATTAGCGGCTATTAGCGGCTATTAGCGGCTTAGCGGCTATTAACGGCTTAGCGGCTTTAAGAAAAAGGAAACAAACTCGCAAGAACTCGCAAGACGTTTCATCTTGCGAAGCAAGCCCATAGGGAAATTCGTCTTGCGGAACGACTCAAAAAACGGAAAACTCTTTCATCTTGCGCGTTTTTCGTCTTGCAAGGCATTCGTCTTGCGAGGTACCACTGTATTGAGAAGCAAAGCAGCTAGTAAGCCTGATCTTTATTGAACTGTTGCAACAGGGTGCCTCCCCTCACACGCAGGAAAGGAGGAGGACCCAGAATCCAGGTGTGCCTGCCCTTATATAGACATTTTATATTGCCCGCCTTGGAGTCCAAGACCACACCCAGATACATTATACCTACATCACAGAAAGGGCGGTCTACAGCAGAAATCTGAGTGCATTGTTTACCTCCTGTCTGGCAGGTTGCCTGTTAATGCTTACTTGATTGGATACCCTGGGGAGCCTGGCCAGTCTTTTGTAATGACAAATAGTTCCTGAGCCAGGTGACAGGCTCACCCTATTCAGACACAGATATACCCTTAAGACAGGATTTGTGAATGAAAAGACAATGGGTAGAGGCTTTTAAATTTTCCTTCGACCTTGCAGAGAAAACATTTGGTCAGTTTTGGAGTCAGTATGGTTCCAGGGCTGTTTTCCTGTGCTGCATCAAAGCTGTGGCTTATATATTTATGTATGTGTTTGCTTGGTATATTTATGAACATTTATTATACCGTATATATAAGACTGTTGAATAGGATCCAAAAGGCAGCAGTCTGATTGGTCCACAGGAGCCACCCAATCCAACTCCAGGTGGAAGTGAATCCGCAACCTGATTGGCCTACAGGTGAATCCCGGAATTAGCCGATCACGTGGGGCCCATTGTGTAAATATATAAAGCAGACATTCTGGGGGAACTTCCATTCCTCCTCACCACTATGAGCTGAATCAAGAGCATGAAAATATACTCCGAGTATATTTCAAAGACCTTATTTTTTTTTTATTTCCCTTGCGAGGGAATATTCCATTTTTCTCTGCTCATTCGACTCCCTCCCCACCCTGTCCGTCTCTTTTTTGCAGCTGGGAGGCGGGCGAGTGGTCAGCCTGCAGCAAATCCTGCGGCCTGGGCACCCAGCACCGCCAAGTCCTGTGTCGGCAGATCTATGCCAACCGCAGCACCATGGTGCACCCCCAGAGGTGCGCACAGCTGGAGAAGCCCAACGCCACTCAGGCCTGCCAAGTCCAGGTTTGCAGCCGCTGGGAAGTCCGAACTAACTGGAGCTCGGTAAGGGATTCGGTGGTCGCCAGGGGGAGGAGAGGATGGGGCGTTGGGGGGGGGGATCATTTCAGTGTGGGAAGCAGTAGCAAACTCTAGAGCAGAGTTTCTGGGATGCCTGCAAAATGGGCATCGATGTAAGACAATGTGAAATGTGCGTTCAGCAGGAGTGCCAGGAGGAATGGATGAAATTCTAATAATAATAATAATAATTTCTTATTTATACACCGCCCATCTGGCTGGGTTTCCCCAGCCACTCTGGGCAGCTCCCAATCAAGTGTTAAAAACAATACAACATTAAATATTAAAAACTTCCCTCAACAGGGCTGCTTTCAGATGTCTTTTAAAGATAGGCTAGCTGCTTATTTCCTTGACATCTGGTGGGAGGGCGTTCCACAGGGCGGGTGCCACCACCGAGAAGGCCCTCTGCCTGGTTCCCTGTAACTTGGCTTCTCGCAATGAGGGAACCGCCAGAAGGCCCTCGGAGCTGGACCTCAGTGTCCGGGCAGAACGATGGGGGTGTGTAAACATATTCACTCTAGGAATGCTGTACTTGACTGCTCTTGTGTTTCACATCCCACACTCCTTCCCCCTTCTAGTGCTCGGTCCTCTGCGGCACCGGACTTCGGACGCGCCATGTCCGCTGCGTCAGTAACCACGGCGACTTGCTCCGCGACAGCGACTGCCCGGGGAACCATCGGCCGAAGACCAGCGAAGCTTGCGACATGGGGCCTTGCGTGCGCACCTGGTTCTACAGCGACTGGAGCAACACGGTACCTCCTCTCCCCCTTTTTTTTAACCCGTGGGTCTTTCTCGTCTCTTTTCCCCAGCCCGAAATTCCCCATCCCTCGTAGAGTGTTATGTACTGTGTTGAATAGGATCCAAAATGCAGCAATCTGATTGGTCCTAGAACAATAGGATCCAAAATGCAGCAGTCTGATTGGTCCTAGAACAATAGGATCCAAAATGCAGCAGTCTGATTGGTCCTAGAACAATAGGATCCAGAATGCAGCAGTCTGATTGGTCCTAGAACAATAGGATCCAAAATGCAGCAGTCTGATTGGTCCTAGAACAATAGGATCCAAAATGCAGCAGTATGATTGGTCCTAGAACAATAGGATCCAAAATGCAGCAGTATGATTGGTCCTAGAACAATAGGATCCAGAATGCAGCAGTATGATTGGTCTGCAGGAGCCACCCAATCCGGCTCCAGATGGAAGTGAATCCACAACCTGATTGGCCTACAGGAGAATTTCGGAATTAGCCAATCATGTGGGGCCCATTGTGTAAATAATGTATATAAAGCAGATACTTTGAGGGGACATTCATTCCTCCTCACCACTATGAGCTGAATAAAGAGCATAAAATCCACTCTCCATTTAAAAACTTTAATAAATATTTATAAAAAAAAAAAAAAAAAAAGCATAAAATCCACTCTCGACTCTGAGTATATTTCACAGAGCTAGATTAAACCCCTGCAAAGGCGTTTCCTCCTACGCTGCTACCCTCCCGCCTCGCTTCCGTTTCTGGCCGTGCAAACCGCTCCCCGATACTTCAAATAAATAGCTGCACAATCTTGCTCTCCTCTCTATTTAAATCTCCCTTTGTGTAGAGATTTTCAAAAGGGAAACGTGACAAATCTGAAGGATCTTGAATTGTGCAGGCTGTTTACGTTAGCCAGATTTAATATGATAGTAAGAGGAAGATATGTAGTAAACAGGAACCTGATCATTCGGAGCATATTTTCTTCTCTTGTGATTTTCTTCTCTTGTGATTTTGGCATTTATGCCAGAAGACAATTATTAGAGGCCTTACAACTTAACAGGCTCAATTCTATGCCACCAACAGTTCAGGACCTGCTCTCGGACAGGATTGATCAAATTACTTTAATAGTGGCTGAATTTTTGAGTGCTGTCCATGTAGAAAGACTGGGCCATTATAAAGAGATTTAGTGGTTCTGAATTGATTGGTGATGTGGTAATGTTGTATTGTATTATTTATGCAAATTGATTTTCTCTGGAGTTAAAGATCTGACTGGGACAAACCTTGTTATGTTGAGCTCGTATTTTGCTCAATTTGTATACCGTGTCTGTTTGATAATGCTATGCCTAATAAAGGATATATTTGGAAAAAATAGCTGCACAATGCCCTTCGGTTCACTTGTGTGACGTTCAGTTAACTCCAAGGCACTTTTTGAACGAAACCCCAGGGATTGCTGCAAGTGAGATATGAATGGTTTGTGGGAGATGAACTAGAAATGGCTGCCTCTCTTCCCAGGTGTCCAAAAAGGTTATTTATGTGTGCTGCTACTACTGCGGCCCGTGTTTTGCTAGCCCAAAAATGGAAAACAAGTGAGGTAACAACCAAAGAAGAGTGGCAACTTAAGCCGACAGAATATGCTCAGTTTGCAGACTTAACATATAGAATAAGGAACAAGAAGAACATATGTTTAGAGAAGGGTTAGAAAACGTTTCTTGAATATATGGGAAATAACTGTGTGCAGCTGGAAATGTTGGCAGCGTTGAGATAAATCCAACAGTGTAAATAAAGTTATAATGGATGTAATAATGGAATACTGAATGGTATATTTTCTGTAAGGTATGCAGGGATTTATGATATGTAAAATCAGTGCTTTTTTTCTTGGGGTACACAGGGGTATGCATACCCCTAAACATTTTGTAAATCTTTGTACTTTTGCCCATTTACTATATTTATTTTCCCCGATTTGAACTATAAAATGGTGATTGTCTTGAGTCAAAATGAGAGTACCCCTAAACATTTTTAAAGGAAAAAAAACCCTGTGTTGATATTTTACGGATGTAAAAATGAGTATTTTAGATTGGAAAGGCAGAAAAATTGATATAAATTATATACAAATAGCTGCCTCTCAGGCTGCTGGGGTTTTGAGGAGGGGAATGATGATGAAGATGATGATGATGATGATCATAATAATAATATTTTATTTACACCCCACCCTTCCCGGTTCAAAAACTGTGCTCAGGGCAGCTAACAACAACTTTAAAACACTTAATTGTAAAAGCAGCATAAAATACAATATAAAAACATGATTAACAATAAAATTCAAAATTCAGAAATCAATTTAGGGGAAATAAGCATTAGATAGTCACCAGGGCTAGCTGGCTGAATTGGTCCTACTTGGGCCAGTGAGGAGGCCAGGGGAGAATTAGCTGTGGGGTCTCAGAGCGGGTGATCTTCATAAAAGGGGAGGGGGAGGGAAGAGAAGGGAAATAAAAGATCTGGCTGAATTCAAATTAAAGGCCAGGTGAAATAGCTCTGTCTTACAGGCACTGCGGAAGGAGGTTAAATCCCGAAGGGCCCTAGTCTTATGGGACAGAGCATTCCACCAGGTCGGAGCCATCACTGAAAAGGCCCTGGCCCTGGTGGAGGATAGTCTGACTTTCTTAGGGCCCGGGACCTCTAAAGTATGGTTATAAGAAGAGCCAGTTGTATGATAAAACTTATGAATTGTCTCTCACATTCCCTCTCTCCCTCTTTCTCCTCTCCAGTGCTCAGCTGAGTGCGGGACGGGGATCCAGCGGCGCTCGGTGGTCTGCCTTTCGAGCGCCGCCAACGGGCAGGTGGAGGAGAACTGCGCCGGCACCAAACCAGCCGACATGAGGGCTTGCAATGGCGGTCCGTGCCAGAGGGTCAACCGGTGGTACACTGGGCCATGGAGTCCGGTGAGCAGCGCCCCTCATCCCGATCCGGTCTCGTCGCCAGCATCATTTGAAACTGGTTTGCAAAAGCTTAAGGCAGGCATCCCCCAAACTCAACCCTCCAGATGTTTTGGGACTACAACTCCCATGATCCCTAGCTAACAGGACCAATGGTCAGGGATGATGGGAGATGTAGTCCCAAAACAGCTGGAGGGCCAAATTTGGGGATGCCTGGCCTTAAGGCATCCTGGGAATCATAGTTTTTTTTTGCGAACGAGCAACTGGCGACTAACAGGAGTCCTGGCTCCCTCACAAAACTACAGATCCTTGCTGGATTCCTTGCTGCTTGCAGGGAGCCCCAACAGCTAGACGGATTTCGGACCTCGAATTATAGAGTTGGAAGGGACCCATAAGGGCCATCTAGTCCAACCCGCTGCAATGCAGGAATCAGACGACGTGTTTGCTAAGGGTGTTGAGAGTTGTTAAGAGGAGACTCCCTACTCCCCTTCCTCACAGAGCCAGATTTCCCAGAATTCCCTGGGTTGACTGTTAAACCACTCTGAGGACTGTAGCTCTGTGAGGGGATTTTTTTTTTTTTTTTTTTTTTTTGGAGGGGGTGTTACTCCTTACAAATTTCAGCACCCTTCGTTTTATTTCTTTTTATTTATTTCAAAAAAATTATACACTGCTTTGATTGTAAAAAAAAAAAAGCCAGCAACACCTCAAAGCGGTTTACAAAAAAAGAACATAACAATAGATTTATCAGTGAAAAAAACAGTTCAAAACAACTATTTAAAATGGAGAAAAAATTGATAGACTAAAAACAGATTAGAACACACATCAACATTCTACAAATGTGGGTTGACAGGCATAAAACCGAGTCTGAAAGTACAGCTTACTAAGAGACCTAGACCTTATTCCAGCATAGCTGTCAACCGTCCCTTATTTGGTGGGAAACTCCCTTATCCCAGCGCCGTGTCTCGCTGCTGTCCCTTATTGTTGATGTCCCTTAAATTTCCCGGGTTTCATGCTCGCCCGTCTCGGGAGGGAAGCAGCGGCTCGGGGCCCTGTGCCGTGAGAGAGAGAGTACGCTGGCGCCGTCGTCCTGGCACAAGGAGTTCCATCGGCCCTTCCCAGCCCGAGAGACTTTTGCCCACGCCGCCCGCGAGCCTGGAGGCGGCAGCAGGGGTGGCAGCTGAGGAGGCAGTCTGAGGGAGGAGGAAGAGGAGGGGATGGGGAGGGATGCAGAAGGGCAGCGCTTCAGCGGCCACCGCAACACCACAGCCACCTCATGCCGGATTGACAGCATCTGTCAATCCTACCAATGTATGCAACTCTTTACAATAGCAAAATTCCTTATTTTGGCTGCTGATCCCTTATTTACAAGGCTGCTGGTCCCTTATTTTCAAATCTGTAAGTTGACAGCTATGTATTCCAGGCATCCCCAACCTTTGGCCCTCCAGATGTTTTGGCCTACAACTCCCATCATCCCTAGCTAACAGGACCAGTGGTCAGGGATGATGGGAACTGTAGTGCAAAACATCTGGAGGGCCAAAGGTTGGGGTTGCCTGCACCACATTTAAGACACTATCGTAGCACTTTGCACAACCATGGCTTCCCCCAAAGAATTCTGGGAACTGTAGCTTGTCCCTCACAGAGCTACAGTTCCCAGCACCCTTGGCTTCTCGCAGCGAGGGAACTGCCAGAAGGCGCTCGGTGCTGGGCCTCAGTGTCCGGGCAGAACGATGGAGATGGAGACGCTCCTTTATTCAACACAGAAAAAATTGTTGTTGACAAAGGACAGCTGGACATATAAAGGGCCCCGTTACCTTCAATAGGGGATGCAGGTGGCGCTGGGGTTAAACCACAGAGCCTAGGACTTGCCGATCAGAAGGTCGGCGGTTCAAATCCCTGCGACGGGGTGAGCTCCCGTTGCTCGGTCCCTGCTCCTGCCAACCTAGCAGTTCGAAAGCACATCAAAGTTCAAGTAGATAAATAGGTACCCCTCCAGCGGGAAGGTAAATGGCGTTTCCGTGCGCTGCTCTGGTTCGCCAGAAGCGGCTTAGTCACGCTGGCCACATGACCCAGAAGCTGTATGCCGGCTCCCTCGGCCAATAAAGAGAGATGAGTGCCGCAACCCCAGAGTCGGTCACGACTGGACCTAATGGTCAGGGGTCCCTTTACCCTTTATCTTCAGTAGCTTAGGGCCTCATCAGACCTGAATCCGGCCCTGATCCGCCCCCCCTGCCTCTTTGCCCGCCCCCAGTGCTCGTCGGACTGCAGCACGGGCACCCAGAGGCGCGACCTCATCTGCGTCAGCAAGCTGGGCGCCGAGTTCAACGTGACGGACGCCTCGGACTGCGCCCACCTAGAGAAGCCGCCTTCCTTGCAGCCCTGTGTGGGCACGTTTTGCGAGGCCCGCTGGTTCTCCACTGCCTGGAGCTCCGTGAGTGAGGGCGAGGGTCTGACGCGGGTGGGGCGGGAACCCCCTACGATTCGGAGAACGGGCAAAACGGGGAAGGGGTTTGCAGCAGAGAAAACCCCAGGGTGGGTTTGATTTAGATCGAATCGATTTAAATCACTAGCTAGTAAGTCTTGATTTAATAATAATAAATAATAATAATTTTTATGTATACCCCGCCCTCCCCAGCCAAAACTGGGCTCCGAGCAGCAAACATCAAATGCTAAATTATTATTTTTTACAGAAAGACCCATTCTTGCTGGTACGCTCTTAATATTTACAACCAGATGAAGGTTTCGCTTTTGGAATAATGAATTTTTAGAGTAGTTTTTGCAGTCCTATCAAAAATCACTGATTTGGTTATACTATTAGAAATACATAGACAGATACAGTGGTACCTCGGGTTACATACGCTTCAGGTTACAGACTCCACTAACCCAGAAATATTACCTCAGGTTAAGAACTTTGCTTCAGGATGAGAACAGAAATCGTGCTCCGGTGGCGCGGCGGCAGCAGGAAGCCCCATTAGCTAAAGTGGTGCTTCAGGTTAAGAACAGTTTCAGGTTAAGAACGGACCTCCAGAACAAATTAAGTACGTAACCAGAGGTACCACTGTATATTATGAAATTATTGTGAGGTTTAATAAGTTGACTGTTCATATTTGGACAACTTTTCTGCTGTACCTACTAAATCCAGCCCGCGGACGGTCTGGGAATTAGCGTTTTTTTACATGAGTAGAATGTGTCCTTTTATTTAAAATGCATCTCTGGGTTATTTGTGGGGCATAGGAATTCATTCTTTTTTTCCCTTCAAAATATAGTCTGGCCCTCTGCAAGGTCTGAGGGACAGTGGACCAGCCTCCTGCTGAAAAAGTTTGCTGACCCCTGATTTAGATTTATACATTTTTGCCAGTTTACTCGGTGTTAGAAACCCCCGATATATCATGTTCATATAATTTTCTCTTAAACCGTAACATGCTGTAAATCTTATATCTATTTTCCACAATCATTCCGTTTCCCCTTTGTCCTTTCAGTGCTCCAGGTCCTGCGTTGGGGGCGTCCAAGTGAGGGAGGTCCAGTGTCTGACCCAAAACAAGACCCTGAGCAACCTCTGTCCGCCAGATCTCAAGCCCATCAAGAAACGGCCTTGCAATGTCCAGCCATGCTTACTGGACCTCGGTAACCCACCCAGCCCCCTCCTCCTCCCTACGGCCAAAAATGGGGGGAGGACGGGCAGGCAGGCTAAAAAACTCCAGACGCCCAAGGGGTGCATTTCTGCAAAGTCGTTTATTTGCAGAGATACAATTCCTACAATATGACGTGGTGGTATATGGTGTAGTCATTCAAAGCGGGGCCTTCCATGTGGCTGCCCCTCTTCCGTGGAATGGCGTCCCCATCGAGATACAGCAGCCCCTTGCTATCTGCGCTTTTCGGAAACAACTGAAGATGATTGTTTTTGTTCCAGCAGGCTTTCCCAGCTGGATAAAAGGAATTCTTACAAGTGTCAGTTTGTTAGGGTTTTAGTCTTGATACAGAATTGTAGAATCGGAAGAGACCCTGTGGATTGTCTATTTCAGCGGTTCTCAACCTGTGGGTCCCCAGATGTTGTTGGACTACAACTCCCATCATCCCTGAGCTCTGGCCTTGCTAGCTAGGGGTGACGGGAGTTGTAGTTCAACAACATCTGGGGACCCACAGGTTGAGAAAGGCTGGACTCTATACCAACCCCCCTGCAATGCAGGAATTTGCAGCGGTCCCTTATGGCAGTATTGGGATGCGGGAGGCGCTGTGGGTTAAACCACAGAGCCTAGGACTTGCTGATCAGAAGGTCGGCGGTTCGAATCCCCATGATGGGATGAGCTCCCGTTGCTCAGTCCCTCCTCCTGCCAACCTAGCAGTTCAAAAGCACGTCAAAGTGCAAGTAGATAAATAGGTACCACTCTGGCGTGAAGGTAAACGGCGTTTCCATGCGCTGCTCTGGTTCACCAGAAGCGGCTTAGTCATGCTGTATGCCGGCTCCCTCGGCCAACAAAGCGAGATGAGTGCCCCTGACCATTAGGTCCAGTCGCAGACGACTCTGGGGTTGTGGCGCTCATCTCGCTTTATTGGCTGAGGGAGCCGGCATACAGCTTCCGGGTCATATGGCCAGCATGACTACGCCGCTTCTGGTGAACCAGAGCAGCGCACGGAAACACCATTTACCTTCCCGCCAGAGCGGTACCTATTTATCTACTTGCACTTTGACGTGCTTTCAAACTGCTAGATTGGCAGGAGCAGGGACCGAGCAACGGGAGCTCACCCCGTGGCGGGGATTCGAACCGCCGACCTTCTGATCGGCAAGTCCTAGGCTCTGTGGTTGAATCCACAGCGCCACCCTTGTAAAAACGTCAGATAGTTGTTTTAAATTATTCCCTGTAAAAACGTCAGATAGTTGTTTTAAATTATTCCGGGAGCTGTGGTTATGAGGTCACTGAAGACGTGAGCCGAGAACGTATCCCACTGAACAGAGTCATATTTCCCCATCTGTCGAGAGGGTTAACGGGGCAGGGGACATTCCCAGTCTCCTTGTCAGGTTCGTCAAGTTGGAGACCCCACAACTCTTAGGGTTTTTTTCATGTTGCTTTTCCTCTTTGGTCGGCAGATGAGAACTGCAGGGACAAATACCACAACTGCCCGGTGATCGTGCAGGCCCGCCTCTGCGTCTACTCCTACTACAAAGCCGTCTGTTGTGCCTCATGTACTCACGCCTTGGAGAGGCGCCATGCCGGACCGAGCCGATAGCGCTGGCGAGCGGCAGGATCCCGGACTCCTCGCACCTTTACTTGAACTGGGGACAAGCGAATATATTTCGCGGACTACGGGAGCCCCTGTCATCCGCAAAAAAATAAAAACCCATCCGCTGGAGAGGGATCGCGGCAAAGGCATTGAAGGACCAAATGGGATTCGAACTCGAGGTCCGAGAAATTCCCATCAGTGTCCTCTCCTCTGCTCTCTCCAGAAGGAGTATTTCATACTGTACCCCAGTATTTCCAGAGAAACCTACCCCAAGCTACAGACTCATCGTACTTCCTGCATTTCCTTTTAAACTGTCCCCTTTCACGGAGGCTAGGAAGAGGGGAGACAAATTGCGACGGCACGCAGACCCACAGATGATTTTGGTGGCCTTGGCTTTTAAGGAACTCCCAAGGGATACCTTTGCACCCCGCTCGGCCTCCTCCCTCCCTCCTTGAAGACACACCGCCAAAATTTTGGTTCCCTCCCGTGAAGCCATCCCCAATCCCATTCACACACACACACAGACCCCGAGACGCTCATTTCGCAACCAGCTAAAAGGAGGCCAAAATTGCCTGCACAGTTCCAACTTCACCTTGTTTTGGGAAACGACGCTACAGATCGTGCACGGATGACCTGACATTGCCGGCGCTGGGTTCGATTCCTCGCGGAAGCCCTTTGGAAACGCACGGGACATGATGTGGAGTTCTGTGGTGGGTGGCTTCGGTCCCCGAGGCCTGTGAACTTGCCTGAGACAAAGCCCAGATGGGGAGGGAGCTTTCGACCTGATCCACGCCACCCTGGCCAGTAAAACCCTGCCAGCTGCGGCAAAAAAAGGCCGGTGGATGGACTGGAACTCAGAGCCCTTGCAGTTCCATGCACTCCCTTCCAGAGGGCAGCACTGAGTCTGACACCTCCCAGCCATATTGGCTTTGCTCTAGTATTTCCTTAGGGAAGCGAAAAATATGCATTTTTTTTTTCCTCCTGAAAATATACAGTATTGGTGCTACTTTGGATTGTGGAGAAGGCTGGTTAGCAGCCGAGCAAGACGGTTTCTACAATCTTGCCACTGTTTCCGGATTTACAGTAGGAAGGGGGGACCTGCGGACCCCCAAAAGTCACTGGACTCCAGCTCCCCGCAGCCAGCATGCCCAATGGTGATAGAAGTGGTCAAGTGACCAGCCTAAAACTCCCTCGGTCCAGAATGGACCTGGATTCCCTCGGTTTTGAGGAAACGACACAGAAGGGCAAACGCTTCTGCAGAAAGACTGATCAGCCTGCGCCTCGCCAAGCCAACTTCCCAACTCGCAAGTCGCAGCTGGGTTTTCCACGCAGTTCTTGAGGTTGCCAACTTTTCCTGCCTGCCCGTGCTCCTGTGTCATCAACACCAATTCTGCTCCTCTCCACCCCCAGAGAGAAGCACAGCGGGTTTTTGTTTTTAGACATCAAGGTGTCCCTTAAAGGCACAAGAGCTTTGGTTTTTGCTGAAGTTGGCAACCTTCGCACTCAGAGAAGTTTCCTTCCGCCTTCCTAGCCCGGGCGGTGTTGCCAAGTGACCAGAAAACCCAGCCCGGCCTGCTGCCGTGTTTCCAAGAGGAGCTTTGCCTGCAGAAATGTGGAAGCGAAACTCCTCTTACAGCCTAGAGTTATTTTTTCTTAAAAGCAGCTTGACGATGTCTGCAGATGACACAGCTGCTAAAGGCACAGGCGCAGGTCTCAGTGAAACAGTTGGCAACCCACCCTCACCTCTAGAAACAGGAATATATTGCCTCCCCTTATTTGCAGCTCAAATCAACACACTTTTGTTTTTCTCTCTGCCCCCCCCTTCTGAGGGTAGCTTCTGTGAAGGGTTGCCAACTTATTTCTGGGCAGATTTCCTGCATCGCTAACACTAAATCCAGTAGGAGGAGCTGTTGCCATGTCCATGTCTAGGAGGGGCCTGATCTGTTGGATTTCTGCCTGTCACTGAGCCAGTTAATGCACAAGAACCCTGGCAGAAAAGTTCGGAGGGCACACAACCGTAGCATTTATTCTGAAGCTGTGAACCCTTAAGGCTTTGTGATGGAGTTTGTGGGGTGAAGCTTAAGAAATCAACAAGGCCCTGCAGTTAATATTTGGACCTGGAGGCAGGAGCAGAGCAAGGGGGGGCAGTGGGGGGCAGACAGCCCCAGGTATCATCTCCGAGTGGGGGGGAGCTGCGGCGCGCTAATCCTAACCTTCCACCCCCCAAAAAAATGCTCTACAACAACTGGCAATGACAATGGGTAGATCAAATCCAGTCTTTTTATACTGTGAGTCAATTGCAGTCTCTTGGGATTCCAACTACATTTCAATGCGGGGGGGGCAAGAAATTTTCTGCCCTGGGTACCACCTGACCTTGCTACACCACTGCAGGGAGGGCAGGCAGGGGGAGGCACATTTCCGGGGGGGGGGGGGTTGGACTGGATGACGCCTGAGGTCCCTTCCAACGCTGCAATTCTGTGATTCTAGATTGACAGAATATCCTAAATCCCATTGTTGACACCTGGTTCTGGATTTGCTGCCCAGAACAGCTTCTCCTCATAGGCCCAGGTGACACCTGAGGACAGACGTCATCACCTTGAGTCCTTTGCCAGGGGCCTTTTTTAAATGACAGAAATTCAACAGGTGAAGAGGCATCTACTCCTTGCCGTTCCTCCCTGTAGCAACAGCTGTGTCATGATGGGGGAAGTACCGTATCTTTCCGTGTATAACACGCCCCACGTGTATAAGACGCCCCCTATTTTTGGGACCTCAAAATTAAGAAAAGTGGGGGGAGATTGCCCCCGTGTATAAGACTAACCCCCCTTTAGCATTATTTTTTAGTAAAAAAACCCAAAAAAACTAGTCTTATACATGAAAAAGTATGGTACATCTCTCGGATTCCAGCTTCCCATGCAACCATTTTAAACATACATACATGCGCACAGTGTCAGATTCACGTATAAGCTAAACAAGCTATAGCTTAGGGCCCCGCTCTCTTGGGGCCCCCCAAAACATGTAAAGGAAAAAAACACTGGATGTACATTTCCAAAATATTAATATACTACTTCTTAATTGTACTTCAGTTCAACAATTACTTGGATAACATACATATTTTGTCACGTGCAAATGGCTTTAGATATTTATAAGGTCCATAAATAAATAAATAAATAAATAAATAAATAAATATAGCGTATATTCAACACAAAAAACAGCAACAATTTGTTGTTGACAAAGGACAGCTAGACATATAAAGGGCCCATTACCTTCAGGAGCTGAGGGCCTCATCAAACCTAAATCCGGCCCTGCATGCGCACATACATAATTTTATTTGTATGCCGCGTTTCAAACTTCCAACTCTACAATTCTATGAAACTTATGCTCAAGGCAGCTTACAACATCGGGGGGAAAATGCGTAACTGCAACATAGCAAAAGTACAGTCGTACCTTGGTTTTCAAACAGCCTAGTTCTCTGACGATTTGGCTCCTGAACGATCGAAACCCGGAAGTGACTGTTCCGGTTTTTGAACGTTCTTTTGGAAGCCGAACATCCGACGGGGCTTCTGATTGGCTGCAGGAGCTTCCCACAGCCAATCGGAAGCCGTGCTTTGGTTGTCAAAGGTTTTGGAAGTCGAACGGATTCCGTTCGACTTCCCAGGTACGACTGTAGTCCTATACGATAAATAGAACATTACAAAAACACACAGTCAATCTGAACAGTTTCCACATAAATTATAAGAAGACTTAAAACGAAGATACAAAAAACCCCGACAAATGACACAGGAGCCTTTCTGGAAGAAAAAGTTGGCAACGTCCTCTCTTTCTGGTAGGCCAGATGGTAGAATGAGCCACAGGGGAGGATATTGGGCAGTACCAATGTGGAAAGGGCTTGTGTGCATCAGGAAGAGAGAAAAAGCAAATCACCCTAAGCGGTTTCCCTGAAGCACTGAGGAGAGGAAAGAAACAGCACCTGTTGAATTTCTTCCTACTGCACCACTCTTAAAAGGTACAGGAGCCCTCTTGGAATCAGGGCTTGGCTTCCCACTGAATTGCAAATAGCTGCATCAGATTATCGGAAACGGACAAAAAAAAGGAAAAGCATTTATAGGAAAGACATTTTATAGAAACGGCTCAGAGTGCTCAGATTATATAAATATATATAAAATATATATATTATATATAAATCTCTATGATAAAGCTGAATGTATCTAGGTTTGGTTTGGTTCCCCCTCCCCCAAACACACACACCCCTTTTTTTTCTTGGTCCAAATCTAATTTATTTTTTATTAAAGATTTATTTGAGGTTTTATATCTGGAGTTTTCTCTTTATTTCTTTAGATGCACTTTTCTAATCCTCTTCACTGTTGTTGTTTTTCCTCTAATCCGCCGGTCTCGCAACAGAAAATCAAGGGAAAGGTATTCTTAAAAATGGGGGTTCCAACTCAAGTGAAACAGTACTATGGATACAGGAATCTTGTAATCTGGAGAGCCAGTGTGACACAGAAATTAGTGCTGAACTAGGACCTGGGATAGTCGCTTCCTCTCTGCCTGACCTTCCTCGCAGAATTGTTGTTGGGAAGATTAAAAGTGGGGAAAAACCTTGAGATTCCAGGAAAAAGGCAGGTATGATAGAAATGCAATCAGTAAGTAAAATAAGAACAGGGTGCCCTTCTTATTATTAATCTAATTTGTATTAATTTCTTTTTTAACACAGTATTTCCAGCATTCCAATAACAAACAAATCTACTCTGTGCTCTGCTGAGCTTGTGACTTCCCTCCATCCCTTCAACAGGTTTTCTGTTTTCAAGTCTTTATATCGCACTTTAAATTTTCTGACCTTCGTAACCTTATAGTCAACTCTTGTCTCTTTGATCTAAGTATTTTTTAAAAAGATTTGTTGCAGGATTTATTTCAATCCCGCTAGTGTCTTCACATTTTTACAGTAATTATTCATATACCAAATAAATTTACTCCAGTATCTTTGTAATTTTTGGTCATCTTGGTTCTAGATTCTACCGGTTAGCTTGGCTAATTCCGCATAGTCCATCATCTTCGTCTGCCGCTCCTCAATCGTTGGCAATTCTTTTAATTTCCACCTTTGGGCTAATAAAAGTTCTTGCCACTGTTGTGGCATACATAAATAATCTTTGATCTACCTTTGCAATTTCCTCACCTGTCAAACCCAGCAAAAATGCTTCTGGTTTTTTGGGGAAGATATATCTAAAAAACTTTTTAAACTCATTGTAGATCAATTCCCAAAATGCTTTCACAAAGTGTGGGCAAGACAGAGATGTCTTCACAAGATGTCTGAAGCAACAAATAAACCATGAATAGGCAAACTAAGGCCCGGGGGCCGGATCCGACCTAATCGCCTTCTAAATCCGGTCCGCGGATGGTCCGGGAATCAGCGTGTTTTTACATGAGTAGAATGTGTCCTTTTATTTAAAATGCATCTCTGGGTTATTTGTGGGGCATAGGAATTGGTTCATTTTTTTTTTATTTCAAAATATAGTCTGGCCCCCCCCCACATGGTCTGAGGGACAGTGGACCGGCCCCCTGCTGGAAAAGTTTGCTGACCCCTGAATAAACGATGCTCAATGGATGGCAGAAAAGTTTGGCATTCCAGAATGCAGGAAACGGCCCATTTGGGGGTCACACACCCCTATGATATTCTGTAGGGTCCCACAAGTAAAATCCCCCCCGCCCCAATTATCTAAGTAATCTTACAGGCCTACACAGGGGTAGCAAGTCTTTAACGTTGGACATACCTGGTAGCTGATCGGCAGCCAGTGCTGCTGCCTCAGTCGACACAGCTGTAGAATGGGCGCATCCAGGCAATGTGGCCACAGAATCCTGCACCCGATGCAGCTTCCGGACCAGTCTCAAGGGAAGCCCCGAATCCAGTGTATTACAGTAGTCTATCTGTGGGGTCACCAATGCATGGAGGGGCCAAAGTGCCAATTTTCCCACTCCCCCCCCCCACTTTTGCTTGTAAATAAAGGAAGGCACATGACCCATTTGACTACATCAAAACCGTGTTTTACTGATTTATTTATTTGGGTGAGGCATGTACCAGACGCCTTTGCAGCGGAGTGCAAATTCCTTCCAGGTATGGGGAGATTCCTCCTTAAATTACACAAAAAATTGGGAGTCCAGGAGGACTAGTAACTTGCGTGGACCAATCTGCAAAGTGAAGTTGGGGTTTTTCGTCTGGGCTGCTGAGATCATTTTGGCGTTGCTTCGTGGAAAACAAACAAAACCTGCCTCTAAGAGAAATCCCAGAGGATCTGCTGCATTTGCTCTGCTGCAGGAGAGTCAACCAAGATAAAATGCAGTCAGCTGCTGTAGGAAGTGAGATGAGAGGTGCATTTTTGCCTGGGCTCTTAATTTGCTTATATTCTAATATTATCCACCCTCCAGCAGGGGGCAGCGATGCCCTAGTTCAGCATTCCCTAAGATCACAATTAGAATAATTCCTCAAACAGCATTAAAAAAACACCCAAAATTAAATGAAGGCTTTGAAGGGCTGGTGTTTTGTTTTGGGGATTTTATTTTCCTTAAGGCTTTCTGCGTGTGGAAAGCAGGGAGATTAACTCTTGCCCTGCTTTCTTTCAGAGCTGAGGTGACCTCAGGAAAGCTTGCAATGGGTTGGCGTTTGTTTTTTAATTAATTTTTATTGAGTTTTACATTTTTATCATGCTAATAACATGTCATATAACAGAAAAAAATGATGCACTTCCCCAAATTTCCCCCTCCGCCCCCCAACTTCCTCTTCTGGTTTTTAACATATTCACTGCCCCTGCTTGCTATATTATATCTTCATATTGAGTTCTTTATATCAAATATTGCTATTCTCTTAATCATTTTAACATCCTCTATCATTCCTGTATTTATTTTGTTAATTGTAAGTGTCTACTCAAACCTTGCTAGTGAGTCCATTTCTTTACATTGCTTCTGTAGATACCTCATAAATGGTTCCCAATCTTTTAATAAATAAAAATTATATTAATAATAATATAATGATGTACATAACATGGTCCTTTCCCCACTTTTAATCTCCCCAACAACAATCCTGCGAGGAAGGTTAGGCAGAGAGGCAAGCGACTATCCCGGGTCCTAGTTCAGCACTAATTTCTTCAACATCAACTTCGTTGGACTGCTCATGTCGTGCGGAGGCCTGATGATCGTCTTCCAAAGCAGCTACTCTATTCTGAACTTAAAAATGGAAAGAGTAATGCTGGTAGTCAACAAAAGAGGTTTAAAGACTGACTCAAGGAAAATTTTTAAAAACGTAGTATAAACACTAACAACTTGTTTTTTGTTGTTTTTTAAAATGATATTTTATTAGATTTTACAAAAAAGAAAAGTTAAAATAAAACAACAAACAATAAAGCACCGACAAACACCAACATTCAAACAAGAAAAACAAGCAATCAAAACACAACCAAAAAACAGGAAATAGAAAAAATATTACAAACCTAAAAAAAACTTTAAAAAAGATTTAACATAAAAAGAAATAAAAAAGAGCTCTTTTTTAAAATTCATATCCTTCATAACCTTATTTTCCTGACTTCCACCCGCCTTCCTTTCTTGTATTCCACTTTAAAATTAATTTAGCAAGTTCATTCTTATTAATTTTATCCTTTAAAAATTCCTTCACATATTGTATTGTTCAGATTTTCGTCCAATATCTATCCCTTCTTTCATACTCTTATTTATCTTATTCACTAGAACCCCTTCGTTTCTTTTCAATGTCCTCAACATTCAAAAATTTTACAATGTTTTTGTAGGTAATTTTTAAACTTCTTCCAATCTTCTAACACTAACACTAACAACTTGGAAACACTGGCCTGCGAGCGCTCCAGTTGGGGAACAGCCTTGACCAAAGGTGTCATGGGCTTTGAAGTCACTCGAACTCAGGACACAAGGGAGAAACGTGCCAAGAGGAAGGCACGCTGGGCAAATCCACACTGTGATCAACTCCCGCCCGGAAACCAATGTCCCCACTGTGGAAGGATGTGTGGATCCAGAATTGGCCTCCACAGTCACTTACGGACTCATTGTTAAAACCATGTTTATGGAAGAGAATCTTACTCGGCTATGAGGGATTGCCAAAAAAGATGACCTTGGAATCTGAATGGAATCCATTCCGGAAGTCCGTTCGACTTCCAAAATGTTCGGAAACCAAAACGCAGCTTCCGATAGACTTGCAGGAAGCTCTTGCAGCCAATCGGAAACCGCGCCAGATGTTCAGCTTCCGAAAATCGGAACACTCACTTCTGGGTTTTGATTGTTCGGGAGCCAAGGCATTGGGAAATCCAAGGCACGACTGTGTTTATTGTTTCCGTCAAAATTAATTCCAAAAATTTTGTACGTTGCCACCATAACTGATAATGCACCGAGCTTATCACAGTCCCTCCATCCATTTCAGGCTTCCTCAACCTTGGGCCTCCAGATGTTTTGAGACTACAGTTCCCATCATTCCTGGCCACTGGTCCTGCTATCTAGGGATCATGCGAGTTGTAGGCCCAAAACATCTGGAGGCCCAAGGTTGAGGAAGCCTGCATTAGGTAATGCAGAAGAGGACATTTTTGACATTTGCAATACAGTAGTACCTTTCTGTTCTCATCCTGAAGCAAAGTTCTTAACCCAAGGTACTATTTCTGGGTTAGTGGAGTCTGTAACCTCAAGCATCTGTAACCCGAGGTACCACTGTACCATTTTTGACTGCAGTACCATCTGCATAGTGATTGCAACCTGGTGGGTGTGGCTGGATGCAATCCTGCGCTTTTTCTCAGCACCTGACTCAGCTGCAAGACAGCAACTGCCTGGGGCAAAGGTGTTGGCAGAGGGATGCTGAGGTTTCCTTCTTCCTAACTCTCTCTTCTCTGCCGGGACATCCTACCTGCCTATAATTGCCCCAAATCTGCCAGCTGCCCTCCTCCTCCTCCTCCATAAACTGCACCCAGAACCAAAACAGCTGCATGGGGAGGGGACAAGCAGAGTTCAGTTCTGCAGCTGGCCAGCATTGCAAGGAATAATTATAGAATGGTAGGGTTGGAAATGAACCTCAAGGACCATCTAGTCCAGTGTTTCCCAACCTTGGGTCTCCAGCTGTTTTTGGACTACAACTCCCATCATCCCTAGACCAATGGTCAGGGATGATGGGAATTGTAGTCCAACAGCAGCTGGAGCCCCAAGGTTGGGAAACACTGATCTAGTCCAACCCCCAGAAATGCAGGAATTACAGCTTGAAGAATCCCTGACAAATGGCCAACCAACTTCTGTTTAAAAGAGTCCACCACCTTCCGAGGGAGCCCATTCCATGGCTGCATGGCTCTAAATCTGAAACTCCTTGTCATCTGAATCCACCGACTCAGGTCTTGCAGGCTGGAGTAGCAAAAAAAAAAAGTTTGCTCCATCTTCCATGGGACATCCCTTCAGATATTTGAAGAGGATTTTAATAAGGAATGGGGGGGGTGAATTATATTTTATCTTAAAAATCATTGCAAACAGTTAAAATCGTTAGTAGGATTGGAATAACACTTGTAGTGAATTTTGCAATGCTGAATTTTGAATACACAGTAGTGGCGATGTAAAAAGAATTGGATTACAGTGGTACCTCGGGTTCCAGACACTTCAGGTTCCAGACGCTTCAGGTTACAGACTCCGCTAACCCAGAAATAGTACCTCGGGTTAAGAACGTTGCTTCAGGATGAGAACAGAAACTGCGTGGCAGCGGGAGGCCCCATTAGCTAAAGTTTCAGGTTAAGAACGAACCTCCGGAATGAATTAAGTTCTTAACCCAAGGTGCCACTGTATTATAAAAGATGCAGGAGGAAATGATTAACAACCGGACCCACAGGAGGGAAGAAGGGAAGTCCAGGAGATTCTTTGGAATCTTGCTTTTACGATGTATGTTGGATATCTGGTTGTAAAACTTTAATTTGAAAAACCAAATGAATAAATTTATTTAAAAAGAACACGAAGAGGATGTCACCTCTCTCAGTCTCTTCCGCGCTAAAGATTAGATTAGATTAGATAAATTTATTGTCATTGTCCGTATATACACAGTATACACAACAACGAAAATCAAACACCCAGGACCGGATTCACATACACATTTGCACGTATCTCCAACACTCTCACACAGCTGACCCAAAAACTGTATGCTTTGCAGTAAGTCTCAGGGTGCATCCCCACTGACTGGCGTCTACAGGTATTCCTCTGAAACTCTTAAGAGCTTCTGCCAAATAATGCTGATCTGTAGAGACCCGTGGTCTGCCTCCATGCAAGGCAGCTTAAGGTAAATGGGTCTTCTCTGAACAGTTGCAAACAGATTCGATTTTGGAGATTGGGAAATGTGGGATATAAATATTATTAATTATTAAATTTGCATACCGTCCTATACCCACAGATCTCCGGGCGGTTACAACCCAAAATCCCAATATAAAAACATACAATGCATAATACAAAATTAAAAACAACCCAATAACACCCCCCAATTAATAATAATAATTCTTTATTTATATCCCGCCCTTCCCGGTTCAGAAAACAGGGCTCGGGGCGGCTAACAACAAATTTAAAACACTTAATTGATGCGACAACAAAACAGCATAAAATACAGTATAAAACGTGAATAGCAATAAATTCAGAATTCATACTAATGCATAATGCTAATACTAATGCTTGCCTTCTATCGCTGTGCCATTGAGAGCGTGCTCACTTATGGCTTATGTGCGTGGTACGGAAGCTGTCCTACCCAGGACAGGATGGGGTTGTGCAGAGTTGTGAAGGCAGCAGAGAGCATTGTTGGCTGCCCACTCTCCACCTTAGAGCAGATTTATGCCACAAGGTGCCAGAGGAAGGCACTGGACATAGTAAAAAATCCATCGCATCCTGGTCACTGTCTCTTCGAGCTCCTGCCGTCGGGACGGAGATACAGGACGATGAAGACAAGAACGAGCCGTCTCAAGAACAGCTTCTTCTCCAGAGCGATCTCGGCCCTGAAGGGGAAACCTGGACTTTGAAAGTCATCTAATCTTCCTCGCTGTATTATACTGTATTGTTTTAATTAGTGTTTTTATAGTTGTTCTGATTTTGTGTGGAGTGCCCTACCTGGGTGGATGGAGCAGCCAAGTAAATTTCGTTGTCCCTGAGAGGGGGCAATGACAATAAAGATATTATTATTATTATTATTATTATTATTATTATTATTATTATTATTATGCTATTTAAAAATAATAAATTGTATAAAGCCAATTGCAAGCCACTTAATACTATTTTTAAAGGAAAGAGGTAGGAGGGCAGCTTTCCTCGGGAATGGCCCGCAATGACGATCGGGCTTGCAAGGGCGGCCCCGATCCCCGATCCCTGATCCCCGATCCCTCCACGCAGCCACTGACTGCACCGCACGCGACTCACAGCGGGGAAACCCACTGCGCATGCGCGCGTCCCCGGAGCGCCGGCCCCGCCTTCTTTTTCCTCCTCCTTCCCAATCAGGCGCTGGCATAGCCACCTACGGCCCTTCTCTCCATTGCCGCCAACGGGCCCTGACTTGGGGTCCTTCGCCTTCTCCGGGGAGAGAGGGGGGGGGTCGGTTAAATTAATAAGAAATAAAACGAACCCCTCCCCATTCGCGTGTGAGGAGAAAGTCAATCTGAGGTGGGGGCGGGAGCTTTTTTTTAAAAATGTATTTATTTACCTCACGGCGGGGCGGGTAGGGAGAAGAAAGAGGCCCCCTCAGGCGGCGGCGAGGGCAGCCCCGGAGCTGGGCCCGGCGACGGCGGCGGCTGGAAGAGGCTGAGGCGGCCGGAGGGAGAGAGAGAGACTGAAAGACCGAGAGAGAGAGAGGCCGCGGAGGGGCGCCGGCTCCTGCCTCCCTCCCTCCCTCTCTCCCACCCACCGCCGCCTCCCTCCCATGGACGCGGCGTGAGGTGAGTGCGGGAAGGCAGGCAGGCAGGCAGGCAGGCACCTCCGAGGGCACCCCTGGGGGGTCCTCCGTCCCCTCCCCCCTCAACGCCCCCTCCCTCCAGGGCCCCGGCCCCCCTCCCCTCTCCTGCCCCAGGGGACCATGGGAGATTGCGCGCCCCCTCCCCTTCACGCCCCCCCCCCGAACACGGCCAGGAACTGCCCCCCCGTATTTTGCCCCAGGGGCGCTCAAGGGCCCTTCTTCCCCCCCTTCCAACCCCTGCCCCACTGACTCCTTGGGTCTGCCCGCCCCCCTCCAGGGCCCCCTCCCCTCTCCTGCCCCAGGGGCCCATGGGAGATTTCGCGCCCCCCCCAAACACGGCCAGGAACTGCCCCCCGTCTTTTGCCCCAGGGGGGCTCAAGGGCCCTTCTTCCCCCCCTTCCAACCCCTGCCCCACTGACTCCTTGGGTCTCCCCTCTCCTGCCCCAGGGGCCCATGGGAGATTTCGCGCCCCCTGCCCTTCACGCCCCCCCCCGAACACGGCCAGGAACTGCCCCCCCGTATTTTGCCCCAGGGGCGCTCAAGGGCCCTTCTTCCCCCCCTTCCAACCCCTGCCCCACTGACTCCTTGGGTCTGCCCCCACCCCACTGCCAGACCGCCTCTGGAATCCGGCCCTCGTTGCCCCCGCCCCAGTTCCTCCCCCTCTGCCCCTGTTTCTTCTGACACGTAAGAGCTCCCACCGTTCAGCTCTCCCTGTTCTCCCCCCAAACTGCCCCATTGGTTCCTGGGGTTTCTTTCCTCGGCCCCCTTTCGCCCCCTTCTCAGTTTCCTCAAGTGGATCCCACAAGCCTTGATTTCCTCTCCCCCTGCCCCACTCCCACCTACCCTCTTGCCCCATTGGCTTCTGGGAGTCTTTGGCTTCCCAACACCCCCTGCAAAATATTATTTCCATTATACCCCCCCCCCTCATTTTGCATCTCTCCTGACACCCCAGCCTCCACTCTCTTGTCCCCCTCTCTTTGCCTCACTGATTCCTGGGATTTAGTGGCCCCTGTCCACCCCCCTTTTCTGCAAATAAATACTGGCCCCCTTTCTGCCACCCCCTCACTTCACCTCTTTCCACTCCATTCCCTGACCCCCGTTTTCCTTTCTCCCGTCCTTGGATATGAGACGCCTTCCTCACCGCTGCTCCTCTATTACCTCTGACCCATTTATCTGTAACCTTAATGTCATGCAGCGGCTTCTAGGGTTTAAATCAGACGACTTCTTCTAAAACAAAACATATTTGGGAGGCTAGTAACTTTTTGCAGGCGTATTTCCACACCAGTTGTATCCCACAACTCCTCAAGACTGCCATTTTTTGTTCTTCATGTTAAGGAGTGCTGGGCTTTTAATACCTCACCTTCTCCCTCTTCCCCACCCCACTTCCTCCGGGATTTTTCAGGGTCCTTTTCACCCTCCTCGCTGAGTTGCCAAGGAGCAAGTTTCTCTTTTAAAAGCTCTTTTAATTATACACTTGCTTCCTTGTAGGGACGGGAAGATGCAGCTTTGCCTGTGGTGTGGGGAAAGGAGAGTCAGAGCAAGTTTGCCAGCGGTCCTCATAGCGTTTCTGAGTCCTTGCTGGTTTTGCAGCTCTCCGTGCTGAGTGGGCTTTTCTAAGCTTCAGAGACATCCGATTCCAATTACATTCTTACTTTGCAGTTTATCTGCCTCTTCCACCTCTCCTCTTCTGAGCATTTCCACTTCAGATTGTCTTATAAACCTACCCACCAAGTTTATGATTGTTTTGACATCCCTATATCCCTGTCCACTTTTCTCCCTTGTGAGAACAGGTATAGGGTTTGAGCCAGGCTTTGCACTTGAACCATAGTGTCCTGAATGTGTATACCTCCTTCCGTTCTGATATTTCAGTCTTCGAGGATGAACGCTACCTTCACCCCTTCAAAAATGGACTGTGCTTTTGAACATGAAGTGATGTGTGGCATCCCTCCAGATTTCTGCAAACACCTTTCTGGTATTTCAGTGTTTGAGAGAGATGCTGTGTTTAAAAAGCAGACCAAAAACCCCCTCCCAACACACCTCGCTTTTCTTCCTACAGCTGTGAAGGATCATCGCAGAGAATCCCTTTGAGTCCCCATCTCAAAGATGGCTGACTCGGCTGGCATTGTGGGCGAGCGTCTCAGCAGGGGCAAGCTGCCTGGTTGGATGGGCACGAGAGAGGTGAGTGATGGATGGGCCTCCTTCTCTGGGCATGCGTGTGGGCCTCCTTTGTGGTGTATTGGGCTGTTGTTGTTGTTTAGTTGTTTAGTTGTGTCCGACTCTTCGTGACCCCTGGACCAGAGCACGCCAGGCACTCCTGTCTTCCTCTGCCTCCTGCAGTTCGGTCAAACTCATGTTAGTAGCTTCCAGAACACTGTCCCACCATCTCGTCCTCTGTCGTCCCCTTCTCCTTGCGCCCTCCATCTTTCCCAGCATCAGGGTCTTATCCAGGGAGTCTTCTCTTCTCATGAGGTGGCCAAAGTCTTGGAGCCTCAGCTTCAGGATCTGTCCTTCCAGTGAGCACTCAGGGCGGATTTCCTTCAGAATGGAGAGGTTGGATCTTCTTGCAGTCCATGGGACTCTCAAGAGTCTCCTCCAGCACCAGAATTCAGTATCGGGCTAGTACTTCCCAATTCTTGGATTTTCAAGAAGAGGAGGAGGGAATCATGATTAACTGCAAGTGTGGGGAACCTCTGGCCCTCCAGTTGTTGCTGCACTACCGCTACCCTCATTGGTTAGAGAATGGTGCTGATAATGCCACAGTTGCAAGTTCAATCCCTGTATGGGACAACTTCGTATTCCTGCATTGCTGGGAGTTGGACTAGATGATGCTCAGAATCTCTTCCAACTCTACAATTCTATGATCCCTGACCAATGCCCATTCTTGCTGGGGCTAATGGGGGTTGTAATGCAGCAACATCTGGAAGGCCAGAGATTGCCCCGCATCCGATTTCCTTCTTTCTTACCTCTCAAGTCTGGGCTGTTTCCTTCCCTTTTTACCCGGTGCTCCAATCCGAAGCAGACACACACTCCTACCTCTTCCAGCCAATGATTCAATGAGCCTGTTTTGCCAGTAAGAAACTGGGGGCCCTCAGCAGCCTGTTTATTTACAGACCGGTAACACACGAAAAGGCTTCCAGAATGGCTGGTTAAAACAAGGCAGTCTCTGCTCACAGGCTTGCAATCTAAATGGCATGGCACAAAAGGAAAGAGGGGCAGGGAGGGAAACTCAGACACAGATTCTTAAAATGTTTAAATAGCAGTTCTATTGAATGGGAATAGTTCAGGGCTAGGAGGCTCCTGATGGAGCTGGTCTTTCTGCAGAGGTGACAGAACGAGCGCTGCTTTCTAACCTGGCTGGCTGAGGCTCCTTCCAGGTGGGTGTTGAGGGGAGAGGAGGCACGATGGAGCTGGTCTTCCAGCGGAGCTGAAGGGCTCCCCTGAGGTTCCCATGAAACACCCTGCCTGGGTGCCTGTTGTGTCCTGTGCTGGTACTGCTGTTCCCTTCTCACTGTTTAGTTACTTTCGTCATCCTTTCCAGAGGGTGCAGCTATCTCTTGCAGCACCTTAAAGGGCTAACAAACTTCTTGTGGCAGGAGCAGAGAGGGCTTGGATCCTGCGTATGGGTTTCCCACAGGCATATGGCTGGCTGCTGTGAGAAAAGGATACAGGATGAGGTGGGCTCCTGCAGCGCCCATCTTCCGTTCTTAGGTCCATGTTACCACCATCGGTCCTCTGCATTTCATTTGCCTCTGACCTTGCCGCTTACAATTCTCCCCCACTCCTGAAACTGCATACAGTGGTGCCTCGCAAGACGAAATTAATCCGTTCCGCGAGTCTCTTCATCTTGCGGTTTTTTCGTCTTGCGAAGCACAGCTATTAGCGGCTTAGCGGCTTAGAAAAAGGGGGGGGGAGGAAAAAAACTTGCAAGAACTCGCAAGGTGTTTCATCTTGCGAAGCAAGCCCATAGGGAAATTCGTCTTGCGAAGCACCTCAAAAGACGGAAAACTCTTTCGTCTAGCGAGTTTTTCGTCTTGCGAGGCATTCGTCTTGCGGGGCACCACTGTACAGTCATACCTCGGGTTACAGACACTTTAGGTTGTGCGTTTTCGGGTTGCGCACTGCACCGAACCCGAAAGTACCGGAATGGGTTACTTCTGGGTTTCGGCACATGCGCAGAAGCACCAAATTGCGCGTGTGCAGACGCAGCGCTGCGGGTTGCGAACATGCCTCCCGCATGGATCACGTTCGCTGCCCGAGTGTCCACTGTATAGCTCAGTATAACACTTTGTATTGCCTGCCGTACTTTGCAAGAGTTTATGTCACACAAAAAAACCATTCATCTTTTAAAGTTGCCAAAATACTTTGCTCTTGTTTTTAAATTGGAGCAGCAGTGGTTTGTGTTTAGGCATTCAGTTTTAAACACCCAGAGGACTCTGTGCATGTGAGCCTTCCCCACCCTGATGCCCTCCAGATATTGTTGGATTACTATACCATATTCCCCGAAAGGAGGAACACAGGAAGCTATCAAGTTAGGGGTGGGTTGCACTGCTTTGCAGTGGTTACGTTCCTACTTGGGTGGTTGTTTCCAGAGGGTGATGCTTGGGGAGGGCTCGGGTTCAGTTTTATCCCCCATGCTGTTTTAACATCTACATGAAACTGCTGAGTAGGGTCATCCCGAATTTTGGAGTACGTTGTCAGCAATATGCTGATGCTACATAACTCTTCTCCTTTACATCTGCAGGTGTGGCAGTGGATGAGCTGAGCCGTTGTCTTGCCTCGGTAGTAGTAGTAATAATAATAATAATAATAATAATAATAATAATAATAATAATAATAATTTATTTGTACCCCGCCCATCTGGCTGGGCTTCCCCAGCCACTCTGGGCGGCTTCCAACAAAGATTAAAAATACATTATGCACTGGATGAGAGCCAGCAAATTGAAGCTCAGTCCAAATAAGACTGAGGCTCTGTTAGGGGGTTACACTCCCCCTGAAGGAGCAGGTATGCAGCTTGGGGGTGCTCAGGTGGCCTCAATGGCCTGAAATGCCTTCCATCAGCTTTGGCTGTACCCCTATCTGGACAGGGCTAGCCTAATTTCTGCCATCTGTACTCTGGTAACCTCTAGGTTAGATTACCGCAACACATTATACATGGGCCTGCCTCTGAAGGCGGTTCGGAAACTTCAGCTGGTGCAGATTTCAGTGGCCAGGTGGCTCGATGGGGCAAGATGGTTTGAGCATATTATACTGGTCCTGGTCCAACTGCACTGACTGCCAATTAGCTTTGGGGCCCAATTCAAAGTGCTGGCTTTGACTTAAGAAGTCTTGAACAGCCCAGGACCATAAGAGCTCAAGGACTGCCTATCCCTATATGAACCGACTTAGATCGTGCGACCGTCATTTGAGGGCCTTCTTTGTGTGCCTTCTCCACGTGGAAATGAGCCTTTTCTGCGATGGCTCCCTGTTTCTGGAATGCTCTCCCCAGAAAGGTTTGACTGGCACCTTCGTTACATATCTTCATCCGCTAGTTAAAAACATCCCTCTTAAGTCTTTGGCCTATATGTTGCTTAATTAGCTAAAGAGTTACGAGGAATGTTTTTGCCTGGCAGCTAAAGATATGTAATGGGAGGAGAGGTATTATTATTATTATTATTATTAATAACATATTTTACCAAGTCAGACCCTTGGTCTGTTTAGCTCCATATTGTCTACACTGACTGGCAGCAGCTCTCCTCTCTCAGTCCTACCTCCAAATGCCTGGGACCTTCTGCGTGTAAAGTGGGTGCCCTATGTCACTAGCTTTAAAATTAATACTAAGATTCTAGTCCTCATGGTCATGATCCAAGATTTGACTTAGGAATCTGCTTTATACTCAGACCCTTAGTTTATGTAGCTCTGTATTGTCTATGCTGGCAGACAGCATCTCTCTGGGATTCAGACAGAGTCCCTCCCAGTCCTGCCTGAAGATGGCAAGAATTGAACCCAGGACCTTCTGCATGCAAAGCAGGTGCTCTACCACTGAGCTACCACCTTTCCCCAGGTTAGATCAGTTAGGCAAATTACCTCTCTAATCATAGACACATAGAACTGCAGAGTTGGAAGGGGCCCGAGGAGTCATCTAGTCCAACCCCCTTTCATTGCTCACAGCGATCCTGTCAGGCACAGGTGAGGAGGCTGTGGCCCTCCAGCTCTTGCTAGACTACATCTCCCGCCATCCTCCCTGACCTTTGGGCATGCTGCCTACTGGGAGTTGGAGTCCAGCGAAAGACTTCCGATATGATCGTAAATTGTTTCAGTATGCCACGGCTGCCGCTAGGATCCTCGTGGCCCCAAAGTGGAAATCCCAGGAGATCCCAACTCTAACAGAGTGGCAGACTAAAATTTTTGAATATACAGAATTAGCAAAAATGACCTATAAAATTCGAGACCAAAAAGTTTGAAGAAGAGTGGAGTAAATTTGTTGCATACATACGAATTAACTGCAGAAGTTTAAAAACTGTAGCAGGGCTAATATAAATCCTGTGATGTGAATAGAGGGTAAATAAGAATCTGCAAGAGAAGATGTAAATTAGGAAAACCGTAGGAGGGAAGGAGGGAAGTCTGGGCACAAGGTAAATAAGACAACACAAAATGTTGATTGTAAAACTTTAAGTTTTATTTATGTTTGTGAAAATCAATAAAAAGCATTGGGGTGGGGGGAAAGAAAGACTTCTGATATGCCCCGCCCTTCCTGTAAGGTAGACCAGCATCATTCATCGCCCAGCACAGGCAGGTGGTTGCGAAGGGGGTGAGTCAGCTGTGACAGAATGGTGTGGGATGGCAAAGTGGTTTTCCAGCGCTCGTGGCCCTCTGTGTGTCTGTGAGCACATGGCTGTGATATTCCAGCCTGCAAGAACTCTGGGAGCGATAACTCTTGTCACCGCTGCTTCAGAAGCAAACCCCCAGCAGTTGCCACCATCTCCGTGTGACTCAGTGGCTTGGTTCAGACTTGCCTTTTTGTGTGTGTACATTAAAAAAAAAAAAGTATACTCATCCTGCTAAATTGCCCTTGCACAAGTTCAGCTGTCTGCTCCTCCCCGTCCCCTGTCGATGCTGCAAAGTTCCCTGGGATCACTGCCTTCTTGGGTAGAAATCTAGGGCCTCCTCAACAGCCGTATTCATTTCAATCACTATCATACCACTTTGTTCCGTCGTGGCTTTCCCCCAAAGAATCCTGGGAGCTGTAGTATGTTCAGGGTGCTTAAAGTTGTTAGGAGCAAGCCTCAGTTCCCTTTACAGTTGACAGAGTAGTTTAACCACCCCTCATTAGCATGACATGGAAGGGTCCTCCCCCCCCCCTCTATCTTATCGTTTGCATCATTTTTCAGTTTGCAAAACCTGGTTTAAAACTTGTTTGCGCAAACCCGTTTGGAGGTGGTTTGCAAAAGGCCGTTTCCCTGCTGCTGCCCCCAAGCTTAAGGCATCCTGGGAATGTTAGTTCTTTGGAGGAGCTAGGGGTGACTAACAGGAAGAGCCCTGGTTCCCTCAGGAAACTACAGGTTCCAGGATTCCTTGCTGCAGCTATATTTTCCAATCCCCAGAGAGAGGGATGGATTGTTAAACCGCTCTATTAATTGCCGCTCTGTGAGGGGGGACAAGGGTCTCCTGCCAATAATTTTCAGCACCCTGAACAAACTACAGTTCACAGTGTGTTTTGGGGGAAGCCATGTCTGTTTAAAGCAGAATTATAGTGCATATGGGGCCCTACCTATTTCAAAAGCCCTCCCCCGGTATGTGCCCCCAGCCTCTGGCATTTCAAAGGTAGACTGCCTCTGCAAGTGGAGGTTGCATGTAGCATCGTGACTATTAGCCTCTCCAGGATTACAGGCTTCCAAATTATTTTCCCGGCCTAGTTCAATGTCTGGGCTTTGAGCTTTTTAAAGCGGGGTGTGGGAACCTGTGGCTCTCCACATCCTGTGGTTGGGCTCTCAGCTAAGAGCCCGTGTGGTCGGGGGGGGGGGGGATGATGATGATGATGATGATGATGATGATGATGATGATAGCTGGAATGCAGGAACACCTGACGCGCCACAGGATCTCCACCCCTGTATTAAAGCCCCAAAACAGCCCAGAGGTCACACCAGAGACACACCACCTCCAATCATGTCCCTTTGTGTCCTTTAAGGCCCTCTGCAGATACCCTGCTCTCTGCCCTTGGTGGCAGCTTCCAAGAGCAGAGCCTTCTCTACAGTGACACCCCTCCCCAGCAGCACCCTTGTAGAATTCCTGGCCGAAGGAAGAGGGGACAGCAGCCAAGGAAAGAGATGTAAGAAATTATTGACTTGTGAAGACTGGAGGGAGCATGGAGGTGTCTTGGGAGTGGAGGGGAGGGGATTACAGGCGAGGACCTTGAACAATGAGGACTAGAATCTTGATATTTATGCAAAGCATTAGCACAAGGGGCCTGGGGTTGATTCAGAGGACTGAGAGACCCTTCCTGCAGCTGCCAGAATCTGTCAGAGTGCACGGGTTTCTGACACGTCCATAGTGCTTTGGGCTGACCAGACAGGAGACTTTTAATTTATTTTTTTTAGCCTTCCCTGGCTCAGCCTCTGTGGAAAAAGCCTAATTCCCGTCCAGCGAGTCTTTCCTCTACGCCAAGTAGTGTCCCATGCTTGAAAGATTATGGGGTTTTCCCAACTGCCCTGTTTAATTTAGGTCTGGATTGGTGCTGCCTTCATAGGCAGGTGTAATCCTGTTCTTCACCTGCCCTCCCACCCCAAAGTCCCTGCTTTTCCTGTTGTTGACTTCAGGCTAGGCCTGCTTTCCTTGACCTTTGAGGCGATTTCTTGACATGGAGTCGGAGAAGGGATGGGGGCTGAGGGGAGGTTGCGCTGCTTAACGTAGATCTCGTAAGCTGGGTGAAGCTTCAATGAGAGCCACGTGTTCTGTCCTTGGGAGGTGGGTGGGCAGCAAATTCTGCAAAACACTCGGCCTTGGGGAGGAAAGTAACACTGTTTAATAGCCACCAGATGTCTGGAGCTTATCCTGGCGCTATCTGGGCTGGTTCCACAATCCCAGCTTCCAGCTTCATGCAAGGCGTAATTAACTTGGAGAGATCACTAATCCTCTGCCACGGGGTGCAGCCATTGCCTAGGACAGCTCTTTAAAGCAATATAATAATATTTATTTTTAAGTTTGGCTCTCCTGGATGGCTGTAAAAGAGCTCTGGATGAATATGTGATGCAGAAGAAGGCCACGAGTCACAATGGCTGTGCGCTGCCTCCACGGTCGGATGCAGTAACGCTTCTGAATACCAGTTGCTGGAAACCACGGGAGGAGAAAGGGTTCTTGGACCCGGGTCCTGCTTGTGAGTTTCCCACAGGCCCCTGGGTGGCCACCGCTGGGATGGGCCGTTGGTCTGATCCAGCAGGGCTATCCTTGCGGAGGTCTGTTGTGACAGCAGAACCTCCATGCCCAGGGATAATCTACCTCTGAATACCAGCTATTGTGGAACGACGATTGGAGAATACAGGAGCACTCCGGTCTCTCTTGTGGGCTTCCTGTTGCGGCATCCGGTTGGCCACTGTGAGAACAGGATGCTGGGCTAGATGGGCCCCCTTTGGCCTCATCCAGAAAGCAGGCTCGTCTGATGTTCCTATCTCCTTTTGGGTGGTTTCACATCCTTAACTTCGTGTTTTGCATCAGGTTGCCTCCGATGCAAAGACCCGTCAAAATGAATGTGTGTGTGACTAAGCTAGGGTGATTAATTTCAGTGGGTTTACTTGGGAGTAAAATTTAGTTGGGTACAGCCCATTGACTATGCTGTCACCCCTCCCCCATATATATACAGTGGTACCTCGGGTTACATATGCTTCAGGTTACAGACTCCGCTAACCCAGAAATAGTACCTCGGATTAGGAACTTTTGCTTCAGGATGAGAACAGAAATCGTGCTCCGGCGGTGGCGCAGCAGCAGAAGGCCCCTTTAGTGGTGCTTCAGGTTAAGAACAGTTTCAGGTTAAGAACAGACCTCCGGAACAAATTAAGTACTTAACCCGAGGTACCACTGTACAGTCATACCTCGGGTTACAGCTGCTTCAGGTTGTGTTTTTTAAGGTTATGGACCGCCGAAACCCGGAAGTACCGGAACGGGTTGCGAACATGTATCCCACACGGATCACGTTCACAACCCAAGCGTCCACTGTATATATTTAAAGCACAATCTGCTTTGGGTACCCAGATGAGCAAGGTGAAGGAAAATGTGGTTAAATGTGACAGGAGGGCCTGTGTGGGAATCCCCTGAGAGATCTTGAGCTGCCTCATGCTCTGGCAGTGGAGAGCTAATTGGCTCTTGGCCTCAGGCACAAACTCCCTGCTGGAATTCCCCCTCCCCAGTTCTCTCCTGCTTCCTTCCAAACAGGAGCTGTGAATTTGAGGAGTGACCATTGGAAAACTGCTCCTCTTCCTTGCCAAATCCCCCCAAAACATGGGGATGATGACGCTGCCCTGCCTTGCAGGGCTGTTGTAAAGATTTGCAAGAGAGCCCTTGAGGAAACGGATATATAAATATTATATAGCGGGGGGCGGGGGCTGGGTAAGGCTGCTCTGCAGGGTTCTGTGGTAGAAGTTGCTGTGGGAAGGATTCTCTGATTCTCTTTGGACTTGTTTACTTTGGAAAGCTGCTGTAGTCGTGGATCCTGGACTACAAACCCCCTGGTGCTAGTCCCTGGATTAACCTGAGTCCGCTGAAAGCAGCAGCTCTTCCACATTTATTTTAAGCATTGGTGTGGGAGAGGGAGAGAGGGACAAAAGATCATAGAAGGCAAAATTCCTCTGGAGCTTTTGATGAGAGAAGCCGTGCCCCTGGCCCCACCTTCCAGTGGTTACATCACATGCTAAGCAGATAAAACTGGGTATTCATTCCATCCTTTAATTAGTAGGGAGTCATTTAATTTCGGACCCTGTGAGCTGCTAGCGTGTTCTTCGCAGGCTGCAAATCCTCTCTTGTGTGGCGCTTTGAATTTGGGAGTGTTATTGGCAGGAAACTCCTCTAAGTGAAAGCTTCCCTTTTTGGAAAGAAGGGGATTAATTCTTCTGCGCTCTCTCTCTGTGTGTTAATCTCTGGGTGCGTGAGGAAGCATAGCTCTGCTGCAGTGACTCTTAACATTTGAAGATCACAAGGGAAGGGATGACGCTCGGGGCCAGAGCATCTGCTCAGCGTGCAGAAAGCTCAGCCCCCGCCATCTCCAGGACAGGCTCCTTACCTGAAGCCCTAGAGAACCACTGCCAGTCCATGTAGACAATACTCAGCCAGTGCGACCAAGGGGCTGACACTGTGAAAGGCATCTTTCTGTGGTTTCCTGTTAAATCAGCCCTTTATTCGCAACCGTGAGGACTATTTCTTGTTTAGTTGTGTCCGACTCTTCGTGACCGCCTGGACCAGAGCACGCCAGGCACTCCTGTCTTCCGCTGCCTCCCGCAGTTTGGTCAGACTCATGCTGGTAGCTTCGAGAACACTGTCCCACCATCTCGTCCTCTGTCGTCCCCTTCTCCTTGTGCCCTCCATCTTTCCCAACGTCAAGGTCTTTTCCAGGGAGTCTTCTCTTCTCATGAGGTGGCCAAAATCTTGGAGCCTCAGCTTCAGGGTCTGTCCTTCCAGGGAGCACTCAGGGCTGATTTCCTTCAGAATGGAGAGGTTTGATCTTCTTGCAGTCCATGGGACTCTCAAGAGTCTCCTCCAGCACCAGAATTCAAAAGCATCCATTCTTCAGCGATCAGCCTTCTTGGTGGTCCAGCTTTCACTTCCATACATCACTACTGGGAAAACCAGAGCTTTAACAATACGGACCTTTGTCGGCAAGGTGGTGTCTCTGCTTTTTAAGATGCTGTCTAGGTTTGCCATCGCCTTTCTCCCAAGGAGCAGGCGTCTTTTAATTTGTCACCATCTGCAGTGATCATGGAGCCCAAGAAAGTAAAATCTCTCACTGCCTCCATTTCTTCCCCTTCTATTTGCCAGGAGGTGATGGGCGCAGTGGCCATGATCTTAGTTTTTTTGATGTTGAGCTTCAGACCATATTTTGCGCTCTCATCTTTCACCCTCATTAAAAGTTTCTTTAATTCCTCCTCACTTTCTGTCATCGAATTATCTTTTGGGGAAGGACAGCAGTGAGCACCTGCACCGAATGCAGAAGGCCCCGGGTTCAAAGCCCAGTGGCACCTCGGAAAGACTCCCTCTTTAAACCCCCGAGAGATTCTGCCACTGAGTGTCAGCAGCACTGAGCTTAGTTGGACTCTAGGGTCTGAGTTGGTGCTGGGAGCTTTCTGCATCCCAGGGACTCGCAGGTTCTGGCTTCAGCCAGTAGCCAGCTGTTGACTTCTGCTTGCCATGGACCCTTTCATTTGCCTGATAGATTTGTGGCTGTCAGGTGGGGCCTCTCCATCCTCTCCTCTGGGCCTACTGCCATCCTGCCTAGATCTTCCCACTTCCTTCACCTGCGTTCGGTTCACCTGTCTCTACATCTGCACCTGTCCTTTGGCGCTCTTGACACTTCTCCACGTGTTGCCCAAGTTCTCTTTGCTTGCCAGTTCATTTCCGTGCAGCCTGCTTCGCACCCACTTCCACGTCCCTTGCCTTTCCTCTCCTCCAGGCTTTGCATCCATGGGGAGCTCCCCCCCCCCCCCGTCTACATCTTGGTTAATTTACTTCCTGGAACACGGACTTTTAATTGCTCCTCTCGGAAGTCTTCCTTCTTGCAAAATGACTCGTCCTGCCAAGACCCCTGTGCCTAAATTTCAGCCTCTTTTACTTCACTGCTTAAGTGTGACATTGTGTTGTTGTTATTTAAAATATTAGTTAAGTCATGAAGGCTTATCATTAACTACACAGCATGATGAATAAATAGCAGAAATGAGGGGGAGATATTTAAATTCTGCTTCCTGCAAATGGCTTCTTCGGGGTTTGTTCACAGATGGCAGGGGTGGGGGCCGAATGGGGCCCTGCAACACTCTCTATTTGCCCCTTGTTTAATAAACCTCCGATGGACTCCAGCTAAATCCCTTAATGGTCTTCTGCTCCCCCCCCCCGCCTCCCTTAATCTCCCCCGCCAGCTCCAAATTTGTTAGTGCTGCTATGGGGGGGGGGCAGAGGAGTGTCCGGACACTGGCACAACACAGTTTCTATCCTATTTCAAAGATGCCTCTCTTTGTTCTGGTCTAGGGGTGCACATATGTTCTAGGACCTAATCCATGGGTAGGCACACTAACGCCCGGGGGCCGGAGCCGTCCCAATCGCCTTCTAAATCCGGCCCACGGACGGTCCAGGAATCAGTATGTTTTTCCATGAGTAGAATGTGTCCTTTTATTTAAAATGCATCTCTGGGTTATTTGTGGGACATAGGAATCCGTTCATTCTCTCCCCCCCCCCCAAAATATAGTCCGGGCCCCCCACAAGGTCTGAGGGACAGTGGACCGGCCCCCTGCTGAAAAAGTTTGCTGACCCCTGACCTAACCTGTTGCTGTAATTTGTTTAGAACTTTTTAAATGCTGCATTTCAAAGTGTTGCAACCTGCCCTGGAGCCTTAGCTTGAAGGGCGGGCAATAAATCAAATTATTATTAATTATAATATTCATTTATTCATTGCATTCATATCTCACCTTTTTTTTTTTAATCCAAGGAGCTCGAAGTGGTGTATGTGGTTCTTCCCTGCCCATCTCATTAATCCCTGCCACAACCCTATGAGGCAGGTTAGGCTGAAGGAGGTAGCAACTTGCCCCCAAAGACACACCCAGTGAGCTTCATGAGGCAGAGGGGGGGGGGGACTTGAACCTTGCTCTTTCCCAGGTCCTGGTCTGACACTAACCACTATGCCGCCACCAGAGGCTCTTGCCTATGGGGCTGGCGTTTCGGCTGGGCCCAGTCAGTAAAGGGCACACAGCTCCCACCAGACTACAGATCCGTTAGACACTTGCAGCGACCAGAGACTGCTGCCTGTCAGCCTAAATGTTGTTCCTGTTCCAGTACCATTAAACTAATCCTGTTAACGACTTCTCGGTCTGGTACGACCTGTGCCGTGGACCTGTGCTGGATCTACGGAGCGGTGGGGGAGATTTTAGTATTTAAACAGCGCCTTTTTGCTGCACAGGCGACATTCTTAGTTCTGGGATGGCTGCAAGTTGAATCACCAGATTCCAAAATGTCGCAGCTGCTTTCGTAAGGCTGCTCTGGGACCAATATTACTGCGTTCATTTTTTTACATCCCACCATTTCCCCATACTGAGACTTCAGGCGGCTTACACAAATTAAAACAACACAGATAAAATGCAGGACACTGAAAACATATAAAAAATAATAGTAAAAATAAATTAAAGCATAATAGAATTAACACAACATCAAAATAGATGTGTTAAAATATAGATAGTAAATTCATCACAGCACTATTTAAAATCCAGTCAGTTCCCGAAGACCTGTTGGAATAAAACAGTATTTACCTGTTGACTGAATGACAGCAAAGAGGCTGTCTGTCTGGCTTCTCTAGGGAAGGAGTTTCAAAGTCAGGGAGCCACCACCAAAAAGGCCTGTCTTCTCCCACCAAATGTGCTTCTGATGGTGGCAGGATGGAAAGAAGGAAGGATACAGTGGTACCTCTGGTTACGAACTTAATTTGTTCCGGAGGTTCATTCCTAAGCTGAAACGGTTCTTACCCTGGGGTGCGCTTTCGCTAATGGGGCCTCTCGTTGTGCACGCATGCGCCTCTGGTGTGCAATTTTTGTTCGCATCCTGGGGCAAAGTTCGCAACCAGGAGCAGCTACTTCCAGGTTGGTGGAACTCGTAACCTGAAGCATTCGTAACCAGAGGTACCACTGTAGGTTGTGAAGAGGTAGCAACCCGCAGCCTCTGCCCACATCGTGAGAGAAGTATTCGCACTCTCTCCCTGCCTTCCACACTCCAGGAGTCTCCGGCCATTTCCCAGAGGTTAGAGAAGCTTTAAGCGCATGTATGTGGCCAGCGGTAAAAAAAAGGAGGGGAACCTCTTTATGCTTGACAGTTAATTTTTTAAGAAGCTTCTGCCGTCTTCTGCCGTGGCATCAGGACTGGAGGTTACAAGCAGGCCTTGAGCTGGTGACCCCAGGGATCTTGGGCCGGGTTCAGCCCAAGGTGACCACCTCTGGCCAAAGGAAAGAGCCACAGTGGAAATGAGCCACTCAGCAAATGAATAGTATCAATAGCGTTGATACTGAATGGGAGCAGGGTTGGTTTCTACCTTAAGAATGGGTGGCAAAAGTGGGATTTGAATCCTAGCCGCGCTCTGTACATTGGGCCAGTCTCTCTCGTCAAGTGGAAAAGCAAATCCGCTTTAGGCACCCTTGTCAAAACGCTGGTCACCTGTGGTGAGTTAGAAATTGTTTCTGGTGACCAAGGAGGAGGAACATTGGCACTCATCCCCGTTTTCTTTAAGGCTACAGATGACTGGCATAGATCCATGCACTAGTAGTCTTGTGGCCTTTTCCCAGCTTGTACTTGCTGCAAAAGAATCCTCTTTCTATGAATAACCATAGTCCTGGTGGTGGAATGTGAAACGGGATCGTCCGTTTGTTTGTTTTTAAGCACTGAAATACAGGCTGTATTTAGCAGGACCACAGCTCAGCGATAATCTGCTTTGTGTGCACTAGGTCCCGGGTTCAATCCCTTACAGCGATTGCAGGCAAGGCTAGAAATGTTCCCTGCCAGTCAGCGTAGTCAATACTGAGCCGGATGTACCTATTAAACCAGACCGTTATTTGCAACCATGAGGACTAGTGTCTTAGTTTGCCTTTTGGGGAAGGACTCAAGCTCATCGAGAGAACACCTGCGTTGCTGCATAAGGCCAGCATTCTGTGCTCCCAGGCTGCCTGATGAGCGCACGTTCTCTTTTAATTCCCTCTCTCGGTTTGCTTTCCAGCTTTGAAAGAGCACAGACCCGCCTTGGATATGAGTGACTCCGACGCAGACGTGCCGCCACCAGGGGAGGAGGAAGAGGAGGAGGAGGCACTGGCCGCAGCGGTGCTGCCGCCCCCAGGAAATGGCGGGGTGGCGGCCCTGGGGGTCATCACGGAAGGCGTGGGCGAGCTGGCGGTCATTGACCCCGAGGTGGCCAAGAAGGCCTGCGAGGAGGTGCTGGAGAAGGTCAAGCTGATGCATTGCATCTCTCCTGACGGGTCCATCCAGCTGAAGGACGGCAGCGCAGGCCCGGCCCGCAGGCCCGGCCTGGCCCTGCTGAACGGCAGCCCCGGCGAGTGCTGTGAGATCAAGTGCCTGGACGACCCTCCGGACAAGATCCAGGAGGAGGAGCAGCAGCACACGCCCAACTCGGTCAAGAGCGCCCGGCGGCGCCAGAAGAACAACTCGGCCAAGCAGTCGTGGCTGCTGCGCCTGTTCGAGTCGAAACTCTTCGACATCTCCATGGCCATCTCGTACCTGTACAACTCGAAGGAGCCCGGCGTGCAGGCCTACATCGGAAACCGGCTCTTCTGCTTCCGCAACGAGGACGTGGACTTCTACCTGCCGCAGCTGCTGAACATGTACATCCACATGGACGAGGACGTGGGCGACGCCATCAAGCCCTACATCGTCCACCGCTGCCGGCAGAGCATTAACTTCTCCTTGCAGTGCGCCCTCCTGCTGGGCGCCTACTCCTCGGACATGCACATCTCCACCCAGCGCCACTCCCGCGGGACCAAGCTACGGAAGCTCATCCTCTCCGACGAGCTCAAGCCGGCCCACCGGAAGAGGGAGCTGCCGGCCCTCGGCCCGGCCCCCGAGGCGGGGCTCTCCCCCTCCAAAAGGACTCACCAGAGGTCCAAGTCGGACGCCACCGTCGGCATCCACCTCAGCAGCAACCTGAAGAGGACCGCCAGCAACCCCAAAGTGGAGAATGACGACGAGGTAACGAGGGGGATAGGTTACTGTGGGGGCTTATCCTTTTCGCCGTTATTCAGCTTTTAATCCTTGTGAAAACGAACGTATCAGGAGAGGGGAAATTCTGCCTAGGGTGGGCTTTCAGCTCTGTGTCAAGTTGGTAGGCAGAGGCCATTCTCGTGCCAGAGAGCTGGGCATAAGGTAAGACATGCGCCAACCAGGTTGTGGCTGCTTTCCTGGCTCAGCCTTGTCCCCCTCCTTTTGGAGTCGTGCCTGATTTCGTTGCGGATCCAACGTGAGACGGGGCGGTTCCATTTCTGCTGCTTATCAAGGGACCGCTTGATCTCGAGCATCTCTTGGGACGATGTAACCTCGCATTGCCAACCAGTCCCCCCGATAGCGGTAGAGGAAAAGAGAAAGTCCCGGGGGCACATGTGTTGTTGCCCTGATCACCCATCATTGCCTCCAATCCCGCGTTTACATTTTTTACATACGTATCCTGTTCCTCAAGGGTCTTACGATCGAAAATCCACACGTATTGGGGCAGCCTTGGGAAAGGGCTGTGGGCCTGGGGTGGAACACCTGATTGGCATGCAGAGTGTCCCAGTTTCCACCCCTGGCATCTCCAGGTAGGGCTGGGAACGTCCCCTGCTTGAAAACCCTGGAGAGCTGCTTCCGTCCAGCATGCCGGCAGGACTGTGGGTATAGCTCCGTCTAAGGCAGCTGCTTGTGTTCCTTCCCCACCATGACACCTTCCAGATGTTTCAGGTTCCCGGCTTCCAGCCGTATTGTTTGCTCCAGGCCAGTGGTGCTGGCTGGGTTGATGGGAGCTGTGAGCCTGAAACATATGGGGAAGGCCGTGCTAGATAAGGAGATGCTTACAGAAGTCAGCGTCATTAATATGACGTATTGGGAATATGTGGGTGAGGTTCTAGGCCTCCCACTCTGAGGAATGGGGTAAGTGGACCTGGGGGTGGGGAAGATGGCAATCCCAGGGGGCAGCCGCGCTCACTGTCCGGAGAGTCTTCTAGCCCCTGGCTAGCCACTGATTGACAGTGCCATGGGACAGTGGGAGGGACCTAGTTTTAGCTCCGCCTCTACAGTCGATAAAGCCGTCTTGGCTCCGGTATTTTGTTCTCTCCATGAATTCTCTCTTCCACCCAGTGGTGTTGATGGTGTGATTTCTCTCTTTCGGGAAACAAACAAAAAAAAATGTGTAGAAAAGAAACTTTGAAACCCAGAGTATTAATTTGCTTGGCTTTCCTTGCCAAAATTGGTGATAGATCTTGACTGAGATAGAGGGAACATAAGGCCCTGTGTGTTCCATGGGGAAATCCCACCAGAAATCCTCTTGGTTTTTTATGGAGACAGGGATGGCGAGCATCTGTGGCCTTCCAGGTGTTCCTGGACTGCCACTCCCATCGTCCCTCATGGCTGGCTATGCTGGCAGCTGGCGCTGAAGGGAATTGGGGGTCTGAACCACACCTGAAGGTTCCCCAGCCTTGCAGTAGAGGGGAACAAATGTATCCAGGGGTATTCATGGAATTATGATCTAGTTTTGCATATTGTGGTTTTTAATTCCAAACTTCTTCCAGGGAGCTCAGGGTGGGTACGTGTCTTTTCCCCATCCTTTCATGTGGACCCTCACAACAACCCTGTGAGGTAGGCTAGGACTAAGAGGTCCTCCAGGGAGCTAACGGGCCAGGCAGGGGTATAAACCCACGTCTTGCCGGTCCAACACTCTCAAGAGCAGCCAATGTGGTGCCTTTCAGATGTTGTTGGGCTACAACTCCCATCATTCCTCACCCTCATTTATTATAATTAATAAAACGAGCTCCCAGTCCGACCCAGAGCAAGATCCTTTCTGCCGCCTGCCTTTATTAAAGAAGAAAAACTGGTGAAAGAATTAAAAAGTGGAGGAAAGAGATTGTGGTGTGGGCGGATACCCAATGCTACACCAGCTGCTGAATCTCAATGGGTGTGGACATGTATTCCCATGCTTGTGGGGCAGGGGAACAAAAGTTGGAGAGCTTTAAATCATGGGTGGGGAACCCTTTTTTGGCTCCCCAGACCAGATCCTTATCAGGATCAGCCTCCAGGGGCCAAATTTGGTGTCAAATACGTGACATCATTTTGGCGTCATGTGATTGACAAGTGGGAGCTGAAATGCATCAGGCCTCTACGGTGCTGCTGAATGTGCCTGTTCTGGCGTCCAGATGTGCTGCTGTGGTTGTCTCTGCCAGACCGCGATCTCTCTCTCTTTCCAGCCCTCGATCTGGCAAAACATTGGTCCGTGAACTCAGCCGCCAGAGGCGAGCCAAGAGGTCTACTTTCACTCTCCCTTTCTCTCTCTCTCTCCTACCCCCTTGGCGCACGTTGTTGGAGATCATCCGAGCAGAAACTCTAGGGTGGAATTTCAGTATCGCCGGAGCAGCAAATGAATATTTAATGCGCCAGAACTTTCCCTGTCTCTCCGTAGACTTGGACTTGCGTCAGACGCGGTTGCCGAGTGTTCTTGGCGCGACTGCTCTTTGGGCGTGGGGCATTTGAGAGATGGGGGGGTCCCGTGATAAAGCCTAGGGGGAAGTAAGGGGATGGGAAGTAAGGGGATTTTGTGGTAGAACTGGGAAACTGTGTGGTATCTACTTAGGACCTTGTGGTGCCATAAGAACATCAGAAGGGCCTGGCTGCTGGATCAGACCAAAGGGGGCCCATCCCGTCCAGCCCTCCTTCTCTCACAGTGGCCAAGCCTCAAAGGTGCAGCAGCAACAACTCTCCCTGCCTGCGAATCCCAGTTCACTTTTTGTTAATCCTCGTCTTGGAGTGGGGAGTACACAGCCATCGTGATCAGCAGCCTTTGATAGCCTTATCCTCCATGAATTTGTCTAATCTGCTTTTAAAGATGGGGAACGTGCTTGAAATGCCGAGTTACCAGGAGCCAGCCTCAAGTTTTTTAGCGTGTGCAGTGAATAAAAGAAATTCCAGAAATTTCTTTTTCAGGCGTTGAGCTGCATGGAATTCTTCTGAGCCTATGCATGTGGAGAAACCGGGCTTCTTTCCTCCCCTCTTCTCGAATGCATAGGCTCTTTTCTCATTTTTTAAAATCACATTTCCACCCATGAAATCGCAGTTGTGTGCATGGGAGAGGTATATCTGATCCTGCGCACACAACAACCTTGCGAGGTAGGCTGGTACGCGAGATGCGCAGCCGATTGGCTTCGCATTCGGAAGCTGGCACTCTGCCAGATGCTGCATGCTGACTTGGGGCGCGAAGGCGATCTTCCCCAGACCGTCCCGGCCAAGCCAGAACAATTGACCACCCTATTACGCTCTCGATTCCCAGGCTTGTCTTCCAGATGGCTCCAAAGGCGGCTCGCAGAGCCCTTCCCACTCCCTGCCGCTTCATTGTTCGCAGGGGAACAATGGGCTGATAGAAAGCCGGGAGCTCGGAGGCCGCCGGTTGCCCAGGATGATCCCAGCCACTCGCCAACTGGAAACCGGAGCCCGGAATGCTTATTAATTCACGCAGGGCTGGATTTCTCCTGGTGACGTGCGGAGAGTCTTCTGGGCCCGAAGTGCCGCAAGAGATGTTCCGAGGAAAATGTGGGAAATGCTTTGGCTGAGGCTGAGCACTTCTTAAAATTGCAGTTCTGGTTGCCTCACCTCAAAAGGGATATTGCAGAGTTGCAAGAGGGAGGGGACAGAGCAACTCCCCTATAAAGGGAGGTTGCAGTTTGGGGACCTTTGAGTTTAGAGAAAAGGCAAGTAAGGGGCAACATGATAGAAGTTTATAAAACTATGCATAGCATGGAGAGAGAGAAATTTGTTTTGCGTTTTGTTTTGTTGGGAAACCCTTTTATTTACACGCAAGACACAAGCCTTCCCAAATCCCCTTACTTCAGAGGAATGAACCGAGAGGAGTGGCCCTGATTCCAGGTCGGCCGTGCTTAACGGGCTTGTAAGTGATGGAGAACTCTCCCAAATTGTGGCCAATCACTTCAGGCTTGATTTCCACCTGGTTGAAGGTCTTCCCATTGTACACGCCAACCATGCTGCCCACCATTTCTGGAAGGATAATCATGTCTCGCAGGTGGGTTTTGACCACCTCAGGCTTCTCCATGGGCAGGGCCTCTTTCTTGGCCTTGCGCAGCTGCTTGAGGAGGGAGTGCTGCTTGTGGCGCAGGCCGCGGTTGAGCCGCTGGCGGTGGCGAGCACTGTACAGCTGCATCAGCTGCTCGTAGGACATGTCGAGGAGCTGGTCCAGGTCAACACCCCGATGGGTGACCTTCCAGAAAGTACGCTGCTGCTGCTGCTGCTTCTGCTGCTTCTTCTTCTTCTTCTTCTTCTGCTTCACTTCCGCCATCTTGGCTGCAGTCTCCTCCAGGAAAAAAAAGTGTGAGAGAGAAATATTTTACCTCTCCCATTACACTAGAACTCAGTGACACCCTGAATGCTGGAAGAGTCAGGATACTTAAATTAAAGGACTTCTTCACGCAGCACAGAGTTAAACGGTGGAACTCCCTGCCACAGGAGGGAGTGATGGCCACCAACCTAGATGGCTTTAAAAGAGCATGAGACAAATTTGTGGTCACTGTGGGAACAGGATGCTGTGCTAGATGGTGTGGGAATGTTGAGGGTGGCAGGAGAGGATATATTGATTATTAATATCCGTCCTAATTCATGCTGGCAAGTTTCTTTATATAGCAGAGTGCGTTCCCCTTCTTACGCAGCAGAAAGCTGGTTGCAAACTTGTGTGAGTCTCTAATAATAATAATAATAATAATAATTATTATTATTATTATTATTATTATTTATTTGTACCCCGCCCATCTGGTTGGGTTTCCCCAGCCACTCTGGGCGGCTTCCAACAAAGATGAAAGATACACTTAAGACATCAAAACAATTCAATCTGGCTTGTCCAAACTGAGATATGTTCTATTATTCCTGGTAAGACCCCTTTGATCCTCCTAAAAGAATAAAGTGGGACGCGGGTGGCGCTGTGGGTTAAACCACTGTGCTGCTTGGGCTTGCCAGTCAAAAGGTCGGCGGTTTGAATCCCCGCGACAGGGTGAGCTCCCGTTGCTCGGTCCCAGCTCCTGCCAACCTAGCAGTTCGAAAGCACGCAGCACAAGTAGATAAATAGGTACCGTTCCAGCGGGAAGGTAAACGGCGTTTCCGTGTACTGCTCTGGTTTCACCAGAAGCGGCTTAGTCATGCTGGCCACATGACCCAGAAAAACTGTCTGCAGAAGCGGACAAACGCCGGCTCCCTTGGCCTGTAAAGCGAGATGAGCGCCGCATCCCCAGAGTCGTTCGCGACTGGACTTAATTGTCAGGGGTCCCTTTACCTTTACCTAAAAGAATAAAGACACAACAGTCTTATTTATAAGTAACAAGAACGTAGTTTTACTCATGGTCAGGCAGAGCACAGTGTGATCCCTGAAGCAAAGCTTTAGGCTTAAAGTTACAAACATGTACAAACAGGTTTACCCCATATGGGAGATAGCCTGGGGGACTGCTGGTGGCCAGCAGTCCAGTCCAGGTGAATTAGGAAGTTTGCAGGACGAAAAAGAAGATCAAAGAGAGGGAGGTGGCTACGTGACTTGGCCTTTTACCAGGTCTGAGAGGTCATACCCACCTACTAGTCACACGCAAGGAAGGATGCTCCAGGCCAGGAGGAACAGGAAGTTTCGACCGGCTGGACCAACTCTAGCATGACCACTCTAGCAAAACAGGTAATGTTGTACTTGACTGCTCCAAGTGGATTACAACCCACAATTGGGACATTGGCCTGATCCAGCCTCCTCTTCTTACATTCTTATGCTTTGGCTGGTCCAAGCGCCTCTTACTATTACCCCTTAGTCTCGTCACCTCTTAAAATGCACACTTTAGCACGCAAATTGCTAACTGCATTAGCATTGACTACTTTGGCAGGAGTCTGCCTCTCGCTTGAGCTGGACCTGATGGATTTGGAGGCTTCCTGTGATTCCTTTTTCCTAATAACCTACCATTGTGGCAAGGGATCCCCATATTCCTTGCTTTGGTTTATGAAGCAAGGTACCTGCTCTTCTGTTACGTATATATGTGTGTGTCTTGCCCTTACGAATGCACCCTTCCCCTCCTCTGACAACTTTCCACCGAGCTAGTGAAACCCTTAGCCAGAAAGCAGTAGGCCTGCCATGAATTAATTCAGTGGCCGGACCTCTGGGCGCGTCATTCCCCTCTCTCCAGCCCTTGGACCTCTCCCCGGGGCCCCCACTCTTCTCGCTGGCAGTGCTGTGGGCCCCCCTTGAGTGCCTTCACTTAGCTGGAACATGTCCTTGAACTACGATATTTGGGTGGAGAGGTGCGTCTGCATGCAGGGGAAGTATGAATGCCTCTTGCTTTTTGCACAGCTGGGGTGTAGGCCTACTGTGCAGAGGTAAGAGCTGCCTCTGTCGCTCTGCCTCCTTTCTCCTCTGGCCCCCGCCCACCGCTGGCACGCGGTCTCCCGAAGCTTGCCAAGAAGGAAATGCGGCCCTCGTGACTGAAAAGGCTTCTTCAGCCCCTCTCAACCAGGAGCAAAAGGCAGATGAAGAGTCTACCAGGAGATGTCTGGGCAGTTGGCAGCTGAAAAGCTCCTGCTTCAGTTGTCAGCGAATACCAGGTGTGGGTTTTTCCTTCCACGGAAGGGCTTTGCATGCCAGGCTCTGGGCTCAAAAGGCATGCTCTGCCCCTCAGAGCCAGCGGTGCATGTGCCCATCTGGGCCACTGTTTTGAAATCTGCTTCTCGGCAGCAACAGATCCTGCAATCCTGATGTCGCCCCACTTTAAAGTACAGCAGTACCTCAGGTTACATACGCTTCAGGTTACAGACTCCACTAACCCAGAAATAGTGCTTCAGGTTAAGAACTTTGCTTCAGGATGAGAACAGAAATCGTGCTTTGGTGGCTCGGCGGCAGCAGGAGGTCCCATTAGCTAAAGTGGTGCTTCAGGTTAAGAACAGTTTCAGCTTAAGAACGGACCTCCGAAACGAATTAAGTACTTAACCCGAGGTACCACTGTATTGCAGAGTTACCAAATGAGGATGGTCTATTTTTCTTCACTTTTTTAAAAAAGCCTTAAGAACAGAAACTTGAGCTTCTCTCTCTCTCTCTCTCTCTCTCTCTCTCTCTCTCTCTCTGTCAGTCTCGCTGTGGCATTTGCACCTGGGCAGGTAATATTGCAGGGGTTGCTGGAGGAGGAGCCAGTTGTGTCTTGCCAGGAAATCCTTGCTGTGTAACATGAGAGCGTTTAGGAACCTGCTTTGCAGTGACACAGCAAGCAGGCGTTTTGCGTGTGTGTGTTTGGCAGAGCTGGGCAACCTTTGTGCAAGGAACGCTCCCCTTGCTCTGAGGTCTCTGTGGCAACTGGGTGAGAGTGACTCAGGATGATTCAGACACTGACAAGTGGAGACCGGGGGAATATCGACATCACTGCAGAGGTTTCCTGTTTGGGTTTGGAAACCAGGTGCAATCGGACAAGGGCTTCGGCTGTCTCTGATCCCTTGCGAAGAGGCCTTTTTAATGTCAAGATGGGCAGGCCTGCAGCCAATCAGCTCAGCAGGGAGGGATATACATTCCCAATCGGTTCAGTAAGAGAATCACAGAATTGTAGATTGCTGATGAGCATTCTTTAACACACATTTTCTCATTCATTCATTCTTTCACATGCAACAGCATTAATCCAAGGGAAGAAATGGAAGTGATAAAAAATTGTTTAATAATGGAATCTTGATAGTATATATTGCTTTCCTGATATACATAAAACCTCCATATCATTATACAAGAACGCATTATGCTTTGCCTAATCAAGTGTGTGGGTTTGCATTTTCCTGTCCTTTATTACACCAGTTCAAGATAAAAAGCTTTTTTCTTTTTAACCACACTGGTGTGTTTATTTATTTGTTTATTTTATTTCAGAACATTTATACACTGCTTGATTGTAAAAACAAAAACCCTCGCAGTGGTTTGCCATTACGAATGCATTTGCCTCCTGGGTTCCTTCAGGAGGAATGGTGGGATTTATTATTATTTTAAGGGGTTGGACTAGATGATCCTCAGGGTTCCCTTCCAAATCTGATTCTGTGACATAAAGCTGCTATCTATGAGAGGTCTCAAAGTCCTCTGTGGGGTGTCATACACTGTGTGGGCTTTGTCCCTTCCCCCCCTTTTTAAAGTCTGATCATTTTACATTTTTCTAATGGGCCCAACAGCTACTCCTTTCTCCTGGCCTCGTTCAATTTTTTATTTTTATTTTTTTGGCCCTTTGAACATAAAAGAAGAATTCCAACCATTTCTGTCCCCTCGGTGACTTGGCCAGACTTCCTCCGTCTGGCTTCTATGCCTGCTTCTGTTTTCCATAAACTTGGGGGGGGGGAGCGGTCCTCATCGCGTGATTTGGCCCAGTTTTTGGTACTCTTGGAAATAACACCCTCTTCCTTGCGCACGCATAACAAAGCCTATCCCTGTGCTGGGGAGAAAAGCATCGTCAGCGAACCCAAAGCCAGGATGGGGGGAGCAGTCGGCCATTCATCTCCTCTCGACTCGCCCCCGCGAGGACTGCAAGCGGAAAACCATCATTAATAGAGGGCCGTAAATGTGGGGCGAAGTCCATCCAGCCATTGCTGCGTCAGTTCTGCAGGAGATAATCTTAATACATAGGCCAGGCTTCCTCAAACTCAGCCCTCTGGATGTTTTTGGCCTACAACTCCCATCATCCCTAGCTAGCAGGACCCAGTGGTCAGGGATGATGGGAATTGTAGTCTCAAAACATCTGGAGGGCCGAGGTTGAGGAAGCCTGACATAGGCTCTTTGGATGAGAGAACGATTGATATTGTGGCCGGTCCATATGAACAGCATGGACTGTCCCATCCACAGAATGGGTCCCTTCCAACTATCCAGTGATTCTATGAATATATTAACTGTGGATGTAGAGAAATCCTGTCTGCTGTGAGTCCTGCGTTGCAGGGGGTTGGACTAGATCAGGCATAGGCAAACTCTGGCCCTCCAGATGTTTGGGACTACAATTCCCATCATCCCTGACCACTGGTCCTGTTAGCTAGGGATGATGGGAATTGTAGTCCCAAACAATTGGAGGGCCAGAGTTTGCCTATGCCTGGACTAGAGGACCTTTGGAGTTCCTTTACAACTCTACAATTCTATATATATACAAACACACTCTTGGCATATATACAAACACACTCTTGGCATCAGTACTGTCTTTTCCTCTCCTTTTCCCTATGCTGACTTTCTTCTTACTCTCCTCACCGTTCCCCGCATTTGGAAATAGCTGTGCTGAGACGTAGCATAGTTTCCCCCAGCTGTCTCAAATAAAAAGGTAATGGTGAGCTTAAAGGGATGCAGAGAAACATGCACATGTATGTGGAATGCCTCCCCGGTGAGGAAAGGTCAAAGTTTCTACCCTGCATGCTCAGGTTGGGGAGCGGGGAAGCGACTGGAAGATTGGAGAACACAACAGAGGTGTGCAAAATTATGCCTAGCGAGGAAAGAGTGCAAAGCCCTTCTGTGTTGGATTGCCTGGAGGCTTTTGAGAGTCGCCCCAGGTGACCAGGCGACCTGACTGTTTGAAGCATGTGCTAGATAGCCCTTGATACCCACCCCTGGTGTTGGTTTCAGCCGAATGACTCTGGGTTCAGAGGTGGGGAGCATTTGGGGCCCTCCAGATGTTGCTCAGCTCCCATTTCCGATCAGCCCTGGCAGCCAGCATGACCAGTGGTTGGGAATGGGAGCTGCAGTCCAGCAGCAGTTTCCACACTTCTGCTGTAGGCTGGCAGAGAGACGGAGTCCTTTCCAGGGTGGTTCATCTTCCGGGGGGGGGGGGGGGAGAAGTGATGTGATTAAGGGAAACTTGTCAAAACAACCACTCTGCCCACTTTTGGTTTCACTTTGGTTTTGTTAAGGTGAGTTCTCTCTCCTCCTCCTCTTGTTTTTATTGTTATTACAGTGGTGCCTCGCAAGACGAAAAGAATCCGTTCCACGATTCTCTTCGTCTAGCGGTTTTTTCGTCTTGCGAAGCAAGCCCATTGACAGCTTAGCGGATTAGTGCTATTAGCGGTTTAGCGGCTTTTAGCGGATCAGCTGATAAGCGGCTTAGGGCTTAGGAAAGGGGGGGAGCGGAACTCGCAAGATTTTTTCGTCTTGCGAAGCAAGCCCATAGAGAAATTCGTTTAGCGAAGCGCCTCCAAAACGGAAAACCCTTTCGTCTAGCGGGTTTTCCGTCTTGTGAGGCGTTCGTCTTGCGGGGCACCACTGTACTGGTTTTACATCCTAGTAAGCTTTGGCTCTGATGAAACCCTGGCTTCTTTTTGTTTTTTAAAAAAGTGACACAGTTGACTTGCCCTAAAAGGCTTTTAAAACTCCCTTTTCTTCGCATGCAAAATGGGAGGGGGCGTGATATTAATGATGGGGAGGATATCATAACACAGCCTGAGATTCTCACTTTTGTAGAATTTCTCTCCCCCCGCCCCGCCATCCTCCTGCTAACAGAATTGCTCCCTGTTCAGCACCGACCTGTTCCACCTGTTGCAAACGGGTTATTTTATAGTTTTATTACCTTGCTGTCCATCTAGGGTGTTGCCTGCGTTTTCCTCCCCAAAACCCACCATTCTGTTCTCACAAGCGACTGTCCCAGGGACACCCAGTGAGCTTTGCGCCCTGCCTCGTATTAAGCTGAAGGATCTGTCCCAGAAGAGATCCTGGGAGCTGCTGTTCCGGAGTGGATCTGGGTATCTAGTCTCTAAAATCCTCAGCGCCTCTGCCAAGCCTCCAGTCTCCAGGGAGGCATTCCAGAATGTACCTCTGAATACCAGGTGCTGGAGCAAACAGCAGGAAGAGGGGTTGGCTTCCTCTGGCTCTCCTGCGTCGGAAGCAAAGCGCTGTTTCTCAGAGCCCCTTCCTCTTCTGTGCAGGAGGACAGAATATTCCGCCACTGAGTTGTTTCTCCTGGATGGGGGGGCGGGGCGGGTTGTTTTGCTGTGCAAAGCGCCTGCAGTTTGTTCTCTCTGTTGAGATGGGGCAGGTGGGGAGGGAATGTGCAGAGCTGGTTTTTTTAAAAACAAAAACCTTGCCTTTTCTCTCCTCGACTTTCTCCCTCCCTCTCCCTTCCTTTTTTACATTTTAAAAAAATGAAAACAAAAAAACCCCCCACCCCTTTCCCCCCTCCCTCTCATTCATTTCTCAGGAGTTGTCATCGAGTACGGAGAGCCTTGATAGATCATTTTGCTCCGTAAGTGGCCTGCGTTTCAGCTTTTTTTTGTTTTTCTCCCCCACCTCTTCCGACTGGGCTGCCTGCTTCCCTTCCCGTGATTTACCAAAAATCAACAACAAATAATTTCTTTCGCAGCAGCATTTCCTCTCTGTTGTCATCTTAAGCCACTTTGCTAAGCCTGCCAATCACCCTTGGCAAATGCATCTTGCAGAGCATCAAAGGCAAAATCCATTCCTCTCTTCTCTTCCACCACTTTGGGGGAAATGAAATAAAGTCACCCCAGCGAGCCCAAATCTACACTGCTGTTAGCCATTTTTGACTGAGCCTCTTTGGCTAACCGACTTCCTTGGCTGTCATGCCCTTCTCTCTCTCTCTCTTCCATCACTCATGCGCCACTCACGTGCATGTTGAGCTTGGGAAGGGGGGTTGTGGAGCTCTGCATGGTATGAGGGCTCCCCAGCAGGTTTGTCTTGTTTATACTAAAGTCGTGTCAAGTGCAGATTGGCAGCCAGTGGTCTCTATGGCACGTAACGCTTAACCGTAGTTAATAGATATAGATAGGTAGCCGTGTTGGTCTGCCATAGTCAAAACAAAATAAAAAAATTCCTTCCAGTAGCACCTTAAACACCAACTAAGTTAGTTCTAGGTATGAGCTTTCGTGTGCATGCACACTTCTTCAGACTCCCATCAGCCCCTGCCAGCATGGCTAAGAGCCAGGGGTGATGGGAGCTGAAGTCCAACGACATCCAGAGGTATCTGAAGAAGTGTGCATGCACACGAAAGCTCATACCTAGAACTAACTTAGTTGGTCTTTAAGGTGCTACTGGAAGGAATTTTTTTACGTAGTTAATAGAGTCACAGTTGGAGCTACGCCATTGTTTAAAAAACCTTGGTTTACTGTGTCACCGAATACAGTGATACCTTAGTTTACAAACTTAATCTGCTCCGGAAGTCCTTTCTTAAACCAAAGCGTTCTTTAACCAAGGTGTGCTTTCCCATAGCAGCAGGGAACTCAATTTACACTCAACAGGAAGCAGAACGTGTTCCTAAACCCAGGCAAAGTTCACAAACCAAAACACCTACTTCCAGGTTTGCAGTGTTCTTAATCCAAGTTGTTCATAAACTAAGCTGTTCTTAAACCGAGGTACCACTGTAGTTAAAAAGAGTTAAATAATACAGGCAGATTCCAGGCAGAAAAGCTCTGATAACACTTCACAGAGCAAAGCTGAACAAAACCACTGTATAATTTGAGGAGATAGGAACACAAAGGCTTTTTCTTCCTTGGTTTAAGCCCTTGTACATAGCAGCGGGACGGTGGACCCCATATACAGAGGGGGAAAACTCGATCACAATGACACAGCCAATCAGGGCATGTGCTGCCTTAGTGAATGCCATGCCATTCTATTTCGTTGCTATGCAAAACCTCCACCCCATCCCCCTTTGGGCCAGTTAACTTGAACACTTGACAGATTTAACCCTTAAGGTACAAACTAAATGAGCCCTGCTGTTAACGCATCCAACAAAAAGCACCAGCCAATAGCTGCTGAACCTTGAAGCAATTTGGACTTTTAGCTACTCTTCACTCGTGAAGCTTTGGGGCAGCGACAGCTCCTAACCACAGTTGAGAAGGTGGTCTCCGTTCACACGTAACGCTCACCTATGCTTAACAGTAAGTTTAATAAGTCATTTCCCGGAAGTATACATAACTCAAGGTACCACTGTACTCCCAAACAAGCAGTGAATGTTTCACAACCATAGTGTATCCCAGTAGTCCCTGCTTATATGATTCCAGCCTGTGCCATTCTCCCAGGTCTAGCCACACACACCCCTTAACCCTCAAGCAGGTATTTCAGTCTCTGTAAATTGTGAGAAGCAAACCCGTTTCTAGAAGTGCACCCAGTTTGATTTTCCTGAAATGTTTATAAGTGGAAGGAAGCCTAGCTGCTGCTGCTGCTAAACTATTGCATTTTATCCTCTTACAGCTAGAGTTCTAGGCCTCCTACAAAGCAAGTACAGTAGTTAATCTCGTGGCCTTTCTTCGTGGTCTTACACGTGGCATTTTATAAGCCCAAAGGGCCTTTTATACATAGGACAGCCCATTGTTAATTCATATCACTCATGAAGAGTTCAGCATTCCAAGAGCTTTGTTTAAAAAAAGAATAAAGAAAATACTAGTCCTTAGCATTGCATTTGCAGTGACTTGCTATTTTATCATATATATGAAGCATCTGGACCCAAACACACGCACATTTAAAAAACATGAGTCTTTACTTCTTGTTGGCTTGCATTGTAATATACACAGCACCAAAGGAAAATGAATGGGGAGGGGAGAGGAAGCTGAGCAATTTCAGATGCTAATTTTTGATAAAACAAGAATTGACTTCTCCCTTGGGCTCACGGAGATGGAGTCGGCTTTTCAAATTGGATTACACTGCGGAATATTTCATTCTGAATTACGCACTCTCTTCTTATTCTGGGAGCAAAGGGATTTTTGTGTTTCATTTTTCAAAGTCAGGTTCAGCGTATCCACAGCACTACCTCGGGCTGCACAAGGGTGCTGGTGGTAGAAGTCTTGCGGCAAGTGACCTGCCTGCTTTGAAGATACGGCCTGAGCAAGGAAAACATTTGGAACCACCATTGAATTGTTCGTCGCAGGTCTTTGCTCAGATGAGCAATTAAAAGAGGAAATGCTGTTCTCTCTGCTGCCCTTAAATTATTACATATATTTTTAATTTGGCGCACCTTGTGTTGAGTAGAAATTTTCATTTGCTTGTCTTCTTTCTTCCCTCATCTGTCTACAAATAATTTCCCCCCCTCTTTTCGTTGAAATTTTTGCTTTTAGCAATTATACCTGATTCTTCTTCTCCCCTAAGAATACCCAACCCTCTTCTTGATAATGGGTGGAATCAACGTATGAGCTTGTGATGAGAACATAGGCTTGGACTTTGGGGAAGATCCGTCCAGTTCCTCCAATCGAAAACTCCTCCCTGTCTTTAAATCCATTCTGTCTTGTGTCAATCAACCCAGCCTTTCTCTTCTCTCAGATTCATCCCACCTCCCTCTTGCTTCAATATGGGACGAGGGGAGGGGATATCAATTTTGGTTCACGTTTAATGCTTCCCAAAACCCAGTACGCAGACACCCCACCGTTCTCTGGGTTTTGCAGTGCAATTCTCCAAAGTTGAATTTATTTATTTTTGTAAAATAAAATAAAAAGTAATGCATGCGCGTATTAGGGGGAAGTGTTTCCAGAAACAACTCATTTGGAAAACAAGCATGCAGGAAATGTGTATGTTTGGGGGGAGATCGCATCAGAAAATCAGTATATTAGGAATGTCGCACGCTAAAACACTGGCGAGTTTGTGAGTGCTTTAAAACGATCATAATTCAAAGACTGGTGCAGAAATGTGGTAGGCAGAATTTCAGGTGGGAAAGAGGTTGAGAAATCGAAAGAAAGTGGAACGGAAAGATTTGCCTGCCTTGCTTCAGTGGACACCATCTTGCTTGCTTGTCAATCTGTTTGGCCACTTCCAGATGTAAGCAGCGCCTCCTCATCCCCCTTCCTTGGTTGGCCCTTCCCAGCTCAGGAATCTCAAGCATAAGGCTTTGCTATAATGTGGGTGTGGGGGTGAGGGACTCCGACTCCCATCAGCCCCTGCCAGCATGGCTAAGAGCCAGGGGTGATGGGAGCTGAAGTCCAACGACATCCAGAGGAGCTGCAGGTTCCTACAGTGTTGTTTTTTTAGGGATGGGGGAAGAACGGATCTTCACCTGCTTCCTCTTTGGATTGTTGCTTGTGGTGCTCTCCGAGCACTTAGCATTTAACAACAGGCATAGGCAAAGTCGGCCCTCCAGATGTTTTGGGACTACAACTCCCATCATCCCTAGCTAAGAGGACCGGCGGTCAGGGATGATGGGAGTTGTAGTCCCAAAACATCTGGAGGGCCGAGTTTGCCTATGCCTCCTTAACAAAGTTGTGCCAGCCCCAAGGAGCTGCCCTGAGCCCGGCTTCGGCTGGGGAGGGCGGGATATAAATAAAATTTATTATTATTATTACAGTCTGAATTTGGAAAGGAGACGAGAAGGGATGATTGTGAGCAAACCATAGCTATACATTTGGCCTGGCCTGCACGTAACACTAAACCGTGGTTTATTTCATGGAGGGCAGGAGTAGGAGCAGCTGAAGCCAGCCCACCCTGATCAGACACTTTCAGGCCTTAGGTTTTTTTCCAGGATCTCAGGCGGTTGATCTTTTCCAGCTCCCGCAAACCATACAGATCCTCTTTACGGACTGGAATACAACTCCACTTCGGACCCTTGCCTCTTCCCCTCCCCTTTGCTGGAAAAACTCTGGAATCTGGAAAACCCAGAGTTCTCTGTTCCAAAATCTTTTTACAGCAACGTTAAGAGATTTCCTATGTTGTTCTTGGCTGCGGTCCTATAATTCTGATTAGGCCAGGGGCAAGTCTCCGCGGGGCCAGGGCTTCTTGGTAAACAGCGCTGTTGAGAACTGAATCCCAGCTGCCCTAATTTGCTGCTTTGTGGGGCTCTGTAGCTACCCAAGGTGGGGTATTACCTGTTCTGGTGGGGGGGGGGGAGACCCCAACAGGGAATCCTGGTGGCTCCTTAAGGCGTCTTAACGTGGCAAAAGTTCCAGTTGCACCAGGAGTGACCTGATTCCCCCAGTGTGGGAGAGATGGGAAGCTTTGTGTTGACAACACAGCAGCCCCAAAGCACCCCCCCTTTCCCCACACACCCCAAAGCTGTCAGGGAATCCCTTCCTATTTCCAACCAGGGCAGTCTCTCTCCTCTGTGCTCAGCGCCTTCATTCCCCCTCTTAACTTTTTCTCTCTCTTCCCCCCCCCCAAAAAAAAACCTTTTTTCTCTTTTTTGCGTTCTCTCTACTTCATCACCAGCTTCATACAGTTAACACCCTTCTCTTGCTCGCCCCCCCCCCTTTTTACTGCATGCCTCTTTGACCAGCGCTTGGTTTTGGTGGTGGCAGGAATGGCTTATTAATTTCAAATTACCCTTTTAAAAAAAAAAATCCTTCCCTGTGATGGGAGAGTAAACTGCTGAAGTGAAGAAGGGAGGTGGGCAGGGAGCAGTTATGCAGGGAATGGATACCCCCCCCCACTGCGGTGTTAATAATCACCACATCAGTGGAAATACCGTATTTTTTTGCTCTATAAGACTCACCTTTTCCGTCCTAAAAAGTAAGGGGAAATGTGTGTGTGTCTTATGGAGCGAATGCAGGCTGCGCAGCTATCCCAGAAGCCAGAACAGCAAGGGGGATTGCTGCTTTCACTGCGCAGCGATCCCTCTTGCTGTTCTGGCTTCTGAGATTCAGAATATTTTTTTTCTTGTTTTCCTCCTCCAAAAACTAGGTGCGTCTTGTGGTCTGGTGCGTCTTATAGAGCGAAAAATACGGTAATTCGCTGTATATAGTTTCCAGTGCCTAAATCGGTCCAGCGTCTCAATAAGCATCCCGATGGCCCTGAAAGATAGTCCAGTGTGGCTTTATTGTGAGGGTGACCGGGTCCGAATGCCTTTCTGGAGTGCACCTAAGAGGTGCGCTGACTTCTGGTGCCCTTTGGGTTCAGCCTTCTGTGGTTTTAACCCCAAGGGTGATGGAGGCATCTGTGGCCGTCCAGGTGTTTCTTGGACCACGCAACACCCTTCCCTAACCATTGGCCATGCTGGCCGCTGGGACGAGTGGGAGTTGGAGGCACAGCTGTGGGCCTCCGCAGGTGCTCCTCATCCTCTTTTCACAGGAGACGGTTCCTGTGGGTGTCTTCTTGACATTCCTAAGCATTTAATCGCTTAACACTTATAAATCATATAAATTCCTTGCTTAAAAAGCAAACAGGAAAACACACAGTCTCTTCTCTTCCTTGCTAGGTTGGTTTTATATATATACTGTACAGTCGTACCTCGGAAGCCTTGCGAGTCAAACATTTTGTCTCCCCAACGCCGCAAACCCAGAAGTGAGTGTTCCGGTTTGCGAACGTTCTTTGGAACCTGAACACGGGTTCCGATTGGCTGCAGGAGCTTCCTGCAGCCAATCAGAAGCCGCACCGTGGTTTCCAAACGTTTTGGAAGTCGAACGGACTCCCGGAACGGATTTTGTTCAACTTCCAAGGTACGACTGTATATATAAAGCTGGTGTTGCTCACAAACGCTTGTCAACAATTTGGACTTTTTAGCAGCAAGGGCAGCAACTTCTGTGCAGTACTGCTTGGTGTTCTTTCAAAGGATTCCTAGCTTTTCGCACCCTCTGCTGGCTATTTGAGAAAGAGCAACCTCTCTGTGGGGTTTTTTTGGAGAGGAAGGCTGGTGTCAATCAAGAGTAAAAGGTTAAATGTTTTGCTGGGGTTTGAGGCGGGTGGCTTCAGGTTTCAGGACATCTGCAAGAAAACGAGAATGTTCCAAGGCGGGGTGGCGGTTAAAGAAGACTCAAATGTGGATTTGTTGCCTTTTTGCAGTCTTAAGGTCACATCCACACCATCGTTTTAAAGCACATGGCTTGCCACCAAAGTAAGGAGTGTAGCGTGTTAAGGATGCTGGGAATTATAGTTCCATGGGGATAAACTACAGTTCCTGCTTCTCAAACGTTTAGTGTGGATGTGACCCAATAGTAGGCAGGGAGCCTATGTTGTTTAGGCAGCCCCTGTCACATTGAACCCTAAATGCTGTTACTAACCTGTGTAAAAAGATAATCTTTCAAAGTGAACTCAAAGAATTGTAGCTCTTTGCAGGGAAGGCCGTAGAGTGTCTCCTAACCACTCCCAGGGCCCTTACAGTTCCCAGAATTCTTTGGGGATGCCATGACTGTTTAAAGTGATATCATATTGCCCCACCTGCGTTTCCTATTTAAAGCAACATCATGCTGCTTTAAACAGTCATGGCTTCCCACCTACCCTAAAGAATCCTGGGAACTGTAGTTTGTTCGGGGTGTGGAGTGTTCTGTGGAGGCTGCATAGGAGGGGGAAGAGCTGCAGTCCCAGAGTTCCCTTTTAAACCACTTTGGGAACTATAGCTCTGCGAGTGGAATAGGGGATCTCCAAACAACCCCCAGCGCCCTTAAACTACAGTTCCCAGAATTCTTTGGAGGGGGAGCCATGATTGTTTAAAGCCGTATCATAGTGCTTTAAATGTATGGTGTGAATGTGGCCTGAGTTAGATGTGAGCTGGATCCCACCCCCAGGGTGGCGGGCAGAAGACTGAACTAGGCATCCTCTCGGCCCGACCTAATCCTGGTCATTCAGATATTAGACTAGGAACCCTTCTCTCATTTGTCAGGCAAAAATTGGCATCCTCCTGTAACTCCTGAGGGTCCTCAAGGCAGGCACCCTCTGTGCAAAAACCGGCTCCAACTTCTGTCTCCTTCTCTCCCTCCCTCTAAAATTGGGGGTGGGGGAGCCCCACAACCCTGTGCAGCCCGTCCGCCTGGCCCCGGAGCGAGAGTTCATCAAGTCTCTGATGGCCATCGGGAAGCGCCTGACGACGCTGCCGACCAAAGAGCAGAAGACGCAGCGCCTCATCTCCGAGCTCTCCCTGCTCAACCACAAGCTGCCGGCCCGTGTCTGGCTCCCCACCGCTGGGTTTGACCACCACGTGGTGCGGGTCCCACACACCCAGGCCGTTGTGCTGAACTCCAAGGACAAGGTAAGGGGGCTGAAAAAGGAATGGGGGCAAGAGCTCCAGTGGAATCGGGTTGCGTCCAGCTAAATTCTACTCAGAAGTAGATCCCAAGGCTGAAAACGCATCAGCTGTGTGCGGGAGAAATTGTAAGGTCACCGGCTCAAGGATCCACATGTGGTGGCAGTGTCCGAAGTCTTTTTGTTTTGGGCAGAAACGGGGAATGGCACTTCCGTCCTACTGCTGGAAAACTGCTTGACATCTTTCCCATAAGGATCTCACTTATCACCTGATGACTGCAGCATGCCTTGCTACATCAAGGCGTTAGAAGACTAAACACAGACCTGCTTGAAATCTGAAACTCACAAATCTGGGACTTAGTATTAACGGACAAACCAACAACCCACACATGAGTTAAGCAGACAAGAAAACCAAAGCATTTCTCAAACACATGGCTGATCGGTTTTTAGTCGTTTCGCTCGGTAATGGTAGATATGTATACCATCGATGCGTAACTTTGAATGCATTTTTCTGGATCCATGCAGAAACAGTTTGAAGGGAGCTTTTCCCAAGGGATATTTCCAGATTCCCCCCGAAAGTTAATAATGATGGAGGCAGGGGCACATTTTGCAATTAGCAGTAGGAGCCAAGTGTTGGGAAGAACAGTGCACTGAGCCCTCCTTCGCCCAGAGTAGAAATAAGCTGCCTGTCCCCAAAACATCACCACAAATCTCCCGTCCTGTTTTGTCAGACGTTGTAAACTTGTCCAGTCAGAGTCCTTTCTCTTTCCCCCTCCCTCCTCCCCGTCTTCAGGCTCCTTACCTAATCTATGTGGAAGTACTTGAATGTGAAAACTTTGACACCACTAACGTCCCGGCCCGGATCCCAGAGAACCGTATCCGTAGCACGCGATCCGTAGAGAACCTCCCAGAGTGCGGGATCACGCACGAGCAGCGGGCCAGCAGCTTCACCACTGTCCCCAACTACGACAACGATGACGAGGCTTGGTCTGTGGACGACATTGGGGAGCTGCAGGTGGAGGTATTTCGATGAAATCATTATCATTTATTATTATTATTTTTTAATGATATTTTATTAAATTTTCACAATAAAAAGGTTATAAGACAATCAATAGAAAAAACACAAGAAAAAATACAAAAACACAGAAATACAAAAATACAAAAAATACAGACAATTAACATAGAAGGGGGAAAAAGAAGAACAAAAAAACAAAAATCCCTCTTTTTATCTTCTCCTCTTTAGTTAACTTATTTTCCTGACTTCCTCACACCTCCCTTTTTTGTATTCCACTTAAAAATTGGTTCAGCAAATTCATTAACTTCGAGCTTTCATCTAATATCAATCCATTCTTACATAATCTTTTACCTTATTGCTAGAACCCCTTCATTTCATTTCAATGTCATCAACATTCAAAAATTTTACAATGTTTCTGTAAGTAGATTTAAAATTTCTTCCAATCTTCTTCCACCAACTCTTCTCCCTGGTCTCAGATTCTGCCAGTCATTTCCGCCATTTCCATATAGTCTATTACTTGCATCTGCCATTCTTCCAGGGTGGGTAGATCTTGTGTCTTCCAATGCTTTGCGATGAGTATTCTTGCTGCTGCTGTAGCATACATAAAGAAAGTTCTATCCTTCTTTGGCACCAATTGGCCGACTATGCCCAGGAGAAAGGCTTCTGGTTTCTTCAAGAAAGTATATTTAAATACCTTTTTCATTTCATTATAGATCATCTCCCAGAAAGCCTTAATCATTATCATTTAGCTTCGCTTCGCAAATATAAAAAGGTTGACTTTTTAACGTTTTGGTGGAATATTTCCAGTTACTTTAAACTCGTCTTATTCAAACCTTTTGTGTGAAAGAAGGGGGAGAAATGCATAAAAACCATTAAGAATTATCGGAGCACATCAGATTAGCTTGCCAAATCTCCCTTATGCATAACAGACATGTAAAAAAGCAGGAGGAGCAAGAGGACGAGAGAAGGCTTGATAAGTCAGCAAGGGGCTTCAGTGCTGTCCAATGAAATAATTTTCTCTGCTGATGAAAATGAAGGACAAATAGCTGGTGCCTAAGATGAAAATGGGGACGCGGGTGGCGCTGTGGGTTAAACCACAGAGCCTAGGACTTGCCGATCAGAAGGTCGGCGGTTCGATTCCCTGCGACGGGGTGAGCTCCCGTTGCTCGGTCCCTGTTCCTGCCAACCTAGCAGTTCGAAAGCACGTCAAAGTGCAAGTAGATAAATAGGTACCACTCTAGCGGGAAGGTAAATGGCGTTTCCATGCGCTGCTCCGGTTCGCCAGAAGCGGCTTAGTCATGCTGGCCACATGACCCGGAAGCTGTACGCCGGCTCCCTCGGCCAATAAAGCAAGATAAGCTCTGCAACCCCAGAGTCGGTCACAACTGGACCTAACGGTCAGGGGTCCCTTTACCTTTAAGATGAAAATGATGGAAGTTATGAATTGGCATTAATTACACCAAGTACGTACCGCTGCTGCTGTCACCACTGATGAAGACAAGAGGCTTATAGTTGGTCACAATAAAGCCAAAAAGACCCAAGAAAAATCCCTGGATCAGGAGTTCAATTACCTTTGTCAGAAGGGTGAAATGGACTGCATCTTTTTTGATGGCCTTGAAGGTACAGCAAAAGTGATGCTGAAAGCAGGGCTCTTCCTTCAACAATGTGCCACGGAAACGAATAAAACCTCTCTGCTTCCATTGAGCTCTTCCTTCCTTCCTTTGTTCTCCAGCTCCCAGAGATTCACACCAACAGCTGTGACAACATCTCCCAGTTCTCTGTGGACAGCATCACCAGCCAGGAGAGCAAGGAGCCCGTCTTCATAGCTGCTGGAGATATCAGGTGAGTGGGAGTCTAGAAGAAACGTCTGCTGCTTGGCAATGAGGGGTTCCCTAAAAACCTGAGAATAGTATAATCCAGTTCCGCTTCCGTGTGTAGCAAAATCCCCCCTGACGCGTTCTCAAAGTAAAGGAAGGATTGAACTCTGATTAATAAGAATACACTCAGAGGCTTCAACCAGCAAGACTCTGGGAAGGGTGCGTAGAATACAGTGGTGCCTCGCAAGACGAAAAGAATCCGTTCCGCGAGGCTCTTCGTCTAGTGGTTTTTTCGTCTTGTGAAGCAACCCTATTAGCGGCTTAGCGCTATTAGCGGTTTAGCGGCTATTAAAGGCTTAGTAGCTAAAAGGCTATTAGCGCTTAATAGCTAAAAGGCTATTAGCGGCTTAATAGCTAAAAGGCTATTAGCGGGGGGCGGGGGGCGAAAAAAATCGCAAGACTCGCAAGACGTTTTCATCTTGCGAAGCAAGCCCATAGGGAAATTCGTCTTGCAAAGCGCCTCCAAAACGGAAAACCCTTTCGTCTAGCGGGTTTTTCGTCTTGCGAGGCATTTGTCTTGCGGGGCACCACCGTATTCTGTGTCTCTCCACCCTCCGGCCCAGGTCGTTTTATTCACAAAAGAGCCTTTCACAGAGTGTTCGTAAGAACCAATCAGATTTTTTTCTGAGCATTTCAACAAACCCCATGTGGGGACAACGTTAGACTACCAAAACTAATTAAGCATGGGGTAAATAAAACAGAACTACAAAGGAGTGCATTTGGCCACCCCTGAGGTCATAAGCAAGCAATAGACATGATAGGAAGGATAGCCAGGAGGACAGCGACCATTCTCACCTTTAGGTGAGATCTGTTTCCTGGCCCTAAGATTAACATATCAGATAAGCTATATCAAATAAACTTGTCCTCTATCTTTATGGCCCAGGATGCCTGCCTGGCAAAGCAACTGGGCTGTGTACGTGACTTGTCAAGCAAGAGAAATGGACAGTAGAGGAAATGGCCAGAGGTCCAGAGGGTTGTGGGATTTGATCAGAAATTATTGTCAATGTATCAAACCCAGTCAAGACAATGCATTCATCGTGGACACAATGGCTTGATGCACATTTTCTAATTCCTCATAGTAATCCCACCTGACCCCACACTCTGGATATTTGCACTCCTACACCCCCCCCCCCCAAATTAACATTTCTCTTTCCTCTTGCAGGAGACGCCTCTCGGAACAGCTTGCCCACACTCCAACATCCTTCAAGAGAGACCCCGAAGACCCTTCTGCCGTCGCCCTGAAGGAGCCGTGGCAGGAGAAAGTCAGGTGAGGGCACTGCGGGGTCAGAGCAGAGGGTGGCGGGGCCCCAGTTGTGTCTCCACGGCCTGACGTACTAAGAAGCCAGTCATTGGCTGCAGACGGCAAGGCTCTCCCCATCTCTTGCATGGGGCAGCGGGGCTGTTCGGGTTCCTCAGGGCTTGGCAAGGGTGGCCCGAGTCTCCCGCGCCAGGCCAGGGCGGAACCAACTGCTTCCTGCTGCTTTTTTGCAGGCGGATCCGGGAGGGCTCTCCGTACGGCCACCTCCCAAACTGGCGCCTCCTCTCTGTGATCGTGAAATGTGGCGATGATCTCCGGCAAGAGCTGCTGGCCTTCCAGGTGCTCAAACAGCTTCAGGTAGGGAATACCCCACAGCAGTGCCTCAAGACGCTCCCTCTTTCTCCTTTCTCCTTTCTCCTTTCTCCTTTCTCCTTTCTCCTTTCTCCTTTCTCCTTTCTCTTTCCTCCCTCAAGGGCTTCTGAGTTTGGTCAAGTTGGGATGCAGTGCTGGTGTAGTGGTTAGAGTGTCAGACTAGCACCTGGCAGAGTTGTTGTCCTTTAGTCGTTTAGTCGTGTCCGCCTCTTCGTGACCCCCTGGACCAGAGCACGCCAGGCCCTCCTGTCTTCCACTGCCTCCCGCAGTTTGGTCAAACTCATGCTGATAGCTTTGAGAACACTGTCCCACCATCTCGTCCTCTGTCGTCCCCTTCTCCTTGTGCCCTCCATCTTTCCCAACATCAGGGTCTTTTCCAGGGAGTCTTCTTTTCTTATGAGGTGGTCAAAGTATTGGAGCCTCAGCTTCATGCTCTGTCCTTCCAGTGAGCACTCAGGGCTGATTTCCTTCAGAATGGAGAGGTTTGGTCTTCTTGCAGTCCATGGGACTCTCAAGAGTCTCCTCCAGCCCAGAATTCAAAAGCATCCATTCTTCGGTGATCAGCCTTCTTTATGGTCCAGCTCTCACTTCCATACATCACTACTGGGAAAACCAGAGCTTTAACTATACAGACCTTTGTTGGCAAGGTGATGTCTCTGCTTGGGTTCAAATTCCTGCTCAGCTCTTGGGGGCCTAACCTCCTTTGCAGGGTTGTTGTGAGGATAAAATGGGGTGGAAGAGAACTAGGCATGCCATGTTGAGCTCCCTGGAGGAAAAAAGTGGATATAAATTTGAATAAAAATCATAATGCAGTGGAACCTCGGTTTTTGAGCGTCTCCTCCTGTTTGGGACATCCCTGTAGTCTGGAGATGCCCATTAAAATTCAGCAAGGGACATTTTGCATACTGGACTTCTTCCCCCCGCCCCCGCCTGAAAAACACAAGGGTCTCCTGTTGCAAAACGCCTTTCTTTCTTTCGTTTGCTTTCCTCCTCCAGTCCATCTGGGAGCAGGAGCGCGTCCCCCTGTGGATCAAGCCATACAAAATCCTCGTCATCTCTGCCGACAGCGGCATGATCGAGCCGGTGGTCAACGCCGTCTCCATCCACCAGGTCAAGAAGCAGTCGCAGCTCTCCCTGCTGGACTACTTCCTGCAGGAGCATGGGAACTACACCACCGAGGCCTTCCTGACCGCCCAGCGCAACTTCGTGCAGAGCTGCGCCGGCTACTGCCTGGTCTGTTACCTGCTGCAAGTCAAAGACAGGTGAGGGGGTCCTGGGGGAAGCTGGGGGGAGGCAGTGGGCAGAGAAGGAGCGCTCAGCACATCGTGAAGAGAATCCTCGCTGCTGCCAGTTTCAGAGCAAGAGGGAGCAGCCTGCGTCAGTGACAGGGGATGGAGAGGGAAAGAAAGGGGAAAGCCACGTTCCGACAATTAAGCTTAGAGCCTAATTAGTCTCCACAATCCCCCGAGTTAAACGCCAGCGGTTCCCAAACTTTTTCAGGCAACACCCACCTTTTGGTTCCAGAAATTCACCCCCAGTGCACCCTGCCCTATAAGAAACATGGTTTGGAATAGCGGTTTGCACAACCCACTAAGGAAGGTAACAGCACAATAAAAGACAAAATGGCAATGGTTAATTGCACATTCATTCAAAGCCCAGTTGAAATTATTTAGCTTAGTGAATTCAGCATAGTGGATGAACTCCATCCAGCGATCTCAACTTTTCGAAGTCTGAGGATCATTGACAGCTCCAGTGCCAGCCCCTTGCCTCTTAGTGACCCCCTAGAGAATCCCATCAGGCCCCAGTGGGTGGCAGCACTGGGGTAAGTTAAATATCCCCCTGTACCCTGGACCTCAGCTAGGGTGGGCCAACTCACAACAGACGTAAAAGCCCACGAACCCGCTCAGTAAAGCTGTCTTCTACTTGGGTGCCAGAAGTGGGTTCAGGTATAATAATAATAATAATAATAATAATAATAATAATAATAATAATAATATTTTTTTATTTATACCCCGCCCTCCCCAGCCAGAGCCAGGCTCAGGGTGGCTAACACCAATAAAATTACAATAAAACATAATGGGGGGGGGACAAACAAACAAACAAACAAAAAACCAGTTTGTTAAAATTCAATTTAAAATGCAGCCTCATTTTAATAGTAGCCCATAAATCGGAAACATAAGGGTCAGACTGAATCCAAACCAAAGGCCAGGCAGAACACCTCTGTTTTGCAGGCCCTGCGGAAAGATGTCAAGTCCCGCAGGGCCCTTGTCTCTTGTGACAGAGCGTTCCACCAAGTCGGGGCCAGTACTGAAAAGGCCCTGGCCCTAGTTGAGACCAATCTAACCACCTTGCGACTTGGGACCTCCAAAGTGTTGTTATTTGTGGATCTTAAGGTCCTTCGTGGGGCAGACCAGGAGAGGCGGCCCCGTAGAACAACGTGGGTGTCCCTACCTTCATGGTCTCCCTCCTCTCAGGAAAGGATGCTCACAATAAATCTGGTGCGCCTTGAATCACGTCCTCTCCGGGCAACTGCCTGGGTCCTGCTTTGCTGCTACGTAATCTGTGAGAAGGGGAAAGTGTTTGGAAAATTTACGAAAAGCCATGCGGTATATAGTTGACCTTTTCCAAACGGGGGGGGGGGGACTATGTACTCCTCCTTGAGCTCCTTGTAGAGAATGGCAAGTAATGAATGCAATAAATAATGATTTTTCTGCCTTGTCTCCTCCCACCCTGCAACACCCCCCCCCCAAAAAAGGCACAATGGCAATATCTTGCTGGATGCAGACGGACACATAATCCACATAGATTTCGGGTTCATCCTCTCCAGCTCACCCCGGAATCTCGGCTTTGAGACATCGGCCTTCAAACTCACCTCTGAGTTTGTCGATGTAAGTTGGCGGTGGGTGGAAGGGAGAGAGAACACCTGCCTTGTTTTTTGTCTGCAGTTCTTTGCGAGAAGTTTCTTGGATCAAGCAGTTTTTGAATATTCTAAAGAAGGGGCAGGGAGGACAGGAGGAAGCAGCCTGTGAGCCAAGAGGTCTAGTTAAGGTGTATTTCTTATTTATGCTTCTTTGAAGCCGAGGAGGTTGGTCAACCCACATGCTGTCTCTGGCGCAGGCAGCCTTTTGCTGAAGCAATCCCATCGAAAGGAATCAGCCTCCTCATGGAGGAGAGGGCTATCGATGGCTACTAACCATGATGTCTCAAGCTTCTGAACCCCATTTGCTGGAAACGGCAGGAAGGGAGAATTGCCCTTGTGCTCATGTCCTGCTTGCAGGATTCACATGGGCATCTGGTCAGCCACTGTGAGGATAGGCTAGCTGGACTAGTCGGCCATTGGCCTGATCCAGCAGGCTCTCCTAGTGCTATTTGTGGGGTCCTATTGTGGTTGCTCGAGAGTAACCAGGCAGGACTCCGACCTGTCTTTTACAGGCTTTATTTTGGTGCAAACTATTTACAGTGAAGAGCGTCATAAGTTCATGTCTGGCTCAATCGCTAGCAGAATCCGGCAGTGGTCTGTTCTTGTACCTCCCCCAACATAAAAGTTTCGTCACCCCCAGCCTTTTCTGCCCCTCCCTGCGCCTCAAACTACTGTGCATGACGGGCGACGGCAAAGGCGTGCCTCCCTCCTCTCCGGCTCGCTCAGACGCGATGTTAAGGCTCTTACTAGCATCCTCTGCTCCTTGAACCTCTTCTCCACTGGAGGTGGGGCTATCCTCCTCGCCGGAAGAGGAACTGCTTCGCAAGATTTTCAGAGGCTCCCTGTAACACAACTGCCCCTCCACCTCTCGCCTCTGAGCCGATGGCAGTTCCCTGACAGCTGCTATTAATAATAATAATAATAATTTATTATTTATAACCCACCCATCTGGCTGGGTTTCCCCAGCCACTCTGGGCGGCTCCCAACAGAATATGGGTTTTCCACAGTTTTGCATGCAGGAAAGCTTTAAGTCTCCCAGTCCTTAGGGAGGTCTCTGCCATCTCCTCCCTGTTCCTCCAGCCCTTCTTTGGACGCCCATCTTGAACTTTCCTCCTTTTCCCCCTTGCCCCCTTTCAGGTCATGGGAGGCTTGGATGGCGACATGTTCAACTATTACAAGATGCTGATGCTGCAAGGCCTCATCGCCGCTCGGAAGCACATGGATAAAGTCGTCCAGATTGTGGAGATAATGCAACAAGGTAGCTTTTGTGGGTTTGGGGGTACCTGGGCAGCTTTGGGGTTTCAGGCCAGGCCACCAGGTCACAAACAGCCCCACCCCAACCCAGTAGAGTGTCTCTTCCACCACATACGAGAGGCTCCCGGTCCACCCATCCACAAAGGGGCACCTGCGCTGCCAGGCCCAGGATCGCTGGGACGCTGCAAAGGGCTCTGGGAACCCACCTGGGTAGTTTTCTCCCAGCGCACACACAAACCCAGGTTGTCGTCTGATTTCAAAGAACCGCCTTAGCTGTTGAGTCCGCCACCCGGTCATGTGGTCCTAAATAACCCCGTAACACAGGCGCCCTCTTGACAGAAGTGCAAGGAAACTTGTAAGCCGCTTTAATCAGCAGCCTAAAGGAGGCACTGGCCTTTTAAAAAAGGATAGGGGTTTTTTGTTTCTCTTTAAAAAGTAACCAGAGCGCTTGTTATCAGTTTGTCCTGCAGGTTGCCAGTGTTGCTTGGGCGAAATGCAGCAGTCTCAGGCCCCCGCAGTAGCTCAGGTCATCAGTGAGTGTCGAGAGCAGCGTATTCGGATAAGTTGCTAGTCCGTAAGAAAGTAACACAACTGCCTTGCTTGATCAGGCCAAAGGTCCGCCTGGTCTGGTGTTCTTTTTGCCGCAAGAGGCTGGCACCCCTCTCTGGAAGTAGTTCCCAGAGACAGTGATGGCCAGCCCCTTTATTTATACTTGACCTCTGCAGCACCTGGCATTTGGAGGTAGACTGCTCCTGAGTATTCAGGCTTCCCTTTAGCTACCTACTGCAAATAGCAGCTGTTGGTACTTTTATCCTCCATGAATTGCATAATTCCCGCAGGGTGTTCCTCCCCATTTTTAAAAGCTTCCCCATAAGATTTCAGTGGCCCTTTCAGGACCTGTTGGAGCAAGGCAGTTCAAGGATTCCAAAAAAGGGCACATCCTGCCTGCCCCCCTCTACGAAAAGTGGGCTGCGATTGGGCAGAAGAGCAGGGTCGTGAGAGTGCCTGTTTTGCATAGTTCTGTGGGGTATTGTTTGGCATTTACCATGAAGGAGCCAGTTTTAAAGCCCTTGACGCAGCCTTCGCTTTCTAGGCAGTAACCTATGCCAACAAGTTGAATGGCGGCTACGGAGGGGCCTTCATAGTGGTGGCACCAACCTTTATGGGTGGACACGGTGGGAGGCAATCATGTTGCCCCCCCCCCATCATAACAATACTCAGATATAGAAACTCAGATATATATGCTAGGTCAGGCACCCCCAACCTGCGGCCCTCCAGATGTTTTGGCCTACAACTCCCATGATCCTTAGCTAACGGGACCAGTGATCAGCGATTATGGGAATTGTAGTCCAAAACATCTGGAGGGCCAAAGGTTGGGGGTGCCTGTGCTACGTGCTAAACGACAGCTTACCGTATTTTTCTCTCTATAAGACACACTTTTCCCCTCCTAAAAAGTAAGGGGAAATGTGTGTGCGTCTTATGGAGCGAGTGCCTCTTGCTGTTCTGGCTTCTGGGATTCAGAATATTTTTTTTCTTGTTTTCCTCCTCCAAAAACTAGGTGCGTCTTATAGTCTGTTGTGTCTTATAGAGAGAAAAATACGGTAAACTGTGGTTACAGTCGCCATCATGGAGTAATAATAATAATAATAATAATAATAATAATAATAATAATAATAATAATAATTTTATCATTATTTCTGTGTCATCCATCTGGCTGGGTTGCCTGAGCCACTCTGTCTATTCTCCCAGGGTTTGGACTGGATGCCCTTTGGGGTCCCTTCCAACTCGACCATTCATTGAGTCTTTGTTGAGATTCCTGTGTGCTGGGGGCTTGGAACGTATATCCCTGCGTAAGTGGGGGGCCAGGACACCTGCAATTTTATCTATCCTTTTGTCCTCTTTGTAAAGCGCTTGGAGGGTTCAGGCAGTGCGTAAACCTTACGAGATTAAATAAGACAAACGCTTCCCGGCGGACAGAGGAGAGCTGGATCATGTCCTCTCCGCAGCGGCGCTACACTCCTTGGGCCAACCTGCGGCTCCAGAAGGCGCTGACTCTCCCCTCTCTCTCTCCACAGGCTCCCAGCTGCCCTGTTTCCACGGCTCCAGCACTATCCGCAACCTGAAGGAGCGATTCCACATGAACATGACGGAGGAGCAGCTCCAGCTCTTGATCGAGCAGATGGTGGACGGCAGCATGCGCTCCATCACCACCAAGCTCTACGACGGCTTCCAGTACCTCACCAACGGCATCATGTGACCTCCTGGTGCGCTCCCCAGACATGCCGGCGAAACCGCCCGCCCCCCATCCACCCCCACCACAGCCAGAGACCCTCCAAAAGTCCTTGTCGGAGGGAGCTGGATGGCGGAAGTAGGGAGGGCACGAGGAGCTGCCTTCCTCCCGAGGCGTCTCTCGAACGCAGCACCCCCTTTTACCGGATTCTTTTAGACACTGCTGGGGTTCGGGGTGTAGGTTGGAGGCTTCGGAGTGGGGGAGAAGGACCTCTCGAACTAAGCTAGAGAATCTTCTCTCTCTCTTCCCATGCGAAATTTTGAAGGATCATGTAGGAAAGAAAACCTTGAGATCTTTGCTTTTCTTCCCCCAAGAAAAGCCAATGAGCAAAAGGACGGAGCCTTTGTTCTCTGGACGTCGGGATATCACACACGAAGAAGAACCATGTTTTGCCCTTGTCCCCATCGTCGCCATCCTTCCTCTGCCCCAGCCCCCGAAACTCGAAAATCATTTATTTCAGTATTATACCTCGTCTTTGTCCTCTGAACTGTCACTCTCTCGCAACAATCCCGCAAATGTTTTATGGGCCCGGGGGAGAACGGAGTGGGTAGGATGGGTTTTTTGGGGTGAAGGGGGAATAGAGAGAGAGAGAGAGAGATGGGCCTTTGCAACAGCTCTGGGAAATCATGCATTTCTGAGCCTCCCATTTCCAAGACCCCCTTTTATCCCCCACTTCTCAAATGTCCCCCTCCCCTTCCACCCCACTTCCCAACCCATGCATGTTTCTTTTCGTTGGTGTGCATGTGTGTTTCTGTCGAGACAATTAAACTCCCCGCCATCACCAAACCCCTGTATTCTTTCCTGCACAAGTTTCATGCAAAGGCGCCGCCGTTTGCGAGTTGCACAAAGGCCGGTGTTTTCATTATTCCACACCGCTTCTCTAGAGCACAGTTTTTGGGGTGGGAATTGGCTGCCGGTGGAGCAGGAGAGCACTCAGCCTTTGCAACCACCACCACCACTACCCTGTCCCTGTCACAGCGGGAATTCTGTCTTGCACCTCTTTCTACTCTCAATATATATATATTTTTTCTTACACCATCCATGGCATGGGAAGCATCTGCTGAGCATTTGGCAATGCTAGTTTCAGAGGTTTTTTTAAACTGTTCCCTTAGTTTGTGTTGCGTTGAAATCTCCTTAGCACTGCTGCAGAAAACCTCTTGCCGCTGTTCATCCTGCCACAACCTCCTTAGAGAACGAAAACATTTATTTTCTTCCTGGGTGTATTTAGTTCACTTACTTCCCACTGGGCAGCCAATCTCTCTCTCTCTCTCCCCCATAGCCGTTTAGAGTATTCCTCTCCCCCAAGTCTCGTCTTCTCTCCTCCCTCTTTCCCCCCCCCCCGTTTAACAGTTGCCCCAGTTTACAGCTCCCAGCATAGTGCAGCCGAGACAGGGCCTGCTCCCAGGGAGCCCCACGCCTCTATGGTTCCCAAGGGTCAACGTTCCCTTCTTTGGCCGAGTTTTGCCCTCTTGCCCAGTCCTCTGGGTCTTAGACAGTGCCTTCTCCTCCATCGCTTGCGGTCGCAAACACGCTGGGATGTGGCACCTCTTCGAAAGCAACCATCATTGAGCCTGGGAGGTGTCACAAATGATCACTGGGACTCAGCTCTCTGGAGACATGAATGTTGTTTTTTTTTTGCAATATGAATTTTAGAAACAGCTGTGTGTGTGTGTGTGTGTGTGTGTGTGTGTGTGTGTGTGTGTGTAGGGTGGAGCTGTCCTTTGCCCCCTTCCCTCTTTAAAAAAAGAAAAGAGAGTTGGTACTTCGAGTCACTGAAAAGTTGTGTGGTTCTGTCGCGGGAGGAAAGCGAGCCCATTTCCATGTATTCAAATACGAAATTCTGCTTTTGGGGGGGGGCAATGCCATGTGAATGGGGGGGGCATGCATTTGTGTGTCCGATACCTCATTGCGTGAGGTTTTTGTGTTGTTGGGGGGTTTTTTGCTTTTCCTTCCCTGTCCAATCTTTTGCCTGGCCTCCTCCCCTAAATCTGCTTTCCCGTCTATGATTTCCCCATGCTATACCAAGTGTGTGTACATAGCACTTAAAATCATGCCGTACTTAAAAAAAAAAAGAGCAAAGAAATATTTTTTATTTTTTACAAGAGACCCTATATTGAGCAGCTGGGAGCTTGGAAATTGCTGCATAAAATGCAAAGAGGTGGTAGCAGACATTCCTTTTCTCTGTATAAATGTGTGCGCTGTTTTTAAATGTGCAGGTTCACCAAGCCCTTTTTTTTAAAAAAAAAAAAATTAAAAGATTAAAAGGGGGTGGGCGGGTGGGGGAGCTGTCAGTCTTGACGCAGCAAACTGCGTTATCGCAGGCATCTGTTCAGAAACATCTGGGCAGGGGTGGGAGGGGGTGAGATGGCAGCATCAGGTCTGCAAGGGGCGGGTGATTTAACAAGTCTCTTCCCCCACCCCAGTAAGCCCATGCTCAGGTGTGTGTTTGTGTGTGAATTCCTTCTCCCCCCCCCCCAGCAGCAAATTCTATTTACACCTTCTGTTTACAAAGTTTTTGGTGGTCCTCGCAGCAGAGCAGCTTGTCATTCTCTTGCCCCCCCCCCCCACATTTTTAAAATCTGAACTAAGGTAACAAGAAACACAATCTCAAAAAGATTCTTTCACGATGGGCGCTGTCTGCTTTCATCTGTCGCACCTGTCAGTTCCTTCTTGTTAGATAACCCCCCTTTTTTCTGGTAGGGGGCTTCACAGTCATCCTCAGCCGCTCTCTGGCAGGGGGGGAACACCTTGGGGGGGAGACAAGGCAAGGAAGCGTGCACCTTTTAAAAAACCTGCATCCACACACAAAAGCAGAAATGGGGAGGAATTTTTATTTTTTTGGTACCCCCCCCTAACCTTACAATCGTACAGCTTTTGGGCAGCGTTGACTGAAAAGTGATGCATTGTGAAAATCACGGTTTTAAAGGAGGGAGAAATTTAGCGGTGTTTCGTTGTAACAACGGCTACATAAATCCCTCTTCCCCTTGCCAGTTCCTACAGGGAACTAACAAGCCGCCATGCCTTCTCTGTGCCTGGAAGCCTCCGGGTGACTGTAGCAGCTTTGCTTTCTGCGACGGAGCCTGCTGCATGCAGCGCCTTTTTTGGAGCCTCGTGGATGACTTCCTGCAGCAACCGAGAAGGCGACGAGCGTGCAGGGAAATAGATAGCAAGAGGAGTGGGTCAGGAGCAGCTGTCAAAAGCAGTCACTACTACAGTCACCAGGAGACTTCCGGGTACCCAGTGGCTAACGGGTACTCACGCAAACCAGTTTATTGAGATCCAAAATAGGTGGTTATTTCCCCAGCACCTTCTCGATTTGAATTATCTGAACTAGGTCTTTTGGGGCGGGTAGCAGGAAGCCACAGGTCTGAATTATAGCTGAACTGGGGTGTCAGCAAATGAGACAAACTGGTCTGCCAGCAAGGAAGAAGGGGCTTATCATTGTTCATAACACCAACCCTACAAAAGTGGAGAAGAGCTGTAGGAAGAGGGTAAGCCATTAACAAGTGAGGAAGCAAGCAGTCTCTTAAAATGCATTACAAGTTGCATTTTACAGATGCTCGCCCCGCCAGCCCCGTTAAAAGTCCTCCCCCATTTTCAGGAGAGTTGCTGATGGCTTCCAAAAACATTTGTGCATGACCATTTTGTGTGTGCGTGCGTTTTTCTTTTTCTTTTCCTTCCTTCCTTCTTTCTTTCCCTAGTTGGTAAGGATGGGCCAAAACTCCAAAATAAAAATCTATGAAATGAACTTACATTTCTAATAAAAATGTCCTTTTTTTATAAATATATATATATACACATATGTAAAGAAGAAGAAGAAGAAGAAAATGCAAGCCGAATATTTGCAGAGAAGTTGTTGACCTCTTGTCTCATTTCTTTGGGGGATGAATACAATCTTTGTGAACAAAGGGCGTGTTTGCAGTTTGTGGGGAGGTAATTCCGTGGCTGCGGTGCTAGTGATAGTGGCTCTGGTTGCGATTGCCTGAGCTGCCCTGATATCATCAGAAGGGTTCTGAAGTGCCTGCGGTGGTTCTCAATCGCTCCATGCCCTGGGAGATTTCCCGTGGGTTTTAAGAGCAGGATCAACCTTCTAAAAGGGGCGAGAGGCTAGCAGTCTTGCCATGGGCATCTAAAGGGGATTGCAGGAGGGCCCCAGAAAGTAGACTCTGTAGCGGTCAAGTGGTCAAAGTCTCAGAGCATAGCCTTACGAAAATGTCGAAGGAATCAGCCAAGAAGGTCCTGGCCGGATTGGAGAGGGAAAGAAAGGCTTGGTGCTTTGTACTGATTTTAAGTGAATGGCTCAGCCATTTGCCTTCCATCTGCAGACTTTATTTTGTCAGTTGGTAAAGCCATACTTTTTTAACTGGAGAGAGGGCAGTCATTAAGGAGGCCAAAACCACTTTTTGTGGGGCTGGATACAGTCCGTGCACCACAGGTTAGCCAACCCAATCTAGGGGCCTATCCCTTCCAAACATCAGAGTCATTCATCCAGCTGAAAACTGGCTGTCGCACTACTGCAGCCCTTAAAACATGGCTGCTGCAAAAGTGTTAGTCCTCCATTTAACTGCATGGAACTAAACCACAGCCTTTGGCATCTCAATCAAGAAATGCTGACCCCTTTGCGAAGACATGCATCTATTTAAGCTGCTAAGTGTGAAGTGGGAACTCCATCAAAGAAAAGGAAAGAAGTATCTAGCCTTAGCGTTTGGTTCTTTGCCTGACTTCCTCTGAGCTAATCTGTACCAGACCAACTTGAAAGCCTTGCTGTCACCTCATTCCCTTCCCAGAGCAAGTAGGGGGTCCATCCTTTGCCCTGGGGCTCTGGGAAATGATGCCATTGCTCCTCCGATGAAAAAAATAATAATATTGGAGCTGTTCTGTGGTGTGTTTGCCCTCCAGCACAACATCTCCCACACACTGCCAGGGAAAAGATATTCTGTGAGTCCCTCAGTGCTTGGGACACAAAGTCAGCCGTGCTGACGTAATTAACACTTACACAAAAAGGTGAAATGTCTCATGCGATGAAGGAAGAGTTCCTCCTAAAAGCTGTTCTGACCTTGACTGGCAACAGTGGGGGCTTAACGGGACCCCTTTTCAGGGTATCTGGAATCTGGTGAGGTCTGTGGAAGGCAAACGCAATTTCCCAGCAATTCTTCCATATTCTCTCAAGATCCACACATGCAGCAATGACATTGCCTTATTCCAGGAGTAGGCAAACTAAGGTCAGGAGGACCGGATCCGGCCCAATCGCCTTCTAAATCTGGCCTGCAGACGGTCTGGGAATCAGTGTTTTTTTACATGAGTAGAATGTGCCCTTTTATTTAAAATGCATCTCTGGGTTATTTGTGGGGCATAGGAATTAGTTCATTCCCCCCCCCCAAAAAATATAGTCTGTCCCAATATACAGTGGCGTAGCGTGGGGGGTGCCAGGGGTGCCGGCCGCACCGGGCGCAACTTGGGCAGGGGCGCACTCGCACTAGCAGCTCTCTGCCCCTACTAAAATCCACTGGTTAGGGAGCCCGCGCTCGCTCGGCTTGGCGAGGAGGTCGCAGAAGGGGGAGAGCAAAGCCTTCTGCCGCTGGCAAAAAAAGGAGAGGAAGCCGGGCGGGCGGGCGGGCTGGCTGGCTCGCGGGGGTCTGGCTGCGCCTGCTGCTGCCGTTGCCGCTGCTGCCGGGCTTTGACAGCTTGGCGAAGCGGAGGGAGAGGTAATTGCGTCTCTCTTTCCACTGGCCGCCTGGGTAGTGAGCCGAGCGGAGCAGGGAGTCTGGCGAGGGGGCGGGAAGAGACTTTCCCCCCTTTTTCCCACCTCGCCTGGTCAAAAAGGAGAGCGGAGTCTCCTCAGGGTGCCCTCAGGCAGGGCAGGGCAAGGCAAGCAGAGCGAGGAGGAGAGAGAGGGGAAGGGGGGGGAGCAGCCAGGAAACGACGCGGTGTGGAGGGGGAATCAATTAAGGAGAGAAGCCTCGCTGCTGCTGCTGCTTGGGAGAGTAAATTACTGTACTTGCCTTGCCCCGGGTTAGGGGGCGCAAATTATTTGCCTTGCCCCGGGTTGGGGGGCGCAAATTACTTGCCTTGCCCCGGGTGCTGATAACCCATGCTACGCCGCTGCCAATATATAATATTATATAGTCTGTCCCACCCACAAGGTCCGAGGGACTGGAACAGTGGACCGGCCCCCTGCTGAAAAAGTTTGCTGACCCCTGCCTTATTCTGATGGGGAGTCTAGGGATATACTGAACATTTAAATAGGAACATAGAAAGTTGCCGGCTGGGATTGTGGCGGAGCCAGTGACCTGGACTAACACTGATGCATCAAAATAATTCCATGGATGTCTTAAGAGAGAATTTTCTAAAAATGCAACATCGATGGTATGTAACACCTTGGAAACTGTCGTGAAGATGTACAAAAGTGTCCCAAACAACTGCTGGAGGTATGGAGACAAATTGGGCACTTTCTATCACATGTGGTGGCTATTTAAGAAAATCCAGGCATTTTGGGAGAGTATCCACTTAGAATTACAAAAAATGATAAAGATTTCCTTTAAGAGGAAACCAGAAGCTTATCTTCTGGGGACTACAGATTCTGATATCCCGCAAAAAATGAAAGGTATCTTTTTATACAGTACAGTGGCAGCAAGAGTTCTTATTGCATGAAAATGGAAGAGTGATGAAATTCTGGCTACTCGTGAATGGATCTAAAAGCTAACAGATTATGCAGAGTTAGACAGTTTATCAGGAAAAAAAGAACAAACCAAAACAGGAATTTGTCTCAAAATGGGAAGTTTTCCAAGTTTATTTGAAAAACAACTACGGCAGTTTAAACTGTGTCACAGCATTTGAATAATTTCAGTAATAGCTTTAAGAAAGATACGAGACCTAAGATAAACCAGTAATTAGTTACTTTATGATAAAAGTGTGTACTGGCAACAAATAATATATAATTAAAATAAGGACTAGGGACGCGGGTGGCGCTGTGGGTTAAACCACAGAGCTTAGGACTTGCCGATCAGAAGGGCGGCGGTTTGAATCCCTGCAACGGGGTGAGCTCCCGTTGCTCAGTCCCTGCTCCTGCCACCCTAGCAGTTCGAAAGCATGTCAGAGTGCAAGTAGATAAATAGGTACCACTCCGGCGGGAAGGTAAACAGCATTTCCGTGCACTGCTTTGGTTCGCCAGAAGCGGCTTAGTCATGCTGGCCACATGACCCAGAAGCCCTTAGCCAATAAAGTGAGATGAGCGCCGCAACCCCAGAGTCGGTCTCAACTGGACCTAATGGTCAGGGGTCCCTTTATGGAATAGGCGGGAGGTCGGGTCTATAGTCCATGGACCATTTTTTGCTTTATTGATTTGCAATTAACACTGTATCACCGTTTTTATTTGTATTTTTCTTCTGTTTTTTCCTTTTTTTGGTGCATCAAAAAAAAAAAAAAAAGGCCCATGTAGTTAAACGTTCATAGGACTGCGTGCCCTCCCCGCCTTCCATTATTTCACAGTTCACATAATTACCTTTTTCTGCCCCTCCGTGGTGAGTCTCCTAACCCGCCGCCGCGATTCCTCCTTCGCCCAGGAGAGGGCAGCCTCGCATAAGGGTCTCGCCCGCAGCTGCGCGCCTTCGCCTTTCTGCTCCACCAGGGGGCGCCTGCGAAACTCACCGCCACCACCTTTCCTTGCCATTTCAATGCAAAACCTCCACCACTCCACCCCTTAGCCAGCCTAGCAAGGGGAAAAAAAAAAAGCAAACCTCAATTTCACAGCTTACCTGTCTCTGCCTGCCTGCCTTCCTCCTCCTCCTCCTTCTCCTGGCCCAACCCATCTTGCAGAGGAAGAGGGCGATCAGGTCAGGAATGTTTTGAAGGGAGCAGTTGATTTCGCTCGCTCTCTTTCCTCCCCTCCCCCTCCTCCAGTTCACCCACTTTGGGAGCACTTTCGCTTTGCGGGGGGGGGGTGGCTGGGGAGAAAGTGCCCCCAACTCCCGAGCAGAACTTTCCCAGCGCCTGGGAAAAGGACTTTGCAACGCCGCCGCGGTGAGTTTCTGATGGGCGCCACCTGCAAGACCCAGTAAGAAAATCTGGAATTGCCTGCGCGGGTGAAGATCTTCCAGACAAGATTCCACCATGGTGAGTGTTTTCGCTTTTCCTTGGAAACAGATTCTGGATCTTCTGCCTCCCTCCCCCCCCCCCCCATTCCTCGTTTTCCTCCCTCCTCGTTTCGTTGGGTCAAGCTGAGCGCCCAGCCAACTTTCCCTCCAGCCCCCACCACCATAAAAGAAAAAGTCGGATCAAGTTTCTCTTTCCGCAGCAAATCCTGAACTACTTTTGATTTTCTTTCCCGCCTCCCTATATAAAAAAATAGGCCCCGATTCTCATGTTCAACTTGTTTGCAGGACGTTCCGGTCTAAAAATGCGCGCCTGAATTAAATTAATGTGCAACTTGACGGTAGTGACACTTCTAGAAAAAATGTTGAAATGGGCCGGTTTCGATTTAGCCTCCGATTTAGCAACAAGTGACCCTCCGATTTGGGGTTCTTTAAAAATCACAGCCAGTGCAGAACGAATGCAATTATATTTTACAGCACAATCCTATGTACTGTCTACACAGAAGCAAGTCCCACTACATTCAATGGAGTTTACTCCTAAATAAGAATGTGTATTCTTATTTAAATCATTGACGGTAGATCTTAGCTGTTGGGGGGGGGGAAATGTTTCTATTGTTTCAAAAAGGTATGGTTTGGAAATGGAAATAATCTTTGCAATTTAAGAGAGGGGACAAGTTTTCAAACAGTATGGAGGCAACTGCTTTCAAGTCACCTGGATGCATTTTTGATATAATTTTAATTGACAGGTGCTTAAAGTTCATTGGAATGCTTTCTGTCTCAAGGTCTGTCTTTAGATTTTCCCAACAAATGCAGGCTCCATGGCATACCCTACAGTCAATATTTTTGGGCTGTGTTTATACCATACATTTAAAGCTAACACACACAGAGAGTGTGTGAAATAATCCTGGGAACTTTACTCCTTACTGCTCTATAGTTCCCAGCATCCTTTACGAACTACATTTCCCTGGATTTTTAAGAGTAGGAAAATGTGCTTTCATTAATGAATAATAATAATAATAAATTTTTATTTATATCCCACCCTCCCCAGCCAAAGCCGGGCTCAGAATGAAGAGTTCTCCAGAACCTTGAAAAAAAACTTGCTCTTTTGTCGCATTTTCGTTGGCCTAATCATCTCTCCCCCCCCCCCCCCCGGCTTCCTTAAACTGTGGCTGAATCACCTTCCGAATTGCAGCTTAGAGAAACTTCAGATCAGAAATAGCTGAAGAAGGCTTAGGTTTCCTATCGGAGCAGTTCTTGGAAGGAGCAGCACTGGGGCGGGAAGTTTCCCTCTCCTTTTGCAGTTTTAGAAACAGCTCGAGAGAGGTGATAATCCAGAAAGGACCATCTCCCTCCTGGCTTTTCTTGTGGACTAGCGAACTGCTCATCAAATTGATGGCTGGTGTACTTCTGCACTCCAGTTTCCCCTATTTACCAGGAAGAGTTCCTGTTTTCTGAGCCCTGTTCCTGGTAAATCATAGAATCATAGAGCTGGAAGAGACCACAAGGGCCATTGAGTCCAACCCCCTGCCAAGCAGGAAACACCATCAGAGCACTCCTGACATATGGTTGTCAAGCCTCTGCTTAAAGACCTCCAAAGAAGGAGACTCCACCACACTCCTTGGCAGCAAATTCCACTGTCAAACAGCTCTCACTGTCAGGAAGTTCTTCCTAATGTTTAAGTGGAATCTTTTTTCTTGTAGTTTGGATCCATTGCTCCGTGTCTGCTTCTCTGGAGCAGCAGAAAACAACCTTTCTCCCTCCTCTATGTGACATCCTTTTATATATTTGAACATGGCTATCATATCACCCCTTAACCTCCTCTTCTCCAGGCTAAACATGCCCAGCTCCCTTAGCTGTTCCTCATAAGGCATCGTTTCCAGGCCTTGGACCATTCTGGACCAGGAGGGGTAAATCGCTGTTTATTTCTGGTGATGGCTTTTTAGAACAAAGTTGTGAATGCTTAACCCATCACCCCTCCGCTTAATAACTTAACCCACACCCCTATAACCCCATAACTGTCTATCTACATGGTTGTTGCTGAAATAATAATGCTTCAAAGCTTGCAGAACCCCAGCATATGAGAGTATGTATTCCATAGGGCACTGCCTTTGACTGAATCAGATCATTGATTCTTGAACTGCATGGGGTTGGAGCCCTCCCAACTCTACAATCCTATTGTTGGTCCATGTAAAATCAGTGTTACTTACAAGGGCTGGCAGCTGATCTCCTGAGTTTCTGACAGGGGTCTTTCCTAGGGAAATGCTTGTTGTTGAACCTGCTCTACCATTGAGTTGCAGTCATTTCCCTAAAAATAAAGTGAGAGGCTAGTCCTCATTGTTCTGAAGAAAGGGCTGATTTAAACAGGAACAGAGGGAACTGCTTTACAGTCATACCTCAGGTTGAATATGCTTCAGGTTGAGCGCTTTTGGGTTGCGCTCCACAGTGACCTGGAAGTAACGGAACGCATTACCTCTGGGTTTTGCTACTCGCACATGCGCAGACGGTCAAAATGACGTCACGCGCATGCGCAGAAGCGGTGAATCATGACCCGCACATGCGTAGACGCGCAGTCGCTAGTTGTGTTCACTTCAGGATGCGAACGGGGCTCTGGAACGGATCCCGTTCGCATCCTGAGGTACCACTGTATTAGGGTGTGGAACTTTATTTTGTCAGTTTTTTTCAGTGAGGAGTCTTAAAATATGTTTTTGGTTGTGAGGGATTCAAATCTATTGTTTTTGCGAATGGACAACATTTAGCTTGGCAAATCTACATTTGATGAAGAAGCACATAATTTGCTTTCGGGAAGCCAAAGAATTTTCATTTTACCTTTTGAAAATGTCAGGTAATGCTAAATAACAACAAGAAGAAGAACTTCAGTCGTTTTCAATGATTTCTGTGCAATTTTGCACACATATTACTTTCGAAGCAGAACTAAATTACCGGTATATCAATTCAACCAAAATTTCTTGAATTCCCAAGTCAAGCTACAGCTTTTTAGCAGCCTTCATTTTTGGAAGTTGAAAGCTGAAAAATTCAACACACCCTCCTGCTGTCGTCGCTCACCACTGTCAACACTGACAGGCAGCATTTCCTGGGGTGACAAGGAGCCTCTCTCTCTGCCCTACCTGGTGGAGCCAGTAGGGACTGAAGCTGGGAGGGCAGAGATCCCAACAACAGGGGCAGGTCTGTAGCTCCGTGCTAGAGCCTCTGCTTTGCATGCATCTCCAGGTGAGATGCTGGGACGCGGGTGGCGCTGTGGGTTAAACCACAGAGCCTAGGACTTGCTGATCAGAAGGTCGGCAGTTCAAATCCCCGCGACGGGGTGAGCTCCCGTTGCTCGGTCCCTACTCCTGCCAACCTAGCAGTTCGAAAGCATATCAAAGTGCAAGTAGATAAATAGGTACCACTCTTGCGGGAAGGTAAACAGCTTTTCTGTGCGCTGCTCTGGTTCGCCAGAAGCGGCTTCGTCATGCTGGCCACATGACCCAGAAGCTCCCTCGGCCAATAAAGCGAGATGAGCGCAGCAACCACAGAGTCGGCCATGACTGGACCTAATGGTCAGGGGTCCCTTTACCTTTTACCAGGTGAGATGGGGAGGGGGCATGAAAAAGACTCCCTGTCTGAAATGCTGGAGAGCTCCTGCCAGCCAGTGTGGACAATATTGGGCTAGATGGGCCCCAGTGGTCTGACTCCGTAGAAGGCAGCCTCCTGCGTTTGTATACAATTCAGCCCTCTGTTCAGAACCATGAGGACTAGAATCTTGCTTAGTTTTTAGGGGATGGGCTGGAGCATTTGGGAATGTCCCTGGCCTGAAACCCCGGAGAGCCGCTGGCAGTCAGTGCAGACAGTACTGTGCTAGATGGGCCGGTGGCCTGACAAGGCAACTTCCTGGGAATTTGTGGGCATGCCCGTGGGTTTGCCGCGAGGACTGGTGCACTGGAGGCGACGCAATCTTGCGTGCGGATGCATCAGCGTGTGAGGAAGCCACCGGGACTGATGGCGAGCCATGTGCGTGCCCCACCAAGTCTCAGTTTCCAGCCACATGGTGTGTGGTTTGGGAGCTGCACGGTCAGGGAAAAAACAATGCTGTCCAGGGTTGTAAAGACTGCGGAGAGAATAATTGGGTGCGCTCTTCCCACCTTGGATCAAATCTATGCTTCCAGGTGCCATAAGAAAGCTGCAGAGATAGCGCAGGATAGTGCGCACCCCGGAAATGATCTATTTCAGCTTCTGCCTTCTGGAAGAAGGTCCAGGGTTAGAAAGACTAGGACTAGCCGCCTGAGAAACAGTTTCTATCCAAATGCAATTTTGATTTTAAACACAGTCTCTATGGGAGTATATTGTATTTAATTATGGGGTATCAGGATGTGGGTGGCGCTGTAGGTTAAACCACAGAGCCTAGGACTTGCCGATCAGAAGGTCGGCGGTTCGAATCCCCGCGACGGGGTGAGCTCCCGTTGCTCGGTCCCAACTCCTGCCAACCTAGCAGTTTGAAAGCACGTCAAAGTGCAAGTAGATAAATAGGTACCGCTCCAGCGGGAAGGTAAACGGCGTTTCCGTGCGCTGCTCTGGTTTACCAGAAGCGGCTTAGTCATGCTGGCCACATGACCCGGAAGCTGTACGCCGGCTCCCTTGGCCAATGAAGCGAGATGAGTGCCGCAACCCCAGAGTTGGTCACGACTGGACCTAATGGTCAGGGGTCCTTTTACACTGTTGTTCTGTATGGGACAATGACAATAAAGATTATCGTATCGTATGGGAGGGAGGCAACAACGAGAAAGCGATGAAATGCAGCGAAATTGTACTATGCCCTTGCGACTCTGTTTAGCTCCCTTTCTCCCTGAATGAAGCAAACCCCTCGTAGCCATGCCAGCGGGGTTAATGGTTAACTTCTTCTGCGGGGGTGTGATTCTGACACCCTACATGGGTGTGTTTAGAAGTGGGTGGGGAGATCCCTTGTGCCACCCTGCCCAGCGGAGCCCTTGCAGGGAAAATTAGGCAGGACCAGGCTTGATGGAGAAGCCTTTGGAATGTTTCCCCCCTGGGGGGGGCACTGAATCAGCCTGTTTGGTTCCTCCTCTCTCCCATCCCCCCCCCACCCATGTGCTTCATTTATTCCTTCCCCCACAACTAGGTGACCATGCACGAAGCCAGCCCAGGTCTGATTCAGCGGGGCGAGGCCTTCTCGATACCGGTGGGTGATGTCAGCTTGCTTGAGGTTGCCTTCTACGCTGCCTGTTTCCTAAGAGCTGATACTCTGGGTGACCCATAGGCAATTTGGCCTCCTTGGATCAGGGATTGTGCCCACGCTTGTCTGTTTTTTAACGCAAAGAAAGAAAAATGACATTTTGCTTCTGTTGTAAACAAAATCTGCCCTTTTCCCCCCAAAAGCCCGTATAGAATCCTTACTTCTTCTTACTTCTGTGCTTAAACAGATAAATTTACTCCTGAGTAAGCTTCCTTTAACAAGGAAACTGCAAAGGCGGGGGGGGGGAATGTTTGCTAAAGGTAACCCCCATCTCACTTTCCTATGTGTGGTTATTTTAATTCCTAAAATAGGCTTAATATTCCTATGCAAGTACAGTGGTACCTCGGGTTACAGACGCTTTACGTTACAGATGCTTCAGGTTACAGACTCCGCTAACCCAGAAATAGTGCTTCAGGTTAAGAACTTTGCTTCAGGATGAGAACAGAAATCGCGCAGTGGCAGCAGGAGGCCCCATTAGCTAAAGCAGTACCCTCAGGTTAAGAACAGTTTCAGGTTAAGAACGGACCTCTGGAACGAATTAAGTACGTAACCAGGGGCACCACTGTACAAAAAAATTGTTCAATTGTTCACTTTTGTATTCCTTTTAAACCACTTCCTTTCTGGGCCCACACTCCATCCCATACCCTGGAATCCCAACTCCCACATTTAAAGCATCCCAAACCATCTTGGGAACTGTAGTTTGTTTGCCATGCTGGCAGCTGAGAATTGGACGCCAGCAATATCTGGGGGGCCACGAATGTTCCTCTTGAGGGCCATGGGGCTATCCTCCCGAGGCCCAACAAGGAAGGAAAACAGCTGGTCACATGCAGATGTTTCAGTAGGGGGTTCCTGCCCAGAGGGGGCAGCAAGGAATATTGGGCATAGGGGGCAAGAGTCTTCCAGAGTCCTGGAGTTTCACGGGCAAATGTGACGGGGAGAATGCCTGCGATAAAGGCAGAAAGGTGACTGTTACCCACATTTGTTAAGCAGAACCTCCATGTCCTGCCGCAGTATACCAGATGACATATAAGCCCGCGTGGAAGTAGGTTGTGCAGGCGCTGGGTGTTAAATCATTGCAGTCTACAGATGTCGTCAGGGTGGAGCTGTGTTTGCACGGCAAATAACGCCTTACATTCCTTCCACGCAGGCCTGGAATTCGGAGGGAAGGACACTTCAGACTCTGAATTCCTCTGCCGTGGTTCGGAAATGGTTTCCGTGGCGCAAGTTTGCAGTCTCCACCTGGAGACGGGGTCTCGTGTCCCGGAATGCTCTTGTGGCAGAAGAGCGGGCGATCGAGTTTGGTTTGGAGTTCTCCCCACCCGTATCACTGCCTAACTCTTTCTCCTGGGAGTTTTCCCCCTGAGGCGGAAAGGGAATCTTGGAGACTCCCAAGCCGAGTTAATGAGCGAGAGAGAGAGCTGATGGAGGAGCAGGTTTCGCAACCGAGACAGAGAGTTCCGCGCCCAGCCTGCGCAGAAGGGAATGAGGGGGTGCAGGCGATCGCTCGGAAGGCAAGAAACTATGGAGGCCCAGTGTGCTTTGGGAAGGGAAGAAGACTTGATGATCATATTGTTACACATTCACAGTGGTACCTCGGTTTAAGAACAGCCCTGTTTATGAACTGCAGTCATACCTTGGGCTACAGACCCTTCAGGGTGCGCGATTTCGGGTCGCGCACTGCGCCAAACCCAGAAGTACTGGAATGGGTTCCAGGTTCTGGTGCTTGTGCATGCGCAGAAGCACTAAATTGCACTTTGCGCGTGCACAGAAGCGTCGAATCGCAACCTGCACGTGCGCAGACGCAGCGCTGCGGGTTGCGAACGTGCTTCCCGCACGGATCACGTTCGCAACCTGAGCGTCCACTGTATTGGTTTACAAACTCTGCGAAACCAAAAGTGGTGTCCCGGTTTGTGAACTTTACCTCGCTCTAAGAACAGAAGCCAAACGGTGGAAGGGCACTGACACCAGGAGGCCTCATTAGGGAAAGTGCACCTCGGCTAAAGAACGGTTTTGGTTTAAGAACGGACTTCCGTGTTGGTGCTGACCCTTAAAGCCCTAAATGGCCTCGGTCCAGTATACCTGAAGGAGCGTCTCCACCCCAAATCGTCCAGCCCTGACATTGAGGTCCAGCTCCGAGGGCCTTCTGGCGGTTCCCTCACTGAGAAAAGCCAAGTTACAGGGAACCAGGCAGAGGGCCTTCTCGGTAGTGGCACCCACCCTGTGGAACGCCCTCCCACCAGATGTCAAAGAGAAGAACAACTACCAGACTTTTAGAAGACATCTGAAGGCAGCCCTGTTTAGGGAAGCTTCTAATGTTTGATGCATTACTGTATTTTAATATTTTGCTGGAAGCCGCTCAGAGTGGTTGGGGAAACCCAGCCAGATAGGTAGGGTATAAATAATGAATTATTATTATTATTTTATTATTATATTCTGGAACAGATTATGTTCATAAACTGAGGTACCACTGTATACAACATGAACGTAAGATAGACTGTCTCACAGCATTAACACCCGAAAAGATCTGGCTTTCCCATTAGTCACAGCTTAGGGTCCAGTACAGATCAACCATGTCTCTTTGTGTCCAGCTTCCAACCTGCTCTCAGCTCAGCTCTCACTAAAGACACTTCAGTGGACAGCTATGGTCATTGCCTTACAAATAAACTTGTCTGACTAGTTCAGCGATAGAATCCTCTGTTGATAAACCTCACTGTGGAGAGGACTCCAAGAATTGGGAGGAACTCAGGGCATCATCCAGATTCCCCCCCCCAAAAAAAATCACCCATCCCTATAACAATCTGTACATTTACTCAGAAATACGTCCTGTTGAGTTCAATAGGGCAGGCTTACTCCCAAGCGAGTGTTGCATAGGATTTTACCCTGAATTTCCAAATGGAAAAGTTTGGGAATGGTTAAGTAAACTTTGTGAGTACCTGGAGTTAGCAAAATTGATGGATCTAATAAGGCATGAATCAAAAAAATTAATTCAGAAACAATGGAAATGTTTAAATGATTATTTATACAAGCAGGGCTCAAATATGAAAGTTTGGTCGTGTCTAGACTAACCTTGTGAAGAATACACAGAACATAAAGATTTGATTGATTCTGATTCCCTTCCCCTAAGGAAGGGAAATGATTGAAGAACAGATGTAAATGTGAGTAAGACAACTAAGAGATGTGTGGTGAATGCGGTAGAAGTCTTTTATAATATTCTAACTAAGATTTATATATTGCAGTATTTGAAGTAAGATTTTGGTAATATTCCAGGTTATGAAAAGTATTTTGTCTTTTTCTTTATATCTTTTATATTTCATCTTCTTTCTTTTGATTTTTATTAGGTTTCATTTTTGGAAAATATGTATATAAGTGTATTTACAGTGTTATGTATTGGTCTTTGATTTTCTTTGTTTAATTTCTATTTTTTGAAAAAATTAATTAAAAAAAAGGAAAAGTTTGGGAGCTAAAGGGAGTCTCAGTCATGCTGCCTTAAAGTCCCAGAGGTAGCAGGATGGAGTGTGGAATCTCAGCAAAGATGGCACATGTAGCAAATAAAATTTAGTGTCATGTCGTGGCTAGTGTGTGTGTGTGTGTGTGTGTGTGTGTGTGTCTGTATGTTCGTTCCAAACTTATCACGGCTGACATGCATGCAGACAACGCTTTATTTCATCTTCCCGACATAACCTTACCTGTTAATTGCTGCGTTTCTGTGTGATCTTCCATGCGGTCCGAAAAACCCCCTACTGGAAATCTAGCAGAAAGCCCTAGCGCTCATTTCCGTCTTGATCGTCTCCAGACAAGATCTCTTTGCGAATCTGGAATATTGCAGGGGTTTTGTGTGATATGTTTCCTGCAGTTTTTTTCCATGGCTCCCCCCACCCCACCCGCTGTTCACATGATGAAATTTCGGGCGAATTGCGGCGGAAGAGAAGTGGGCCTGTGCAGAAAGCGTGGGAGAGCGGCGGCATAGTTAAACTGTGGAACTCTCTTCCACAGTAGGCGACGATGGCCGTCCTCTTGGATGGTTTTGAAGGACGATTGGGCAAATCCTGATTGCGGGTTTCCCAAAAGAGGCATCTGGTTTGGCCAATGTGAGTATATACACAAAGCATCAAATGTGGTGACAGTAATAATAATGCAACAGAACAACACCACCACAAACTGGCTTATAAGTATAAAACCAAATTTCCTAGAATAAGAACTAGAATAGAGATAGACTTGTAACCATTCAAGCAACAAACAGACTCAGGTGCCATGTGCAAAACAAAGCCTGGAGATACTGTAAACATGGAGTGGATAAATGTACAACTGCGTCTTAACAAGTTACACGTGCAATAAATGTTATAAATGTTCTGCCCGGGCACTGAGGTCCAGCTCCGAGGGCCTTCTGGCGGTTCCCTCGCTGCGGGCAGCCAAGTTACAGGGAACCAGGCAGAGGGCCTTCTCGGTAGTGGCGCCCGCCCTGTGGAACGCCCTCCCATCAGATGTCAAAGAGAAAAATAACTACCTGTTTAGGGAAGCTTTTAATGTTTAATAGGTTGTTGTATTTTAGTGTTTTGTTGGAAGCTGCCCAGAGTGGCTGGGGGGACCTAGCCAGATGGGTGGGGTATAGATAAATTATTATTATTATTATTATTATTATTATTATTATTATTATTATTAAGACTGGATAAATGAACCGTTCAACAAGTAGTCCACTTGCTTTGTGTTTCCAACTCAAGACCTATTGAAGAACATCCAGTTCAGTCTTTGAAAAACAGTTTTGAAAAACTTTTTTCATATTCTCCAGTGTGCTACCCTTGCCATTGTGGCGACACGGGTTGCTGTTCTGTGACTGGACTTACGCTACTTGTTGAACGGTTCATTTATCCAGTCTGTATAACATTTATTGCACCTGTAACTTGTTAAGATACAGTTGTACATTTATCCACTCCATGTATCTCCAGGCTTTGTTTTGAACATGGCACCTTACTTTGGCCAATGTGAGGACAGGAGGCTGGACAAGATGGGCCTGATCCGGCAGGCTTGCTGGTGCGAAGGAAATTTAGCATGAGAGAGACCTACAGTTCCATAACCCTACAGATAAAGGTAAAGGTAAAGGGACCCCTGACCATTAGGTCCAGTCGAGGACGATTCTGGGGTTGTGGCGCTCATCTCGCTTTTAGCTGGCGTACAGCTTCTGGGTCATGTGGCCAGCATGACTAAGCCTCTTCTGGCGAACCAGAGCAGCGCACGGAAACGCCATTTACCTTCCCGCCGGAGCGGTACCTATTTATCTACTTGCACTGGTGTGCTTTCAAACTGCTAGGTTGGCAGGAGCAGGGACTGAGCAACGGGAGCTCACCCCGTCGCGGGGATTCGAACCGCCGACCTGATCAGCAAGTCCTAGGCTCTGTGCTTTAACCCACAGCGCCACCCGCGTCCCAACCCTACAGATACCACGGGGCAAAAGGACAGAAGCTGTGGCAGAATCCACAGGAAAACAAATGCAATTAAAGCTCATGGCAGCCTCTGGGTTAGTGGCAATGGCAGCTGCAAGGCAGCATGGGCTCCACAACCACCGCGTGGCAAGCGAGTCTCTAGGCTGCCCCGAGTGAAGATGGCAGGCCTCTGCCATCGCCAGCCTTGCCAACGCCTTTGTCCCCTTCTCAAGCACCGCCGGGCCTACGCCGTCGCCCATGGCAACCAAGCCTGGACCCGGCAACTCCGGTCCTGTTTTGTGATTAAAAAGGCACCCATCTTGTGCCCTTCAGTGGCGGCGATGACAGGAGATGTCAGCCCTCGACTTCCTTCGGCTGTGGACTGTTTTGAGCACAGCGGTTATTAAAAGGGAGAAGGGAAAAAACAGGTTTGAAACCAGATGTGGCACAATCCTGAAAACACGGCAAAAAGGGAGGGGAGATCTTTCTCTGAACAGCCGCAAGTCAGAGGTGCACTCGGCACATGCTCAGGTGAACCCTCTCCATTTATGCTGCATGCTGATTCTGGAAGAATTAAGCCAGGGTGCATCCACACAGCCTGCACCCTGGGAACATTAGTTTGTTAAAAAGCCCTGGAAATTGTGGCGCTGTGAGGGGGGGGGGAACTATGGTTCCCAGGATTCTCTGTAGGAAGCCATGCGCTTTAAATGTACAGAGATGAATGTATCCACAGAACAATGGCAGGCTCCCTAGAGAGGGCCAAATTGCGGAGGGCTTTTTTTGCTGTTAATTCTGCAGCTCCAGCAATATCCTTGTGGTAAACATTGCTGCAGGTTATGGAAATGGGGGCAAGGGGTGCATTGCAAATTTAAATGGGGACTCCCCCCCTTTTTTAAAGGAAACTTAAACTTCTTAGGTTTAAGTTTAGGGCACCCCTGAGAGAAGTTTGCATGAGGAAGCCCAGCCCTCATGGTCAAATTCCAGTCAAATTCCACTCGCTGTGTGACTTTGGCCAAGCGGTGGAATTCGAACTCAGTTCTGGAGTTTATTATTCATGCTCCCTCTCCATCTCTCCTTCCTTTGGGGGGAGGTTTGTTGCTGATAATAATTGCACCCCCTTCTTCTTCTACAGCTGCCTTGCTTCATTTCTGGGTGTGGCCTTGGGAGGATTGCCCCACTTTTTGAGTCCTGCATGGGGCTGTATTTTTCTCTCTCTTGCTTCCAGACTGCCCATCCTTTCTCCACTCTGAGATGGCGACTGTGCCCCTTGCTTTTCTCTTCCCCTCAATCCTGGCATGTCGCCTGGCAACCGTCATTGTCTCAGCCAGCTTGGGAGGAAAGAAGCCTTAGCAACCGGCCTTTTCTAAAGTTTGCAAAAATTTGCACACACACTCACAGAAAAAGACCACCCAAGTTTGATGGTGCAAAAGAAATTTGTAGTCCCTGATTTTATTTTATTTTTCGGTGGGGACAAGGGCTAGCCAATGCAGTTTTGAAGACATTAGTAGGACCTGATTGCCTGGTATATTTAACACAAAAACAAAAAGCTTTCAATGAGTGTAAGAAGAAGGCGAAATGTCTAAGCTCCCTTCACCTCAAAGTTTAGTTCAGTTTATTTCTCCCGGAAAGGTCAGTTGATGGGCCTCAACAAAGTCCATTTCTCTGCTGCCTGTTTATTAATTTATTCAAAAGGTTTTTTAAAGCAGTTTTCTGTGTTCCTGTTATGTTTATGTTAGCCCTTTATTCAGAAAAACAAACAAACGAGAAAGTATTCCCTGATCTCTTCCAATAAAGGCCAAAAAATAATAACGAAGTTAAAAAGCAAAGTTGGTAGCCTGTGATTAAATTACAAATCTATAACTGCTAATTTAAAATGCAATTATATAAAAACTATCTCATACCCAAAGGAGCCAGGAAATTTGCGTAGAATGATATTCCAAGTGTCAATGAGTTGAAAAAAATATGAGATAAGTATCTTCTGAAACATATCAAAACCAGACACGCTTCGACTATGAAGTCTAAATGTGGGATAAGATAAATGTGGGAGCACATTGACTTGCGTGAAGAGCCATGGAAATGTTTGCAGTCCACTTCAATGAAAAATTCTCTTACCAGCTGAAAAATATAGACCTTCTCGTCTTCCTAAATACATCATTTGGCCAGACCCCCCCCCCAAATATATTTTCCCCCAAACTGAATATTTTTGTACAGACAAGTTGCTCTGCTTAGAACTATGAGGACTAGAATCTTTCAATTATTTTTTAAGGGAGTGTCCGCATCTCAGTGGTAGAGCCCACTAACCCTGAAAAGCTGCTGTCAGTCAATGTAGTCAGGACCAAGGTAGATGGATCAGTAGTCTGACATTATAAAAAGCATCTTCTTGTCTTCCTATTCATTCATCCCTTTATTTACAGTGATGAGGACTAGAACAGGGGTCAGTAACCTAAGGCCCATGGGCCGGAAGTGCCCGCAGAGGTCGTTTGACCGGCCCACAAGCTGCCCCTGAACTGAGTTGCCCGCTTGCGCTCTGCCGCTAAAACAGCGCAGCGTGGGGACTTGCTTCCACGGCGCTGGAAATCACATCTGCGCATGCACAGACACCGAAAATTGTGTCTGCACACACACAGATGCCGCGATCTGGCCCACGAAAGGATCTCCGCGGGACCGATCCGGCCCAGGAAAGCTAAACCTTGCTGACCGCTGGACTAGAAGCTTACTTACAATACTGAGCTAGATGAACCAGCAGTCTGGCTCAGTTTAAGGTGGATTCCTCTGTTTTTGTTATGTACTGAATTTTTGAGGCTGGACGTTTGTGGTTTATCTTCACTGGCTTCTAAACAACTTGATTATTCTCACGCTATGTTGTATTTAATCGTTTACCGCCTCAGGAATATTTGTCCCCTTTCAAGACAGCGTAAAAATATTTTTACTGCTACTAATAATAATGTTTTAGATAATATAAAATTACAACATCATCCTTTGGAATTTTTTCCCCCTGTGTTCTTTTTGGCACCCGCAAGACTTCTTAAAGATCTTTCCTGTTTTGCACCTTTGCTGGTATTGTTTTTAAGGTGTCCTGATTGCCAGTGCGCTTGCTGCCCTGGGCTCCTCTGGGATGAATGATGCCTGGATATAATTCAATAAAAACAGTTGTTAATAATCCTCTCCTGCAGGTCAGCAAAGAGCGGTATCACTGGCAGACCCAGAATGTCAAGCAGACAGGAGTGGATGACATGGTCCTGCTCTCGAAGATCAATGAGGATGCCATCGTGGAGAACCTCAAGAAGAGGTTCATGGACGACTATATATTTGTATCCCTTTACACGTGTTGGGTTTTTTTTGTGGGGAGGGCCCTAGTCAGCCTTGAGTAAAGGCTCTGACCAATTTCTTTGGGGGGAAGAATTGAGGTATGGACCTGCCTTCTCCTTTTAAACAGGTCCAGGGCAGTTAGGACGGGATTCTGGCAGAAATGGCTGCAGAAATTTGCCGATATCTGCTTATTTGTGTCCGGAATGGAAATTGATCCAGAGAATGCGATGGGCGTTTGCTGCAGTTAACGGATTGTGGTTGAATCCTGACAAGACAGAAGTACTGTTCTTGGGGGACAGGGGTCTGGCGGGTGTGGAGGACTCCCTGGTCCTGATTGGGGTAACTGTGCCCCTGAAGGACCAGGTGCGTAGCCTGGGAGTCATTTTGAACTCACAGCTGTCCATGGAGGTGCAGGTCAAGTCTGTGTCCAGGGCGGCTGTCTACCAGCTCCATCTGGTACACAAGATGAGACCCTCCCTGCTTGCAGACTGTCTCGCCAGAGTGGTGCATGCTCTGGTTATCTCCCGCTTGGACTACTGCAATGCCCTCTACGTGGGGCTACCTTTGAAGGTGATCCAGAAACTACAACTAATCCAGAATGCGGCAGCTAGACTGGGGACTGGGAATGGCCGCTGAGACCACATAACACTGGTCTTGAAAGACCTACATTGGCTCTCAGTACATTTCCGAGCGCAATTCAAAGTGTTGGTACTGACCTTTTAAGCCCTAAGCAGCCTCGGCCCAGTATATCAGAAACAGTGTCTTCACTCCCGTCGTTCAGCCCAAACACTGAGGGCCTCCTCCGAGGGCCTTCTGGTGGTTCCCTCACTGCGAAAAGTGAGTTTACAGGGAACCAAGCAGAGGGCCTTCTCAGTAGTGGCGCCTGTCCTGTGGAACGCCCTCCTGTCAGATGTCAAGGAAATAAACATCTGACTTTTAAATGGCATCTGAAGGCCAGGGAGGTTTTTAATGCTCGAGGTTTTTTGCATTTTAATATTTTGTAGGAAGCCACCCAGATTGGCTGGGGCAACCCAGTGAGATGGGCGGCATATATATAATATAATTATTGTTGTTATTATTATTTATGGCATTAAATACTGCCCTATACCCGGAGGTATATTATTCCATCTGCAAATGATATTTCATCGGTCGGGTTTCCGGCCCTCCCACCATTTGCATTGCAGTGAACGAGTAGAATAATGCAATGGCAGCAAAATTAGTTGTGTAGATTATGTCATTTCACCGCAGCGAGTCAAATAATGGAGAAGGTCTGGATTGTCCTTTGGCCTGATCCAGCTTCAGGGCTCTGGCTGTTTCATCTGGGAGGGAACCTGCTGGATTTGACTGCTCACTGAATTGCCTGCCCACCCTTGTCTTGACCCTTGACCCTTGACTTTCAAAACATAAAAAGACCTACATTGGTCCTGTCCTGATTTCTGTGAATCCCTTCAAACAACTGCCCTACTTCACCGACCGCGAGATCGACATGTACCAGGGGGCGGTAAGTCACTAGGTTTGCCTTCTTTTTGTTTATGCAGCTGCTGAGGTGGAGAGTGCCCCTGGGCATGTGCAGAGTCCCACCCCCCCTTCCGGTGAAACTGGCTTCCCCAGCTTCCCTCAAAGCAACTATCGAGATCTGTCATTTGTAGGAATTCCATTTTTCTGAGCCTTGCACTGACAATTAAACAAGAAGCGTACATTGGCTCCCAGTACGTTTCTGAGCACAATTCAAAGTGTTGGTGCTGACCTTTAAAGCCTTAAACAGCCTCGGCCCAGTATATCTAAAGGAGCATCTCCACCCCCATTGTTCTGCCCGGACGCTGAGGTCCAGTGCTGAGGGCCTTCTGGCGGTTCCCTCGCTGCTAGAAGCCAAGTTACAGGGAACCAGGCAGAGGGCCTTCTCGGTGGTGGCACCTGCCCTGTGGAACGCCCTCCCAGCAGGTCTCAAAGAGAACAACAACTACCTGACATTTTGAAGACATCTGAAGGCAGTCCTGTTCAGGGAAGTTTTTAATGTGTGACATTTTAATGTATTTTTAATCTTTGTTGGAAACCGCCAAGAGTGGCTGGGGAAATCCAGCCAGATGGGCAGGGTACAGGGTATTATTATTATTATTATTGTTGTTGTTGTTGTTGTTGTCGAGGAACTTTTGGATTAGAACAGGGCAGGGGAATATCTGTGCCTTGCCCCACCCCGATAGTGACTCCCCATCAGATCAGTCGCAGAAGCCAGCATGGCCCAACAAGGAGGGAGGAGGATGGGAGTTATAGTTCAGCAGCGCCCAGAGGGCAAAAAGTTCCCCAGACCCAACTCAGAGTCTCAGCTACCCAGGAAAGCTCTCTTGAACACCAAAGCAACAAAAAGATATTCTGTGTCCCGTGCCAGGCAGTTAGAAATTCAACTTTCCCGGGTAGCAACGGGTGGTCAGCTTCACCTGTTGTATTCCTGCCTACTGTGCTGTTCCTACCTTCCAGAACGGGAAGGCAAGGAAGGTGGGAGCTGGCCTGAAACTCTGCTGGAGCCTGGGAATGGCTTCCTCTTCTCCAGTCACGCTGCGAAAGCCGTGAGTCAAAGGAGGGAGCGTGGCCACACTCACAGAGTTGTGCAACTGGAACCTCGGCGCCCAGTCAGAAGTGCCATTGATTTGCCATGCCCATTCTGACCCACATGGAGGTCTGCTTTGCTCTGGCACTGCCATCTAGTGGCCAGTGGGCAGACCATCCCCTTTAACAGCCAGCTGTAGGGAGGGAGATTGATGGATGGATAAAGGTAAAGGGACCCCTGACCATTAGGTCCAGTCGTGACCGATTCTGGGGTTGCGGCGCTCATCTCGCTTTATTGACCAAGGGAGCCGGCGTACAGCTTCCGGGTCATGTGGCCAGCATGACTAAGCCGCTTCTGGCGAAACAGAGCAGCGCACGGAAATGCCGTTTACCTTCCCGCTGGAGCGGTACCTATTTATCCACTTGCACTTTGACGTGCTTTCGAACTGCTAGGTTGGCAGGAGCAGGGACCGAGCATCGGGAGCTCACCCCGTTGTGGGGATTCAAACCGCCGACCTTCTGATCGGCAAGTCCTAGGCTCTGTGGTTTAACCCACAGCGCCACCTGCGTGGATGGATAGATAGATATTAAAAATGTTTCACAGAATCATGGAATTGTAGGAAGGGCTGGTGTGGAGGACTCCCTGGTCCTGAATAGGGTAACTGTGCCCCTGAAGGACCGGGTGCGCAGCCTGGGAGTCATTTTGGACTCACAGCTGTCCATGGAGGCGCAGGTCAATCCTGTATCCAGGGCAGCTGTCTACCAGCTACGCAGGCTGAGACCCTATCTGCCTGCAGACTGTCTCGCCAGAGTGGTGCATGCTCTAGTTATCTCCCGCTTGGACTACTGCAATGCGCTCTACGTGGGGCTACCTTTGAAGGTGACTCGGAAACTACAACTAATCCAGAATGCGGCAGCCAGACTGGTGACTGGGGGCGGCCGCCGAGACCACATAACACCGGTCTTGAAAGACCTACATTGGCTCCCAGTACGTTTCCGAGCACAATTCAAAGTGTTGGTGCTGACCTTTAAAGCCCTAAACGGTATCAGCCCAGGAAACCTGAAGGAGCATCTCCACCCCCATCTTTCTGCCCGGACGCTGAGGTCCAGCACTGAGGGCCTTCTGGCGGTTCCCTCATTGCGAGAAGCAAAGCTACGGGGAACCAGGCAGAGGGCCTTTTCGGTAGTGACGCCCGCCCTGTGGAACGCCCTCCCATCAGATGTCAAAGCGATAAATAACTACCTGACATTTAGAAGACATCTTAAGGCAGCCCTGTTCAGGGAAATTTTTAATCTGTGATATTTTAGTGTATTTTTCGTTTCTATGGAAGCCGCCCAGAGTGGCTGGGGAAACCCGGCCAGATGGGCAGGGTACAAATAAATTATTATTATTATTATTATTATTTATTATTAGGATAGCAATCCTTACCTAAGGAGCCACGTGGCTGTTTTTCAAAGAGCTCTGTTTTGCTTTTTTTTCAGGTTTTAATTTGCTCTTGCTGTTTTTCTGCCTTTCTCCATTGCGCTATACTGATTTGTCAGGCTCAAGTTGTATTTATATTTCATGCACGAATTTGCATGCGTACCCCAAAACACTTTGGTGGCAGAGCAATTAACAAATATTTTAAACGGACCGCCACTAATCAGCAGAGCTGTGCAAATAACTTATTATTATTTGGTGGGATCCGGCTAAGTTCTGCTTAGAGAAGACGCAATGAAATGCAGGGACCTAAGTTTGTTCTGTTGATTTTTGCGCTCTCCAAAAAAGCGTGTATAAATGAATGAATGATTGCTGGTGGTGATGTTGAAATTCCTCTAAATCAGGCATAGGCAAACTCGGCCCTCCAGATGTTTTGGGACTACAACTCCCATCATCCCTAGCTAATAGGACCCGTGGTCAGGGATAATGGGAATTGTAGTCTCAAAACATCTGGAGGGCCGAGTTTGCCTATGCCTGCTCTGAATGGGTGTGTACATTAACAAGATGTGTGTCTCTTGCTGTGTGGGATTAAACGAGAAGAGTGGGGGGGGGGAAGCCACCTTAAGATATAAATGCAATAAATAAATAAATTCTCCAGGTAGTCATTTTCATTCCTGTGTCATTGCCATGATGGGGGATTCCCCTGCCCAAGGCCCTTTGTTACCTAGATCTTAAAATACCTTGGAAAGCAAAGGTTTTCTGGAAAATAGGATAAGCAAATGTCTTACGTGGACCATTTCTTCCTCACAGGCCCAGTATGAAAACCCTCCCCATATCTATGCTCTGGCTGATAACATGTACCGGAACATGTTGATTGACGGGGAGAATCAGTGCGTCATTATCAGGTAATGTTACAGGGGCAGAAAGGGTGCCATTGATATGGAGAAAGGTTGTGTTGTTTGGGGGCTTTTAGATTAGAAAAAAGGCGACATAAGCAGTGGGGGAGATACATGTTATTTGTAAAATCATGCACAGGGTGGAGAACAGGGTAGGGAAGTTTGGGGGGAGGGGTTGGTAAAGATTTTTTTATTTCATTTTAGAAATTAAATATATAAAACAAAGAGATGACAGACTGGCAGAAATTGAAAGATGAAAAAAAAAGGCACATATAATCTGTGCTGTTGCAGAGAGGTTAACATGATGAAGTCCAAGTCACGAAAGCAAAAAGCGAGAATAAATGTTGTCTGCAGATGAAGAATATTAGCATTATCTGACTAGCAAGTCTAGTTCCCGATTTGCCAGGCTTCTGATGATGGCTTGAAAATGATAGTTCTCTAGCATATGCAAGAAAGGAATGCCAAATCATATAAAACGTGCTTGCAGGTTCTAGTCCTTGTCAAAATCTCAAATCATACGCGGTTTTCTCCATAATAGCTATATTCCAGTGTGACTGGTACCAAGTGTCTGGTGTATGATTTTAGTACCTCTCTTTGCAGCTAAACCCCTCTTGGTTCTTTGATATCTTCCTCTCTTTGTGTTCTAGTGGGGAGAGCGGCGCCGGCAAGACTGTAGCAGCCAAATACATCATGGGCTACATCTCCAAGGTGTCTGGGGGAGGCCCCAAAGTGCAGGTATTAAACCACAGTGGCTAAATTCCCCCACCCTTGTTTCCAAACAGTGGTGCTTAACATGAGCCAGTTGCATGATGCAGCAGCAAAAAAAGCTAATGCTACTCTGGGCTGTATCAACAGAAGTCTAGTGTCCAGATCAAGGGAAGTAATAAGGTAAAGGGACCCCGACCATTAGGTCCAGTTGTGGCTGACTCTGGGGTTGCGGCGCTCATCTCGCTTTACTGGTCGAGAGAGCCAGCGTACAGCTTCCGGGTCATGTGGCCAGCATGACTAAGCCGCTTCTGGTGAACCAGAGCAGCGCACGGAAACGCCGTTTACCTTCCCGCCAGAGCGGTACCTATTGATCTACTTGCACTTTGACGTGCTTTCAAACTGCTAGGTTGGCAGGAGCAGGGACCGAGCAACGGGAGCTCACCCCGTTGCGGGGATTCGAACCCCTGACCTTCTGATCAGCAAGTCCTAGGCTCTGTGGTTTAACCCACAGCGCCACCCGGGTCAGGGAAGTCATAGTCCTGCTCTATTCTGCCTTGGTCAGAGCATACCTGGAATACTGTGTCCAGTTCTGGGCACCACAATTTAAGAAGGATGTTGACAAGCTGGAACATGTGCAGAGGAGGGCGACCAAGATGGTTAAGGATCTGGGATCCAAGCCTTATGAGGAATGGTTGAGGGAGCTGGGTGTGTTTGTCCTGGGGGGAAAGGAGACAGAGGAGATGTGATAGCCATCTTCAAATATTTGAAGGGCCATGTCACGTGGAAGATTGAGCAAGCGAGTTTCAGGTGCTGCTGCAGAACATAGGGCCCAAACCACTGGATTTAAGTGACAGCAGAAAAAGTATCAGATTAAACCTTGGGAAGGACTTTCAGAGGGTAAGGGGGCAGATTCCTTCTGAAGGTGGTGGACTCTCCTATATTGGAGATCTTTAAGCAAAGGTTGGGTGGCCATCTATCATGGATTGTCACTGTCCAGTCTACGGGCAATCGAAGTCCCGCCTGAGGACATTGGGACTACGGGCAAGATGGCGGGGTGGGAGCAGGAACGAGGGTCCAGAAGCCAGGGGTCCGAGGGTCAGGAAGCACGGAGTCACGAAGTCAAGCGTCTGACGGTCAAGAAGCATGGAGTCACGAAGTCCAGGGTCCGGGGGTTGAGAATCAGGGAGTCACGAAGTCAAGGGTCCGAGGGTCAGGAAGCAAAAAGCCAAACGCAGCAAGGCAGGGAACATGTTGCTGTGGCAAAGAGCCGAAGGGAAATGCTGACCTTATATCCCTTCCTGGCTCTTGCCACCAGGTGCTGTGAGTTACCAATCAGCCTCACCTGTGCGGCCGCACCTTGCCTCTTCAGAACAAATTTAGGAAGGCCCCAGTCCTGCGAAGCCCTACTGGTCACAGGGCCTGGCTCCTGCACGCACTCCTGACATGGATGCTTTAGTTGAGATTCCTGCATTTTAGTGAGTTGGACTAGATGCCTCTTAGGGTCCCTTCCAAAGTCTATGGTTCTATGATGTTAATTGAGAGGGGGCTCTTGCGTGTCTCAGGCAATTGTAAGCAAAGGAGCTGTACCAGATGTAATATCAACCGCCCCCAACCCCATTTCTACCTCAGCACGTGAAGGAAATCATCCTGAAATCCAACCCTCTCCTGGAGGCATTCGGGAACGCCAAGACGGTTCGGAACAACAACTCGAGCCGATTTGTAAGTGTCTGCGAAGCCGAGACTGGAGATCTGTTTGTGACATGTGGGCTCTCACTGGGAGGTTTGGCTTTCCTGGCCGCTGACACCGACTCCATGAGGCCTAGAAACTTGGCAGTGTCGTTTCAAAAGCAGAAACGCAAAAGCAAAACACAAATGGGCATTCTGGGGAAGCTGAATTTTTAGGCACCCAGTAAGAATAGAAGGAATTGTGGCTTACACACAGTCTTATCTTATTTCTGTGACCCCTTTAGTTAGTCACTATTTGAGATAAAAGACATTCACCAACCACCCCTTCCTTTCAGATGCATTTTTGACACCTTTTTACTCCCTGATGTCTTTTCTGACTGATACTTTAAATTGTCGTCGACGGATTGTCTTCTTTTGGTGTTATTTTCTCTGCATGATTATCTGTGTGTCCTTTATACCTCCTTTTTTCCTACACCACTTGTGATAATTTATAATGTGAGCAGTTTATAAATTTAAAAATCTGAAGGAGCGTCTCCACCCCATTGTTCTGCCCGGACACTGAGGTCCAGCGCTGAGGGCCTTCTGGCGGCTCCCTCGCTGCAAGAAGCCAAGTTACAGGGAACCAGGCAGAGGGCCTTCTCGGTAGTGGCGCCTGCCCTGTGGAACGCCCTCCCACCAGATGTCAAATGGAAAAACAACGACCAGTCTTTTAGAAGACATCTGAAGGCAGCCCTCTTTAGGGAAGCTTTTAATGTTTGATGCATTATTGTATTTTAATATTTTGTTGGAAGCCGCCCGGAGTGGCTGGGGAAGCCCAGCCAGATGGGCGGGGTATAAAAATAAATTATTATTATTATTATTATTATTATTATTATTATTATTATTATTAGCATATAAGAGAAAAGGTCACCCTTTAACCCAGAGGTAAGGAATATCCGTGGGCCTCCCAAGATAGGACTCTGACTCCCATCATCTCCAGCTAGTCTGTGAGGGGTGAGGATGGGACTTGTTGTTCACCAACATCTGGAGAGTTCCCTGCTTAAACTGCCATAATAACAAGGACAGTGGTGTGATAAAAGGGATACTTAATCCCCCCCTACACTGATAAGAAATTATAATTTATTATTTATACCCTGCCCATCCGGCTGGGTTTCCCCAGCCATTCTTGGCGGCTCCCAACAGAATATTATTAATAATAATAATAATAAAGTGATAAAACATCAAACATTAAAAACTTCCCTGAACAGGGCTGCCTTCAGATGTCTTATTAAAGTCAGATAGTTGTTTACTGCCTTGACATCTGATGGGAGGGTGTTCCACAGGGCGGGTGCCACCACCGAGAAGGCCCTCTGCCTGGTTCCCTGTAACTTGGCTTCTTGCAGGGAGGGAACCCCTAGAAGGCCCTCAGTGCTGGACCTCAGTGTCTGGGCAGAACGATGGGGGTGAAGACGCTCCTTCAGGCATATTGAGAAGGTGCCCTGGTATTCTGTTTTAAATCCCCTACAAACTTCTAACTGGGGTTAAAATGAGTCGAATGAACCCATTTCAACATGGCGGGAGTCACCAATGTGGTGCCGGTGGGTGTTTCCTGGGAGCCACAAAGCCCCCTTTGCTCCCAACACACACTCATTGCTCCCTTGGTTGGGAGGGGATAAGGCTGGATTCCTCCTGCGAAAATTTCACGGAATGGAAGGAGGAAGGGGGGGGAAGGGGCACTCTGCCCCGCTTTCTCTCTCCCCTCTATGGTCTTTCACAGGCGAATTCCTCGACCCAGATCTTTTGGAGTAGCAAAGGACACTCTGTGGGTGGGTACTAAGTCAGGGGGGAAGAGAAGCAATTGGGTGGGTGGGTTCCCACAGCCCTCACTCAAATACCCCTATGTGCTCAGAGGTCTGAAAAAAGGTTGGTGACCTCTTAGCCGGATTTATTTTGTTTGCCAATTCAACAATGAATGGGGGGTTGGGTGGACTCGGGAAGCATAATTCTAACGGAGTCCCCTTCCTCTTTGCCCCCCCAGGGCAAGTATTTTGAGATCCAGTTCAGCCGGGGCGGGGAGCCCGACGGAGGCAAGATCTCCAACTTCCTGCTGGAGAAGTCTCGTGTCGTCAGCCAGAACCCAGGAGAGAGGAGCTTCCATATCTACTATCAGGTGATGGATCAGGCCCAAATTATCTTATGGGAAGAGGCCAGAGGGGTGTGTTTGTGTGTGTGTGTTTTGGTGTCCTTCAGAGCTAAAACTGGCATCCCCAAGGGGTGGCACTTGGTGGCCTCAGTGGCATCCCCGAGCCACCCCCCCTTGCCAGCTCTGCTTCGTGGCCTCAAGCGGTTTATCCTGGAAAACATAGCTGTCAACGCTTCCCTTTTTTTAAGGGAAATCTCCTTATTCCGAATAGGATTCCTCTCAAGAAAAGGGAAAAGTTACACTGGAAAAGGAGGACAAACAATGCCTCTGTTCCACCTTACAATGCTGCTGGAGGTTTGCAGAGTTTTTTGAACTCTTTTTCAATTTTATTTTTATTTATACTTTTCAGATTTATACGTTTCACTGGTTTTCCAATCATTTTGACATTTCGAAACTTGACTTCCTTCCCCCTCTTTCTGCGGTTCCTTAAGTTTATTTTTAATATCTTCTGCATATCCAAATTAACTTAATTTGTTCATTTGTTCATCTACTTTAAATATATACTCTTATGAAACCTCAGGTTATTACAAGAATCCTGCCAGTGTTGTTATCTGTTTACAATTTACCTGTACATATTCAATAAACCATTTCCATTCTTTTGTAAAAAGTTTGTTATCTTGATCTCTCATTTTTCCGGTATGTTTCACCATTTCTGCATAGTCCATAAGTTTTTGTATCCATTCTTCGTTTCCCGGGACTTCTTCCTCTTTCCATTTTTGGACAAGTAACATTTTTGTCCCTATAATTCCCAAGAGAAAAGCTTTTTTTTATTATTATTATTTTTTACGAACATTATTTTAAGCATCCTTTTCATTTCATTATGTATCATTTTTTGAACTCTTAAGACATTTGTGCTGTTCTACGTTATAAGGTTGTTGTAAAGGGTTTGCAGAGTTGAAAGGTTTCTTGAGCTCTTAACACGTTTTGCATAGATGCAGTCTTATTTTGTTTATTAATTACCTTTCCCCTTTCCCTTCCCCTCCTCACTGCAGCTGCTGGAAGGAGCCAGCGCAGAGCAGCGAGAAAATTTGGGTATCACCACTCCAGATTATTACTACTACCTCAACCAGTCGGCAGCTTACAAAGTGGAAGACGTCAACGACCACCAGGAATTTCAGGAGACATTGGTATGAAACCAAGGCTTTTAAATCATCATCCTCATTTTATAAAATTTATAGCCCTCTTGTTTGTAAAGTGGGGGGGGGAGCCCTTCAAAGCAGAAAATATTATCCGTTAAAAACAACTATTTAAAACATCCAAAAGATTATTTAAAGCTGCTCCAAACCAGATCAAAACACATGTCGACATGGGTCTGGATAGAGTGGCCTGAACAAAATTGTTTCTAGCCGGTGCCGAAAAGAGGTCAGTGAAGGCCTGATTTCAAGAGGCAAGGAGTTCCATAGTGTGGATGCTGCCACAGTAAAGGATCGATTTCTTGCAAGATGGAATAAGTATTAGGGGCCAGTTCTGTGCTTGCTGTGTCACTCAGCTAGAATCCAGGCCATTTCCCTGCTGAGCGCTCAAGAAACTGTGGTCAGTCCATTTAGAGGGCAAGAGTTTCAGGGGACCTAGACCCAGGGGCAGAGCAGGGTGGGGGCAGTTATTTTTTCCTTTAATTTTTTTGGGGGGGCCCCAAGAGAGCGAAGCCCTAAGTTATAGTTTGTTTAGCTTATACAGTGGTGCCTCGCAAGACGAAATTAATCCATTCCGCGAGTCTCTTCGTCTAGCGGTTTTTTCGTCTTGCGAAGCAAGCCCATTGACGGCTTAGCGCTATTAGCGCTATTAGCGGCTTTTAGCGGCTTGGCGGATAAGCAGATAAGCGGTTTAGCGGCTTAGAAAAAGGGGGATAAAAGGGGAAAAAACCCCGCAGGAACTCGCAAGACATTTTCGTCTTGCAAAGCAAGCCCATAGGTAATTCGTTTGCGAAGCACCTCCAAAACGGAAAACCCTTTCGCTAGCGGGTTTTCCGTCTTGCGAGGCGTTCGTCTTGCGGGGCACCACTGTACGTGAATCTGGCACTGCATATAGTAGTACACTGAGCTCCATGGAGGAAATGCAGAGCACAATTTTTCAAAGCACAAACCGGTTAAATTAATGAAAATACAACCAAGAGAATATTTTTTCCTCAAGGGGGGAGAAACAGTTGCATGTGTATCCCGTGAAGGAACGGGAATTAGCACATGACCAGAGACACATAGCCCAGAATTTTGACAAGTCACCTGGTCCCCGTTTTTCTTCTTTAGAGGTTCTCCTTTGGTATGGACTCCTTTTCACAGAATTGCGGAGTCGGAAGGGGACCCTAAATGCCATCTAGCCCGACCCCACTGTAATGGTGTCTCTTTCTCTCCCTCCCGTCTCCAGACAGCCATGGATGTGGTGGGGCTCTCGGGGGAAGAGCAAGCCTTGGTGCTCCAGATCGTGGCCGGAATCCTGCACCTGGGCAACATCACTTTCCGGGAGTCGGGCAATTACGCCATGGTGGAGAGCGAGGACTGTGAGTTGTGGGGCTGGCAGCTGAGGGGTTTCAGCGGCGGCTGGTTCCCCTTGGGACCGGTAGGGTGGAAGGCAAGGGAGTCCAACAGTAGGGGGCGCTGGTTTCAACACTTGTGACTTCCTCAGGAAAAGAAACCAACAACTGTCGTTTGTTAAGAGTGCTTTCCCCCTCACAGAGCTACAATTCCCACATTTCCCCGAGGGGAACAAGGAGCCCCAGCACCCTTAGCAAACTACAGTTCCCAGGGTTCTTCGTGGGGGAGCCGCGACTGTCTAAAGCAGGGTGGCAGTGCTCTAAATGTGTGCCGCAAATCTGGCCTGAAAACAACCGTGGCAGCCAAGTCCCCTCTCTCCCCCAGTCCTGGCTTTCCCATCGTACCTCTTGGCCATCGACCAGCAACGCCTCCAGGAGAAGCTGACCAGTCGGAAGATGGACAGCAAGTGGGGCGGGCAGCAGGAGGTGATTGACGTGACGCTGAACGTGGAGCAGGCCAGCTTCACCCGGGATGCCCTCTCCAAGGCCCTCTACGCCCGCCTCTTCGACTTCCTGGTGGACGTGAGTTTCAGGGCTGGGCACCCAACAGGGCATGGAGGTGGGTGGGTGGGTGGACATTTTGAGAATGGCCTGTTCCAAAGACCCACTCAGGTGACCGCATTTGTCACCTGGGTCTCCAGCCTATGGCGATTTGACTTTTTTTTTCTTTTTTTTATTTTATTAAAGTTTCAACAAGAAAAAAGTTACAAAAATGATAAAAAGAAAACACAAAAAATACAAACACCAGAAAAAAACAAAAACAATCAAAAACAAATCCCTCTTTCTATATCTTACAGTTCATTTACTTATTTTCATGACTTCCTCACACCTCCCTTTTTTGTATTCCAATTCAAATAGTTAGTTCAGCAAATCCATACCCTCTCTATTTTCTCTTAGTTCTTTATCTTCACATATTTATAACTTCGAATTTTCATCTAATATCAATCCATTTTTACATATTCCTTTTAACCTTATTGCTAAGACCGCTTCGTTTCGTTCCAACATCATTTTAACATTCAATAATTTTACAATGTTTCTGTAAATAATCTTTAAATTTCTTCCAATCTTCTTCCACCAACTCTTCTCCCTGGTCTCGGATTCTGCCAGTCATTTCCGCCAATTCCATATAGTCTGGCGATTTGACTTCTGTCCAAGCATGCGGTAAAACATATGTTCAAAAAATAACAGTAAAGGTTCGCTATCTATGCTAGCATTTGATTGATGCTGGAGTGAGACTGAGTTGAGAAATAAGACTAAGAGCACATACAGTGGTGCCTCTGGATGCGAACGGGATCCGTTCCGGAGCCCCGTTCGCATCCAGAAGCAAACGCAACCCGTGTCCGCGCATGCGCAGGTCACAATTTGCTGCTTCCGCGCATGCACCGACGTCATTTTGACCATCTGCGCATGCGCGAGCGGCGAAACCCAGAAGTAACTGCTCCGTAACTGCAAAACACAGCTCTCTGTAGGTCGCTGATGCTGCAAGCAGAGGACTTCCATGCTAAGTCCTGGTTATTTAGATTTGATTGTGAAAACTTGGCTTATTTCATGAGATCTGCCTCCTTCTCCCTCTTCCCTTCTGTCCGCTGCTCTTATTTGCTCTCAGGCTGTCAACAAGGCCATACAGAAAGACCGCCAGGAATACAGCATCGGGGTTCTGGATATCTACGGCTTTGAGATCTTCCAGGTAATATAAAAAAAGGAAATAGCAGATTCCCCTGAAACGTGGGGCACACCCCTCCTCTAATAATAATAATAATAATAATAGTTACAGATAGGTAGCCGTGTTGGTCTGCCATGGTCAAAACAAAATAAAAAAATTCCTTCCAGTAGCACCTTAAAGACCAACTGAGTTAGTTCTAGGTATGAGCTTTCGTGTGCATGCACACTTCTTCAGATACTATTATTATTATTATTAATAATAATAATAATAATAATAATAATAATAATAATAATAATATTATTTTATTTGTACCCTGCCCATCTGGCTGGGTTTCCCCAGCCACTCTGGGCGGCTTCCAACAAAGATTAAAAATACATTACAATGCTTTGCACCCACCATTAATTTCAGAGGATTCTGCTTGAGAAACTGCTCTGCCTTCCTGGCTGCCTATTTCCCCCCAGGAAAGGAACCAGCAAATTTAATAACTAAATAATATATATGCATATTGATGCACATTTTTTCTACAAGCTGGAGACAGGCACAGAGACCCAGGGATTGTTCCAACTGAGTCTCGTTGGTGGAGGGTTGAGAAGCTGAGGTCAGGGCAGCGATGCCCAAAATTTCTGTCCCCCTGCTGCAACCCAAATCTCCGACTTCCCCTCCTGCGACTCTCGAGTTCTTCCTGACAGCCCCTTCTTTCTTCCTCGCTGCAGAAAAATGGATTTGAACAGTTTTGCATCAACTTTGTGAACGAGAAGCTGCAGCAGATTTTCATCGAGCTGACGCTGAAGGCCGAACAGGTGAGAGAGACCGGCGGTTGTGTTTTCCTAGCCAGTTGGTGTTCATTTGGCGTAGGAAGTGAAACGGACAAGAGATCTCCTTAATTGATTGGATCACCCCCCCTTAAATAGATTGCGGGTTCTTTTGAGCGGGTCCTGTGGCTCGTTTTTCAATGTTGCATAGCGACTCATTTCCAGATGACTGTTAATATGCCCTACAAGGAATGTCCACATTACGGCGATCATTGACAGATGTTGTCGGCCTCCACCTCCCATCAGTCCCAGCCAGTGTGGGGATGATGGGAGTTGTAGTTTGGCAGAATCTGGAGGACCATCTCTACTGTAGGTAAAGGTAAAGGGACTCCTGACCATTAGGTCCAGTCGTGACCGACTCTGGGGTTGTGGCGCTCATCTCGCTTTATTGGCCGAGGGAGCCAGCGTACAGCTTCCGGGTCATGTGGCCAGCATGACTAAGCCGCTTCTGGCGAACCAGAGCAGCGCATGGAAACGCCATTTACCTTCCCGCTAGAGTGGTACCTATTTATCTACTTGCACTTTAACATGCTTTCGAACTTCTAGATTGGCAGGAGCAGGGACTGAGCAACGGGAGCTCACCCCGTCATGGGGATTTGAACCGCCGACCTTCTGATCGGCAAGTCCTAGGCTCTGTGGTTTAACCCACAGCGCCACCCATGTCCCATCCCTACTGTAGATAGCGCCTATTGGCCAGTGTCCGTGATGTCATTCGCACATGGTCCCAGGAGCAGTTTAGTGCTGATGGAAAGAGAGAGAGAGAGAGAGTTTGTGTGTGTTGTGCAAGTTTAGCCCGTTGTCCAGCTGCTCATTTGTTCTATCCCTTTCCCTGTTCCTCTTCTCCCCTCCCACAATCCCCCTCTTCGGACCCACAGGAGGAATACGTCCAGGAGGGCATCCGCTGGAACGCCATCGACTACTTCAACAACAAAGTTGTGTGTGACCTCATCGAGAACAAAGTGGTGAGTGGGGAAAATACTGGGACGATATTGGGATGCGGGGGGCAACTCCCATCTCTTGCGGGGGCACAATTAGTGCCAGCAACATCCGTTAGGAGTTTGGGTGTAATCTTTGACACCTCCCTTTCCATGGAGGCGCAGATTGCAGCTATAATAAAGGCAGCATTTTTTCATCTCCGCCAAGCTAATCAGTTGGCTCCTTACCTCTCTCGCCCTGATCCGGCCACTGTGATCCACGTGACGGTCACCTCCAGACAGGATTATTGTAACTTGCTCTATGTGGATCTGCCCTTGAGACTGGCCCAGAAACTCCAGTGGGTGCAGAATGCCGTGGCGAGACTCCTTACGGGGTCCTCACTGCGGGATCACATTCACCCGGTGCTATACCAGCTGCACTGGCTCCCGGTTGAGTACAGTGTCAGGTTTAAGGTGCTGGTTTTAACCTTTAAAGCCCTATACAGCTTAGGACCCTCGTACCTATGGGACCACCTCTCCTGGTATGTCCCACAGAGGAACTTACGGTCTTCAAATAAAAACATCCTGAAGGTCCGAGGCCACAGAGAGGTTGGGTTGGCCTCAACCAGAGCCAGGGCTTTTTTGGCCGTGGCCCCGATCTGGTGGAACGCTCTGTCCCAAGAGACTAGGGCCCTGCGGGACTTGACATCTTTCCGCAGAGCCTGCAAGACGGAGCTGTTCCGCCTCGCCTTTGGCCAAGGCACAGCCTGACTCCCTCTCTCCTTTGGCAATCTTCACAGAACTCTAGCCCAATGGTTGCCATGAATTTGATTCTGAATTGATTTGATTTTGAATTGATTTTAGAATGTATTTCAATTAATTGTTCGTGATTTTATGTAAACTGTGTTACTTTTACTGTTGTTAGCCGCTCTGAGCCTGGCTTCGGCTGGTAAGGGCAGGATAGAAATAAAACTTTATTATTATTATTTATTAAAAGTTGAAGGAGGAGCCTCACCACCTGCCTGAACTGTCGCCTCTCCCCTCAAAGAACCCTGGGAGTTGTCGCTGGGCAAGGGTGCAGAGTGGCTCCTGTTATAGAGATTCTTTTGGGGGCGCAAGTTTACTCGGGGGGGGGGGGATAGGGAAGAAAACACCAGAGGAAAAACAAGCCTGACAGCTTAGCAGTAGAATAAGCATCAATACATCCATCTTAGTTTACAAATACAGATCGATATGTATGCCATCCAATTGACCAAACAGGTATCCAAGCAAAAGGGGTGCTTGTATAGAGCACATCCAATTTGGTGGCCGTCGTTGCCTCCTGCAGCAGAGAGTTCCACAGATTAACTCTGCACCGCACGACAAAGTCAAAAAGTTTTTGATTGAGTTCCACTGAAATGAGGCTGCATTTTAATGTTTTAATGTTGTGTTTTAATTTTGCTTTTTAAGCTGTATTCTAATCAATTGTTTTTATATTTGGTGTTAGCTGCCCAGAGCCCGGTCTTGGCTGGGGAGGGCGGGGTATAAATAAATTTTATTATTATTATTAAAGTCCTTTCTTTTATTTGTCCCAAATCTCCCAACGTTTGGCTTCATTGGATATCAGCCACGTGAAGCCCCACTGAGGGGGCTTTGGGTCGGTTGCCCTCCCTCGCAGGGTTGTTGTGAGGATAAAATGGAGAGGGAGAAGTTCGCACTCGGGACCTTGAGCTATTTTTTGGAAGGGGAAGGGGAAATACAAATGCAACAAGAAGATATTAATACTACTGATGATATCAATATTATGTTATATTATGATATAATTATACTAATCGTTGATAATTGTTCAATAATAATGATATATCTAATATGCATATATGCACAAACGAAAACAATCTCCCATCCCAATTAATTCAGCTCCTAGCCTCCTCTTATTTATTTATTTTCTCTTTCCCTCCTCTTTAACCCCCCACCCACCCATTGCTGCGCCCACTCCCAGAATCCCCCAGGGCTGATGAGCATCCTGGACGACGTCTGCGCCACGATGCACGCCAAGGGCGAGGGGGCCGACCACACCCTCTTGCAGAAGCTCCAGACGGCTCTGGGGACCCACCCTCACTTCAACAGTTGGAACCAGGGCTTCATCATCCACCATTATGCCGGGAAGGTCAGTGCCCCCCAGGAGGGGAATCTGAGAGGGAAGCAGTGGGTGGGTCTCCCTCCTCCCTCCTCCACGGAACTGTGCATCTTTTTTGAATAGAGGTTGAATCCTGACAAGACAGAAGTTACTGTTCTTGGGGGACAGGGGGCGGGCGGGTGTGGAGGACTCCCTGGTCCTGAATGGGGTAACTGTGTCCCTGAAGGACCAGGTGTGCAGCCTGGGAGTCGTTTTGGACTCACTGCTGTCCATGGAGGCACAGGTTAATTCTGTGTCCAGGGCAGCTGTCTACCAGCGCCATCTGGTACGCAGGATGAGACCCTCCCTGCCCCCAGACTGTCTTACCATAGTGGTGCATATTCTAGTTATCTCTCGCTTGGACTACTGGTAAAGTGAGATGAGCGAAGCAACCCCAGAGTCGGCCATGAATGGACCTAATGGTCAGGGGTCCCTTTACCTTTACACCTGTGGGTAGCCTTTATAACACCACTAAAGGCCGACTCTGGGGTTTCAGCGCTCATTTCGCTTTACTGGCCGAGGGAGCCGGCATACAGCTTCTGGGTCATGTGGCCAGCAGGACTAAGCCGCTTCTGGCGAACCAGAGCAGCGCACGGAAACGCCGTTTACCTTCCCGCCGGAGTGGTACCTATTTATCTACTTGCACTTTGACGTGCTTTCGAACTGCTAGGTTGGCAGGAGCAGGGACCGAGCAACGGGAGCTCACCCCGTCGCGGGGATTCGAACCGCCGACCTTCTGATCGGCAAGTCCTAGGCTCTGTGGTTTAACCTACAGCGCCACCCGCGTCCCTTGACCCGCAGGTATACTGAATCACAAACAATTTCGGAAAATTTAAAGAAAGGGAAAGGCAGGCCGTTGGTGGCTGTCACTGCCACTAAGTCATGCAACAAGCAGGGAGTCTCTCCCGGCCCTGTGTGGAGATGCCGTCAGGGGTTGAAATGGGACCTTCTGCATGCCAAACAGCTGCACTAACCACTGAGTTTTGTCTGCCCTTCTGCTAAAAGGAAAGCAAGATCCTGGTCCTTATGGTTCTGAGTAAATCAGGAGGATGGCAAGCTGCCACCTCCTGAGTCAGATCCTTGGTCTGTCTGGTTCAGTTCAGCATTGTGGAGGGCGGGCAGGGGGACCCCCCCCCCCAGGAATCTGCATGTAACTGCAAAGTCCAGCAACCTGAGCCTCTTTCTTCCTGCGCGCTACAGGTCTCGTACGACGTGAACGGCTTTTGCGAACGGAACCGCGATGTGCTCTTTACGGACCTCATTGAGCTGATGCAGAGCAGTGAGATGTGAGTGGGGCAGGGTGGGGAGAAAGGTGCCCCTCGAAAGCAAACCTCCAGCCCCCTTGCAACAAAAATTCCTTCCTGGCACTCATCTCCGCCCTGCTAGCATGTCCCTTCCGGATGGCGTTTCACACCTGGAAGCTGCAGGTTTGAATCCCAGCTGAGTTAAATGTCTCCTGGGTGATCCTCCTCAGTCTTCCCCGTCTGTAAAATGGGAAGATTTAAGCGGTGTTCGAAAGTGGTACAAAAGCGAAGACCTTTCTTTGGGGCCATGTGAGACATTTCCTACAAGGGAAATGATGGGCCTTAATGTTTTTTTTCTTGTTGTCCAAAGCCCATTCATCCGAGATCTCTTTTCTGAAAACCTCAACGCAGAGAAGAAAGGGCGTCCCACCACGGCTGGCAGCAAGATCAAGGTAGTGTGGCTTGGCAGCGCATGCGGAGACAAGGAAAGTGTGTGTGTGTGTGTTTGTATATCCATGAGGGCTAGGATTCTCTGCTTTAAGAAATACAATTATGCAGCAGCTGCAGGAAAGGGAACAGAAAGGAAGCAAGCATTGGCTCCACTTCCCCTGTCCTTATTGCTTGCTTAATTTTTCCTCCCTCCTCCCCATCCCTTTTCCTTTTGTGCTGTGACTCCCCAAAAAAGGGGGGGGGGAATTAAACAGAACAAAACATTTTCTTTTCTTTTCACCTCCTCCCCTCCTGGGAAAAAATTAAAGAGACAAGCCAACGACCTGGTCAGCACGTTGATGAAATGCACGCCGCAGTACATCAGATGCATCAAGCCGAACGAGACCAAGAGACCCCGCGACTGGGAGGAGAGCAGGTGGGGCAGCTGTGGGGCACATGAGGCCGATGGGGTGGGGGTCTTCAAATCAGTTCCTGTTCTAGAGATGAAGAGGGGGAATGAGGGGAGACAGTACGACCCCTCCAATCCAAAATGACACATGAAGAAGAATCAGTGTAGCTGCATGCAAGGATGGTTTTTAAAGGGGATTTAATTAAATTTGAGGAGTCTTGGATTCCAGGCAGTTCAGGGGTGATAATGGGACTTGCGGCTCACCAACATCTGCAGAGCTGCTCAGGTTCCCAGTTCCCTGCTTAAACTGCCATAATAACAAGGACAGTGGTGTGATAAAAGGGATATTTAATCCCCCCTACACTGATAAGTAATAATAATTTATTATTTATACCCTGCCCATCTGGCCACTCTTGGCGGTCCCAACAGAATATTATTATTATTAATAATAATAAAGTGATAAAACATCAAACATTAAAAACTTCCCTAAACAGGGCTGCCTTCAGATGTCTTCTAAAAGTCAGATAGTTGTTTATTTCCTTGACATCTGCTGGGAGGGTGTTCCACAGGGCGGGTGCCACCACTGAGAAAGCCCTCTGCCTGGTTCCCTGTAACCTCACTTCTCGCAAGGAGGGAACCACCTGAAGGCCCTCGGAGCTGGACCTCAGTGTCTGGGCTGAACGATGGGGGTGAAGACGCTCCTTCAGGCATATTGAGAAGGTGCACTGGTATTCTGTTTTAAATCCCCTACAAACTTCTAACTGGGGTTAAAATGAGTCGAATGAACCCATTTCAACATGGCGGGAGTCACCAACGTGGTGCCGGTGGGTGTTTCCTGGGAGCCACAAAGCCCCCTTTGCTCCCTACACAACACACACTCATTGCTCCCTTGGTTGGGAGGCGATGAGGCTGGATTCGTCCTGCAAAAATTTCACGGAATGGAAGGAGGAAGTGGGGGGGAAGGGCCACTCTGCCCCGCTTTCTCTCTCCCCTCTATGGTCTTTCACAGGCGAATTCTTTGACCCAGATCTTTTGGAGTAGCAAAGGACAGGAGTGTGACGTCTCTCAGTGCGTGGGGGCTAAGTCAGAGGGGGAACAGAAGCAATTGGGTGGGTGAGTGCCCACAGCACTCTCTCAAACACCCCTATGTGCTCAGTTTGAGGAGGATGAGAAGCTTATTCAATATAATAGCTTTTAAAAGAACCTCCATGTCCAAGAGCACTATACCCCTGAATGTCACAAGCAGTAGTGACAAAGGAGAGCTTCTTAATTCCCTGTTGCCCATGAAACAACGTCCTGGACGAGATAGACCTTCACTCGGATCCAGCCAAGGTAGCTTTTTGCCTCTTCTGCTCTTTCTCCCATAAATTGGGAGGGGAACCCCACTTTTTTTGTGACATAGCCCAATCAGTTGTAACGAATGGCTCAATGGAACTTCTGTGCGCAGGCGCAGTCTATCTTCGAACAGCTGTTGCCAGAAGGTCAGGCAGTCTCTCCCCCCCCCCATTCCCCCAACCTCCCATTTGATCCAAAAAACTAAGCGCCTCAAACATAGACGTCTACTCTGCCTCATCCGCAGTTTGTACGAAAACACTCGGGTCTGGGTTAGGTGTGACCGACAGGGCCACTTATCCAAGGAAATCCAAGCCTACCATAGTGTTAAACAAGGTTGCGTCCTTGCACCTACTTTATTCAACTTCTGTATTAACTCCTTAGTAGGAAATATGGAGAAAGAAAATGCCCACCCCCCCTAAATTGGCTGGTACACCCCTCCTGGTTCTCTTATATGTGGATTAAGCAGTTCTAATTTCCTTCTCCTATCAATAGGAGTATAGCATCTAGATCAAGGGAAGTAATAGTGCCACTGTATTCTGCTCTGGTCAGACCTCACCTGGAGTACTGTGTCCAGTTCTGGGCACCACAGTTCAAGAAGGACACTGACAAACTGGAACGTGTCCAGAGGAGGGCAACCAAAATGGTCAAAGGCCTGGAAACGATGCCTTATGAGGAACGGCGAAGGGAGCTGGGCATGTTTAGCCTGGAGAAGAGGAGGTTAAGGGGTGATATGATAGCCATGTTCAAATATATAAAAGGATGTCACATAGAGGAGGGAGAAAGGTTGTTTTCTGCTGCTCCAGAGAAGCGGACACGGAGCAATGGTTCCAAACTACAAGAAAAAAGATTCCACCTAAACATTAGGAAGAACTTCCTGACAGTAAGAGCTGTTTGACAGTGGAATTTGCTGCCAAGGAGTGTGGTGGAGTCTCCTTCTTTGGAGGTCTTTAAGCAGAGGCTTGACAACCATATGTCAGGAGTGCTCTGATGGTGTTTCCTGCTTGGCAGGGGGTTGGACTCGATGGCCCTTGTGGTCTCTTCCAACTCTAGGATTCTATGATTCTATGTAGGCCTCAGAAAACTTCTAAGATCTCTCACTGTTTATTGTAATGCCGAACAATTAACTATAGCAAATCCAAAGTTATTGTGTTCTCTATGGGAAGGACAATAAGAGCCTGCTTCCATTGTTCTTGTGGCCCTCAATTTCTGCTCCTTCTCCCAGGGTGAAGCACCAGGTGGAATATTTGGGCCTGCGGGAGAATATCCGGGTGCGCCGAGCCGGCTATGCCTACCGACGGGTCTTTCACAAGTTCCTCCATAGGTGAGGCTTCGTGTGCTGTGCTGTGTCCTTTCTGGGGTTGCCAACTGACCAGAGGAAAAGCCCGCCCTACTCTGCTCCTGTGCCTTTCGACAGAAGCTTTATGGACCATCAGGGAAAGCTTCCCCTATTGATGGGGACGAAGCCTTGGACTCTGCAGAAGCAGCCGAGGGGAAGGAGGCGCCGGTCAGAAAGGGCTGGACCAGTCCCAAAACCTGTTTCCATCCTCCCCACTTTCACATGTACAAACCCCTGTAGGCACATTCTCTCTCTCTCTCCCTCCCAGGTACGCCATTCTGACCCCAGAGACGTGGCCATTGTGGCGAGGGGACGAGAAACAGGGCGTGGTGCACCTGATGAAATCTGTCAACATGGACCTGGACCAGTTTCAGCTGGGGCGGACGAAGGTCTTCATCAAAGCTCCAGAGTCGGTGAGGGCAGGAGGGAGGAGCAGAGGCTCCGAGGGGGAAGTCAGGGCGGAAGATGGCTGTGCTCAAGTTCCTTCTTTCCTCCCTCCCTCCCTCCCTCCCTCCCTCCCTCTCCTTCCTTCCTTCCTTCCTTCCTTCCTTCCTTCCTTCCTCCCTCCCTCCCTCCCTCCCTCCCTCCCTCCCTCCCTCTCTTCCTCTCCTTCCTCCCTCCCTTTTCGTCCTTCCTTCCTTCCTTCCCTTACTCCCTCCCTCCCTTTCCTCCCTCCCTCCCTCCCTCTCTTCCTCTCCTCCCTCCCTCCCTCCCTCCCTCCCTCCCTTCCCTTCCTCCCTCCCTTTTCCCCTTCCTTCCTTTCCTCTTTCCTCTCCTCCCTTCCTTCCTCCCTTCCTCTCCTTCCTCTCCTTCCTCCCTCCCTCCCTCTCCTTCCTTCCTTCCCTCCCTCCCTCCCTTTTCATCCTTCCCTCCTTTCAACCTTAATATAAGAGCAGCCTTGTCGCTTGATAAGGCCAAAGGTCAGCTCCTCCAGCCCCCTGTTCTCCCAGTGGCTGACCAAACACCCCAGTGGGAAGCTGAGATGGGTCGTAAGTTCCAGCTTCCAAACATTCTCACGCCCTCAAGTCTAAAACGTTAAATTGGTCCCTGCCTGTTCCAGATTGGAGCTCATTTCATTTTCATTTTTCCAACTCTGCAATTCTGCGAAGGAAGTGGCAGCTCCTTCTGGAGCCTGCTGACTCCTTCCTGCCCCTGGCAATGCCGCCCCGATTGATCTCCCTCTCATCTCCCCTTCCCTCCTTCTCCAGCTTTTCCTCCTGGAGGAGATGCGCGAGCGCCGTTACGACGGCTACGCCCGCGTCATCCAACAGGCGTGGCGGAAACACGTGGCCGTCCGGAAGTACATTCAGATGAGGGAAGAAGGTGAGCTGTTTTCTAGTTGGCCCAGCTGAGCTGGAGCATTTTGGGGGGTGGGAAATCCCTCATTGCTCCACAAACATCCCAAAGGAGGAGCCGTGTGGCCAGTGACACCAGCACTTGAATTACGGAGGAGGGGGCAGAGAAGGCTTTTGTGACAGCACCCTTGACCATTATTTTAGCTCAGTTAGTAGAGCATGAGATTCGTTGATCTAAAGGTCCTGGGTTTGAGCCCCGTGTTGGGCAAAAGACTCCTGCATTCTAGGGGGTTGGACTAGATGACTCAAGTGGTCCCTTCCCACTCTACAGTTCCATGATTTTAGGAGGGGCCATATTTGTCCAAAATCAGGTGGGGTGGCACAAGGGTTAGTAGCAATTTTTCTCCGCGATTTGAACTCTGGGTAGTGCAGTGCCCCAAAAGTGCGCCTAAGGTGAAATATACTCGGGAATCCTGTAGTGATTTCATGCTCTTTATTGCAGCTTGTAGAACAGTGATTTAATTGCCCCCCAAACCTCAGGCTTTTATATACATTATTTGCACAATGAGTCCCGTCTGAGTGGCTGATTCTGCTTCACTCCTGGAGCCTGATTGGTCTTTTCCTGCAAGCCAATCAGTTGTTGCATTCTAGGATCCTACTTGCCTATTGTTCTAGGATCCAAGCTTAGTACATAACAGCAGGGCTTAGCCGCTGGGTTGTGTGACTACTGGGAAACTGTCTCTGAGCCCACACAGAGTGCCTGGCCGCAGCTAGGCCTAACTTCTTTTTCGCTTGTGTCTTGCAAAGCGTCCAACATTGTTCTGAACAAGAAAGAGCGTCGCCGGAACAGCATCAACCGCAATTTCATGGGCGACTACATCGGCTTGGAGACCCACCCTGAGCTGCGCCGCTTCGTGGGCCGGCGAGAGCGCGTGGATTTTGCTGACACGGTTGTCAAGTATGACCGGCGCTTCAAGGTGAGCCGGGATACTGCCAGAGTCCTTTTTTGTGGCCATCTTTCTGCATGCATTTTCTGCAACATTTTACTGTTGTTAGCTGTTCTGAGCCCGGCTTCGGCTGGGGAGAGCGGGATATAAATAAATTATTATTATTATTATTATTATTATTATTATTATTATTATTATTTATAGCCCCGTCTTTCTTTCTGAGTCCTGCCCTGTTGCCTGGGCTCTGCCTCCCCGTCGGAGGCAGTAAACATTGCTGAATATTGTTGCAAGCATTTTCCTGAACCCACATGCGTGTCCAGCACTCATGCAGACCCTACAAAGAAGTTTGGGATCTTCTGCTAGAGTTATGATGTTCATCTGTTTATGAATTTGCGAGAACAGGAGGCTGGGCTAGGTGGGCCACTGGTCTGATCCAGCCAGCCCTTCTTAATTTCTTACAGAACCTCCAGGCCCAGTGGCAGTCTATCTAGGTTCCAAAACTCTTTGGGATGTTTGGCCAATGTGAGAACCGGGCTGGATGTTCTTGTTGTTTAGTCATTTAGTCGTGTCCGCCTCTTCGTGACCCCCTGGACCAGAGCACGCCAGGCCCTCCTGTCTTCCATTGCCTCCCGCAGTTTGGTCAAACTCATGCTGGTCGCTTCGAGAACACTGTCCCACCATCTCGTTCTCTGTCGTCCCCTTCTCCTTGTGCCCTCCATCTTTCCCAACATCAGGCTCTTTTCCAGGGAGTCTTCTCTTCTCATGAGGTGGCCAAAGTCTTGGAGCCTCAGCTTCAGGATCTGTCCTTCCAGGGAGCACTCAGGGCTGATTTCCTTCACAATGGATCAGTTTGATCTTGCAGTCCATGGGACTCTCAAGAGTCTCCTCCAGCACCATAATTCAAAAGCATCCATTCTTCAGCGATCGGCCTTCTTTATGGTCCAGCTCTCACTTCCATACATCCGTACGGGGAAAACCAGAGCTTTAACTATACGGAACTTTGTTGGCAAGGTGATGTCTCTGCTGGATGTTCTTACGACCCGTTTTTCATAATTTCCCTGCAGACAGTGAAGCGGGACCTGATCCTGACCCCCAAGTTCCTCTACTTGATCGGCCGCGAGAAGGTGAAGCAGGGCCCAGATAAAGGAGCCATCAGGGAGGTCCTGAAGAGGCAGATCGAGGTGGAGCGGGTCCAGTCGGTGTCCCTGAGGTGAGCGATGATGACAGTGGGCTGGGGGGGGGGAGCAGTTAGGGAGTTGTGGGGAGGCTGGAGTATAGGAGCTCCTCCTTCCATAGTCAACAGGGGTGGCCCTCCAAGCATCTCTGCCTGGCCCTCAAAATCCTCCCCAGTCACTTCTTTTGTGCCCCAAGGGTTCTAGCCGATGCTAGCCTTACTCAGAGTAGACCCACTGGAATGAATGGACACGTTGATTTCATTGGGTCTGTTCTGAGTGTGTTTCTGGCCACATTCACACCACATGTCTAAAGAGCTGTGCCAACCAACAGTCATGGCTTCCCCCAAAGGCTCCTGTAGTTTAAAGATAATAATAAATAATAATAGTTTAATAATAGTTTAAAGGTGATGAGAATTGTTAGGATACGCCCCACTATTCTCCTCACAGAGCTACAATTCCCAGAGTGGTTCAACAACCAATCCCTCTTCCTTGGGGACTCTGGGAATTGTAGCTCCATGAGGCGCCCTTGACAAATGGCAGCTCCCAGAATCCTTTGGGGGGAAGCAATGACGGTTTAAAGTGGCTCTGTTGTGCTTGACTCTGGCCTGAATGCGCTCTTGATGTCGATAATATTCTTAAGGCTAATTTGTTTCCCACCGTTTCTTTTAAGAAAAACATTTTTATTAGTAATTCCAACATAGCATTTTATCAAAAAACATATCATCCTTCAATTCCCCCCCCCTATTTTTTCCCCTCCCTTCTCCCCAAAATATAGCCCACCTTCCCCTCCCCCCCCCCTTGACTTCCCTCAGCTCCTCTCTCTGGTTTATCAACATATGTTATTCTCTGCATGTTACAAAACTGTACAGATCCTTAATTTATCTATCTAGATGTTATCAACAAGAAGTTGGTGAATGTTTATTCAAAACCTGCCAAGGAGTCCAGTTCATTTTGTTGTTTCTTTAAATACTTTGTAAAGGGTTCCCATTCATCTTTAAAATCAGTTATCCTTGTCATGTAGTTTCTGTGTCAGTTTTGCCAATTCTGCCTAGTCCATCAATTTCTCTTGCCACAGTTCTTTGGTCGGGATTTCCTCGTTCTTCCATCCTTGTGCTATTAAGACTCTTTCCGCCGTTGTCGCATACATAAATATATTTTTCATTTTCCTTGTCAGGTCTTTTCCTACAATCCCTAACAAAAATGCTTCAGGCTTTTTGACAAATGTTAATTGGAACATTTTCTTCAACTCATTATATATCATTTCCCCCGCAAAAATTAATTTTACTACAGTCCCACCACATATGATAAAAGGTCCCTTTTTTTCTTTACATTTCCAACACATATTTGAACTGGTTTTGTACATTCCTCCTAGCTGGACTGGTGTTATATACCATCTATATATCATTTTCATATCATTTTCTTTCAACAAGGAGCAATCTGTAAATTTTGCTTCCCACTGTTTCTTAATGTTAATATTTTAAAATTAGTGTAACGCGCCCTGGGACATTATGGTGAAAGGTGGGTAAGAAACTGAAATAAGAATAATACAGTTCCAGGATCGGAGGCAATTTGCTGGATATCAGTTGGTGGGAATCGCAAGTAGGGAGTTTGACCCCTGGGAGGACAGAATTGCTGGACTAGGTGGTCTAGCTACAGGGCTCTTCTGATGTTATGATGGAACCTCCAGTCCGGAGGCAGTCTACCTCGATTCCTAGGTTCAGAGAGGTGTTTGGGACTCTCTCAGAACAGGATGCTGGACTAAATGGGTGTCTGGACCTGATCCAGCTGCAGCAGGCAAGGCTCTCCTTTGGCTTTTTAAAGTCCTTACTCTCTTTCTGTCTCCCATATTCTCTCGCCCAAGCACCTTGCAGGACGACTTCATCATCATCCACGAGCCCCAATACGACAGTGTCCTGGAGTCGGTCTTCAAGACAGAACTGTTGAGCCTACTCTACAAGCGCTACGAAGAGAGGACCCAGAAGCAGCTGCCAGTCAAGTTCAGCAACCAGTGAGTAGCCGCGCTGCTCCCTTGAGAGTATTAGTTAATGGTCCTGTGGGTTTGGACAAGACGAGGCCACGTTTATTAATTTATTTTACATTTTTAATTCCATCCTTTCTCCGAAAAAATTCAGGGTGACGCGTGCGGTTCATGCAATAACAACAACAACAACAACAATTTTTTATTTGTACCCCACCCATCTGGCTGGGTTTCCCCAGCCACTCTGGGCAGCTTCCAACAAGGATTAAAAATACATCATAGTTGTTTATCTCTTTGACATCTGGTGGGAGGGCATTCCACAGGGCAGGCGCCATCACCTAGAAGGCCCTCTGCCTGGTTCCCCCCATGTTATCCTCACAACAACCCTGTGAGGTAGGTTAGGAAGAAATATAGTGGGTGCTCCAAGGTCACCCAATGACTGCTATCTTTTAATATATATCGTTTTCTCATCTCTCCCTCTCCCTGTCTCTGTTTTTTCCTCTCTGCTGCCCCAGGCTGGAGTTCAAGGTAAAGAAAGACGGTTGGGGTCCCTGGGGGGCCGCCGGATCCCGCCAGATCCAGTTCCAGATCTGCCAGGGGGACTTGACTCTCCTGCGCAACAACGGCAAAGTGCTGGTGGTCAGCATCGGGCCTGGCTTGCCCCGCAACGCCCGTGAGTCTGGGACAGTTCTTTAATTATTTTATTTATGTCCTTTAAATTTCCCCAGAGAACCCCAAAATACATTCTGAAAGCCCGTACACCCCTCCCCACACACAATTTATAGCAGTGTGCCTTTGCAAAACACGCTCTTATTAAGTGACCCACCAAAAACCTTTGGAACTGGTATTTCAAATTCGTTATTTCAACCCTCTATCTCCCATTTTGCGTTGACGATATCGGGATGTAATGACTGCCGGCTGAAGGTCTTTGGGGGTGTGGATTGCCCTCTGACAGTGCCGGATTTACGTGTAAGCTAAACAAGCTATATCTTAGGGCCCCACTCTCTTGGGGGCCCCCCCAAAAAATTAAAGGAAAAACTGGGTGTACATTTCCAATATAAGATAAATAAATATAAGATCAATAAAACCTACATACAGCAACAGTGTTTTGTGCAGTGTATGGACCTATTAGGTCCATAAATTACCATATAGCATAAATTCAACACAGAAAACAGCGACAATTTGTTGTTGACAAAGGACAGCTGGACATATAAAGGGCCCCATTACCTTCAGTAGCTTAGGGACTCATCATACCTAAATCTGGCCCTGACCTCCGGCGAGCTTTTGAGTCGGACGGCGCTGAGGCCACCTTTAAGGGCTGCTGCCCCTGCTGGGTGGGTTCCCAGGGGATCGGGGCCACCTCCCCTCCGAGAGCTGACGGTGGGACCCCCTGATTTCAGGACCTACCCGGAAAGACACCAGGAAAAGTCGGAGCCTGGGCAGGGGAACCTCACCTGGCTGGAATGTGCCGAACACAACAGGTAAAAAATGTTTTCTTCCGGGGCGGGGGGAGGTCTTGTCTAAGATGGGGAATAGAGGCAGGATTGGAGGAATTCAATTCCCCCCCAAACACATGGGCATCCAAGAACATGCGAAGCTACCAGCGATACGGGGTTGGGCTGGATGTCCTTTTAAGATCCCATTCAGGTTCATCCTGCCCTGTATTGTCTCCTCTTCCAGGGATCAGGCCAGGTGGGGAGGGGGATTCTCCCAGACTCCCACTTGTGGCCTCTTCCCAGCCTTGGCCTGCTGGATGTCCCGGATTCGAATTCAGACATCTCCAGGTTTTAAAAAGCCCAGGTTAGGAGAGCTGCCTGGATCCCAGGTTTGTCTCTTCCTGACAACCTCAGGAGAAGAGACACCTTTATTGCATGTCAAGTTAGGACCTGGCGCTCCCTCCAGATTGGATTAAACTACGGCTTCCATCACCGTCTCTGACCATTGGTCCTGCTGGCTGCCGAGAGCCCCACCAGCATCTGAAGGGCAGCTGTTTGGGGAAGGCTGTGTTACAGGGGATGCTTTGGCTGTTTGCTGTGAGGATATTCTAGAGTGGATACTCAAGAATTCAGGAAGCCAGGGAACAAACTCAACTCCTAAAACCCAAAACATTTGGGGTGTTTTAAAAAGGAGCAAACCAGCTAGATAGGTGGGGTATAAATAATACAACAACAACAACAATAATAATTAATGTGCTCAGGAACTGTGAAGAAGAATCTACCAAAGCTGCTGAGAACTTTGATCTGTTTTTAGTAGCTGTAACTTTCTGTATGTTTTAAAGCATCGTTTTGCATCATTATAGATTTTATTGTTTTGTGAACCGCTTTGATGCTTGCTTACAATCAAGCGGTGCGTGGATTTTATGAAATAACCAACCTGCCAAACGGCGACCCACGTTCCCCTTGCAAAGGGTCAGGCGTTGACTCTCTCTTATTTATTCCCCCCTCCCGGCAGGGTCAAAGTGGGGCAACCGTGGGGGTGGCAATGCGGGGACCAGGCCCCCCTTCCAGCAGCGCCTTTCGATGACCAGGCAGGTCAGCATGGAGCAGCCCAGTTTGCCCCGCCAGGGGGCTAGCCCCAGAGCGAAAGTCCTGCCGACTCAGCTGAACCTGGATTTCATGAACGTCCCGGACCAAGGCGTGGCTGGGTGAGCAAGATGAGTAGACTGTCGTTGGACGTCGCACCTTCCTGATGCTAGACTGAGACTTTGCTTCTCTCTCTCTCGCACTCTGGATTACAGAACTAAATCTTGCCTTCCTTCTCTGATTTTCCTGCTCATTGCCTGCAACTCCTTTGAGCTTTGCCCAAAACCAGAAAAACATATTGCCTTAAAACTCAGGTCTTTGGCAAGCTCAGCAGTTTGCCACTTTGCCACGTAGCTCAGGTCTTTTCTGTGTGTTTCCTTACTCTCTGGGCCATGAAAGGAGCCAGCTTGTGGGTTAAACCACAGAGCCTAGGACTTGCCGATCAGAAGGTTGGCGGTTCAAATCCCCGCGACGGGGTGAGCTCCCATTGCTCGGCCCCTGCTCTTGCCAACCTAGCAGTTTGAAAGCACGTCAGAGTGCAAGTAGATCAATAGGTTCCGCTCTGGCGGGAAGGTAAACGGCGTTTCCGTGCGCTGCTCTGGTTCACCAGAAGTGGCTTAGTCATGCTGGCCACATGACCCAGAAGCTGTCTGCGGACAAACGCCGGCTCCCTCGGCCAGTAAAGCGAGATGAGCGCTGCAACCCCAGAGTCGGCCACGCCTGGACCTAATGGTCAGGGGTCCCTTTACCTTTTCACTTGCATATTTCATTGCTTTAAGGACTCTCATTTAGGCCAGGAAACCTGCAGCTGTCCCATAATGGTCACTCACCGTTGACCATGCTCGCTGATGGGTCTGAAGGGGGTTGGACTAGATGGGCCTGATCCAGATTGCCAGGCTGCTCTTAGGTCCTTATGGAACCCCCAGGTCCAAAGGCAGTCTTTCGAGATTCCTAAGTTCCAAAGGGCATTTGGCCACTTTGAGGACAGGATGGTGGCCTGATCCGGAAGACTCTTCTTAAGTTCTCAGGAGTTGTCGTTCAGACCCGTCTGGAGGGCCAAAGGCTCTCCCTGCACCCCACCAGCTTTGGAGAGGGCCTTCCTTTCTGGCTGAGGTTGGGATGTGGCAGATCATTTCAGCAGAATTAGGTGAGAAAGAGCTTCCGTTTGCTCCAGTCCCGACGCTGACCTCTCTTTTCTCCAGCCTCCAGAGGCGCCTGTCCAAGGAAGCGAAGCCCATCCCAGGAGGAGGCCGGGCCAAGCCCAAGCCCAAACCGAAACCTCAGCCATGCCTCCCCCAGTGCAGGGCCCTTTACGCCTACGACGCCCAAGACACAGACGAGCTCAGCTTCAATGCCAACGAGTTCATTGAAATAATCAAGGAAGGTAAGTTTTCGGGGGTCTTTTCTTGGCGAGGTCCGTGTGTTGAATGGACCCCGTTTCCCTGCCCAACCTTGAGTTCAGTGGCTGTTGTCCAAGATAGCTACTGGAGCCTCCAAGTTCAGGGGCAGTCTAGCTCAGAGTCACATCCAAAACGAGATGGCAGATGAGACGGACTCATTAGGGCCTGCTCTAGCGAAACCTGTATTTTTAAAATAAGGTCTACCCATTTTTCTTAGACATCTGGAGGGCACCACATTAGCCAGCCCTGGCTTATTTATTTCAACAATTTGTATACCACTTAATTGCCAGGGGTTGGAATAGATGACTCTTTGGGTCCCTTCCAGCTCTACATTTCTACGAATTACAGTGGTACCCCGGCTCTGACACATACGCTTCAGGTTACAGACTCCGCTAACCCAGAAATAGCGCCTCGGGTTAAGAACTTTGCTTCAGGATGAGAACAGAAATCGTGCTCCTGCGGCGCAGCAGCAGCGGGAGGCCCCATTAGCTAAGTTGGTGCTTCAGGTTAAGAACAGTTTCAGGTTAAGAACGGACCTCTGGAACGAATTAAGTACTTAACCTGAGGTACCACTGAACAGGTGTTGTACAATAAACTTAATAAATAAGAGAGAAAATCAGAAATGACTTTAAATGCCTGCTGGAAATTTTTGAAAGGCGGCTTTTCAGGACAGTGGGGGCAGACAGAAGATCCACAAAATGTGGCTTCCGCAGTAATGAATGCCTGGTGCCTGGCTGTATCTATCAATTGTAGGTGATGACTGATTACAGTTATTTCTATCATCTCTGCCCCAATTTCTATCATCCCTGCCCCAAGTGGTGGTGATGGGAGCTATGGCCCCAAAACATCTGGAGCTCCCCATGTTTGTTATCCCTGACATAAGCTCTCGGAGGCAGGTGAAACCTCTGTGTGCCAGGGCAGTCTAGCTGAGTACCAGGTGCGGCAGGTGGGAGTGCGAATGTTCTGCTTTTGGTGTCCTCTTATCCGCTGGCTCCTTCTGGGAAATTTGGGAGCTGTATGGGACTCTGATCCAGCAGAGCTCTCCCGATATCTGAGCTCCTGACTCTTATTCCGCTTGTTTGCAGACCGTTCCGGCTGGTGGCAGGGCCGCATCCGTGGCAAAGAAGGTTTGTTCCCGGGGAACTACGTGGAGAAAATCTGAAGCAGGCAGACAACTCTCTGCACTCTCTTCCTAGACTGCCCCCCTCCACCAGCTGCCATGGACTTTGCAGGCTAGAGAAGGAACTTTGGCCAGCAAAAAGAGCTGCTTCGTGGCTTGGGAGACACCTGCCTTTCTCTGTTCCATTGCACAAGGACAAGGGGGGGGGGTGTTTCTTTTATATATATAAATGGCTGCCTTTGAAAGCCATGACAATGCCAGCATGGCTGAACTTTGAAATCAAGAACAGGGTGGGAAAGCGCAGGTCTCCCTTTTTACCCCTCCAGTGGAAGGCGTTTTGTCCGTGAAAACGGGCAGGTTTTTGTTTTTAAGCTTCCAAGCAAGAAAGCCTGTTGTCGCAGGGGGAGCGGTTTGCATTCTGCATATGCACCAAGACCGTACGGGAGTCACAGGAGCTCCCTGCAGAATCCTGCTGAGGCAAGCAAGCGCTGGCATTTAAGCAGGAGTGGGACCACAGAACCTGCGTGCAAAATAAATTATGTGCATCAGGAGCCCTTTTCTGTAAATGGGTTTTATTTGATGAAAATGTGGGTCGCTGAATCCTGCCGAATTTCTCAGCAAAGGCCCTGCCCTACACCCCTGCAGTGCAGTCCCCACACATTTCTCAAACGGTGGGAGGGTAAGTGTGTGGAATGGGGGGGGGGGCTTTCATTGGTTCTACTTTGGGAACCAGAGCAGGTAATCTGGGATTACAAATTCCAAGAAGCTTTGGAGGATAAATTGCGAAAGCTTCTTGGAAAGACACGTTGCCAAAGGGCTCCTGCACCTTTTAACAGCTGAGAAAGGAATTTTCAGCAGGTGTGGCGTGAAGCAGGGACTGCACAGGCTGGAATTACCTGTTCTAAAAGTGCAGGAATGCCGTCGTGTTTTTGTTCCCATCGGGCTACCTTCGAAGGATCTTAGAATTGGGAGTTCCAAGGTCTGGAATAGCTTTATGGTTGCAGGTTGCAGTGGTCAAAGTTGTACAGAAAGGAAGTCTATGAGTTACATTTATTTGTTAATCTACACTAATTTTTGTTCTCTTTGGCCAAAATGGCTCCTGGGGCAGCTTATGTATGATCCGTAAAAGCAAGGCAGCTATGAGAGGGTGTCTTCCTGAGACTTCTGTTTTCAGAGGCTGCGTGTGGAGAATCCTGGTGTTTGTGTACTTGCCCTCCTGCCCTGCTGATGGGCACATGACGGGGGTGTCTCTAGCCACTGTGGCAAACAGGGAAGTGCACTTGATGGAGGTTTGATCTGATCCAGAAGGACTCCTTAAGTGGAAAAAGAGGGGGGTGCATACTAGGAGCAAATGCCATCACTGGGACCATCATTGGGTCACCCCAAATTCACCATCAGATCACATAGCATGTCCATGGCTACGGACTGCACCAAAAAAATCAAGCACCCATTGTTGCCTGGGGCCGCAATGGCGCAAAAACGTGGTTACAAAGCACGGATCCACAGGGATTCTCAGGATTTTTGCACTGGGCTACCCCAAACTCACCGTCAAACCACATGTCTGTGGCCACAGCATGAACCACAAAAATCATACATCCACTGTTTCATTCAGATTTTTTTTTTCTTGTTTCCCTCCTCTAAAAACTGGGTGCGTCTTATGGTCAGGTGCGTCTTATGGAGCGAAAAATACAGTAATCACAGACAGGACAAAATCATGGATTGGAGGGAGCAATGGGGTCCCTCGAGAGATTTTGCCCACTAAGACGTCTCTTGGCTCTGTTTTTCCCTAGTTGGAAAATAAAGCCATTAGTTTGAGGGAGCCTAAGTAATAAAATACTTCCTACCCCAGACAGGATGACACACTCAGAGGTGACAGGCCCACAAACGGCACCGCATGTTGGAAGCCCTCCGCAAAGCCCGCTTGGGTGCCGCACGGACGTTCTCAGTGAGCCAGGTTTAGCTCCAAATTACACGTTTCCTTTTTGAGACTTCCTTCCACGTCAGGACGGGGTTTATTACTCAGCCGAAGCCACAAAAGATGAGCTGGGTTAGTTCACAGAGGGAAGCAGGCGGTGAGAAGGTATCGTTTTTCAGTCCTGGCCCGTTCGCAGCCGCCCTGGGATGGCGAAGGAGTGTATTGCCTCTGAACCGTCACTCCCGATTTGCAAATTTTATTGCTCGTAAATTTTTGCTGAGAGGCGGGGACTTTAAAGAAAGCCCTTTTGCAAAACTGTAGCTGGCACCACAGCCTCATGGAAAGCAATGACAGGATATTTCTTTCTTGCCCCCTCCCTCTGTGGAAGGAAGGAGCAAAGGTAAAATCAAAGCACCAGGGATTAATTTCAATTAAGACCAGGTCTGAAGAGGGGTTAAACCACTAGAAGTTTTTAATTGCATTATCAGTACAGTGAAAGGAGTTAACCTGAGAGACTTTTTCAGTGACCAATTTTTTTTTAATGTAGCATAATATTCAGTTCACAGTCGCGACCCCCCCCTGAACCTCCCATGACCCTCCGTAATTTTTCACCTGCTAGAAAACAAATATACAGAATTCAGTCTTCTTTTTTTGTTTTTTGTTTTTTAAAAAGCCCACAAGATATACCTAAAGGCACTGAAGTCCGTGCAAGGTAAGGTAAGAAAAGAAAGGGGGGGGGGTAAGTTTGGAAGTCAATCTTCAATAATTACAAAGCAATCGATTCTCTTCCGTAGCCCCTAAAACGGTAAGAAAGTTCTATGAAACATCATTTACACTTTTAGCTATTTTTCTTTTACAAAAATCTTTTTTCTTTAAATTAAAAAGGGGGAGGCAAGATGAGTTAAGTAGGTGTTTAACAGAGACAAGAAGTTGCCTAAAATAAATGAACACATTTTACTTAGGAGGAGTGGGACGGGGGAGAACCATCAGGGACTTCTGGTGAATAGTTAGGAAGGTGAGTTCGTCATAAAAGATTCATGAGAAGGAACTAAACAGTACTGATCTTCTTCCTCATCACCCTCAATTCTGTTCTGGTGAAACAGCTCATTTTCAAAAAGCATCCCCACATAATGGTAGAGTGGATATGATATTTTTTTTAAAAGGCATTATGAGGACTGCAATCACATAGCTGATGTTACAGAAGTTCTGTAGGGGAGAAAAATGTGAATTTATTGTCTGGCTCCCTCTCCAGCCCTTATCTTGGATCTTCACTGCATTTCCCAAGCTGGACTTGAGAAGGAGACAAATAAGACAGAACAGAATCCCACGTCCCTGCTAGGGTGGAAATCCCACCTCTCAAATCTGCACCCAGCAGGACTGTGCAAAGTACCACTGAATATCTGGGGCTTTGAGCGTGCAGCTGTTGCACCACAGACAACCCACACCCTCTAACTCACTTCGCTAACCGCTCAGCCTCTCTTGCTTGGCATGTTTACTAGGAAGTAGGATCCCATTGGGTGGAGGAGGACTGAGTTACATGCAGATTCAGGAGTGGGATTGAGACCCATTGCGGAAGGTTGCCAAAACCAGTTCTGGTGCTAAGGGAGAAAAAGGCATTAAAAGCAGATGGTGGCAGAGAGGGCGAGGGGAGCATTTGAACTCAGAACCGTAGGTCACAACAGCAGAGTTCTCTGCTCATCCTGCCCACAGAATCTACAACTCCACTGCCAAAGGAGCAGATGGGGAGAACCAGATGGAGCCCAGTTCTATGAAGAGCCATCTTTCCTTCTTAAGTATGAACACAGTACAGTGGTGCCCCGCAAGACAAACACCTCGCAAGACGGAAAACCCGCTAGACGAAACCCGCTTCGCAAAACGAATTTCCCTATGGGCTTGCTTCGCAAGACGCGTTTTTTTTCCCCTTTCCCCCCCTTTTCCTAAGCCGCTATGCCGCTGATCCGCTGATAAGCCGCTTATCAACGGATCCGCTAAAAGCCGCTAAACCGCTAATAGCGCTAATCCGCTAAGCTGTCAATGGGCTTTCTTCGCAAGACGAAAAAACCGCTATACGAAGAGCCTCACGGAACGGATTAATTTCATCTTGCGAGGCACCACTGTAATAAAAAGCATCCCTTTATGGTTGGGATTAAAAAAGTTAAAACAGTCTAAAGATCGGAAACGTAACTTTTAGCCACCCCACCCTTCTTCTTCTCTGGCCCTCCAGATATTTAGCTATGCAGCTTACTGTCTGAATAGCCCTATGGCCAAAAGGCGAGAGGCCCAAGGCAGGCAGGTGTTGTGAACTACAACTCCCATCAGCCCCCAGCCATCTGGAGGGCACAAGGTTGGCAAAGGTTGTTTTAGAGTAGTGTTTCCCCAAGTGTGGTACCTGCCCCCCAACAGGGGTATGTGAAAGGGTTTCAAAGGGTACACAGAATTTTTTCCCTTTTACTTTAGCACAGGCTTTTTTTTTTAAGCTGCAAAAAAACAATTCAAAGATTAAAAACATTATTATTAAAACTACACCCAAATTATCTTCACCTGAAAAGGGGCAAGCCAGGAAAACTAAACTTCTCAGGAGGGGAGTGAGATTATTTTAAGTTTGCGAAACAGTGACCTAGACGGGCCACAGTCAACTCCTCCTCCCTACTCTAACCATTTGACAATTTAGGGCCTCCCTCTTTTCTATCTCTCCCCAAAACGAATTTAACGGATGTGCAAACTAATATTTTCAGAAACAGGACATTACAACACTCATTACCTTTTTCGTTTTTCTTTTTAGTTAAAAAAAAAAGTGTATGTTAACAGATTTGTTTAAAGGACACACGCTGGGTTAATAAGCATTAGTGACGATTCAAAGACAAATAAAGAAAATCCAAGTTACTAAAATAATCACTTGTGCACATTATTATTATTTTTAAAAGAGATCTACGAGACTCCCTTCCATGGTTTCCTTTTAGACAAAGCACAAAAGTACCCCCTCACACCTTTACACATGATCTGATTGTGGGAGGGTTTTTTTTAAAAGCACAGAACTGCCGCTTCCCAAACCTTTATTGGAATATGAAGCTAGAGGCTCAACGTTTGTTAGAATAGAGAGGCAGCAATATATACTGTTTTCTTGGTCACAAAACCTCGGAATGATCATCTATAGAAGGGACTTCAAGTTCGTTCTGGAGGCAGTGGGGTTTTTGAGGTGGAGGGTGAGGGCAGAGACTCAAGATCATGATTAATTGCTAAATCAGCATGATATAGACAAACACCCCCTTTGGCAGTGAAGTTTGTCAATACATGATTAACGCAGCTGATCCAACTGCCAGGGGAGGCTGGCATACCATTAAGTGTCGACAGAGAGGATAGAGAGGTGTGTTATATATTTGCACAAAGGTTTGATTTGTTTGTTTTAAAAACGGGTCATTGATCTTAATCAAGAGACTGTCCATCGTAAAATTCTCTCCCGAGAGATCCCCACTGAAATTGGACACGAGCGATGGAAGAGCACAGGCCCAAAACGTCCCGGCGGATTGAGGACGGGGTCAAGCGAAGCCTTCCTAACCCTTTTGCAATTAAGGGCAGAAATGGGGCACCAGCATTTTATGCGAGGGGTGGGGGGGGAGGGGGCAAGCATTTGAATCCCCCAGCTGTAGCTGAAAAAGTTACAGCCGTGTCCGTATCCCTCCACCTGGGTTGCCAATCAGACATGTATCTGGTCACTACAGCTGCCTTTTCATTTTCTGTTAAGGGGAGGGTGGAAGCAATATTAACCATCCCCCTCTGTCTCCCGTCCACACCTCCCCAGCAATGGATTTTCCTGGCCACCAAATATTAGGAAGTTATCGCTGTGGATACACACACACACCTGTTTTGAACCTTCTGGAGGTCCCCACCACCACCCTTCAGCTGACACACAAAGACACAGAGCCTCATCTGCCTCCTAACCCCCGTTTTCATTCTCCGTTCAACGCCTTGGGAAAAGCTGGAAGACGTGGCACGTAGTTTGACAGGTAGGTTTGGGACACAGGGGGCAATGGCTGCTGACTGACCGCGATGGAGAAGCCTCTGCTCTCCCCAAACGCTGCTGGCCTCCCAACTCCCAGCAGCCAACATGCCCAGTGCTCAGGGTTGCAAGAATGGCACCCCAGATAAACCCCAATCCCTGGTCTGGATTCTCATCAACACAACACACACTGTGAGCCAAACACCAATAGAGTTGGGGGTTATGTGTGTTTGGTTTGCTTTTTAAAACTCTGCCCCTTGGAATGGCTTGGAAAGGGTAGCGCTAATGTACGAAAAAAGGAGTCAGTATTACGATCAGGGCGGAGGGAAACGCCGTGCTTCAGAGAGGCGGAAGAATCGACCCATGATTCCGACTGAGAAGGGCGAGGGGAGAACAGAGGCACTAACCTGTAGCTAATTGCGACTTCCCGTCCTGCAGCGGCGAACACGATTTTAAAAAAAGAAATGACGACAAAACAGGAAAGGTGAAGCTGAAACGAATCCCTCTTTTCGAGGAAGGAAGAGAAGAACTAAAACCCAGGAAGCTTTTGGAAATCCTGGAGGGGAGAAAAGAGGGTGGTGGAAAGAGTGGGAGGGGGCAAAAATCAGAGGGGAGGGAGGGAGGGTGGCGGTGGCAGCACCGAGGGGGCAACGCAACGGGGTCCTGCACTGGGATGGGTTAGTGCCCCTGGGCAGGGAGGAGGAATTGGAAAGGAAGAAGAGGAGCATCGCGGGGCTTCGCCTGCCTTTTCCAGTGACCAGCAAGCAAAGCCGACGGGAAGTTCTTGCCAGCAAGGGCAAGGCAGACAGCCCTGCGTACAGCAGCTTTAATCCACTGGGGCTCGAGGTCCTATTCCTCAGCACCACCAGATGTAATGCTTCTTCCTTGCCTTCTGCCCCATGGTGTAACCCCAAACTGAAGGAGTTTTTTAAAAAAAACAGTAAGAAGACACCCCACAACCGAGGTTCCAAGCCAACAGCAGAGACAGCTGCTTATAAATAAGGCTCCTTGCCGCCCCCCGCTTCACAATCACAGCTTATTAAGAAGTGAGGCATTGGGGGGGGGGTTCACCACTGCTCCCACCCAGACCTCGGGGCGCTGATCAACCTCCGACCGCTGTCCCTGGGTGGCAGAGGGGCAAGGCAGAGCCTCCCGTACACACACTCCTGTCTCCCCCCAAACTAGTTCTCTGCCCCCACGTTCTGCCGGGCTTTGATGAAGGCCATTCCGTGGGTGCGGAAGTGAGTCTTGAGGTTGAGCTGGGTGTCGAAGCCCTTGCCGCAGACGGTGCAGGAGAGCTTCCCCTCTTCGGCTGGCGGGGAGCCTTCCTCGGCGTCGCCCCCCCGGGGGCTGGAGCCCCCCGCATCGCCCGACCCCCGCTTCTTCTTGTGGGTGATGAAGCGGTGGCGGTTGAGGGAGACCTGAGAGGTGAAGCAGAGCCCGCACTCGCGACACTGGTGGGCGCTCTCCCCTGTCCTGTGCTGGGGGATGTGCTCCTGGAAGTCGGCCGCCGAGCATGCCACATAGCCACACTTGCGGCAGTGGAACTTCCGGTCGCCCCTGGGGGTCTTCGAAGGCGGGGTGGTGCTGTCCGGCTCCTCGCTGCACGAGTCCCCTTCGTCGGAGAGCTTCCGCTTCCGGCCAGACGTCTGGGGGGGAGGGAAGTCTTTATTTTTATATATACAGTGGTACCTCGGATTACATACGCTTCAGGTTACAGACTCCGCTAACCCAGAAATAGTGCTTCAGGTTAAGAACTTTGCTTCAGGATGAGAACAGAAATCGGGCTCCGGTGGCATGGTAGCAGCAGGAGGCCCCATTAGCTAAACTGGTGCTTCAGGTTAAGAACAGTTTCAGGTTAAGAACAGACCTCCGGAACGAATTAAGTACTTAACGCGAGATACTACTGTATACAGTATTTTTCGCTCCATAAGACACGCTTTTTTCTTTCTAAAAAGTAAGGGGAAATGTCTGTGCGTCTTATGGAGCGAATGCGTGGTCCCTGGAACCGAATTGCCCAGGGGCAAAAAAGCAGATCATGCTTTTTTTTTTTTCCAAAGGAGGGAAGTGGGTGTTGAAACAAAGCCCCTGATTGTTTGCCGATCAGGGAGAGAAATAAGGGACGCTAGAGATAAAGGAGGCTGACGGGGGGGGGGGGTAAAGACAGCAGACTTGCAAAGGGGGGAAACAGGAAGACTAAAGCAATGAGGAGACAAATTAGAAGAAAAGGAGGAGCAAAAAAAACTGCTCCAGCTACGGGAAAGACACTAAGGCAAACAAGAGGGAAGGGAGTATTGAAAGGAAGCAGCTGATCGATGGGATCGGAAGAGAGATAAGGGACACGGTGTGTGGGTGTGGGTGTGGGTGTGTGTGTGTGTGTGTGTATAAAGGCTTGGTGTCTAGCATGCCATAGGGCTGATCCTGCTAGCCATGCAAGCAAGAATAACATCATGAGCATCTTTGCTTCTCAGCGGATAAAAACCAAGAGGCAGCGGCATGGTTCTAGTCCTCAGGGCTGAGCAAAGGGGTGGTGGGGTAGACCTGGGGAGGTGTGTGGCAAAGATTCGGAACGCAGAGAGGAACTGAACCCTACTGGGCAGTGCAATCCTGACCAGGTGCAACAGCAGGGATCATAGAGTTTGTAAATTAAGAGTTAACTCTGTGGTCAGAATGGCAGCCCATGGTCCGTGTAGCTCAGCACTGCCTGCAGTGAGCGGCACAGGCTCTCCAGATTTTCAGACAGGGGGTGTCCCCTGCATGCCAGGCAAGGGCTCAGTCACTGAAGAATCCACCCTCCCTTAAAAGAAAAGCAAGATTCTAGTCCTCATGCAGGGAAATAGCAACATGGGAAGTGGTTTTGCATCGAGTCAAGGCATTTGCCACCCCCTGTACCTGCGAGTTCCGGGCACCCATGCGGGTGATCAGCACCTCCTGGCTGCGGGTCTCGTCAGTCACCTTGATGCCATGACGCACTTCGATGTGTTTCTCAAGGATGAGGCGGCTGCTGAAGGTCCGCTTGCCTTCCGTGCAGTACCTGGGGTAGGAGGAGGAAAGGGGGAGCAGTGAGAAGCCAGTAGAGGTGGTGTCCCAGCCTGGAAAGGGAAGGGAGGTGGGTTTATATCTTGATTTTATTCTGTGAAGCACCCTGAGCCCCTCAGGTATAGGGTGGTATATAAATTCAATAAAAATAAATAAAAATAATAGACAGAAGCTGTTCTGGACAGCGGTGGCTGCATGACAAAGTGCTTCAGAAGTAGGCTGGGAAGAGAAGTCCAAAGCTCAGAGTGCAGATGAGGAGCTTCTGTTCCCCTTACAAGATCTAGATCTGTAAGTTCATTGGGGCAGGGCCTGGCACTCTCAGCATCATCTCTCACCCCACTGCTGCCCACTGTGTGTTCTGTACTTTTCGTCAGGACTTCTGTGACAAACATAGCTGAGGGCATTTCACAATTCTGCACAAGTTATGGGATTCACCTTGGGGTGCTGAGGAGTCTTGAATTGCTTCCAAAACAAGTTTATTGTCTTCAGGACGTGGTGGGGATATCTCCAGCGGTCTCCACTCTACCCCTTCCCTGTTCTGTCAACCCTTGACGAAAATTACCTTGAAATCATCTAAAATCTTACCACCAGGGCAGCTGAATCAAATCCACAGAAGCAAACATAAACACATACTGCCTGATTTTACAGCAGAGGGCGCAACACACCCACAGGAAAGATGGAGTGCATGGACACACACACACACACACACACACACACACACACACACACACTATGCTGCCTGACTCGCCAACCAGCCCAGAGGCCAGGAGGATGGGCTCCTTCCATACCGGCAGGGGTAGACACGTTTGATGCCCTCGTGGTTCACACGGACGTGTCTCCGGAGGCTGGGGTAGGAGCAGAAGGATCTCTCGCACAGGTGGCAGGGGAACTTCTTTACGCACTGTGGGGTGGGGGTGGGGGGCAGGGGACCACAGAGAAGAGAAGCCACAGAAAGAAACTCAGGTCAAAATAAGTGCAAACGCCACCACCAGCACCTCTGCCCCAAAGCCCAACCCCTCAAGTCCTCTAAACCCGGCATCCGCAAAGGAAATATTTTTTGCTGCAATTCTCCCCTCTGCTTCCATCCCACTCCCTGTAAGCTCTTGGAGGGGCAGAGACCTGCCTCGTACCTGATTCAGTACAATGTAAAGGGAAAGAGGAGAGTTGTGCTCCTTTTGAGGTATCCCCCAGCCCCTGGCCAAATTCTGTGCGACTGCCATAAAACTTAGGGAACAGGCTGTACTACCAAAATGATTAAGGTTTTAAATGACAATTTTAAGTTATATTTTAGTGATCAAGATTTAAGATATATTTTTAACTGCCGCTATATCCGAATTGTCTCTGTTATATCCAACTGCAATTCAATGTATTCCTGTTGTGTTTTATGATTTTCCCGACATTGTAAGTGAATAAGTGGAACTGGTCTGCGACCGTAATAATAAAATTCTATCCCCAAGCCCCTTCATTTTCCTCCCGTGTCTTTTGAGTTTTAGATTGTGAGCCTCCTCGGGGCAGAGACCTGTTCTTCTGCTCTTAGCAGAGCACACAGAGGGGCATGGCATTATAGGAACAAAGGAGTTTCCTCCGCCATGAAGTTCTGTCCCTTCTGCCTCGAAGGTACTTCTCCCTGGGCCTTTTAAACCCAGAGATGCTGGTGACGGTCCGTCCCCCCCCCCCCCGCCATCCTCCCCCTGCCGCCCGCGCCTCCTCCCTCACCTTCCCGTGGATCTTCTTCATGTGCAGGACATACTCGTCCCTCTCCGGGAACCAGGAGTGGCAGATCCCGCAGGTGCAGCCGTTGCTCCGAGAGCGCCCTCCGCTCTCTGACTTGCGCTGGAAGCGGCCCCGCTTGCTCTTCCGCAGCTCCGGGGAGCTGGGTGGCTCCTCGTCTTCCGAAGAGGACGACGACGACTCCGAGAGCTTGGAGACGGGCGGCGGGGGCTCCTCTTCGGCCGGCTCCTGCTTGGGGGTGAGCGGGGCAGCAACGGGCTTCTTGGCAGGGTCCTCTTTGGGTTTCTGGGGCTGGTGGGTGCTCTGGCGCCGGGAGGGAAGGAGAGGCAAAAGGTTTAAAGAAGGGCAACAAAAACCACCGAGGGGATGGAGAGGATTCCCCTATGAAGAACGGTGGCAGCTTCTGAGGACTTTTCAGTTTGGAGTCAAGGCGAGTTAAGGGGCGAAAGGATAAAGATTTATAAAATGATGTACGGCATAGAGAAAGTCTTTCCTCCCTCTCTCCTAATACTAGACCTCAGGAACGTCCAGTGAAGCTGAACGTTGGAAGATTCAGGATAGTCAAAAGAAAATAATTCTTCACAGAGCACATAGTTAAAGTCAGGAGGCCGTGATGGCCATGATAATCTTTATTGTCATTGTCCCATACAGAACAACGAAATTGAAAAATCTACATAAGACATTCAAAACCCAACAAACTTGCTATCCCAACTATCCCAACCTGGTTAGCCACGAGAAACTCTGATACCCCATTTTTAAATACAATATACTCCCATACAGACTCTTTACAATGCATTTAAAACCAAAATCGCATTTGGATAGAAACTGTTTCTCAGGCGGCTAGTCCTAGTCTTTATAACCCTGGACCTTCTTCCAGAAGGCAGAAGCTGAAAGAGATCATTTCCGGGTTGCGTACTATCCTGCGCTATCTCTGCAGCTTTCTTATGGCACCTGGAAGCATAGACGTGATCCAAGGTGGGCAGAGTGCACCCAATTATTCTCTCCGCAGCCTTTACAACATGGATGGCTTCGAAAGAGGATTAGGCAAATTCATGGAGGAGAAGGGTATCAGTGGTTACTAATCATGCTGACTGTTCTCTGCCCCCATGGTTAGAGACAGAAATCCCACTTGCTGAGAACTACAGAAGAGGGGAGGGGGCTCTTGTGCTTGAATCCTGTTTGTGTGTTCCCCGCAGGCATCTAGTTGGCTACTGTGAGAACGGGTTGCTGGACTAGACAAGCCACTGGCCTGATCCAGCAGGCTCTTCTTACGGTCTTAAGAGAAGGTGGCTGGACTGGTCAACACCATTTCCCAGCTTCACTTCTTGGCTGGGCAGCAGGCGAGTGGAGGGGCTCTTTGCATGCAAGGCAGACGCCCTGCCAGCTGCACCCCTTCCCCAAAGTTAAGTCTCTCTTCTGAGATCTGAGCAGCTCTTGCTCGCCCTTCGAACCTTATCTTTGTAAACAATAGGACCAGTCATTTCCCTCTCTCTCTTTTTAATGAAAGCTGCAGTGCTTGGGAGCCAGGATTTTGCAGCCAGCGGCCGTGAGGACTAGAAGGAATGAAAGCTATGGTTTTCAGGAACCTGAAAACAGTATCATATTCCTTTTCTGTGCTGTTGCTGTAGTATACTGCAACACACATGCAGTTCCTGCCTAGAGTGCTATTCCCCAGAGCAGAGGGCCGCTCCACTGTCCCTCAGACCTTGTGGCAGGCCAGAGAAGCAGCGGGGGGGGGGGGGGCTGGGGGCTGGAAGAAGAAGCGAGGGGGGCAAGTTCTCCTCCTCTCCACCCTCCACCTCCAGCCGCTGTGCTTACCTTCCCTGGGGCTGCCACCGTCGCCACCACCGCTGTTGCTTCTCGTGGGTAGTCAGAGCGAGCTCATCCGCTCTGTGGCCTACAGGAGTACCAGGGTGGCAGTGGCAGAGGGAAGATGAGTGGTGCGAAAGGGCTGGCTCCAGAGAGGGGCTGCTTAAAATGGTGCTCAGGCAGGGAGAAGCCAGGAGGGAGGAGGTGCTGCTGCTGCGGTGTGTGTGTGTGTGTGTGTGTGTGTGTGTGTGTGAAATGGAATGGAATGGCACAGGGGGAAAAAGGGGCAGCCCGAATGACCAGAATCCCTACGCCTGAAAAAACTTAATATGGAGTCTAAATGGCCAAAATATTGTGAAATTTTAGAACAGGAGGGTAATAAGTGGAAATTGCAGAGTTTTGAGAATCTAAAAGATAAAGTGCGAGATTGGCTTCACTATTATCAAATAATGGAGGTTTATAAGTTGGATAGGAAAATTGGCTTTCAGGTGGAAAAGTCAAAATTGGAAACAGAGCTGTTAGAATCCAAAACTAAGAACTTGTCAAAAATGTATAACTTGCTGCTGAAGTGGAATACACAGGATGAAACGGTTAAATCAGCTATGATTAAGTGGGCACAAGATATTGGACATAACATTATGTTTGCTGACTGGGAAAGGTTGTGGACCACCGGTATGAAATTTACGGCGTGTAACGCCTTGAGAGAGAATATTATGAAAATGAGCTATAGGTGGTACATGACCCCAGTCAAGCTTGCAAAAATTTACCACTTATCAGATAATAAATGTTGGAAATGTAAAGAAAATGAAGGTACATTCTTTCACCTCTGGTGGACATGCCCAAGGATTAAGGCTTTCTGGGAAATGATATATAATGAAATGAAAAAGGTATTCAAATATACCTTCTTGAAGAAACCAGAGGCCTTTCTCCTGGGTATGGTTAGCCATGTGGTGCTAAAGAAGGATAGAACGTTTTTTATGTATGCTACAACAGCAGCAAGGATACTTATTGCAAAGTATTGGAAGACACCAGATCTACCCACTCTGGAAGAATGGCAGATGAAGATGACAGACTACATGGGACTGGCAGAGATGACTGGCAGAATCCGAGACCAGGAGAAAGAGACAGTGGAAGAAGATTGGAAGAAATTTAAAGACTATCTTAATGAATATTATAAAATTAATGAAGGCTAGAATTGACATGGGTTTAAAAACTATGTGGTTTTCAGGGGTGTTGATTAGGGGGAAAAAACAGAATTACTAAAAACTATGGGAAATAAGGGAATGGATTTGCTGATTAGATAATGAAATTAGAATACAGAAGGGGGAGGTATGAGGAGGTCGGGGAAATTAGGCTTAAGAAAATAAGGATGGAAATTATACTTGTTTGTTTTTTTGTTTTTTGTTTGTGTATGTTTTTATTGTTAAACTTTAATAAATATCATTTTTAAAAAAAAAAAAAAAAAAAGACCAGAATCCCCACGCCGATCCACTGACTGTCCGTGGGCCAGATCCTGAAGGCAATTGGGCCTGATCCGGCCCGTGGACCTTAGTTTGCCGACCCCTGTCCTAGAGGGATGAAATCATTTCCTTCTCCCTGTTGGATTGATGGCTCATGCTACCCATTCCCAAAGTAAAGTGAAAGAGGCAACAGCTCCCTTAACTGAAAACATCAAAGGTGGAACTAGGCCACTCACCTTCAGGTGCTCCAGCATCGTACGCTTCTGGGCAAAAAGAAGAGGGCAGTCGGGGCACTTGAAGACGCTGACCCTCTGGTTGAGCAGGTGCTGGTCGAAGTGGGAGGAGAGCAAGGGCTTGTGGGTAAAGACTGTGTCGCACATGGCACACTTGAAGATCATCCTGGAGAGGAGGAAAGGGACCGGAGGGCTCTCAGGAAGGAACTGACCTGCTCTGCGGCACCAGCCTCTAGGCAACACAATGACCATATACATACGTAATAGACAATCTTTATAGAATTCCTTCAAATCATAAAAAGTTCAAAATGAAATCTTTACAGTGGTGCCTCGCAAGACGAAATTAATCCGTTCCGCGAGTCTCTTCGTCTTGTGGTTTCTTCGTCTTGCGAAGCACGGCTATTAGCGGCTTAGCGGCTATTAACGGCTTAGCGGCTTTAAGAAAAAGGAAACAAACTCGCAAGAACTCGCAAGACGTTTCGTCTTGCGAAGCAAGCCCATAGGGAAATTCGTCTTGCGGAACGACTCAAAAAACGGAAAACTCTTTCGTCTAGCGAGTTTTTCGTCTTGCGAGGCATTCGTCTTGCGGGGCACCACTGTAGTCTCAAAGTCTCTGAAAAACTTTAAATGAAGCGAGGTACCAAACTTTAAAGCGAGGTACCAAACTTTTATGAAGCATTCTATATCCACCCAGGACGCTGATGAAGAATTCTACGAAACAGTAGTCAATATCCGGAATTACTGTTCAGTGTTGGACATCATTGTTGAATACACAAAGCTTCACAGCTTGTCTTCCACCGTACAAAGTTTGGTACCTCGCTTCATTTAAAGTTTTTCAGAGACTTTGAGATTATAGATTTCATTTTGAACTTTTTACGATTTGAAGGTATTCTATAAAGATTGTCTATTGCGCATGTATATGGTCATCGTGTTGCCTAGAGCAGTGTTTCCCAACCTTTTTTGGGCAAAGGCACACTTGTTTCATGAAAAAAATCTCGAGGCACACCACCATTAGAAAATGTTTAAAAAATTAACTCTGTGCCTATATTGACTATATATAAAGTAACTCTCTTTAATAGGCATCAAATAAACACAAAGAAAGTACCGTATTTTTCGCCCCATAGGACGCACTTTTTCCCCTCCAAAAATAAAGGGGAAATGTGTGTGCGTCCTATGGGGCGAATGCAGGCTTTCGCTGAAGCCTGGAGAGCAAGAGGCATCGGTGCGCACTGACCCCTCTTGCTCTCCAGGCTTCAGGAAGCTGTACGCAAGCCTTGCGCGCCTGGCAGGAGCTCCCGCTGGGCGCGCGAGGCTTGGGGCGGCAGCCTGTTGCCCGAAGCACGCGGAGCCCTCCGGAGGGCTCCCCGTGCTTCGGGCGAGTGTCTGCAAGCCTTGCGCGCCCGGCAGGAGCTCCCGCCAGGCGCGCAAGGCTTGGGGCGGCAGCCTGTTGCCCGAAGCACGGGGAGCCCTCCGGAGGGCTCCCCGTGCTTCGGGCGAGTGTCTGCAAGGCTTGCGCGCCCGGCAGGAGCTCCCGCTGGGCGCGCGAGGCTTGGGGCGGCAGCCTGTTGCCCGAAGCACACGGAGCCCTCCGGAGGGCTCCCCGTGCTTCGGGCAAGTGTTTGCAAGCCTTGCGCGCCCGGCAGGAGCTCCCGCTGGGCGCGCAAGGCTTGGGGCGGCAGCCTGTTGCCCGAAGCACAGGGAGCCCTCCGGAGGGCTCCCCGTGCTTCGGGCGAGTGTCTGCAAGCCTTGCGCGCCCGGCAGGAGCTCCTGCTGGGCGCGCGAGGCTTGGGGCGGCGGCACGGGGCGGCCGGCCGAAGCGAGCGGCGATGGGATTTGGGAGGGAGCTCGCTCGCCGCCCCGCGTGTGCTCGCCGCCGCCGCCGCCGCCCCGCCTCTCGCCGCCGGACTCGCCCGCCTCCCTCCCACGGCACACCAGGCAACGTCTTGCGGCACACTAGTGTGCCGCGGAACACCGGTTGGGAAACACTGGCCTAGAGGTTGTTGACGTCCTCTTTGCAACACAGGGTTTTGTTTGGATACTTATTGCTGCTCTGCGGCACAGCAGGAATCGGCCGGGGTGCAAGGCAAAATAAGAACCCAGGAGGCACCTGCTGGGTCAGACCACTGACCCCTCTAGTCCTGCACCCTAGAGCAGATGCCTCTTTGGGGAAACCCACAGGCAGGATTCAAGTGGAAGAGCCCTCTTCCCTCCTGCAGTGTCCAGCAACCAGGATTGAGAAGCATCGCTGCCTCAAACTGGGGAGGCAAACAGGTAGCCTCTGTCTAATCCTGTGGGAAGGAGTTCTGTTGTTTTAACTATGCGCTGAAATGAAGCAGTGCTTCCTTTTATCCGTTCTGAACTGGGGTGTAGGACAAGGTGAGGATGCAAGGCCAGATTCAGGCTGGCGCTCTGAGGAAACCCAGATCTCTGAAGTCGTTCCAGCAATGGAGAAACTGAAACCGACAAGCCCTTTTACAGGAGTAGCATCAGGCACAGCCAAATTGTTAGGACCACCCGTGCTTCAATATGCTCTTTTGTTCAAAAGGGGCCTGGGCTTCTCTAGGAGCCTCCCACTCCAGCAGAGGGAAGGAGGCTCAGGGCTTGCGCACAACATGGCAAGGCCACATGTTTGGCCCAGGGCGCCACAGTCCCCACCAACTCACTGTCTCTGGGTCTGCGTGCCCTTCCTGTTCAGGTTAAGAGTCTTTGCCTCTGTCACCTGATGAAGAAGGGTCTAGATCCTGGTCCCAAACAGGTCGGAGGTGTTGGGGAACGCTTGTTCCTGTGGCTCAGAAGGCCAAGAAGAAGCCCTGCTTCCACTATGGGAGAGTGGGAGAGTTTCCTTTTTTGTTTAAACTATTTACTTTGTGCTTTCATCCTGTATTTTTACATTGAAAACTGCCCTGAGATCTTCAGATGAAAGGAGGTATATAAATTTAATTAATAACAACAACAACAACAACAACAACAATAATAATGAAACAGACATGGTGGCTCTGCCCTGCCTCTATGGTTGTTTGGTTGTAAGTCACTTTGGGTTGCCTTGGGCAAGATAACGCGACTAACAAATTTAATAAATTAAATTAAATTAAAATAATGCTTCTGAACACCAACTGCTGCTGTGCTTGGGTCCTGCTTCTGGGCTTCCAATTAGGGCATCTGGTTGGCCACGCTGAGGACAGGTTGCTGGGCTAGATGGGCCCCTTTCTGGCCTGATCCAGCAGGGGTCTTTTTACATCTTCTTGTGAAGATGATGGGGGTTAAAAGTCCACCATCTGGAGGCCCAAAGGCTCCCTCCCCATGATCAAGCCCTCCTCCCGCTCTAGTCATTTGACAGACACACAGACAGGGTTGTGGCCAACTATGTCCCACTCACAGTAGAGTCGTGCCCATTAATTTCAGTGGGTCAGCTCTGAGTAGCGCTAGCACTGGACACAACCCAGACACACACACACACACACACACACACACACGCCATCTCACTTGGACTGCTGGTTGCTGAAGCCTGGGTGCTGGGTGTAGATATGGGCATGAGCGCTGGGTGCTGACTTGAACGCCATGGGGCAGATGGGGCACTTGTGGAAAACCTCGCAGTGAGAGGTCTGGATGTGGGACTTGATGGAGTTCACTCCGCCAAAGACGACTGAGCAGCTCGGGCACCTGAGGACCAGAACCGGGAAGTCTTACTGATCAATACACCTAGCTGCCCATCACTAAAAACATTCCCTGGGCAGCTTACCGAAACAAAACATTGATCAAAACTGCAAGACGTGATAATTAAAATCAACAATAAAGGCGTAAAAGGTTGCAGCCCATGCTCAGAGAAGACCCACTGAAATGAATAAATCCAAGACACTGTTATTTATGCACGCCAAATTATATCCATTTTGATTAAACATTACGGTTAACGTATTACTACTTTGGGGCTGTTACTGTGTTTGGAACAGCTTTGGGTACCAAATTTGTAGAAAACGAGGTCTATAAATAGAATAGTAATTAACAACCTTCATTAACGACAATGGGTTTGCTCTGCATTGGAAAGACCCCAAAGGAAAATCTTACTAGCAATAAGAGGGGGCAGCCTGGTTTCAAGACACAGACACACAGAGTGAAGGGGAAAGTATTCATTTTTTGAAGACAAGACCACACAGAAAGGGGCACCTGAGCCTCTCTGGGGAGACTGACTGAGAAGGACCTCTCCTTGGGAGCTACTTGGTGGAAATGACCAGAGGAAGCTTTGGAGGGGGGAAAGCAGGGCCATTCCATTGGACAGTAAAAGTTGGCATCCCAAGTTAAGAACTGGCTGGAAAAGCCCTCCAAACAGCATCAAAGGTTCTCACAACCTTCTCCAGGCTCTTGCGGCAGGAAAAAGTTCTTCAGAAAACAACCACTTCCAAGGCCTTAAACTGGAAAATATGGTGTGATGGCAGCTGAGCCCCACTTCCTGAGTTCTACCTGGATGTTGGAGAAAGGGAAAAGGCCCATCCTGCCAGGTCCTGAGCAGAATAGATGGCTCAGCCTTCCTGCTCCCCCTTGGCAAAAAGACAGAAGGGCCGGGGGGTACTGAGTGGAGATGATCTGAAGGCAGAGGAGGCCTGGGCCTGGTAAGTGAATGGAAATGGATGATAATACAGTGGTACCTCGGTTTACGAACTTAATCCGTTCCGGAAGTCCGTTCTTAAACCGAATCCAGAAGTCCGTTCTTAAACCGAATCCGTTCTTAAACTGAGGTGCGCTTTCCCTAATGAGGCCTCCCACTGCTGGTGCCCTTCCACCGTTCAGATTCCGTTCATAAACTGTGGTAAAGCTCACAAACCGGAACACTACTTCCAGTTTTGCGGAGTTTGTATACCGAATAGTTCTTAAACAGGACTGTTTGTAAACTGAGGTACCACTGTAATAATAATAACAACTGGTGGCCACTTGGGAACCATATGTACAATGTCACCAGGTTCCATGATAGAAGAAAAGCATGAATAAATAAGTAAGGGAAATCGCGCCAGCATCTTGGGCTCCAACGCCACCCAGACATGGAACATACAATGATCAAAAATGGGAAGCGGGAGCTACAGCAAAGCTTGCTTAATTCTCACATCACCATTTTGACCTCCACTCCATGGATGCCCTGAAATCAGGGGTGAGGGGGAAAAGGGCTCTCAGCTTGGTCCCGAGTTCAGATTCCTGCTTCAGCGGCCGAATCATTAAAACAGGAATTAACTTTATCCATACTGGGTGACAGAGCTAAAAAATAAAGGGGGGGGGGAGTCTGCCTTTCGGGTTTCCACTCACTCTCAAGACAGCCCTACCTGTAGCCTATCCTCCGGGAGAAATGGAGGCAGGCTTCCTTCAGGTGGGCCTCAAAGTTGGCCGAGAGGAAGTTCCCCCCGCACTCGGGGCAGACGTGAGGCGGGCGGTTCTTGTGCATGCGCTGGTGGGCGCCGAAGCTGCACCGGTTGGGCATAATCATGGGGCAAGCGTTGCACACCTTTGGGAAGGAGAAAAAGAACGGTTAAGTTACGTTGGATAAGGCAAGCTGGGGGAGGGAAGGAAGGTGTAATGAATGCTAATTCTGCCACTGGCAAGGAACTGCAGAAACTGTGCCCTGGAATCAGGGCTTTGCCAATGAAATAATGGCAGCTGGGTGCCAAATCACCTGTTCAATCCTTGTTGCCTCCAGGTGGGTCTAGGATTGCCCTCTGCCCCAAACCCTGAAGAGCCACTTCCAGTAAGTGAGGACAATACTCAGCTGAAGTGGGGAGGAAGACTCTCAACCTGACCTACCTCCCGGGGTTGTTGTGAGGACAAGATGGGGGGGGGGGAGGAGAGAACCCACATACAGCATCTTGAGCTCCTTGGCGGAAAAAGTGGATCCACCCCCATCGTTCTGCCCGGACACTGAGGTCCAGCTCCGAGGGCCTTCTGGCAGTTCCCTCACTTCGAGAAGCCAAGTTACAGGGAACCAGGCAGAGGGCCTTCTTGGTAGTGGCACCTGCCCTGTGGAACGCCCTCCCACCTGATGTCAAAGAGAATAACAACTACCAGACTTTTACAAGACATCTGAAGGCAGCCCTGTTTAGGGAAGCTTTCAATGTTTAATAGGTTATTGTATTTTAATATTCTGTTGGAAGCCGCCCAGAGTGGCTGGGGAAACCCAGCCAGATGGGCGGGGTAGAAATATATTATTATTATTATTAATTATTAATTATTATTATTATTATTATTATTATTATTATTACATGCAACACATAAATGTCACAAGGGCTATTACACAGAAGAGGGAGCAAGCTTGTTTTCTCCTGCTCTAGGGGGCAGGACTTAAACCAATGGCTTCAAGTTGCAAGAAATGAGATTCTGACTAAACATTAGGAAGAACTTTCTGACAGTGACAGCTGTTTGACAGTGCAAAGGTCTCCCCCCTTGGAAGGCTGTGGACTCTCCTTCCTTGCAGGTTCTTAAGCAGAGATGGGATGTCCATCTGTCATGGATGATTTAGCTGTGATTCCTACATTGCAAGGGGCTGGACTAGATGGGTCCCCCCAACTCTATCATTCTATGGAATGCCAATAATAGTAACAGAATACCACCCTGACGGCGTTTTCCGAGCACCCTCACCGTGGAGGCGGAGGCTGTGGCTTGCTGGAAGTGGGCTGCGAGGCCGGCTTTGTCCTTGCAGGGCTCCTTGCACTCCAGGCACTGGCAGGAGTTGGTGGTGGCCTGCTCAGCGCTGCCGTTCAAGGGGAGGACGGGGGGGTCGTGCGCGGCCGCCCCGCTGGCTGTGCCTTCCTGGGCGACGGTGGCCGCCGCGGCCTTGCTTGCGTTCAGGGAGGCCAGGGAGACCAGCGGGGTGATGTCGGGCTGCCCGATCATCTGGTCCAGCGCGATGGGCCGCATGACCAGGTGGGAGCACTGCATGACCAGGCCCTTGTCCTTGTGCTCGCGGGCGTGGAGGAGCAGGCTGCACTTGTTGAAGAAGACCAGGCGCTTGGTGCAGTGGTTGCAGGTCACCTCGATGCGCATGCTGCGCCGGTCGTAGTGTCGCGCCAGGCTCTTCTCCAAGGCGAAGGCGTCTCCGCACTCCAGGCACCGGTACCCGAGCGGCGGGAGGGTCAGGCTGGAGTCCGCCGGGGGCGCCAGGTTGGGCTTGTACATGGGCAGCAGATTCTTGCTGTTCAAGATCTTGTTGAAGGCCTCCACCAGGCTGGACTGGCTGCGGGAGATGACCGTGCCGGCCACGGTGGGCGAGGACTTCTGCGACTGCTGCATCACCACCACTGTGGTGCCGTTGACCTTCTGGCTGGCCCCGCCCGCCTGGGCTGCTGCCGCCGCCACGACGCCAGCCTTAGGGAGGGCCTGCGGCACCAGGCTCACGATGTTCTTGGCCATGGCCTTGCTGGGCAGCACCACTGCCTTCTGCTGGGCCACGCTGGCAGCCATCAGCATGGCGCTGCTGGCGTTCTGGATGGTGGAGACGGGCAGCACCGTCCCTTTGATCTTGGTCCCGTCCCCCAGCTGCACGCTGACCACTTTGGGCCCCTCCACAACCTTCGCGGGGCTGGCGGACACCGCTTTGGGGCTGGGAGGCCCCGCGGCCCCTTCTTCCTTTTCCGCAGAGGCAGGTGGCACGGCGTCCTCAGTGGGAGTGGCCTCTTGCGAGTCGTGGTCCGAAGGCGGCTTGGCAGCTCCCGGCTCCGTGTCGGAGGAGACCCTGGTGACCGTCCTAGTGATGCTTCCGGTGGGAGTCTTGATGGTCTTGATTCTCACTTTCAGGGGCCGCGAAGAATTGGATGAGGGGGAACCAGCACTCTCGTCCTCGTCCTCTTCCTCGCTGGACGCATCTGGCGGGCACTGCACAGGCTTCTCGATGGGCTCCTCCTTCAGGGTCCCGACGCTGGAATGTTTTGGGGAGGTGGAGGGCCCGGGGCTTGCTTCTGCCTCCGGAGGAGAGCTTTTGAAGAGTGGGTCCCTGGGGCTGGAGGGAGAGCACTTGACCTCTGGGGTGCCGTGGGAGCCGACGCAGAGGTTTGCGTCTGAGCCGGGCCAGGGTGCTGTGGGGGAACCGTCTGTAGGGTAGCAAATAGAACCGGGCTTCGGGCGGCCCAGTGGGCTGGCTCCCTGGCAGGGCGTCTCGCAATCGGATTCCTGCTTGATGGCTGGGGGCACTGGGGGAGCAGCAGGGGTTGGAGGGAGGCCCACACCTCCGCCGGCTGGGCATCCTTCAAAGGACTGTGGGAACGTTGGGGGGAGGGGCCCTGCGGCCTCCCCTGCCGACAGCTCGTGGCAGGCCAGCGGGGGGACCGAAGGAAGCACGTGGGGCGGGGAGAGGGGCCCCTTCTCCTTGGGCTTGCATTCTCGCGGCTGGTCAATGAGGTTAGCCTCACTGTCCTCAGGAGGGTCAGGGCTGAAATGGGAAAAGATGTCCAGGCTTTTGGCCCCCTTTTCTTTGGGGGTCCAACACTCTCCGTTGGCGGTGGCCACCCCTTCTGTGGGGCGCGTGGGGGAGGAATGGAGCGCCTCGGGGGCAGAGAAGCCGTTCTGCAGCAGGCGCGGCCCGACGACGTGGCTGTCTTTGACGCGTCCGTCCACGGCCTCCAGCTGCTCGGGGCAGACGGTGTTCTTCACTATGACGCTGACCGTGGTGATGTCGGCGTGAGGGAGGACGTGTTCGGGGACCACCGCCTCCACAGCTATGGGCTTGATGTGTGCCTCCGCCTCCTCGTGGATGGCCTCGTTGGTGTCGATGTCGGGAATGTCAAAAGCCGCCAGGAGGTCATCAAAGTCTGGGGTTTTCATGTCCCCCATGGCGAAGGATTCAGAAAGCTCTGGAAGGCAAGGAGAGAAAGGAAAACAGTTGCTCTTTCGTAGAAAGACAGGTAGCTCTCATGTTCAGACTTGGGTCCATCGAGCTCAGAAAAAGGTAAAGGTAGGTCCAGTCGTGGCCGACTCTGGGGTTGTGATGCTCATCTCGCTTTATTGGCCGAGGGAGCCGATGTACAGCTTCCGGGTCATGTGGCCAGCTTGACTAAGCCGTATCTGGCAAACTAGAACAGTGCACGGAAATGCCGTTTACCTTCCCGCCAGAGCGGTACCTATTTATCTACTTGCACTTTGACGTGCTTTTGAACTGCTAGGTTGGCAGGAGCTGGAACCGAGCAACGGGAGCTCACCCTGTCGCGGGGATTCAAACTGCTGACCTTCTGATCGGCAAGTCCTAGGCTCTGTGGTTTAACCCACAGCGCCACCCACGTCCCCTATTTAGCTCAGTAGTATGGTCTAAAACAATATTTTCCAAACTTGGGTCTCCAGCTGTTTTTGAACTACATTTCCTTTAAATATATATATATATTTATTTTTTGGGTTTTCAAAGTTTTTTTCAAAAAAATTCAAAATTTGTATGTTTTACAGACATACAAATTACAAAAATACAAATCACATATATTTCTAATACACATATAATTGACTTCTCCCCCCGTGCCCTTTTGTGGTTTCTTTTTACTTTAAATTTTCATACTGCATTTTACACTTTACTCCATCTTTAAGTTATTATTTAGTTCCTCTTAAAAAACATTTAACTGCTTGTTTTACATTCACCCTGCTAATGAGCTTCTTTGCATACATGTGTTTTTCAAATATTCCACAAATTTCCTCCAATCTTTAAAATCTTCTTTTTCTTCTTCTTGGTTTCTAATTACACTCATTGATCTTACCATTTCGGCATAATCCATTAATTTAATTAGCCACTCTTCCTTGATTGCTACTACATCTTCTTTCCATCTCTGGGCAAAAACCATTCTAGCTGCAGTTGTAGCATACATAAACAAAATTTTTTTGGTCTTTGGGGATCTCAGTATCTAGAAGCCCTAGAAGATAAACTTCTGGTTGATTTTTTTTTAAAGATCTTAAAACATGTTCTCCAATTCCTTATAAATAATTCCCCATAAAGCTTTTACTTTCTTATAGTAACACCACATATGGTAGGAAGTACCTTCTTTTTCTTTACATTTCTAGCATATGTCTGATTTTGATTTATCCATTTTTGCCAATCTACTAGGAGTTAAATGCCATCCGTACATCATTTTCATGTAGTTTTCTTTCAGGGCATAACACGCTGTAAACTTTAGGTCTACAATCCCACAACTTCACTCATGCGGCCATTTCAATATTATGGCCTACAATTCCTATAATCCCTGACCACTGGTCCTGCTAGCTAGGGATGATGGGAACTGTAGTCCAAAAACAGCTGGAGACCCATGTTTGGGAAACACTGTTCTAAAAGAAAATATTCCATAAGCCGAAAGAATTTCCATTTCTCCAAAAGGAAAAAGGCTTGGGGGGAAATCCTCCATTCAAATGTGTACCCCACCCCGCCGGCAAGGTCTTTACATCTTTACCTATGACAAGGCTCCCCATACACAAAATGGGACAATTTAAACATTCCCCATCACTTTGTAACCCTCCCGAACACATGAAGTGCCCAGTTCCCAGGCAAGTATGTTCCTGGGGAACACACCACGCTAGCTAGATGGGGACACTGAGTCACTCCATTGGCTCAGCAACATTTGGTGCCTCTTCCCCTTGAACTTTTTCCATCCCAGTTGGTCACTATAATGACTTGTAACTAAACTTGCGCCTGAGCTTATTTCCTCCTCCCTCCCAATCCACTTTTCCTTTTGTGCTGTGACTTTTTTCAGATTGTGAGCCTGAGGGAGGGACTGTCTTCACATTGTTGTGTGGTTGTTGTTTTTAGTGATTTGTAAACTACTATAGTAAGTTTTTCTGGTTGAAGAGCTGTTTTTTTTAAAAAAAACAACAACCAATTAAGAAGTTTTGGGACAACCCAGTGAATGTTCTGGTTACTCCAAAATGCACCGCCTTCTCTAAGCTGTAATTAAATTGCCTCCTATAGTAGGGCAAGGTAGAACTTGTCATTAATATGCCACTGTTTGAGCATTTCATGTATTTTGCCCATTGATTTTAAATTTTCTGGTTTTAAAATGCTTTTATGGGTTGCATTTTATCTTGGTCAAGTCGTTTTGAGAATTTTTCTTTGCACAAAACAACTGATAAATGTAATAAATAATAACAGCAGTAGATGTAATAAGAAACAGCTAAGTATGCAAGCCAGGAGGGCCAGAGAGGTTGCATTTTTGCTGAAGCCCTTTTTAAAAATATTATTTTAGTTAGTTTCTGGTTTTCTCCAATTGGAAGGGTTATTTCAAGAAACAGCTATTTTGAAGAGAAAAGGTGGTGGTGGGGAGACGGCTTTTCCTTTTCCTTTCCTGACTGACAAGAGAGATTTTCCTGCACGTATGTTTTACTTCTGAAGGGAGAGGAGATGTAGGCTCAATTTTTCTGTCAGACAAAGCTTTCGATGGGCATGAACTGGGGAAAAAATTACAGTATATTAAGATAAATTAATAGGATAAAAACAAAGCTGGAAAGTGAAATGAGCAATGTTGTTTAAGTATTTGATGTCTAAATTTGAATATAAGGATTTGTTGAATTAACAAGGTAAATTGGAATACAAGAAGGGGAGGTGAGAGGAGGTCTGAGAAACAAGTTAATGTAAATAAGTATTGGAAATTGTATCTGTTTTTAATTTTGTGTTTTTTGTATTTTTGCTGTTTTTTTTCCTTTTTGTTTTTCAAACTATTTCTTGGAAAATTCAATAAATATATTTTTTTAAAAAAACTGCTGAAATATCTAATTGAACTAGAATACAAAAAAGGGAGGTGTGAGGAGGTCAAGGAAATAAGCAAAGGAAAGAAAGTTATGTAAAGGTTTGATCTGTGGATTTTTTTTTTAAATTGCTTGTATTTTTTTCTGTCTTTTTTATTTTTCTCTTTTTTGTTTTTTCTCTTTGTAATCTTTAAAAGTTGAATAAATATTATTTTTTAAAAAAATATGAACTGGGCAAATGGCCCCCCGGGGCCCCCAGACCTGTCTGTCATGGAGGCCAACCGAAACGGCTGCTTTGCCAATAACTACGTGACATGAAGGGATCAGCTTCTGAGGGGGAGAAGGAAGGGGAGGGAAAAGCTTTCACCAGAGGCGGACGGCCGCGTCTCCTGTTGTCCCCGACCAGGAGAGCGTGGCTGGCGGTGAAAGGCCTAGGACAAGGCCCAGACCAGGCCCCGGAGTAAGAAGCCTCTCCCCTCGCGTTGGCTTGCCGCCGGCATGGCAGGGGAAGCTTCCTCTGGGCAGAAACGGAGGGGGAAAGGCTTCTTTGCCGGGTTACGTTGCAGCAAGTCAGGCTGCTGTTAAAAGTGTTGAAGGGAAGAAGGCTGAAGGGAAAAAAAGATGGCCGCCCTCCCGCTCCCTGGCCACCCTCCGCCATTTCAGCCTGACTAAACTGTTTTAAAGCAAGCGCTTTTAAACAAAATGTTTTGCTGCCCGAGGAATAGGCCTGGGGTGATTTGGGGTCGCTTCCAGGCAACCTGTTTTATTGAGCATGAGGGTAGTCTCCCTTCCCGCACCGTGACACAGGTCTGTTCACACATGACACAGAACACAGGCACAAGTCTTTGCATGCGCTTACTGCATGCACAGCTACACATGCAAACGAAAGCTTATATAGTGGTTGCGAATATATATAGTGAATACTATATATAGTGAATATTATACAGTGGCTCCGTTCCGGAGCCCCGTTCGCAAGCTGAAAGGAACGCAATCCATGTCTGCGCATGCGCGAGTCACGGTTCGTCGCTTCTGCGCATGCGCGTGGCGTCATTTTGCGCATCTGGGCATGCGCGAGTGGCAAAACCCAGAAGTAACCCTTTCCGGTACTTCCGGGTCGCAGCCGGACGCAACCTGAAAAAACGTATCATGAAACAAATGAGGTGTGACGGTACCCAGAACAAACTTAGTTGATCTCTAAGGAGCTACTGGAAAATTTTTTATTTCGACTCACAGTGCATTACATGCGAATAACTGTACGAGTGTGCCGGTCGACTCCCTGGTACACAGGCACACTCACTGAATGTGAATATCCCCAGGGAGACAATCCAACAGGTGAAGTTCACCTCTTTACAACTCTTCAGCATTGGGAAAAGCCGCTCATGGTGAATTTCTGTTACATAGCTGTTTGGAAGGGGGAAATAAAAGGAGGCAACCCTAGCTGGCCCTGATGGTGTCATTAAAAAATAAAATAAAATGCAACAAGGTTCAAGATTCACACAAACACGAAGACTGCTTGATGAGAACGACGCCCTCTATGTCGCGGGGCGTTGGAATAGATGACCCTCGGGATCCCTCCCAACCCAATAATTCTATGATACAGGGCTAAAGGTAACGTTTGAATACCCAGCGTCACAGGAGATGATTTGGTGGGGTCCTTGAGAGAAGTGAGAGGGAGATGAGTTATAAAGAGCAGCACATCACAAATCTCCCCCTCCAAGATCCCTTTCTGACATACCCCAACCTGGAACTGCCAGCCAGCCCTTGCAAAAGAAAAAGATAAATTGTGTCCCCACCAACAACACACAACTCAGTACAGCTAAAGGCCATGCATCCTGCACCGTCAGAAAAGTATGGTATAGAAATTTAATTTTTTTAAAAATCTATGGCCTTTTTAACTAGGGAGGGGGTGTACTGTTTTTGTTTGTTACTGCATTATGTATTTTTGTGTTTTTCTACTGTAAACCGCCCTGTGATCCTAGGATGAAGGGCGGTATAGAATCTGAATTAATAAATTAAATAAAGTAATGTGGTACAGGTCCCTAGAGACTATGCCACGTTGAGGACGCCGGGTAAAGAGGGGCGGTTCATGAGCCAACAGTGCTTCGCAAACCCATGGTGAAAAGTGAGCATGTCAGTACAAGGTGTGGGTCTAAAAAGAGAAATTTAAACTTGGGCGAACATTTGTTCTCTACCACCCTAGTTCTCCGATGATATAGTCCTGGGGAGAGGCCTGGACCTTATCATTGCCCCCTAAATATCCATCTCTAAGCATCTAGCTTGTGGGTTATCAGTCTTACCTTCCCAAAAGCACTGAACACACCTTAAGCGCTGGACAGTGCTCCTTTTCAAAATGGCACCTTTAAAAAGAAGAAGAATTAAGTCTGAACTTGGGGGCAAGAGCAGGCCGGCAGTATAGCAAAATGGAGCCCCCATGTTTAGTAACAGTGTACAGTAGACGCTCGGGTTGCGATCAGTGCGGGAAACAAGTTCGCAACCCGCAGCGCCCACAACCCGCAGCACCCCGTCTGCACATGCGCGGGTTGGAGCTTCTGAGCATACGCCAAAACCCAGAAGTAACCCATTCCAGTACTTCTGGGTTCGGCATGGTGCGCAATCCGAAATCACGCAACCCAAAGCGTCTGCAACCCAAGCTATGACTGTACCTCAAAAAACCAGATTCTAGAAAGAAGCAGAGGACGGCCTGCCTGCCTGCCTGCCTGCCTGCCTGAAGCCACACCTATGGGTTTTTTGCAGGTCACTTGAAGCACATGGCTTCGCCCAAAGAGGCCTGGGAACTGTAGTTTGCGAAGGGTCCGGGAACTGTAGGTCTGCAAGGGATTAACTTCCGCTCCCAGAACTGGGGGGGGGGGCAGAGTTGGGGCGGGGAATGTGCTTTCCATGTGCTTTGAATGCATTGCAGCCACTGTTTCAGACAAGGATGCTGGCTGGAAGCAGGTCTCTATTTAGGTCTAGTTTCCAATGCACACTCAGGTTTCAGAAGCACACGGACACAACACCGGGCCAGGCAACGTTAAGCAGCACTAAAAACTTCTCGCTGCAATGGGGGGGGGGGGAGAAAGAAGGGCCCTAAGGAGTATGTGGGGCAGATACTCCTCCGCCCCACAAGAGGCTGGTGGGGGAGAGTAATGGGAAGATCTGCTTGGCGTTCCCCACCCTGCGAAGCTCCCAAGGAGCACCTGGGAATTGGCGGTGGGGAGGGGGAAGAGAGCAAGGGCGTGTTTGGTGGTTCCTCTCTGGTCAAGTGGCAGAGCAGGAGGAACCTGTTAAAAAGGCAGCACTCACCTTACGGAGGTTTTCCTGGAGCAGTGGGGCGGAGGAGCCGAGGGAGAAAAGGAATCAAGCAGGAACAGAGGGGGGGGAAGGGGGCGGACGTGGGCCTCCGGTTTCTGGCGACCGACGGGCAGGGGAGCCAGCGGCTGCTTCTAGAGCGCAAAGGGGCAGGCCGCTGGGTTCGGCTTCCCAGCGTGAGCTCATGAGGTCAGGGCTCGACAGGGACAGCTGCGATGGGAGGGATGCCGGCGGGGGGGCCAGATCGAGCAAAACAAGCACCAAATTCCCATGGGAGCTGAGCAAGGGAGCAGGCGCCAGGCCTACCTTTGCCACGGCACATTCTCCTCCTCCTCTGCCAGCAGTGCCCTGTAGCTAGCAGGTAGGGCTCCCGCCATGCGGCCAGGCCGGAAGCCGAGAAATTTGGCATAGATTTAGCCACCTTTGCATTGGGGGGGGGGGGAGGAAAAAGCCTTGCAGGTCTGCACAATTCACTGAGGAAGTGGGGGCAGCAATCACAGCCGCCGCCCTCAAGACCCTGGTCAGCAACTAGCGTTAACAGAAGAGCCTGGCTGCAGGATCAGGCCAAAGGGGGCCCTTTCCAGCCCAGCACCCTGTTTTCACAGCTGCCAAATGCCCCGATGAACCTAAGATAGACTGCCCTTGGACCTGGAGGGTCTACACAAATAGCCTTGTTGGATCAGGCCAGAGGGGGCCCATCTAGGCCAGCATCTGCTGCAGCAGGAAGCCCGCAAGGACCCGAGTGCAAATCTTTCCTGTGATTTGCAGCAAGAGGCATTCAGAAGCATTTAGTGGTTTTGCCCACCAGGACTGGGCCTCCAAGAAAACGAAGAGTTTTAGGCCAAGGCCCACTGCCACACCCGGTTTTGCCTCTGGGGCTGTGTGGAGGGGCACACAGCAGCAACACTCAGGAGAGGTGTGTTTGGGGGACCTGACCCAGTGGCAGTTAGCTGCAGACCCTCTGAACCTCAGGAACAAAAGTAAGGCGGGTTTAGGAAAGGTTGCCCAAACACAGCGGAGGAAAATGAGGCAGCCTTGTGAAAACTTCCTTTGGGAAAGGTGAAATACGCACATTCCAGTCTAGCATTTGCATAGTCATAGATTACATCGGATCTGAAACCTGCGGGACCAGAGATTCTTCGAAGACTGGAGTAAATATATGAATTATTCGAAAAGTAATTGTGATGAACAGATTACGCTAGTAGGTTTGCAAGAAGTTCTGTAAGGTGGACTATGAGAAGAACTATTAGTTAACGATAATTAAGAGTAATAGAGAAATTAAGATATGCAGAATAAGTGATAAAGAACGGAAAATCATCGGAGGTGTTGACGGAAGTCTAAAACATTGTATAAGATGAAAGTTATGTTATTTGACTGTTGGAACTGATATGTTAAAAAACCAATAAAAATGTGTGTGTGTATATATGTGTGTGTGTGTGTGTGTGTGTGTGTGTATATATATATATATATATATATATATATATAAAGATTACATCACACCCCCCCCCAAAAAAAATAATTCACTGAGCCCCCTTGTGAGAAATGGAGGGTGGGAAAGAAGAATCAGGGCTGCCCTACCTTTCAAGGCTGGTGTAATATTAATTGTTTTGAACACAGTTGTACAAAACTAGGACACTTGTACACGAAGTCTGAGTCTGCCCCCCCCAAAAAACCTTAAAGAGTAAGTTAGTAATCTGCCTCAGGCAAGGGCCAAGAAATTCAGGCCAGTCACTCTCCTTCAGCTTAACCTACCTACAGGGTTGTTGTGAAAATAATATTCATAGCTGGACTGGATCCTTAAGATTCTGATAATTCCTGGATGGTGGTGTGCGAGTCTGTGCACACACAAAGGTAACTTTTGTATTTGTACTACTGGCAAGATAGTTGTCCCCCATCTTATATTTGTGCAGCTGTTATTTCTGTCTAAGCGCAGGACCTAACATTTGTCACTACTGAAATTCATTTTGCTAGTTTTAGCCTAGTTCTCCAATCTATGAAGGTAATTTTGAATCCAGATTCTGCCTTCTGCGGCATTAGCTACCCCTCCCAGTTTGGAGTCACCTGCAAATTGGATGAGCATCCGCTCAATTCCTTTGCCCAAGTCATTTATAAAGATATCATTGAACAACAATGGGCCCAGGACAGAACACTGTGGGAGTCTTCATAAAAAGCCTTACTAAAATCAAGATATACTATGCCCACAGCATCCCCCTGATCCACCAAGCTTGTAACTCTATCAAAAAAAGAAAGAAACGAGTTTCGGCTGCTGCTCCTTCTTTGCATTGTTTATTTTATTTTATTTTTACCAGGTTGGGAATTGCTTTCTTTTTGGGTGAAGACACAGGCAAAGAAGGCCTTGAGCAGTTCTGCCTTCTCTCTGCAACCCAGTAGCATTTTTCTGTTTTTTCCATGCAGAGGACCTACTGCTTGCTTGTTCCTCTTGCTTCTAACATAGCCAAAGTAACCTTTTATTCTCATTATTTTTAACCTACCTTGGAAGCCTGAGCTCAGAGCACCTGTTCCAAACTATCTGGTGCATTACTGCAAAAGGGAATGAAAGCAGACATCTTCTCTTTTAACAAGGGCTGGTGGCTTTTATCCCAGTTTCAAAACCCCTTTACGGTTCCTTCAATATCTCCAGAAGGCACCTCTAGTTCAGGCACTGGAAATAGACTAATGTCTCTTCAAACCTCGCTGTTATCATTCAGCAAACTAAAAAGCCAGGCTAACTCATCATTAAACAGCTGGAGGGGGCCTGGTTCATATTTTTTAAAAATATGTTTATCCTGCAATTAGTACGAGATCACACAGCTGTGATCGATCCTAGGGGTCATGGACTTTGAAGAAGCACGAACTCAGGACGTAAGGGTGAAACGAGCTGAGACAAAGGCACATTTGGCAAACCCTCACTGTGATCAACTCCAGCCCGGACACCTATGTCCCCAACTGTGGAAGGACGTGTGGATCCAGAATTAGCCTCCACAGTCACTTATGGACACATGGCTAAAACTGTGGTCATGTAAGACAATCTGACTCGATCACGAGTGATCGCCACAACTACCCTGTGAGGTAGGTTGGGCTGAGAGTTAATGACTGGTCCAAGGCTACACACAGTGAGTTTGGGTCTCTAGCCCATTATGCCACACACTGGGCCTCTATGTTAGGGGCGAAAACTCCCATTAGCCCCAGGCAGCAGGGGGCTGGTGGGAGTTGTAGTTCAAGTTCAGATTAATAGCAAGCAACTGACACAGGTTATTGTCCCAACAACAATAAACCAAGGAAATCAAAGTAATGTTAAGAGTGTGTGCACACATGTGGTGTGTGTGTATGCGTGTGAGAGAGAAAATCACTCAGAGAAACAAACCTAGCCACCTCCCTTTTCAGAAGCTACCTTGGGGTGGGGGTTAATGCAGAAAAGAACCCACCAGCCCCAGCCATTTGAGATTCCAGCAGGATATCTAAAGACCTATCAAGGAAAATCAGCATCTAAAAAATCAGGGGCTATGAAAGGAAAGGGGTATTCTTCCAAGCCATCGCCTCCGATAGCCGGACCTCCTCTTAAAGATTTTAGGTTTAAATACAGGCATTGTTGGGTTAAATGCGGGACAACTACCCACCCAAAAGGAAGCATTGTCATCGCAAATTAGCTTCCATTCTTCTCCTGAATGAAGGGGGGGGGGGCTTACTCTAATGCAGAGAATGCAATATATATCCAGAAGGCCGCTTCTAACAAGGCTTCCTTTCGGCCTTTTGAGTTTGTTGGGAAAAGGGAAGGCTTTGTGTGGCCTGCCCTCCACTGCCTGTTGCTTCCCACCCCACCTGCTAGGAACAGCTGCACGGCATGGGCCCCAACTCCCGTGGGGCGCATGTGCGCAGTGGGGCTCTGGTGCTGAGCATGGAGTATGTAACAGCTGGCCCAAGGCACAGGAGGAAGGCAGACCACGGTAGGTCGTTCTCCAGAGACTCCAATTTCCTCCCTCCTTCACCCCCTATATGAGGCCAATAAAAATCCCCCCTTGCTCATTCTGACTGTAAGCTCCTTATGGACAGAGACCTAATGCCCTTTTGTCGTTGCTGTTGCTGCAGTTGTTTGCACTCAAGTTACACGTGTGCGGGACGCGGGTAGCACTGTGGGTTAAACCACAGAGCCTAGGACTTGCCGATCAGAAGGTCGGCGGTTCGAATCCCTGCGACGGGGTGAGCTCCCGTTGCTCGGTCCCTGCTCCTGCCAACCTAGTAGTTCGACAGCACGTCAAAGTGCAAGTAGATAAATAGGTACCACTCCGGAGGGAAGGTAAACGGTGTTTCCGTGCGCTGCTCTGGTTCGCCAGAAGCGGCTTAGCTGGCCACATGACCTGGAAGCTGTGCACCAGCTCCCACAGCCAATAAAGCGAGATGAGCGCCGCAACCCCAGAGTCGGCCACGAGTGGACCTAATGGTCAGGGGTCCCTTTACCTTTACCTACGCGTGTGCAATAAAACCACATAGGCAGCTGCCTCAGACCACATCAGACCATTGGCCCACCTAGCTCAAGAGGTGTCTACACTGACTGGCAGCAGCTCTTGAGGGTTTCAGGCAGGAAGTCTCTCCCCAGCGCTTCTTGGAAATGCCTTCAGGGACTGGAACTTCTGCAAGCAAAGGCCAATGCTCCATCACTGTGCTACTGTCCTTCCCCAAAGATTCCAGTAAACTTCCAGTCCTCGTGGTTTTGAACAAAGGACTTGTTTAAACAGGGACACATGAAGCTGCCTTTTACTGAGTCAGACATATCCCAGTATAGTCTACACTGACTGGCAGTGGGTCCCCAGGATTTCAAACAGGGAGTCTCTTCCAACCCAGCCTGGAGACGTCTTTGGAGATTGAGCCTGAGTCCTTCTGCAATCGAAACAGGTACACTACCACCAAGCTTACTCCAGAGGGAAGGGTAAACGTGCCAACGATGGAAATAGGTTTTCCTCTCTCTCTCTCTCTCTCTCCCCCCCCCTTTTTAAAAAGGATTTAAACACACAACCAACACCGATCGCCCGGCCCGAGAGGCAGCGATGGACGGACAAGCCCAGCTTTTTTCATCTCCTCAGCTCGCAAAGCAAGACGCAACACGCCAGGCGAGGCTTGGGGAATGGACAAAAAACAACAAACAAGGCCTGGGACGGAGGCCTGGCAAGGAGGCCGCTGTGCCAACCTCAGCCCTGGCTGCAAAAAGGGGCAGAGTCAGAGGCGGGGAAAGCCATTCTGCAAGAGCTTTGCAGCGCACGGGATCGGCTGGAAAGAGCTACAAAACCTGTTGGGATTCATCCTGTCATCTTAGTCTCTCCCTTGGCATTTCGGGAGTGGAGAGGAGTTTTCGGGGGGGGTGGTGGAGGCTGTTTTAAAGATCACTGCAACTCAGGAGACAACCTGGGATGCCCATTCCTGCTCCTGGGCATTTGAGGCCGAGCTCCTGAGATGAAGACCTCAGCTCAGGTAAAATGTCCCGCGTTCAAGCCCTGGCATTGTTGGGCAAGATCCATGCCAGAAACCCTGGAGTGACTGCCAGCCAGTGTAGGCAGCCTGAGCTAGGAGGACTAACAATTGAAAGCTGGCCATTCATTCACAACCCTGAGGACTAAAATCTTACTTCATCTTCAAGAGAAGCCCTGTGGCAGAGTGACCGCCTTGCATGTAGAAGTCTATGAGTTCGATCCCAGTGGCATCTGCAGCAGGACTTCTTTAACCTCTGGAGACGCTGGTTGCTGGGGCTAATGGGATTTGGGAGTCCCAACAACACTGAGCGGACGGGCACAAAAGCAGTTTCCTACCCCCAATATAGAAGGCAGCCAGGGTGTGCAGAAGGGCACACTTGAAGATTATTCAGATCAGTGATCTTCAACCGTGGTCCCCAGATGTTGTTGGGACTACTATTCCCATCATCCCTGGCTATGAGGGCCAGACATGATGGGAGTTGTAGTCCGACACGGTAGACGGACCCTGATTTAGACGATTGTTTATTATTCATTTCGACAATTTATATCCCGCTTGAATACAGTCGTCTCCAGGAAGCTCATGGCAATGAAGCCAAAACAAGTTAAAACTATGAAAACCAGAGTTTGATTAAAAAGCCTGCCACAATTTTTAAAAGTCTTGTGTTAGTGCCGGAGGTTCACCGGGTAGAGGAGGGCCTGTCTAAAGGGAGTTCCACAAAATCACTGCGCTGATTGCACGGCTCCTGGGAGGCACCCAAGTAATGGGGACCACAAACAGTGACTCCCCTCAGAGATTGATCAAAAAGATCAGGAGGTCCTAATATATTGCTGTTTAGGGCAAGCAGACCCCCACCCCCTATTTCCAACCACCAAACCCCACACCTCTAAGGGAGGCGGAAAAGGCAGCTGAGATCGGACAGCTCCCAAATGAACACAACCCAGTCTTGCACTCTGCTGCCCAGGGCTCAAAATCTGTACTCTGGTAGTTCAATCTAGAACCCACCTTTTCCATTCCCTCCTTTGCCCCTGCACCCCCAACCTGAACCGTTTTAATATTTCAGATTAAAAACCCGTCTGCTGTGGCCTTCAGCTGAAGTCTGGCATGTGATTAAATTCCAGTTGTCTTTAAGAGACTTAAGCCTCGACCATCTGGTAACTTCCACGGAGACACCCAAGTGGCGAAGGAAAGGAAAGCCAGGAAAAGTGCAATTTTTAAAGGGAGAAAACAGAAAATTTAAAAAAAAATTGGCAGGCTTGGTGTTGCTTTTCAAGGGTCTCAACATTAGCATAGTGGGCAGAGAGACAGGGAACCTGTGGAGCTTTAAAAATCCACATTATCTGGCTAGCATCTGCTCTCAGGGCCAACGCAACAAACAAGGCCAGGATACGAAACAAGGAAAACCACGTGACAACGCCTGTCCCTGACTGTACAATTTCAAGATGCGATGGAAAGTCACATAGCAAAAAATCCCTGAAAGCAGAAAGTTAGCATCTCAAGGAGGAGCCTTGCTTTCTTCCTGACATGCGAGCTATCTTTTGGGTTCTTTGTTCCCAAGCCCCCTCCACCCTGCCATTTTCATTGCTCTTGCGTTTCCATTTCAATTCCTGAATGTCAGCACCCATGCTCTGATCAGGAATGCCGGTTCACAGAAATTACCGGCACCCATTTAAAGCATACGCGAACCCGCTGGGAATTTGGGACACAGAATTAACGGTGTCCAACGCAACTCGAAAACATGGATGGCCAAATTGGCATCAATTTCAGAGACCTAGTGGGAAGTTTGAGAAGATCTCCAGTCCTCCAGATGTTGCTGAAATGGCCAGACTAATAGCCATTGGGATTTGGGGGAGACTGACAACACCTGGAGCGCCACGGGTCCCCCAGACCCTGACGTAGCGCAAAACCACAATTTAGGGAAGATTTTCCTGCTTTTCCTCCAGGATTTATTTTCAGTTTGGAGGTAGAAGGAGGGTTCTGCCTACTCAACAGCCTACAAACACAAACTGTCTGCAACCAGGCAAACAACAACCACCCGATATTTATTTACGCGAGGAATTGAATTATTTTTCAGGTTTTAGGTATCAGTTGGCTGGTGGTGAGATACAGAATTCAATAAGGGGTGATGGCAAACCTCTCAAGATTTCTTCTCTTCCACCTCCACGAAATCCTGGGAGAAGGAAGTCTCACCCACTCACAAAAACACCCCATCACAACTGTTGTGTATCTTTGGAGGAAATTTTTTTCTTTCACCCAACCCCCAATCTTGAGAGAATGAAGTTGTTCACCCCACTCAATAAACAATATGTTTTATATATAACTGTGTGTGGCAATATTAAAATTTTCCTGTGATTTTTTTGGGGGGAGGGCAGAGAAGAGAAGGGATCTGGAAGTTGCTCTCCACCCCCTTTTACTCTCCCAGGGTTGCTTTTTTCTACTTTTGCTGTGCGGGGCAGGGTTGAAGAGAAGGAATAAAACAGTTTAACTTATATAAAGGAGTTAAAATCTGGCATTGCTCTCTCAAGTCTACTCCGCTCCCCTAAAATGTTTATTTATCCTGGGACCTTCTGCATGCAAAGCGTGTGGTCTATCACTAACCTATGCACCCCCCCTCAATTTCTTTAATATATACAGGGAGGGAGAAATTACAGGTCCCTCCTCCATATTCCTTTACTACGCCTTCAGATCAGGACTGAGCTGCACCCTTCTCCCTATTTTGCCCCCCGCAACCCCATTTCATTTTTATGTTGAGATACTCTATATCAGTGGTGTCCAAACTTTTTTCAAAGAGGGCCAGATTTGATGAAGTGAAGGGCTGTGAGGGCCAACCAAAGTTGTTGAGCTTTTTTTCAATCAATCAATCAATCAATTAATCTTTATTACGGTCCAGAGACCCAACAAATCATTACAAATCAATGCACAATTCATACAGCCTACCCCCAGGTTAGCTTTTTTTTAGTGTTGAAGTTGTTGAGGTGTTTTTTAAAGGATTTTTGGATTTTTACACTGTCACAGGGACTCCCTTCTCCCCATGCTGCTCTCAATATCATTTTCATGCCCATTTTGAGATCTCTCCCACCCCCCAGGTTTTTCAGGGGGGAGCAACCCACCTTCCTTTCCTCTCAAAGCAGAACTCAGATGCCCCCATCTCCTCCAGTCTGAGACCCTCCCCACTCCTTGCAGTTCCAGGTTTCTGTTGAGATACATGGATTTTTGGAGTTGGGGGGGGGGACAGCACCCATCTCCCTTCTCCCCTCCCCAAAATCTGCTTGACCTCTCAAAAGCAAAATTGAAACGGACCCTTCCGTGAGCACCTTTCCACCCCAAGTTTGTTTTCGTGAGTAGGAAACAGAAGAAAACACCACCCTCTTCTCCACTTCCTCCTCTTTCAAAACAGGACCGAAGTGGACCAGCCCCACTCCATTTTGAGGTCCCCCCCCCCAAGGATCTATTTACACTGAGATGCACTGAAGAAGGCGAACCACCATGTTATTCTGCCTTCCCTCTACTGCCTCCCCAGAGGGCTTTGTTGGGGGGGTCACCCCTTCCCACATTTTAAGTCTTCAGCCCCCCCCCCCAAAAAATCCATCCCATATTGGGAGGGTTGCTCTTTTCCTCTATATTTTGCAGGAGGGAGGAGGAACCCCACTCCACACACCCTATTTCCTACCCCCTCAAAGCAGGACTGAAATGCCCCCCCAAAATACCAGAACCTCCCCAGTTTATTTAAGCTAATATCCACTGAGAGATGAAAACCACCAGCCTGCCCTGTCCCTCCCCCACTTGCAACCCCCAGAGAAGCAACCTTGGTGGGGGGGGACCCCTTGCCCCCCATCCCCAGATTTTGAGGACCCCCCCAATCCATTTATGCTGAGATACTCCCCCTCCCAGACCCTCCTTCCCATTGCTCCCCCACGACCCCATCAATGCAGAGCCCCCCCATTTTGAGGTGCCCCCCCTAAATCTCCCTCCGCGCCCCCACCCCTTTAATCGAGGCCTGGTGGGCGGGGCCTGGCGAGGCCCCACCCCCTTAAAGGGGAAGGCCTTTCGGGCCTACCTGCTCGGCTCCGGCTCCCGGGAGCGGCCCGGCGTCGCGTCCGTCTCGGAGAGGGGCAGCTCGCCCAGCGGCTCCTCAGGCTCCCCGCCAGGCCCCTCTCCCGACTGCGGGGCGGCCTCCGCCTCCTCGGCCGCTTCCTGCTTCCCCGCTCCGGCCCGGCCCCGGGTCCCCTCATTGGCGAGGCCGCTTGCCGCTCTGAGGCTGACCTCCCGGCTGCCTGGCGCTCCATTGGGCGAACGGGACGTCGGTCAAGGAAGACTCCCGGTCTCCCCGCCCGCCATTGGGCGAATGGGGCTATCAGTCAAAGGCGACGTTCCGCCTTCGCCGAACTCGTTCCTCGTCGGAGGCGTTCCGCTCGCTGGGCAGCCCTACTGGCTGCGCGGCCTGCCGCTCAAGTGGTTCGCGCCCTCCTCATCCGCTCTCGACTTGGTGCTTTGCCAAGCCGAGCCAGGAGGAGAGATGTAGCCAGCTGGGGGAGCCTCCCTTCGGCCAGCGTCTATTGGCTAAGGCATCTATCATTCTCCGAGATATCCAACTAACTATTGGCTAGGGCTGCTTGCCACTCAGCTGGGCGCCAAACAAGCCTTTCTATTGGCTGCGAGCCTTCAGGGAGGCTCGGCTTTAATTTCATTCGCTGGACACCTGAGGGAATACAGAAACGGCAGCAGGTGCCCATTTGCTGAGGCGGCGCGTCTCAGACAAGACCCTCCCACCTATTAGTATTCGGCAAGGAGATGGGCGGGGCTTGCAGGGGGCGGGAACTAGCGCCTCACGCTCTACCTTCTAATTGGCTGTCCTTCGTGCCTTTTAAAACGAACAAACCAACCACCAGCGCTTAGGCTTATTGGGGGAAATCCGTGTCACTCAAATGAGTTGCCCCCGCCTCAGGCTTCTCACCTCATTCTCCTATTGGTAGGTCACTTCTTGGAAGGCGGGCCGTATTCTGGCCATTCAAAATAATGACTGAGCCCTCTAATAGCCGCACGGTGAAGGAACGCCGAAGACCTGGGTGGCGATTGGCCAAAGCAAACGTCCGTCCAAACGCTCCTCGCAGGAGGGAGAACGAAGGGAAATCAACAGTACCGCAAGGGATTATGGGATAGTGGCCTTTAAATGGAGACGCGCAAAGGAGTCTGGGGGAGGGAAGGGAAAGTGGTCCAAAGGTCTGTGAGTGAAGCATTCTGGGGGAGTGGCGCAAGGGATTCTGGGTAATAATGGAAAATTTGAACCCAGGGCCTGACAAATTAATTTTTTAAACATCTGGATCAAACCTTCCAGCTTTGGTTTTCCAGCTTCACAACTGCAAGCTCCATTGAGGACATGTTGTTATTTAATATTAATTAATGGGAATACAACTTAATTTTTTAATTGCTATTAATAATGTTTTGGGTGGCGCTGTGGGTTAAACCACTGAGCCTAGGATTTGCCGATCAGAAGGTTGGCGGTTCGAATCCCCGCAATGACGGGGTGAGCTCCCGTTGCTCGGTCCCTGCTCCTGCCTACCTAGCAGTTCGAAAGCACGTCAAGTGCAAGTAGATAAATAGGTACCACTCCGGCGGAAAGGTAAACGGCGTTTCCGTGCGCTGCTCTGGTTTGCCAGAAGCGGCTTAGTCATGCTGGCCACATGACCCGGAAGCTGTACGCCAGCTCCCTTGGCCAGTAAAGCGAGATGAGCGCCGCAACCCCAGAGTCGGCCACGACTGGACTAACGGTCAGGGGGTCTCTTTACCTTTACCAAGGTTGGTAGGAACACCTGCGGCCTGGAATGTGTTGCTCTGCTACAACTCCCAGGGTTCAGCATGGCCAGTCCCCGGTGAGAGTTGTAGCGCAGCAACAATGGAAGCGCCTAGGGTCCTTGCCTGTTGTCTTTGTCCATGGAGTTTTCTTGGCAGGGATACTGGAGTGGCTTGCCGGTTCCTCCTCCAGGTGGATCACGTTTGGTCAAAACTCTCCACTATGACCTGTCCATCTTGGGTGGCCCTGCACGGCAGAGCTCATAGCTTCTCTGAGTTATTCAAGCCCCTTTGCCACGGCAAAGCAGTGATCCATGATTTTTTATTGGGAGAAAAGCAATGACAAACCTAGACAGCATCTTAAAAAGCAGAGACACCAATAAAGGTCCGTATAGTGAAAGCTGTGGTTTTCCCAGTAGTGATGTATGGAAGTGAGAGCTGGACCATAAAGAAGGCTGATCACCAAAGAATTGATGCTTTTGAATTCTGGTGCTGGAGGAGACTCTGGAGAGTCCCATGGACTGCAAGAAGATCCCACTTCTCCATTCTGAAGGAAATCAGCCCTGAGTGCTCACTGGAAGGACAGATCCTGAAGCTAAGGCTCCAATATTTTGGCCACCTCATGAGAAGAGAAGACTCCCTGGAAAAGAGCCTGATGTTGGGAAAGATGGAGCGCATAAGGAGAAGGGGACGACAGAGGACGAGATGGTTGGACAATGTTCTCGAAGCTACCAGCATGAGTTTGACCAGACTGCGGGAGGCAGTGGAAGACAGGAGGGCCTGGCGTGCTCTGGTCCAGGGGGTCATGAAGAGGCGGACACGACTAAACAACTAAACAACAACAACAGGGTCCTTGCCTAGGGAACTTTCCAAAGAGGAATATGACAGGAAAAGCCTCTGACTGTGTATGCTCTGTACATTTAAAGCACCCTCCCCCAAAATCCTGGGAATGGTATTTGACAGAGCTACAATGCTCAGCAAAATTTTAGTCCTCAGGGTTCTGTGGTAAACAAAATCTGCCCTTATTCCCTTATGGGGGACACTAAGAACCCTTATAGAGTCCTTTGTAGGTTCTCCATCGGTAGGAGAAAATAACAGAGGCCAACCAGAGAATATTGAGAAGCAAAGCAGCTAGTAAGCCTGATCTTTATTGAACTGTTGCAACAGGGTGCTCCCCTCACACGCAGGAAAGGAGGAGGACCCAGAACCAAGGTGTGCCTGCCCTTATAGACATTTTAAATTCCCTGCCCTGGAGCTCAAGACCACCCCTCCATACAACATACATCACCGAAGGGGTGTAACCCAAGACCACCACCCCAGATACATCATACCTACATCTCAGAGAAGGCGGTCTACAGCAGAAATCTGAGTGTGTTGTTTATCTCGTCTGTCAGGTTATCTGATAATGCCTTATCTGATAGCCTTTCCTGGTAGTTTGGCCATTTATTTGAGCTGGTGATTACCCACTTCCGGAGACAACGGGTAGGTTCCCTCACCTCACTCCCTCCTTGCAGAGAAATTTGGTCAGTTTGGGAGTCAAAATGGTTTCAGGACTGTCTTCCTGTGCTGCTCCAGACACGTGGTCCACATATCTCTGTACGTGCTTGGTTGGTACATTTATGAACATTTATTATATACAAAAGGGACGCGGGTGGCTCTGTGGGTTAAACCACAGAGCCTAGGACTTGCCGATCAGAAGGTCGGCAGTTCGAATCCCTGCGACGGGGTGAGCTCCCGTTGCTCGGTCCCTGCTCCTGCCAACCTAGCAGTTCAAAAGCATGTCAAAGTGCAAGTAGATAAATAGGTACCACTCCGGCGGGAAGGTAAACGGTGTTTCCGTGCGCTGCTGTGTTTTGCCAGAAGCGGCTTAGTCACGCTGGCCACATGACCCGGAAGCTGTACGCCGGCTCCCTCGGCCAATAAAGCGAGATGAGCGCCGCAACCCCAGAGTCAGCCACGACTGGACCTAATGGTCAGGGGTCCCTTTACCTTTACGTATTATATATAAATGACCTTAATTTTTTTATTTCAGTTCTGATATAGGAAGCTTCCGAGTCAGACCACTGGTTGTCTGTGTACCTCTATGCGGCTCAAGACAGTATATCTAAGACCTCAAAATTCCTATCACAACAGCGACCAACAAGTTAAAGCATGCGGCGTCCTCAAGGCCTCCCCGTTGCCTTTCATCCGGGAGTCATTGTGCTTTGTCCTCCCTCCTTGCCAAGGGGTGCCAAGTGATTTTCATCTCCCGCCGTCCACTTCTCCATCGCTGCCCTGTCGCTGCGACTGGGGTGCACCAGCTTGTAAACAATCTTGCTTTTATGCGCCTCTGAAATCAGTCTCTTTCCACCCTGCCGCCCTCCCCGAGAGCCAAGGCCTTTCGCTTGGATGTTTTCCAAGCCGATCGAGTGATGCGGCAGTTTCTCCCGAAAACAGGGCCTCGTCTGTGCCTCGGTCCGCTCCGTTTTCAACAGCGAGGTTATCGGGGGAGCCTCGGCCTCTCTTTCAAAAGGGCCTTTTCTTCCCGGCATGTCAGGTGGTGGAACCTGAGAGAGTCGGCCGCAAGCCAGAAGGCTTTTGGCTGGAGGGACGAAGTCTCCTTTCCTCGGTCACCCCCACCCCCCCCGACTTCTGCCGACTCTCAGAGGGCTCCTGGATGGAATAAAGGGTTGACTATCCTTTAAAGTGTAGATCAGAACATCCGCAAAACACGAGGTTGCCATCTTTTATTGTGTGCTTTTGAACGACAGCGGGGGGGAAATTCAGCAGCAGGTCACATCCTGCTGAATGTAAGGATTAAGGGGGAGAGGCTTCACCAGATGAATATCGGCATGTTACACGGCAGCCACGCTGGGGAGAAGCTGCAGTAGTTGCAATTCCACCTGTCACTTTATTGAAGATAATTTCTTTTTTAAAAAAGCACAACAATCTGTGCTCTTGAAGTAAGAAGCAAAGAATTGTAGCGTTGGAAGGGGTCCCCCAAGAGGTCATCCAGCCCAACCCCCCTGCCATGCCTCTTGCTTGCCTGGATGAGGGATGGAGGGGCGTGTGTATGTGTGTACTCGAACAGAGGAGACATATAGACAGACTGCCTTACATTGAGTCGGACCATTGGGGTCCATATAGCTCAATATTGTCCTCACTGGCTGGCAGCAGCTTTCCAGGGTTTGGGGCAAGGGGGTTGTCCAAGCGCCAACTCGAGATGCCAGAGATCAAACCAGGGGTGTTCTGCATGCAAAGCAGGGGATCTGCCACAGAGGGATACAGCCGTCCCCTTCAAAATAGGCTTAAGATTCTAGTCCTCATGGTTTCGCAGTATTGTATTCGCTAGTAGCTAGTTTCGCTAGTAGTCGCAGTATTGCACTCTACACTAGAGTCCAAGCAAGGCATGAAAAAAGAAGTGTGTCTACCAGGGCATGTGCAGAGTGTGCCCACTTTCTCACTAGGGGATTGGGTTTCCCAGCCGGGGATCCTTTTTAACCGTAAAATACGATGAAGGTTCATTTCAAATGCTTGTCCTACTCAGAATGCACCCACTGAAATTAAGGGAAGTTGCAGGGGTTGGTCTAGATGTCCCTTAGGGTTCCCCTCTAGATCCAGAATTCTGTGACTAACTTAGATCCATTGATTTCAGGGTGTCTCCTTCCCGCTTTGCCTGGATGCAACCCTCCGCCTACAAGTGGAAACAGAACTAGCCCTACGGAAAAGGCCTTTGCACCTTGCTGGGCGGCAGGTATTTGGGGGCAGAAGGCGGGGAGAGGCGGCAAAAATTTATTCCGTGCCCCCACGAGAGCTTGGATGTGCACAGAGGGGGCTATTGTTTGGCAGGGCTGTGTGCCAGGCAGCCGAGACTTTATAAGAGCTTCCCGCTGGCATCTCACATGCCTACGAAGAAGCCAAAGTCTGGATCCGTTCAGCCCTGCCGTCGGGGAAGAGAAAATGGTGAGTGAGGACAAGAACCCCGAATCATGGCCGGCGGGGCTGCACCTCAAGAGCCCACCCTACGTAAGTAGTTCACTTTAAAAGTGAGTGGGGGGAAGGCCACCTCATTTTTTAAACCCCCCATTGGGTCTCCCGTTCCTTTAACCGCTGCTCAGCAGGCAGGAATCCATCAGGGGAAGCTCTTTCCAGCCTTGTGTGGTTGCCGTGCACAGTGGCGGGGAGAGAAGCTGCACCGGTGGGATTTCTGCCTGCTGCCTTGCTAGGGGGTGGGGTTGAAACGCCCAGAGTGGGAATGCGTACGGTTATCGACCTGCCAATTTTTTAAACTCTTCGGGCCTCGGTTCTCCAGCTCGACGAGAGCACCCTTAAGCATGTGCAGAGTGCAAATGCGGAAACAGGCTGACATGTCACAGATTTTAGAAAAGGGATTTCAGGTGCTACTAGATGCCATCAACCCCCTTTTTCTTTCTTTCTCTCTCTCTCTCTTCTCACCCCCTTCCCCATTTTTTGTTCAGACTCTCCACTCCAGCCTTGAGCTGGCAGAGCCTCCTGTCGCCTCGAACCGCAAGCTGGTGATTCTGATGGTGGGCGCTGTCTCAGCTCTCAGCATCAGCATCGTGGGAGTCCTGCTGGCCACCTACCTCGGGCGGGCGGACTGCGTCCAGGTACGATACGATACCATAATCTTTATTGTCATTGTCCCATACAGGACAACGAAATTGAAAAAAAAACTATATCAGACATTCAAAAGCCAACAAGCCTGCTATCCCAGGTATCGCAGCCTGGTTAACCCCCTAAAAATACCCCATAATTAAATACAATACAGTGGTACCTCAGGTTACAGACGCTTCAGGTTACAGACTCCGCTAACCCAGAAATAGTACCTCGGGTTAAGAACTTTGCTTCAGGATGAGAACAGCAATTGGGCTCTGGCGGCGCGGCAGCAGCGGGAGGCCCCATTATCTAAAGTGGTACCTCAGATTAAGAACAGTTTCAGGTTAAGAACAGACCTCCAGAACTAATTAAGTTTGTAACCAGAGGCACCACCGTATACTCGCACAGAGTCTACCTTACACTGCGTTTAAAACCAAAATTGCATTTGGGTAGAAACTGTTTCTCAGGCGGCTAGTCCTAGTCTTTATAACCCTGGACCTTCTTCCAGAAAGCAGAAGCTGAAAGAGATCATTTCCGGGGTGCGCACTATCTCTGCAGCTTTCTTATGGCACCTGGAAGCATAGATTTGATCCAAGGTGGGAAGAGCGCACCCAATTATTCTCTCCGCAGTCTTTACAACCCTGGACAGCATTGTTTTTTCCCTGGCTGTGCAGCTCCCAAACCACACACACAGATCATAAGTTAAGACACTCTCAACAGTACAATGGTAGAATTCCATCAACAGGTCCTTTGAGAGATTATTACGGAGGACAGGCGATGATGGAGACAGCGCCTACCTTCTGCTTTCATCGGTGGAAGTCCTGGTGGTCTAAATCCAGCACGTTCTGCCTTCCGCCACCTTCGGCCAGGGCAGCCACATTTCAATCTTTTCCCCCTGCTTCCTTTCTCGGCAGAGAGACGCCTTCAGCTTCCTCCCTCCCCAAGTCAACGTCCAGAACGAAGCGTCTCTCTTGTTGGCGCTCAGCGAACTGGGTGAACAAGGCGTGGCTCCAGGGATCACCTGCGACTTGAGAAACGTGAGTTGCAGAATCGCCAGTAGGGCCAGAATTAGTGTCGCAAGAGGCTATGGGGACAGTGTTGCTGTTTTTCTCTCCCAATGGGGTCTCCTTAAGTTGTCCAGTAAGTGCGTTAGCAGTCACTGAACCGCACTAAGGTGGATTTAAGAACATAGAAAGCTGCTTTGAGTCAAACTGGTGGTGGATCTATCCCCTAAGTGTGTGTGTGTGTGTGTGTGTGTGTGTGAGAGAGAGAGAGAGAGAGAGAGAGAGAAAGTATTGTCTGGGAAAGCAGCTTTGCAAGGTCTCTCTAAGTTTGTTGTTGTTGTTTAGTCGTTTAGTCGTGTCCGCCTCTTCGTGACCCCCTGGACCAGAACACGCCAGGCACTCCTGTCTTCCACTGCCTCCCGCAGTTTGGTCAAACTCATGCTGGTAGCCTCAAGAACACTATTCAACCATCTCGTCCTCTGTCGTCCCCTTCTCCTTGTGCCCTCCATCTTTCCCAACATCAGGGTCTTTTCCAGGGAGTCTTCTCTTCTCATGAGGTGGCCAAAGTCTTGGAGCCTCAGCTTCAGGATCTGTCCTTCCAGTGAGCACCCAGGGCTGATTTCCTTCAGAATGGATACGTTTGATCTTCTTGCAGTCCATGGGACTCTCAAAGAGTCTCCTCCAGCACCAGAATTCAAAAGCATCCATTCTTTAACGATCAGCCTTCTTTATTGTCCAGCTTTCACTTCCATACATCACTACTGGCAAAACCATAGCTTTTACTATACGGACCTTTGTTCGCAAGGTGATGTCTCTATTTTTTAAGATGCTGTCTAAGTTTGTCATTGCTTTTCTCCCAAGGAGCAGGCGTCTTTTAATTTCGTGGCTGCTGTCACCATCTGCAGTGATCATGGAGCCCAAGAAAATAAAATCTCTCACTGCCTCCATCTCTTCCCCTTCTATTTGCCAGGAGGTGATGGGCCCAGTGGCCATGATCTTTGTTTTTTTGATGTTGACCTTCAGACCATATTTTGCGCTCTCCTCTTTCACCCTCATTAAAAGGTTCTTTAATTCCTCCTCACTTTCTGCCATCAAGGTTGTGTCATCTGCATATCTGAGGTTGTTGATCTTTCTTCCGGTGATCTTAATTCCGGCTTGGGATTCATCCAGCCCAGCCTTTCGCATGATGAATTCTGCATATAAGTTAAATAAGCAGGGAGACAATATACAGCCTTGTCGTACTCCTTTCCCAATTTTGAACCAATCAGTTGTTCCATATCCAGTTCTAACTGTAGCTTCTTGTCCCACATAGAGATTTCTCAGGAGACAGATGAGGTGATCAGGCACTCCCATTTCTTTAAGAACTTGCCATAGTTTGCTGTGGTCTCTAAGTTTTAAGGTATCCAAAGTGCATTAGAGTTAATTAAACCACCCTGAGGTTCTCTTAAGAGCATAGGAGTATCTCTTTTATTCATTTGAAATGTATAGCTTACATTAACGTAACACCATTAAAAAGAGAGAGCTGAGAACACGAATAACCTTTGCAAAATGGATCGGAGATGTAGCGGAAACAATAGCCAGCTGAACGACCCGAGTGCCGTAAAATCAGACCTGGGGACAGGGGGGAGTGTGGGATTCGGGGTTTGGGGGCTTCCTCTGCAAGATGCTACCTCTCTGCCCCCTCTCTCCCCCCACAGCACTTGATGGTGTACCATGGCCAGCCAGAAGGGTGTGTGGCCCGAAAGATGGAGGTGTCCGAACCACTACCCTCCTGCCAGGAACTGGAGGCGTACTTCCAAGCTGTCTTGGTGAGGATCGGCAGGTGTCCTGGGGGCGGTTCTAGGCACACGGGGCATGTGGCTTGGAGTTACGGCCCTTACCCTGAAAGCAAAGCAAGATCCTAGTCCTCAATGTTTTGAGGACAGGGCTGATTTGAACAGGAACAGAGGAATTAGTAAAGGTCCATCTTGGGAAACTGAACCCGGGACCATCTGTTTTCGAGGCATCGGCTCTGCTGCTGAGCTGCGGCCCTTTCCTTAAAAGTAATTCTAAGATTCCGGTCCTCATGGTTCTGAAAGAAACACTGACATATAATTAAATGCAGCATCTCAAAACAAAGCAAACATGGGTCATCCCCTGCCTTTGAACTGTTCTTTTAGACATAATTAATGCAAACATGATCAGTAGCTGTTTGTTATTTTATACATTTTTTACTTTATACATTTTTATCCGTATGGAAACTTGTTGAATAATAATTCGGTAATAGTTGATCTCTGGTTTTATGTATACGGTTTTAACTGTACGGTTTTATGTGTTACTGCTGGAAACTGCTCTGACCCCCCCCCCCTTGAACGAATATCAATATACAACTGTTGTTATATAAACCAACAAATGATACCAGCCGGTTAAAAGCGATTCAACAGCACAGACCCTGTGCATGTTTGCTCTGAAGCAAGCCCCACTTGTTCAAAGGTTTTTACTACCAGGTAAACAGGCCTAGCGGGGGTTGCAGGCTTAGAGCTGTTTCATCTGACAACAGACTGCAGTTTAACTAAAAAGGTGCCAACTAAGAGCCAGAAAAAGGGGATGACTCATCCTTCAAGGTTTATTTTGGGTGGGGGTTGGGGATCCGAAGAGTCTTGCTTCCAGCTTCAAGATTTGTGGACTGGGGTCTCCTTCTTCAGATGCATGAAGTATCATCTTGAGTTGCAAATACAACACCCACAGGTGCTCAGAGGGCTGGTTGTGGCTGTCAAGTCAGAAGGGAGTTTGCAGCAAGTTTAAGGACAAGTATACCTAACAGTTACGTAGCAAGGTTGGAGCAGCTAAACCAAAACGGTAAAAAAACACTAAAGTCAATAAGCAGGGAGTCCCAGAGATCGGTGCTGTCCTATTATAGGACTGAGAGTGTGTGTGAATACAGAAGCAGCAAGGTTTCTGTGTGTACAGAAATAGAAGCGGGAGAGAACACACACCCAGAGGAAGAATGGTTGGTGAAAATCTTGGAATACGCAGAGATGGCAAAATTGACGGCACTGATAAAAGATACAAATGTAGAATGTTTTAAAGAAGACTAATGGGACACGGGTGGCGCTGTGGGTTAAACCACAGAGCCTAGGACTTGCCGATCAGAAGGTTGGCGGTTCAAATCCCCGCAATGGGGTGAGCTCCCAGTGCTCGGTCCCTGTTCCTGCCCACCTAGCAGTTTGAAAGCACCTCAAAGTGCAAGTAGATAAATAGGTACCCCTCCGGCGGAAAGGAAACGGCGTTTCCATGTGCTGCTCTGGTTCGCCAGAAGCGGCTTAGTCATGCTGGCCACATGACATGGAAGCTGTATGCCGGCTCCCTCGGCCAATAAAGCGAGATGAGCGCCGCAATCCCAGAGTCGGCCACGACTGGACCTAATGGACCCTTTACCTTTTTAAAGAAGACTGAAAACCATTTCAAGTTTTTATAAAAAGTGACTTCCCGTATGTGAAGACCACAGCGGGGATTGAAGTGTAAGAAAACAGCAGAATATATTAGGAAACACATTAGAAATTCGGTAAGATGGAACCTTAAAATGCAATTGTACGTAACTTGAGTTATATTGAGAGCATGAAGCGAGAACATTGTATGTAGCAGTTGTCAAACCTGCTTTTGCCGGCTCTGTTTCTTGTCCTGTTGCAGAAAAATGCCACGCTGGGAATCACCTCGGAGGTGCAGATCGTGGGGACTGCATCGCTGGGCAGCCTCACCACCCTGCTGTGTAGCAACAAGCCCACCTACCTGGTCAACAGTTTTGCACGTAAGTAGGGCAGAAAGCAGGGACGCGGGTGGCGCTGTGGGTTAAACCACAGAGCCTAGGACTTGCCAATCAGAAGGTTGGCGGTTCGAATCCCCGTGATGGGGTGAGCTCCCGTTGCTTGGTCCCTGCTCCTGCCAACCTAGCAGTTCGAAAGAACTTTTAAAAGTGCAAGTAGATAAATAGGTACCACTCCGGCGGAAAGGTAAACGGCGTTTCCGTGTGCTGCTCTGGTTTGCCAGAAGCGGCTTAGTCATGCTGGCCACATGACTTGGAAGCTGTATGCCGGCTCCCTCGGCCAATAAAGCGAGATGAGCGCCCAGAGTCGGTCACGACTGGATCTCATGGTCAGGGGTCCCTTTACCTTTACCTAGGGTGGAAAGCTGCCGCTGGAGTGGACTGTACAGACCATACCTCTGTCAGAGGGGTGGGGGGAAGACAGAGAGAGGTCTGGATATCTGATTTAGGAGCGAGAAGCAAGATTTGAACTATAAGTCCCAACAGCAGCAGCAGCAACCCTGGCCACTGGGCCAGTGCTTGCTAGGGCTGATGGGAGTTGTAGTTCAGCAACAGCTGGAGGGCCGAAGGTTCCCCACACAGTGGTTCTCAACCTGTGGGTCCCCAGATGTTGTTGGACTACAACTCCCATCATCCCTGAGCTCTGGCCTTGCTAGCTAGGGGTCATGGGAGTTGTAGTTCAACAACATCTGGGGATCCACAGGTTGAGAAAAGCTGGTAGAGATGCCCAGATCTCTCTCTCCCAGTACAAATCCGACCGATGTAGTTTGTAAAATGCCAAATTTTTGACGATGCCAAAAGTTCCTCTAGTCCAAGGAAGGCTAATCCCTGGTTTGGGGAGCCAGTTTGCACATACACACCCAAAAGAATTTGGATCAAGATTTAAAAAATGATCAAAGTAGACGCAGGATTGCACACAGAAGCCTTCTGGCATCAAAGACGCCCTTTGGTTGGAAAAGGGAGAGTTTATATCACAAGAGCCCTTTGGCAGAACAGGGTCTAGCATCGCACACTAACACAACAGGGGATGCATTTCCTAATACAGTGGTGCCCCGTAAGACGAACGCCTTGCAAGACGGAAAACCCGCTAGACGAAAGGGTTTTCCGTTTTGGAGGCGCTTCGCAAAACGAATTTCCCTATGGGCTTGCTTCGCAAGACGAAAATGTCTTGCAAGTTCCTGCGGTTTTTTCCCCCTCCCCCCCCCTTTTTCTAAGCCGCTAAGCCGCTTATCAGCTGATCCGCTAAGCTGATAAACCGCTAAAAACTGCTACACCGCTAATAGTGCTAATCTGCTAAACTGTCAATGGGCTTGCTTCGCAAGACGAAAAAACCGCTATACGAAGAGACTCACGGAACGGATTAATTTTGTCTTGTGAGGCAGCACTGTAGACAGGACTTGTTGAGCCCACCTCTTCTTTAAAAATATTTTATTTCCCCCATTTCTTTGCAGCTTCTCCAAGGCACACCATGAGCAGAATTGCTTAAAAGAAGTCGGGAAGTTGTGCAGACCAGCAATCAACATCTCCTCTTGCCTCCTCCCTGCAAAACCCCCAAGACAAAGGACCTCGCCTGAACCTGTCACTATTGATTTCCCCCATATAGGAAAGTATGTGGGGAGGGGGCCGAGACCCTGTTTCACTGCAGCTCAAGTTTGTATGTGATTTCCCCCCTCCCTGCAACTCCTTGTCATAACCAAATCATTAGCAATAACAAGATGATAAAAAAAAACTGAAAGGGTGTTTGTGTGTCCGTTTCATGCTAGAGTGTTTTGAAAAGGCGAACTTGAGGAGCAGCGTTGGAACAACGCAGACACAATTCTGCACTGGCACGGACCGCGATATTAAATTTCCTGAGAATCTGAGCAAAATGCAACACAAGGCAGCTCAGCCTCCCTTATTCAATGTGGCACGTGCCCTCTGGCGGGAGAAAGGATCATTGCATCGCACAGAAATCTACCCTTTGTTTCCATCACCCAGCCAGGCAGCCCCTCTTGCTGGAGAGCTTAATCTCAAATATTAAATATCTTCCGGCACTTGCCAATTTGTGGCCCTCTGCCCGGTCATTTGCACGATATTTGCATAAACCTCTTGTGCTCTGCATCGCTGCTAATTTGCCGCTTGACAGCCGAGGGTCCCCAAGTTGGCTTCTTTCGGTGTTTCCTGCAGAAGCACAGCTGCCTCACCAGAACATCTGGGCTCATCAACTAAGGAAGGTTTGCAGGAGCAGCAGTACCCATCGGCTATGAAAATGATGGAGTTTTCTTCACTTGCCCAGCTGCAGAAAACTTCCCTGGCCTCCAGTAAAATTAAAGCAAGCTTAATTTTTAAATTCCATTTAGGCTATTTATATACTGCTTCATCACAAGTGTCTCAAAGCTCTGATTTCATAGAAACAGAGAACTGAAGAGTTGGGGGTCATTTGGTCCATCATCCAGCAATGAAAGGAGCAGCATCCATCAGCTTCTGAGTCGGTTCCACTGTTGCCAACAGCTCTTGCTGTTAGAAAATTCTCCACGATGTTTAGCCAGAATCTTATTTCTTGTCATTTGAATCCACTGCCTTCACTCCTTCCCTCTGGATCGGAGCATTAAATGTACATTTCCCTCTCTCACAAACCAGGGTTCCTGGCTTACACTAAAGATTCCAAGATATGTATATATAAAAAGTTTATGCAAATGTCTCCTGAGGCTACGTTTCTGGGGTACTTAGGTTCCTTGGGGCACTGACTTTTCCTGGTTAGTTTCTGAAGCGCTCTAGGAAGTTCCGACCAAATTTTTTGCAATCTGCTAAAAGTTTCCCTCATTGCACAAACCAGGAATGTGGACTTACGCTCTGCTCAGTTTCAAAACAAGGCAACTTCAGACATGGGTTACGAGGCTGGCTTGTTTAACTAACCACTCGGCTGCGAACCACGATTCCTGCCAGAGCCCTGTGCAACAGAATAAGTCGGCTTTCTATGAAAGGGAAGCTGATCTTAGGTTCTGCTTGCCTTCTGGCTTCGCAGGACCTTGAACCCTTGGCTTTGCCCCTGCTCAGCTAGAATGTGGCATCCTTGCATTGGCAGCTGGTTCCTGTGGGGTCAGAGGAAGCCGCCCATCTCCTTAAAATAAGATTCTAGTTAAATAGGAATGAAAGCAGCTAACATTTGGGGCTCAACGCTTTTTTAAAAAAGGGGGGGAAAGAGGGATTTTCCTTGGAGAGTGACTCAGTCATTTAAAAGCACCAGATGGCAAAATTCAATTTTTCAGACCGCATGATATAATTTTGATACTGGCTGCTGGGAAGTATCTGTTGGGAAGGAGTTTATGAACCCATTCATGGCTATGGTAGACATTCAGCCATAAGGACTAAAAGGCCTCGGCTCCCATCAAGTCATGTAATCCAAATCCATCCAAACTGATGGCCGTTTTTTGTAATGAGGTTCGTAGTTGAATGGTTTAGAATTGTAAGCCTTCAGGTAGGGACTGACATATTCTCCATGTATGTAAGACAGTCTGGAAGCCTCTTTGGCTGAAGAGAGGGGTGCAAATAAATAAAGTAGTGCCCCGCAAGACGAACGCCTTGCAAGACGGAAAACCCGCTAGACAAAAGGGTTTTCCGTTTTGGAGGCGCTTCGCTAAACAAATTTCTCTATGGGGTTGCTTCGCAAGACGAAAAAATCTTGCGAGTTCCCGCGGTTTTTTTTCCGCCCCCTCCCCTTTCCTAAGCTGCTAAGCCGCTTAACAGCTGATCGCTAAAAGCCGCTAGACCGCTAATAGCACTAATCTGCTAAGCTGTCAATGGGCTTGCTTCGCAAGACGAAAAAACCGCTAGACGAAGAGAATCGCGGAACGGATTCTTTTCGTCTTGCGAGGCACCATTGTACATACAAAAACTGCAAGCCCCGTGAAAAACTCCGCAACTCATCACATATTTATATAAATCTACACACAGAATACACTTGGGATGCTGCGTGTGGTTCAAATCACCTCGCCTCAAAAACGATACTGTAGGCTTCCGGGTTAGCGCGAACGGCTAATGGCGGATTCCCTCCGAGCTCCGGAGGGAATCGGCTCTACTGAGGACGGGTCTTGCCGTGCCGGCGACACGGGGACCCTCAGAAACCGCAGGCGCGGAAGCCTGCGGACTTGGTGACTCGGTGGGCACCTTAAGCGCCCTCCCCGACCCACGAAGAGCCTTTTTAAAGGCTGCGGAGAGGGTACGGAGAGTGGCGTGGTGCTGAGAGTAGATCGCTACCTCGGTAGAGCGAAGCCGCAAGCCATGGCCGGAGAGCGCTGACTTTCTTCCCAAAATTTGGACTGGATAACAAAGGACCCGTGAGTAGTGGAATTTGGACTTTAAAATTTTATCCTGTGAATTCGGCACGATCGGGGGATGTGTTAAAGGGAAGTCCGCACCCCCTCTACTTATTGACGTTTCAAAGCAAGGAACGGAGAATTAAGGCGGAATGAATACTGTTTTGATGATTTAAAAGTTTCTCACAAATTTGATAGAACAAGATTTTTGTGCTGGAGAGAAAGGGAATTTGGAACTTTGTGTGTATCCCCCCCAAAAAACCCGGGAGTGTCCTATTTGGGTCCCGGAGGAAGAAGTGAAAGGAGTTTGACAGCTGTCAAAGAAGCTGTCAAACGGGCGGACAAAGTAAAGAATTTTGCTATTTAATAACTCTTGGAATTAAAGCTGATACATTTGGACTGAGGCGACTGGAAACAAAGTATTGATAATAACAAAGTAACAGATTATTGGAAAAGGACTACTAAATAACTGAAAGCCCCCTAGGGGGAATTAGTGACATTACAATGGCTGCAGAGGGAAAATTACTGGCGGAGATAGAAAAAATGTTCTTTCTCGTGGGAATCCTGCAGGAGCAGAGTATGGCTCTGAGTAAAGTTTTTATGACCTTGAATCTTGAAACAAACAACTCTGCTGAATGCACAAAGGAGATGCATGATAAAAATTCTGCAGCTGAGCAGGAAGAGATGCCTTTGGAATTGACAGAGAAAAAAGAAGGAGTTCAGACACTACAAGTGGAAAATATCAACCAAGAATTTGCAGCGTTAGAGTATGAGCAAGAAGACCTCTGGATTACAGACCTGCGAAAGATGAGAAAGAAGAAGAGAGAAGCCCCTGGAGTACTTGGAATATTAAAACTAGAAAGAACAAAGCAACATGATTGGGACTTTTCTCTTGAGTATGGAAAAATAGATGGTCTTTCGCAGCAAACACTCTTTAACATTCTGAATGAAAGAAAATATGATCTGACTCTGACTGAACTCCTTCGGGGTCTTAGGACCATCAAAGAGGACTACCAATATAGTTGGCAGAGAGGGACTGACAGAGAATCAGACGCCTCGGACGTGAGGAATCCGGGCTAGAACTATTTTTTGTTTGTTTTCTGGACATTTGTCTAGGAAGGGACAGAAACCGGGGCAGGGGGGGGAGAGAATAGAATTATAAAATGTTATGTTTTGTTTTACTTGGTCAATGGGACCTATAATTAATATAATAAAGGGAAAATTTGTGAAGGGGAAGTTAGACCGACCTTAAAAAAAAAAAAGAAATTATTGATTATAAGAGAATTGGATAGTTGAATATAGATAAACAAAAGAATTTAATTTTCAAAAGTAATGTGAATATTTTTAAGAGGTTAGGTAAGAACTTGCTGAATCAATATTGGAATTGGGATGTAAGAGGAGGGGGTGGGGGGAAGTCAATGAAAGTGGGTAAAGAAACTTAGGGTATGTAATTGTATATGTGTGTTTGTTTGTCTTTGTCTTTGTGTGTGTGTCTGTTGTTATAAAATGTAAAAACCCAATAAAAATTATTTAAAAAAAAAAAAACAAAAACGATACTGTAGAGCTCTTAAAGGTCCAGAAAAGGGCCACCGAAATGATCTAGGGGAATGGAGTGACCCCCCCATGAGGAAGGTTTGCGGCCTTTGAAAGAAAGGGCAGGGCAGAGGAGATGCAACAGAGTTCAAACTGTGGCAAAAGCAGAGAGAAGCTTTTCTCTCTCACAGTGCAAGCTGTCAAACTGAGTCAAAAAGGCAGCCGATTCAGGATGCGCAAAAGGAAATCCTTTGAACACCTGGAGGGCTGCAGCTTTGGGGAAAATGTGTTCCAACCCATAAGCCCACCTGCTTCCTAGTTTCCCCTTTTTTTGTCACAGGCGCTAAAGCCTTGCGTCTGTTGAAACCAGAAACTTGAGTTCTCTGTCCCGCCGGCAGCTGGAAGTTTTCCGGTGGCCGCAGTGCAATCGCGGACGTGTCTCTCAACCTCTTTGCGCCGATTTCGCGGCACGAAAACGAAGGTGCCTGCACGCAGGGAGGGGGACGGCGCCATTTTGTCGGAAAGGAAAGGGAGGTTAGGAGACCGGCCGTTCTGACATACACGAACCACAGCTTAATGGAAGCGGGCAGTGGAAAAACACAATGCCGCAAAGAAAATTTAAGGTTTTTATTACCCCCTAAACCGCAACCCAAAAAAGAAGAGAAGTTCTACCCACCCACCCTGACCCATAATAACCTGGTGACTCTCCCTGCCTCTCCCCAACTAGCCCGGAGAGAAGATTACGGACACTGATGGCTAGAAGGCTAGGTGAACTGGGGCATGCAGAGCCGGCGATGCTCTTGACTGAGTAACGGGGCTGAGGAGAGTTGGGGGCGCCACTGAGGGCCCCTGGCCTGCCCCTCCTCCCCACATCATTTCTTCTCCTCCTCTTTCTTGTCTTTGTTCTCCTTGGAGGCCTGCGAGGCCAGGGAGCCCATGGCGTTGCGAATGGCCTCGTTGTTGGGGTCGACTCCCGGCAGGTTCTCCAGGACGCTCTGCAGGAACTCGGGGTCTTGCATCACATCGTAGTCGTCCTCTTCCTGGACGCGGGAAACGTCCGTGAAACAGATAAAAATCAGATTGGAAGGAATTTAAGGATTATTTGCATAAATATTGTAATATAAATAATTAGAAGTCACCTGAAAGCACCAAATAGGCCTAGGATTAAAATTGGATTTAATTGCAAGTAAGTTGGTTTTGGAACAGTAAGAAAAGAGAATAAGATAGTTAATTGCTGGAAATAATTTTAGTTTAAGAATGATACTGGAGAGCTGTTACATGCAGATACAATGAAATTCAGAAGGGAGGCATCTGAGGAAGTCAATTAGCAATGTAAGAGAGATTGGGTTTTCAAGGGATATGTGTTTAAGATTTCTTTTTTGTTTTTCTTTTTTAGTAATGTGTTTTCTCTTGTGTCCCCCCCCCCCCTTTTCTCTCTGTTGTATTTGTTATAATTGTGGAAAATTTAATTTAAAAAAAATTTGGGAAAAGAAACAGATAAAAATCAGCATCAGAGGCACTGCTACCTTTCTGACCTGCCCTCCACCGGTACGTCTCAAGGTGGGTCACAACGGCCCTTGCAAGAGGTTTAGTGGTACTTTGGATATAGCTTATAGCAGAAGAAATGGTGGAGAACTCTGTTGGCAGGAGCCCCAACCTCCATCAACGGAGTACTCTTCTAGACGACAACTCAGTGCTGGCTGGGGGTGTGGGAGTTGTAGTTCAGATCTAGAGGGTTCTGGTTTGGCAGAGGCTGCTCTGAGCAAGTGGACACAGGGGAAAGAGGGAGGATCTGCGGCCACTGACCTTTGTCGGTTCTGACGTGTCCATATCAGTGCTGATATCCACCTCCGCCGACTCACCTTGTCCAAACTCTAAGAGGAGAGAAAACATGCACAGTTTAACAACCTCTTCTCTGCTACAACCAAAGCCCACAGGTGGGTTTCAAACACCAACCAGATTAATGAAGAGCCAATCACAGAGCCTCCGCTTAAAGCAGGGGTGTCCAAGCTTTTTTCAAAGAGGGCCAGATTTGATGAAGTGAACATGTTTTTGACTTTTTCTTCGGATTGAAGTTGTTGAGCATTTTTTTAAGATTGAAGCTGTTGAGTTTTTTTCCCAGATTTTACCCCAGCCACGGGGCTGGACTTTGGACATGCCTGGCTTAAAGAGAGGGAAGAGATTCAGTCTCCTTGAGACCCACCCTGAAAACACACCATTTTTATCTCCATTATTTCAGGGTGGGGATCTTCTGGCCCTCCTAATGATCCTATCGTGTCTGAACACTGGCCACACTCCATTCCCCTCTCAAGACTTCAAGCTGTTCCCCCAAACTTAGTAACCAATTCACATTTTAAGGGAAGCTTTTAATATTTTATGGATTACTGTATTTTAATATTTTGTTGGAAGCCGCCCAGAGTGGTTATTATTTTTACCAGAATTAAAATGGGGTGCAGCCTTCACCCTTTATTTTTTACTGTCTGCAAGAGGAATTGTTCCCCTCCTCCTCCTGGGATGTTGCTGCTGGTACCTGCCGCCCATGTTCCTGCATGAGCTACTGTTTGAGCACAACCCTAAAAGGAGATGAGGCTGGAACACTTTAATTCATGCAGAGTTGGAATGGGCAAGGTCCTCTGCGGCCGATACTTCTCTTCTGGGCACAACTGAGAGATACTGTTCTAGTGTTTTGGAGGAGGGAGAGAATACTCCTGACTATACAAAGGGCAAGTGCTCAAGCCGCCCCCCCCCCAGAAGCCTTCTCAGCAGCTGCCCTGCCCCACTGGCAAAGGTGGTGTTCCTGATCCGAAGGCGGGGCCTACGCTGGGTGCTTCTCGCCTGCGA